>NC_069657.1:630833-1251666 GCF_027244095.1 Hemicordylus capensis | reverse complement strand
AAATTGCCCAATTGCCTGATTGCTTTGTGGGTAGAGTGTTAGGTTGCACACATTATACCCTACCACCCAACATCTTTTGGTGTCCTTAGGCAACTACCCATAAGGTATAATTGGCTTGTTCAAATCCCCATTATTCCCTATGGCAAAACCAGAAACAGCACCACACATATAAGTTTAAAAACCTCATAGACACATTTTTAAAAAGAGGATTCTCCCAAGTCCCAGCACAGAACACAGTGCAAAACAGACCAAAAAAGTATCACTGACCCAAATTCTGCCAGTCACACAGTGCCAGGTGCATTGCACACCGATGCATCATCGCCACAAATTTCTCTCCAGACACACAAAATTATATCTCCATAGCAACAACAACAGCATCACTCCTTTAACAGAAGAACATATAAGTACAGCCCTGCTGGATGAGGCCCATGGCCTATCAAGTCCATCATTCTGTTTCACACAGTGGCCCACCAGGTGACCCTGACTCTGAGTGTACATCTAGAATGCAGACAGAGCACAGAGTTAGACCACCAGACCACAGTCCACAGTGCACTAAGAGAACACACACATGGAGCTAGCCTCACACTAAAAATCAAAATACAACAGACAGAGATTTCTTCCTCACCAGAACACCACCATCTTGCAGGCCAAACCTCAACGTCTCAGGAAGAAAAGGTGAGCAAGGCAACCATGTTCTTCTGCCTTTGTCCATCTGAGATCCAGCAAAAGCAAGCATATTGAAGTGTGTGTATGTTCATGCAGAAACTGAAAAAAAAAAAACCGCTTACTTGATGAGAAGTCTTCTTCTCTTTGTGTCTGCAGTAAGTTGGCCTCAGCCTACAGACTGACACATGCCAGGGAACCAGTCTAGACTCATCAAGGGCCTGTGTGCATGTGTGTGAGCGTGTGACTGGCTGTGCTGAAGCAAACAACAAGACAAGCAACCAAAGCAACCAACAACATTTGAAAACCTGCCAAACCACCTAGGTTCCACCACGGCTTCCAATGGATGCTGGCCAAGGTCACCAGACCATCATCCCGGGCCCGGTGGTGCCATGCGTGCATGTCTGCTTGTGTCAGCAGCACTAATGGGCAGACTGTGACACATTCAGGTTGGCCAGGGTGCACTGGTGTTGCCGTGGGTGGGGGTGATCATAAGTCATTCACTCTCCACATCCAGTTCAAGTCAAGATGGCACAGCAGGTGGCTTTCAGGAAGACCAGCTGCTCTACCAAGCCAGCGTCCAAGTGTGAGTGATGGGGTGTTACCACATCCCTGGCTATGGAGAACACCCTCTCACTCTGGACACTGGATGGGGGGCAGTAGAGGAGCCATCTGGCAACCACGGCCAAATCCAGCCAGACTTGGCGACACATTGCCCCAAATTGGACAAGATCTGTCTCCAGGTCTGCCACCACCAGCTCTTGCAGAATACTCTTCTCAGCACCAGTGCAGGGCATGGGCAGCACCTCCCGGACCCATGGCAAGATACCAAGACACCCCCATTTGGCCCACAAGGTGGAACGGATGGGTGGAAGTGACAGCTGCATTGATGCTGCCATGAATACCACGCTGCTGGCCTGGGAAGTGGTGCTGATGCTGATACTGGGTGTGGACTGCTCACTAGAAGTAGGCGCTTCAGCATCCTCCTCTTGGTTCTGACCCAGCACCCGCTGTGTGGCTTCTGTTGCCACGCTAAACCAAAAATATCAGCCCTGATGCCTGGCCAGGTGTCTTCTCATACCTCAAGTGTCTGGCTGCATCACTATCATGCAGGCCTTCGAGCACTGCTCTCTCTCAGGAACATAAGAACATAAGAACAGCCCTGCTGGATCAGGCCCAAGGCCCATCTAGTCCAGCATCCTGTTTCGCACAGTTGCCCACCAGATGCCACAGGAAGTGGCATGAGATAACCTTGTGAGCCAGTTCCAAAGGAGAGTTTGCCCATCACTGATCCAGGTGCTTTGGGCACTTCTCTTATCTTCAGTTCAGTATATATTGAGGTGCTTCACACTATTTGTGTGAAGCGCCTTACCGGCCTCTGCGGAGACAGTGGGCTTAGCCCACTCTCCCCGCAGACGATCATGCCTGCAGCTCTGGGCGGCCGAATCAGCTACCCACAGGACTACTGGAACAGAGCATAGCGAACAGGGATAGCAAACAGGACGTAGGAATTTAGCGGGAAGTGTGCGGGGGAGCCTGGAACAAGCCCCTGCGTTCACAAGGATCACAAGGAGCCTGGTGGAGAAGAGAACGTAAGTACATATCCCTCCCTCGTATCCCTCATATCCTTGGGAAAGGCTGTTTGGACAGTTAAATAGCTGACCATTACAGCTGAGACCTATCCTTCCAACAAACAATCTAATAAACAGACAATAAACTCTCTAAATACTCTAAACAGCCAACAAAAACAGTATGAAGATAGAAAGTCAGCAGGGGAAGGGACACTTCCCAGTGTATTGCACAGAGTGCCACATGTATGACTATTTGTCCCATGGGCAGAAGTCATGGGTGTGTGCTCGGTGCAAGGAGAGCCTGGCTCTCAGGGAACAAATCCGTTCCCTCGAGACCAAGGTGGCGGATCGGGAGAAGCTCAGAGAGACAGAGAGGCATGTGGACGAGACCTTCAGGGATGTGATAGAGGCATCCCACTCCAGGGCTCGTAGCTCCTCTGCTGTCAGGGAGAATGAAGGTCTTGGGCAAGGAGGACATCAGTCCGAGGAAGAGGGAAATGCTCCTTTAGAAGGGACCCCTTCCGTGGATGATGAGCCCATATTCTCTCACACGGGGGATACTCCTCTGGGGGGTGGGGGCCTCCTTGTAGTGGGTGATTCGATCATTAGAGGGATAGAGAGATGGGTTTGTGACCCGCGTGTTGACCGCACGGTGACTTGCCTGCCTGGTGCGAAGGTTGCGGACAATACGCAGGATCTAGACAGGCTCCTAGGCAGTGCTGGGGAGGAGACAGCTGTCGTGGGGCACGTTGGCACCAACGATGTGGGGAAATGCAGTCGCGAGGTCCTGGAAGCCAAATTTAGGCTGATAGGTAGCATTTTGAAGTCCAGGACCCCCAAGGTAGCATTCTCAGAAATGTTACCTGTTCCACACGCAAGTACAGTGAGACAGGCAGAGCTGAGGGGTTTCAATGCATGGATGAGATGTTGGTGCCGGCAGGAGGGGTTTAGATTTGTTAGGCACTGGGACACATTTTGGGGCAAGCAAGGCCTGTACAAAAGGGACGGGTTGCACTTGAACCAAGATGGAACCAGACTGCTGGCGCTTAAAATCAAAAAGGTTGCAGGGCAGCTTTTAAAATGACACCTGGGGAACAGCCGATGGGAGCTGGGCAGTATCCCGTTTGGCAAAAGGCATCCTTTAAAGTGTGAGGCTGCAGAGAATTCAAATAAAACAGAAGGGGACAGATCAGAACCAAATAAAAAGAGCAGATGGGAGCCTGTGCCAGCATGTCAAAGAGTCAAAAGAATAGTATACATCAGGTGAAAGATTCAGCATAGAGGTGCTTACATGCCAATGCCAGAGCCTCTGAGCCAAGATGGGTGAGCTGGAGTGCTTGGTGGCTAACACAGAAATAGACATAGTGGGCATAACAGAAACATGATGGAACAGCGAGAACCGGTGGGACACTCTTATCCCTGGGTATAAACTCTATAGAAAGGACAGGGAGGGGCGCCTTGGAGGAGGGGTAGTCCTGTATGTTAAAGAAGGGATAGAATCTAACAAGCTAGAAAACCTAGGTGGACTGGAGTCCACCACAGAAACCCTGTGGGTGACTATACAAGGCCGAAAAGGGAACGTGTTACTGGGGACGTGCTATCGCCCTCCGGATCAAAATGCCGACAGTGACTGGGAGTTGCAGGAAGAAATCAGGGAGGCGTCAAGGAGAGGCAGGGCTGTAATTATGGGTGACTTCAATTACCCACACATAGACTGGGTAAATTCACATTCAGGTCAGGACAAAGAGGTCAGGTTTCTAGATACGCTAAATGACTGTGCCCTAGAACAGTTGGTCATGGAAACGACCAGAGAGAAGGCGACCTTGGACCTATTTCTAAGTGAAACCCAGGACCTGGTGCATGACATCAGTGTCATCGACCCTTTAGGGAACAGTGACCACAGTGCCATCAAATTCAGCATACATACAAGGAGAGAATCACCAAGGACGTCTAACACGGACATTTTGAATTTCAGAAGAGGAAACTTCTCCAAAATGAGGAGTATGGTGAAAAGGAAGCTGAAAGGGGAAATCAGGAGAGTCACTTCGCTCCAGAGTGCATGGAGTTTACTCAAAACCACAATACTAGAAGCCCAGTTAGATTGTATACCCAAAAGGAGGAAAGGTACCACTAAGTCTAGGAGGATGCCAGCATGGCTAACGGGTACCGTCCAGGTAGCCATAAAAGGGAAGAAGACTTCCTTCCAAAATTGGAAGGCCTGTCCAAACGAAGAGAACAGAAAGGAACACAAACTCTGGCAAAAGAAATGCAAGGTGACAATAAGGGAGGCAAAAAGAGAGTTTGAGGAACATTTAGCCAAAAGTATCAAGGGGAATAACAAAAACTTCTTTAAGTACATCAGAAGCAGGAAACCTGCCAGGGAGTCAGTTGGACCATTAGACAATGAGGGAGTGAAAGGGATTATTAAGGAGGATATGGAGGTTGCAGAGAAGCTGAATGAGTTCTTTGCATCTGTCTTCACGGCAGAGGATACTGAGCATATACCTGTTCCTGAACCAGGCTTTGTGGGGATGGAGGCTAGAGAGCTGAGTCAGATAGAAGTGACAAGGGATGATGTTCTAAACTATCTGGAAAAACTGAAAGCTAACAAATCACCAGGGCCGAATGGCATCCATCCCAGAGTCCTCAAAGAACTCAAATGTGAAATTGCCAACCTCCTTGCTAAAATATTTAACTTATCCCTGAAATCGGGCTCTGTACCAGAGGACTGGAGAGTTGCAAATGTAACACCGATTTTCAAAAAGGGATCCAGGGGCGATCCAGGAAATCACAAGCATCCTCAAGGATAAAATTGTAACACACCTAGAAGAACAGGCCCTGCTGGGAGTGAGCCAGCATGGGTTCCGCAAAGGTAAATCTTGCCTCACCAACCTTTTGGAGTTCTTTGAGAGTGTCAACGAGTGTGTGGATCAAGATGATCCAGTTGACATAGTCTACCTGGACTTCCAAAAAACTTTTGACAAAGTTCCTCATCAAAGACTCCTGAGGAAACTTAGCGGTCATGGGACAAGTACATGTGTGGATTGCTAACTGGTTGAAAGACAGGAAACAGAGAGTAGGTATAAATGGAGAGTTTTCACAACGGAGGGAAGTAAGAAGTGGGGTCCCCCAGGGATCTGTACTGGGACCGGTGCTTTTTAATATATTCATAAATGATCTAGAAGCAGGGGTAAGCAGCGAGGTGGCCAAATTTGCAGATGATACCCAACTCTTCTGGGTAGTGAAATCTCAAACGGATTGTGAGCAGCTCCAAAAGGATCTCTCCAACCTGGGGGAGTGGGCGACAAAATGGCAAATGCGGTTCAATGTTAGCAAGTGTAAAGTGATGCACATTGGGATGAAAAACCCCAACTTCAAGTATATGCTGATGGGATCTGAGCTGTCGGTGACGGACCAGGAGAGGGATCTTGGGGTCGTGGTGGACAGCTCGTTGAAAGTGTTGACTCAATGTGCGGCAGCTGTGAAAAAGGCCAATTCCATGCTCGGGATCATTAGAAAGGGGATTGAAAATAAAACGGCTAATATTATAATGCCCTTATACAAAACTATGGTGCGACCACAATTGGAGTACTGTGTACAGTTCTGTTCACCACATCTTAAAAAGGACATTGTTGAACTGGAGAAGGTACAGAAGAGGGCAACCAAGACAATGAGTTAGGTGGGCTGGCCACCTTGGAACCACCGGGCTCTTCCCACGACCAGTAGAAAGCAGGCTAGGCCCCCTTAGCCCTCTTTCTACTGATTGTGGGAATAGCTTCATTGGCTCCCTAGATCAGTGTTCTGTGCCATTTTTGGTGTGGCCCGCTTTACTTTTTGACTCCCCCGGGTATTGATTTGAGGCAACAGTTTCAAAAGTGAGACAAGAAGGACCTTTGTCAGAGTAGGCTTGAGATGGGATTGGTATGCAGGGAAAGGAGTCTGCAGTAGTGCCAGCTCAGCAATATGCAGGCAAGGAGGGATGCCAAGGGCAAAGGGAGAAGGTTTCACTCCCCAATGGATCTTGGCCGAGAAATGGGAACCTAAGAAGAGCCCTGCTGGATTTGGCCCAAGGCGGCCTCCCCAGTCCAGCACCCTGTTTCCCACAGTGGCCCATCAGGTGCCTCTGGGAAGCCCACAGGCAGGAGGGGAGGGCAGATCCCCCCCCCACGCCATGGCTCCCCTGCAAGTGGAATTCAGAGGCATCCTGTGTCCTCACTGGTTGAATGGCCAAGAGGAAGAGCCCTAGAAGCTTCCCAGCTCCTTAGTTAGTTGGGGAACTCAGGCTGGGATGGGAGCCAATCAGGGGCTGGAAAGCACTTGAAAGATTAGGTGGCATTTCCACACAGCCAATCGCCATTGCATTTCATTTGTTGAATTGATATCTGAGGTGAGCCGGATGGAATACCAGTTCTTTGAAAAAAGGATGGTTTGTGTTCTTCTTACTGGGTCACTCTAAGCTCTCTGAAGCCTTAAAATCTTTTAAACAGGGAAAAGATGTCTTTGAGGAGGTAAAGCAAGCATTGCCAGGCGACCGAGCAGGTCTAGCTGAAAGGGCTCCTCCTGCAGATGAGAATCTTCAAAGCGCAGACGTGGCTTGCTTGGCAAATCGCATTTGTGCACATCAAGGCGGCGAGGGGGGAGCCTTTCCTGTCGGCTTCAGAAGTGACTACATACATGAATTATGGAAATGGCCTCTTGCGCAGATGCCTCCCTCCCCCCCCCCAACCCCTGGGCTTTATTAGTCCGAAGAGACGGTTTGCTGCTTTCAGTGTTTCTGAGTGCATCATCTGTATTGCACCCAGAGCAGCCTCTCCGTGCACATAGACAGCCCTCTCTTTTTCCTGCTCTTCGGATTCATCATCATTTGTGATAACCTCTACAAAATGTTCCATTGCAATCACACAGCTAAATTGCACAGTTTTCCTCCTCCACAGTGCTCTTCTCCCCACTCCGTTTGCTGTATATAATCCACATGCCTCAATTTCTCATGAATAGTTTAACGTGTTTCCAGGGTAAACTTTATCTAAGCATCTCCACAAATTTCCCATTTGATGGGACCCACACTGACTGAGGATTAGGGCCCTGCTGCACAGGTAATCCAAGTGATTCTTACCCATAACCAGAGGTGCACCTAGGTAATTTTGGAGCCTGGACCTAAAGGCCTTCGGAGGCCCCCCTCTCCTGCAAATTAAGCATCATCATGCTCGGCTGGGCGCCCACACCACCCGGGACAGGATTTGGAGGACCCCAGGGGCTGTGCATGCTGTGGACTTCAGCCCCCAAGTCTAGGGGTAAGAGTGCCTCTGCCCAGTTTTGGATTGTGTTTACTCACATCTCTTGCTTGTCATCCTGCCCCTTCCCATTCCCTCACGACCAGCAAGATTCTATTATCCTTTACATTGGAACCTAAGAACAGCCCTGCTGGATCAGGCCCAAGGAAGCCCATCTAGTCCAACATCCTATTTCACATAGTCGTCCACCAGATGCCTCCAGGGAGCCCAAAGGCAAGAGGTGAGGGCATGCCCTCTCCCTTGCTGTTACTCCCCTGCAACTGGTATTGAGAGGCATCTTGCCTCTGAGGCTGGAGGTGGCCCACAGCCACCAGACTAGTAGCCATTGAGAGACCTGTCCTCCATGAATTTGCCTAAGCACCTTCTAAAGACATCCAAGCTGGTGTCCATCACCACATTCCATGGCAAGGAATTCCATAGATTAATTATGCACTGTGTGAAAAAGGACTTCCACTTGGTACTAAATTTCCTGAGCTTCAGTTTCATGGGATGACCCCTGGTACTGGTGTTGTGTGTGAGAGAGGAAAAGTTCTCACTCTCCATTCGCTCCAGTCCATTCACTAGCTGCACCCGCACAGAGCATCTGTGTGGTAGTTCACTTCCTTGTTGGGGTTATTTGGGAGAATTTGTTTGGCTGGTCCTCCCACAGCTCTCTCGCTCACTCTGCCTCCCCCCCACTGCCCCTCTCGCTCGCTCTGTCTCTCCCCCCCCACCTGCCTCTCTCGCTCGCTAGAGTCTGTGGCCACCACCGTGGTCTTTTACACCACGCTTCTTTTACAATATAAAGACGAAAAGGTGTGAAGAATTCAACTATACAGGATGCGGTGGAAATGAAAACAACTTTGTTACTCAGAAGGACTGTTGGAAGGTCTGTCGGAAAGCAGAAGTTGGAAGGTCTGTCGGAAAGCAGGGAGAAAACCAAGTTTTGAGAGAATAACTGTTTGGAAACCAAGAAAACCCTTTTACAGCTTGGTCTTTTACAGCGTGGGCCGGCCAATTCTCTTCCTCCTGGGTGTGCCAGCCAATCAGGTGCCTCCGCAGCCCAGCCAATCAGCTGGGCTGCCGGGACGCATTTTCCCCAGGCACACCTAGGAGAAATATATATATATAGATACCTCTATCATGTCTCCCCTTAGTCACCTCTTTTCCAAGGTAAAGACTTATGTGCAGAAATCAATTTGTTTGATTTGATTTGCACCGAAAACAAATCAACCCTGATTTGTTTTGTATCCAAATCTACCCCCTCCAAATCACCACAGATTTGATTTGTATTTGCTTTGATTCAATTTGGATGTGGATGAATTCGGACAAGGTTCTAGGGCCACCAAAATTGGAAGATTGGTAGGTCTCTATGGGTGCCACCTACCATCCAAATTTCAAGGCAGTGGGACACTTGATTGATATTTAATGAGTTTTTTTGTTTTTGCTGATTTTGAACATTTCCGCCATAGGAAACAATGGAGATTCGAAATTGCCATATCCTAACCCTAAAATGGATCCCCAGCTTTCTTTTTTAAAAAGCTACACTCTAGCCCTTGTAGAAGTGGAGCTATGGAGCAAAATGTGCATTCATTATTTTTCAAGTGTTTGGATTCTTTGATGTATAATAACTTTTCCGCATAATGAATCCCTATGAGGATTCATTGTGCACCTTCATTTCTTCTGTTTATTTTGACTGTCACTGGACAGTGCCAACTGTCAACTGCCATGTGCCAACTACAACCCTCACACCTGCAAGGCAGTGGGGTACTCATTTTAATTTTTAGGAATATTGAAATGTTTAGATTCTTTCATGTGTCTAATTTATTGTATTTATTTTTACATTTATATTCTGCTCTTCCTCCAAGGAACCCAGAGCAGGGTACTTAGTTATGTTTCTCCTCACAACAACCCTGTGAGGTAGGTTAGGAAAAGTTAATAACTTTTCCTCATAATGAATCTCTATGAGGATTCATAGGGATGATGATTCATTATACACTTTCATTTCATAGGATCCCTATGAGGATTCATTATACACCTTCATTTCTTCTGCTCATTTTGACTATCATTGGACAGTGCCAACTGTCAACTGCCATGTGTCAACTATACCCCCCACCAGGGCTACTCAGTTTATTTTTAAGGTATTTTTGAAGTGTTTAGATTCTTCGGTGTCTGCATTACACACCTTCATTTCTTCTGTTCATTTTGACCCCACTGCTTTGCAGGTGGGGGTGGGGATTTAGTGGCATCCCATGTTCCAACTACCCTACAAACCACTGGGCACTCAGTTTATATTTTAGGAATTTTTGAGATGTTTAGACTCTTTGGTGTGTAATGAATCCTCATAGGGATTCATTATGAGGAAATGTCATTAGACACCAAAGAGCCTAAACACTTGAAAAAGATCCTAGAACATAAACAGAGTAGTACCCCACTGCCTTGTGTGTGGGAGTGGGGTGCAGTTGGCACATGGCAGTTGCCAGCTGGCACTGTCGAAAATACAGTCAAAATGAATAGAAGAAATGAAAGTGTGTAATGAATCCTCATAGGGATTCATTGAGGGAAAGTTATTATACACCAAAGAATCCAAACGCTTGAAAAATAGTGACCACAATTTTTGCTCCATAACTCTACTTCTACAAAAGCTAGAGCTTAGCTTTTTTAAAAAAAAATGAAAGCTGGGAATCTGAGAAAATTAACAGGAGGGATCCGAATCTCAAATCAATTCGAATTGAATCAGGCACGATTCAGTTTGTACCCGAATCTAGCCAATGGACCACAGGGATGATTTGTTTTGTCTCCAAGTCACCTAAATCAGCTAGATTCGGGTACAAATCAATTTGTACCTGAATCAGTTTGCACATGCCTAGTAAAGAGCCCCAGATGCTGTAGCTTAGCCTCATAAGGAAGGTGCTCCAGGTCTCTGAACATCTTGGTTGCCCTCTTCTGCACCTTCCCCAGTTCTACAATGTCCTTCTTAAGACACGGTGACCAGAACAGCACACAGTACCCCAAATGTGACCACACCATAGATTTATACAAGGGCATTATAATGCTAGCATTTTTATTTTCAGTCCCCTTCCGTAATAATTCCTTGCATGGAATTTGCCTTTTTCACAGCTGTTGCACATTCTGTTGACACTTTCAATGAGCTGGCCACGACGACCCCAAGGTCTCTCTCCTGGTCAGTCACCGACAGCTCAGATCCCATCAGTGTATATGTGAAGCTGGGGGTTTGCCCCAATGTGCATCACTTTACACTTGCTTGCACTGAATCCCATTTTTCTCTTTTTCCCACCCATTCGCCTCATTTGGAGAGATCCTTTTGGAGCTCCTCACAATCTCTTTTGGATTTCACTACCCTAAATAGTTCCGTGTCATCTGCAAGCTGCCCAGATGATTGCTGGCTTCTGCCAGTAGCAGGGAGGGAGCAGGAGGCCCTTGAGCTTCCATAATGCACTGTGTGAGTAAACAGTGCATTATGGGGAATGTCCCAACGCCAGTCAGGAGACTACTTGTGTGTAGGTGTCAGGCAATGCCGTGCAGCACTGACACACAAGCATTAAGCCACGCTTTAGGTGCCGTCGCACCCAAAATATGAGCTACGCGATGGTCTCTATAAGCAGGCTTGCCACTGTGCCTCTGCTGGAAGTCGCTCTGCTCCCGGCAGAACACCCACACACTGAAAATGGGCTGGTTTTCCATGTGTGTGTTAATAGCTTCTACGTTAATCAGACCATCTTGTGCCACACGCCTGTTGACACTCTCGAAGAACTCCAAAAGCTTAGTGAGGCAAGACTTGCCCTTGCAGAAGTCACGCTGGTTCTTCTTCAGCAAGGCCTGTTCTTCTATATGTTTAACAATTTTGTCGTTAAGCATGCTTTCCATCAATTTACCCGGCACCGAAGTTAAGCAAACCAGCCTGTAGTTTTCTGGATTCCCCCTGGATCCCTTTTTGAAAATCCGTGTTACATTACCTACTTTCCAGTCCTCTGATGTAAAGCCTGATTGTAGTGACAATTTACATTTTTTTGCTAGGAGCCCAGCAATTTCACATTTGAATTCCTTTAGAACTCTTGGGTGGATGCCATCTGGCCCTGGTGACTTGTTAATTTTTAATTTTTCAAGTCAGCTCAGGACATTTTCCCTCATCACCTCAGATTGGCCCAGTTCTTCAGCCTCTAAACCTGAGAAGCTCAGTTCTAGAGAAGAACTTTCCAGTCCTCTGGTTCAACTTACATATTTTTGCTAGAAGACCAGCATTTTCTCATTTGAGTTCCTTCAGAACTCTTGGGTGGATGCCAAACGGCCCTGGCAATTTGTTAATGTTTAGTTTCTCAAGGCAGTTTAGAACATCCTCTCTTGTCACCTCAGGTTGGCCCAGTTCTTTGGCCTCTCAAGCCTCAGAAGCTCACTTCCAGAGCAGGTATATGGTCAGTATCCTCCACCATGAAAACAGATGCTGTGGAGGAATAGCTGCCTGTGATACCCATGTGTGGAGGAATTACAGAGCCCACCAGCCCCATGATATCAATTCTTTACCACTGCCACCAAGTAGACTTTTCTTTTATAGGGCTGGGTCTGTTAAAACAGCCCTACACCTCTGCAAAAGGAGCACTGTAAGAGATTCCTCTTAGGGGATGGGGCCGCTTTGGGAAGAGCATCCATTCCCACCCTGGTATCTCCAAGATAGGGCTGAGAGAGATTCCTGCCTGCAGCCTTGGAGAAGCCGCTGCCAGTCTGGGTAGACGATACTGAGCTAGATGGACCAATGGTCTGACTCAGTATATGGCAGCTTCCTATGTTCACAGGACAGTTCAGTGTTAGCTGCCTGACATAGCTCTAGCTTGACACGTACTAACGGAGAAGACCAGGAGCAATGACCCACTCCCTTTCTGGGTAGTTGTTTCCACCTTGGATTTGGCAGGGGCTCTCAGGCTGGGATCCCCAGGTATTGTTGCATTACAGCTCCCAATATCCCCTGCCACAATGGCCAAAGACCACTGCAGCAGTGGATGATGGGAGTTGTGGTCTCGAATCGTCTGGGGACCTGGGTTTGAGAGCCCCTGCCAAATCCAAGCTGTAGCTTTGCCTTGGAATATTTTGTTCTAAGCCTTGCCTTAGAGGAGAGCTGGTCTGGTGGCAGCAAACATGACTTGCCCACTGAGCTAAGCAGGGTCTGCCCTGGTTGCATATGAATGGGAGACTTGATGTGTGAGAACTGGAAGAGATTCCCTTTATTAGGGGATGGAGCCGCTCTGGGAAGAGCAGAAGGTTCCAAGTTCCCTCCCTGGCAGCATCTCCAAGAGAGGGCTGAGAGAGACTCCTGCCTGCAACCTTGGAGAAGCCGCGGCCAGTCTGTGAAGACAATACCAAGCTAGATAGACCAGTGGTCTGACTCAGTATATGGCAACTTCCTATGTTCTTATTTTCACACAGGAGAAAAGAAATTTTTGGAAAAACACATCCAAGTAGCCTCTTCTAAACTGGTCCCTAATACAGAGTCCTCCACAGTTACTTTCGTTTCAGCAGTTTGTCTCATTCCTTCTCTTGTCCTGGTCACAGTACAGGCCTGGGGTTCAATCCAGCCTGGTTCTTCTGTGATTTCTTGATCTTGAAGCAGCTTCCGATCTAAACCCAATTTTTGCTCCAACAGCTTTTCAAACAATCCAGTCAGTGTAAGTTCCCTCCATTTGTTAAAACTTTTCTTCCCTCCAAAACCAAGTCTCCAGCTGACATTCTCAAAAGTGAAACTAATGTACAGCAGACGTGAATGCTTGGCCCTGCTAGCTCTGCAAACACTGACACAGAAATCCTGTTTACAATAAAGAAGGAAGAAGTTTTAGGAATATCAATTAAACTGATTTACAATCCATTTACAATCCAAGAGGGTGTTTGTTTGTTTTTACAAAAATCAAGAGGTCTAAGTCTTGTTCCTCCACAGGCACAAAGAACTCATTCAGCTTCTCTGAAATCTCCTCATCCTCCTTAATAAACTCTATCATGCCCTAATAATCTAAGTGTCCAACCACCTCTCTGGCAGGTTTTCTGCTGCTGATAGATTTAAAGAAGTTGTTGTTGTTGTTAATTCGATTTCTATAGTGCCCTTCCAGAAATGGCTCAGGGTGGTTTACACAGAGAAATAATAAATAAATATTAAGATGGCTCCCTGTCCCCAAAGGGCTCACAATCTAAAAAGAAACCATAAGATAGACACCAGCAACAGTCACTGGAGGCACCGTGCTGGGGGTGGATAAGGCCAGTTACCCTCCCCCCTGCTAAATAAAGAGAATCACCACGTTAAAAGGTGCCTCTTGCCAAGTTAGCAAGGGTCCCCTTGACACTTCTAGCTATATTATTATTATTATTATTATTATTATTATTATTAAAACTTTTATACCGCCCTTCCAAAAGGCTCAAGGCGGTTTACATTAAAACACCTTAAAATCAGTTAATAATTAAAATAAAAATTATAAAACATAACAATGATTAACAATTAAAAAGATCATAAAACTACAATTAAACAATCAAACAATTTAAAAACAAATTTTTAAAAAGCTGAGAAAGCCTGGCTGAAGAGATGTGTTTTCAGGTGTTTTCTGAAAATTGCAAGAGATGGGGAGGATCGTATCTCAGCAGGGAGTGCATTCCACAATCTCGGGGCAGCAGCCGAAAAGGCCCATCTCTGTGTAGCCACCAAACGAGTTGGTGGCAACTGGAGACGGAACTCCTCAAGTGATCTCAGCGGCCGGTGGGGCTCATAGCGAAGAAGAGGACAGGCCTATATGCCCCTCAAACTCTCTTTTTGCATCCCTTATTGTTGATTTTGAACTTTGGTGCTGGAGAAGACTTTTGAGGATACCATGGACAGCCAGGAAAACAAACAAATGGACCATAGAACAAATCAATCCAGAATTTTCACTCGAGGCACAAATGGCCAGGTTAAAACTACCCTACTTTGGACACATTATGTGAAAACCCAGCTCCCTTGAGAAGTCCACAATGCTGAGAAAAGTGGAAGGAAAGAGAAGAAGAGGACAACCAACAGTAAGGTGGATAGACTCTATTACACTTAAAGCACTGAAAGAGCTTAAAGGCCATGTTGAAGACAGATCATTCAGGAGAGAATCTATCTACATTGTGGCTAAGAGTTGACTCCGACTTGATGGCATTTAATCAATCGTTCATTCGATCGATCAATCAATCAATTTCTTTTGCCAGAGCTCATGTTCCTTTCTGTTCTCTTCATTTGGGCAAGACTTCCATTTTCTGAATGAAGTATTCTTCCCTTTTAAAGCTTCCCTGACTCTACTTGTTAGCCATGCTGGTGTCCTCCTGAACTTGGTGGTACATTTTCTCCTTCTAGGGATACATTCCAACTGAGCTTCTATTATTTTGGTTTTAAATAGTTTCTATGCTTTCTGGAGTGGTTTGTCCCTCCTGACTTTCCCTTTCAGCTTCCTTTTTACCAGTTTCCTCATTTTTGAGAAATTTCCTCTTCTGAAGTCCAACGCATCTGTGTTGGACTTAAGAACATAAGAACAGCCCTGCTGGATCAGGCACAAGGTCCATCTAATCCAGCATCCTGTTTCACCCAGTGGCCTGCCAAATGCCTCTGGGGAGCCCACAGGCAGGAGGTATGTGCATGCCCTCTCTCCTGCTGTTGCTCCCCTGCAACTGGTATTGAGAGGCATCGTGCCTCTGAGGCTGGAGATAGCCCACAACCACCAGACTAGTAGCCATTGATAGGCCTGTCCTCCATGAATCTGTCTAAGCCACTTTTAAAGCCATCCAAGCTGGTGGCCATCACCACATCCCATGGCAAGGAATTTCATAGATTAATTAAGTGCTGTGTGAAAAGGTACTTCCTCTTGTTGGTCCTAAATTCCTCAACCTACAGTTTCATCGGGTGACCCCTGGTTCTAATGTTGTGAGAGAGGGAGAAAAATCACTCTCTGTCTACCCTCTCCATTCCATGCATAATTTTATACACTTCTATCATATCTCCACTTAGTTGCCTCTTTTCCAACGTAAAGAGCCCCAGATGCTGTAGCCTAGCCTCATAAGGAAGATGCTCCAGGCCCCTGATAATCTTGGTTGCCCTCTTCTGCACCTTTTCCAGTTCTACAATATCCTTCTTAAGATACGGTGACTAAAGCTGCACATGGTACTCCAGATGTGGCCACACAATAGATTTGTATAAGGGCATTATAATATTAGCATTTTTATTTTCAACCCCCCTCCTAATGATTCCTAGCATGGAATCAGCTTTTTTCACAGCTGCCGTGCACTGAGATGACACTTTAAATGTGCTGTCCACCACGACCCCAAAATCTCTCTCCTGGGCACTTTCCAAACTAGCTGCTCATCAGCAGCAAAATGTCTCCATTCGGGGAAGTCGCATTCAGGACGTAAATAGCAGGGGGAGTAGTCTCGGAGCAACAAAAAAAACCAGCAACTTTTCCACGCTCGATATACAACGTCCTTGCTCTATACTGCAGCGATTAAATTTGCAACAAGGCCTTAGAAATGTGAACGGCACCCTGCTGTCCATGTAGGGACTGCGGTGTCACGATGCAGGAAGTGTGGAAGCACACTCCCAAGATTCGTCCTAACCCCGTTGTAGGTTCTAGTCTGGAAAGCGCCCTGGTCAGTCACTGACAGCTCAGATCCCATCAACATATATGTGAAGTTGGTGGTCCCCCCACAACAATGTGCATCACTTTTCAATTGTTTACATTGAACTGCATTTGCCATTTTGTCGCCCATCCCCCCAGTTTGGAGAGATCTTTTTGGAGTTCCTCACAATCCATTGTGGATTTCACTACCCTTAATAGTTTAGTGTCATCTCCAAATTTGGCCACTTTTCTGGTCATTTATGAACAAGTTAAAGAGCACTGGTCCCAGTACCGATCCCTGGGGAACCCCACTTCCTACCTACCTCCATTGTGAAAACTGTCCATTTATTCCTCTCTGTTTCCTGACCTTCAACCAGTTACTGATCCACACATGAACTTCTCCCCTTATTCCATGACTGCTAAGTTTACTCAAAAGCCTTTGGTGGGGAACTATATAAAAAACTTTTTGGAAGTCCAAGTATACTATATCAACCGGATCACCTTTGTTCACATGCCTGTTGACATTCTCAAAGAACTCCAAAAGGTTCGTGAGGCAAGACGTTCCCTTGCAGAAGCCATGCTGGTTCTCCTTCAGCATGGCCTGTCCATGTTAATATGTTTAACAATTTTGTCCTTAAGTATGAGTGCAGCAATTTACCTGGAACCGAAGTTAAGCTGACCAGCCTATAATTTCCTGTATCTCCCCTGGATCCCTTCTTGAAAATTGGAGTCACATTGGCTACTTCCCAGTCCTCTGGTACAGAGCCTCATTGTAGGGACAAGTTATATATTTTGCTAGGAAATTGGCAATTTCACATTTGAGTTCCTTCAGGTGGATGCCATCTGGCCCTGGCAATTTGTTAATTTTTAGCTTTTCAAGACAGTTTAGAACATCTTCGCTTGTCACCTCAAATTCACCGAGTTCCTCAGCCACTAGACCTGAAAAACTCAGTTCTGGAGAGGGCATATGGTCAGTATCCTCTGCTGTGAAGACAGATGCAAAGAACTCATTCAGCTTCTCTGCAATCTTCTTATACTCCTTAATAATAACTTTCACGTCTGCATCATCTAAGGTCCAACTGCCTCCCTGGCAGATTTTATGCTTCTGATATATTTAAAGAAGTTTTTGTTATTCCCCTTGACACTTCTAGCTATAGGCTTCTCAAACTCTCTTTTTCCATCCCTTATTGTGTCCTTGCATTTCTTTTGCCAGAGTTTATGTTCCTTCCTGTTCTCTTCATTTGGGCAAGACTGCCATTTTCTGAAGGAACTCTTCTCCCCTTTTATAGCTTCCCTGACTCTACTTGTTAGCCATGCTGGTGTCCTCCAGAACTTGGTGGTACCTTTCCTCCTTCTTGGTATACACATTAGGGGTGTGCAATTCGGGATTTCGGGTGATTCGGCTCGGACCCGAACCGAATCACCCCTGTTCTGTTTTGTGCCCGAATCTGGGTCACCCGAATCACCCTTGATTCGGTTCGGATTCGGATTTAATCCGAATCCGAATCGATTCGGGGGGTAAAAAGGGGCCCAGGGGCAAAATTTTGGGGTGGGGTGGTAGTGCCCAATGGGTAGAGTCTACCACCCCAATTTCGGGGGGATTGGGCAAAATCCTGATTTTTGGTGAATTTTTAAAGTTTTAGTGACTTTGGGGCAGTTTGGGGGCAGAAAGTGGATCTGCCCCAAAAGAGTGGGGGTGGGGTGGTAGTGCCTCATGGGTGGAGGCTACCACCCCCATTTCAGGGGGATTGGGCAGAGGGCTGATTTTTTGAGAATTTTTGAAGTTTGGGTGTCTTTGGGGCAGATTGGGGGCAGAAAGTGGATCTGCCCCAAAGGAGTGGGGTGGGCTGGTAGATAGTGCCTAATGGGTGGAGGCTACCAGCCATCCCCAATTTAAGAGTGATTGGGCAGAGGGGTGAATTATGGTGAATTTATTTGTATGAGGTTTGTCTTCATAGGGTGAAGTGTGCTAAATTGATTACTTCCTCATATTATTCATAGTAAAGGAAAGTGTGAAAAAGTGAAAGTGGGGTCATGAGAGTTGTTTAATTGAAAAAAATCTCATTTGCTATGATAGAATGAGAATTCACACCTCAGAAAAAACTTCTGAGGTGTGAATTCTCATTCTATCATAGCAAATGAGATATTTTTCAATTAAACAACTCTCATGACCCCACTTTCACTTTTTCACACTTACTATGAATATGAGGAAGTAATCAATTTAGCACACTTCACCTTATGAAGACAAACCTCATACAAATAAATTCACCAGAATTCCCCCCTCTGCCCAATCACTCTTAAATTGGGGATGGGTGGTAGCCTCCACCCATTAGGCACTATCTACCAGCCCTGGGCACCACTCAGGGCACTCAGGATTAAGTCCAGCGTTGCCTTCTGTCTGGTTGGTTCCATGACCAACTGTTCTAAGGCACAATCATTTAGGTGTCTAGAAATCTGGCCTCTCTGTCAATATCCTCAAGTGAATTTGCTCAGTCTACTGTATGCTTGGGTAAGAACATTAGAACATAAGAACAGCACTGCTGGATCAGGCCCAACGCCCATCTAGTCCAGCATCCCGTTATGCACAGTGGCCCACCAGATGCTGCTGGAAGCCAAACGCAGGAGTTGAGGGCATGCCCTCTCTCCTGCTGTTACTCCCCCGCAACTGGTACCCAGAGGCGCCCTGCCCTCAAGGCTGGAGGTGGCCTACAGCCCTCTGACTAGTAGCCATCAATAGACCTCTCCTTCATGAAATTATCCAAACCCATCTTAAAGCCATCCAGGTTGTTGGCTGTCACCATATCTCATGGCAGAGAGTTCCACAAGTTGATTATGCGTTATGTGAAAAAGTGCTTCCATTTGCTGGTCCTAGATTTCCTGGCAATCGGTTTCATGGGATGACCCCTGGTTCTAGTGTTATGTGAGAGGGAGAAGAATTTCTCTCTATCCACTTTCTCCACATCATGCATGAATGTATAGACCTCTATCATGTCTCCCTTTAGTCAAATTTCTTCTAAAAATTAAAAAGCCCCAGGTGTTGTAGTCTTGCCTCATAAGAAAGGTGCTCTAGGCCCCTGATCATTTTGGTTGCCCTCTTCTGCATCTTTTCCAGTTCTACAATGTCCTTCTTTAGGTGTGTTGACCAGAATTGTACACAGAACTCCAGGTGTGGCCGCACCATAGTTTTGTATAAGGGCATTATAATATTAGCCGATTTATTTTCAACCCCCTTCCTAATGATCCCTATCATGGAACTGGCCTTTTCCACAGCTGCCGCACATTGAGTCGACACTTTCAACGAGCTGTCCACCACAACCCCAAGATCCCTCTCCCGGTCAGTCACCGACATCTCAGATCCCATCAGCATTTACTTGAAGTTGGGGTTCTTCATCCCAATGTGCATCAATTTACACTTGCCAACACTGAACCGCATTTGCCACTTTGTCACCCACTCCCCCATTCTGGAGAGATCCATTTGGAGCTCTTCACAATCAGTTATGGATTTCACTACCCGAAAGAGTTTGGTATCATCTGCAAATTTGGCCACCTCACTGCTTACCCCTGCTTCTAGATCATTTATGAATAAATTAAAAAGTACTTGTCCCAATACAGATCCCTGGGGGACCCCACTTCTTACTTCCCTCCATTGCGAAAACTCTCCATTTATACCTACCCTCGTAATTGAAGTCACGGGTTATTACAGCTCTTTCTCTCTTTGGCACCTCTCTTATTTGCTTCTCCAACTCCAGGTCACTCTCAGCACTTTGTTCCAGATGGCACCAGCACACCCCTAGTAACACATTTCCTTTCTGACTTCATATTGGCTCTAAGCAGCAGCAGGTGTGGCCTTTAGGAGTCTCACCCACCCACATGCACTTTCACCAACAGCTGAGCTCTTGCATACAAAGGGAAAGTCCTTTTTGATAGCAGCATCGACACTCTAGCAAGCAAGCGCACACACACTGCTTGGAAGCCTGCTGGGCCCCCTGAGGTTTTGGAGAGAAGTCTTTGGTGGAGGTTGTGGGCTGCTGGACCTGTTTTGGGTGTTTTCGATTGGGGTTGATGCCCCTTTTCATGTGGATGGTCCTTTGATTCTCACTGCTGCTATGTTTTTCTTCCACTGACTAATATCATGATTCTATTCTACTGACTGTATCATGAACTATTATTTGCATCTTTATCACTGTGCTTATTATAAATTGTATTTTACTGTATTTAAGGATCAACCTCTTCAGAGTTTTACAAATAAAAGTGGCAGAAACATTTCTAAAGTAAACTACACATTTTCTAGGTTAGTATCTCAGGGCTTAATTAATTAGTGCATGTGTTTAATTGCATCATTTATTAGAAAGAAAGAAAGAAAGAATGTCATCTCTCTGCTCTGAATCCCACCCCTCAGCCACTCCCCTCCCTTTTCACCAGATCCAAAGAAAAGGCTGGACCAGTGGTGCTCTCCATTTCCCTGATTTCTCTTTCAACCTCATCCCCCATTTAAATATTTTTTCCCTAAAGCTCAATGCAATCTTCCTTGCTGTACATAATAAACTTTGAAAGCCTGTTTAGAGGAAATCTCAGAACCCAGGAAAGGAACCTAGGGAGGGCACAAATAACTCACAAAGCTCAGCAGGAAAGCGGGGGCCATGAGAAACCTGCTTGCATTATTCCCGAGAAATTAAAGCTTAAACATTGTTTCTTGACAGCATGTCTTTGATTCTGACACTCCAGCATTTTGCTAATTTCCTAAACACTACTTACCGGCTGATAACCTGCTGGTTTTCTAGAAAGAACATGACAGAACTGAAGACAATGAATGGAATGCAAATGCAATGGCCGCAGAAATTATCCAAGGAGTATCAGCAGCACCTCAACGTGAAATTTCAAGAGAGAAACGGTCTGGTTTGTGGTCTGGAGTCTGATTGATTCCTGGAGCTTCTCTCTGCCCTTTTCGTCTTTCCTGGGTTTACAGTCAGGATGTGTGATATCCAGCTACAGGCCTCCTGTTCTGATACTGAGGAGGACTGGAGTAGTCTTTTCTTGAACTAATTGGCTTCCTCGTCCCAAATGAGCCAAGACAGCCTACAGTCCAGCAACACCCCAAGAAATGGATGTTTGTATAATTAGAACTCCAGGAGTGACCACAACAACTGGCTTCAAGGGCGGAGAGGTCCCTCCTCTTATGCCGGAACTTAGTTAGGCATGCTGAGAGTAAAGTAACTTGGAGCCAGTTCATAGTTTCAAATCAATATATAAGGCATTTATTAAGGAACTCCATTCTAGATAGGAAAGTGAGGAGTTAGGATCTCTAATCTAGCTAGCTGCATCTTCTCTGCACACATGGTGCTGCAGGGAGAGGAGCTTGCATGTTGCAAGGCAGAAGGAACAGGAAGAGAAGGAAGAGAGGCAGTGCAAAGCAGGAAGTAAGTTAGTTAGTCCCTGAGATTAGCAATGTACATATCCAAAGGGATAGTGTCAGAGCAGTGGAGAAGGGATGACCAATGTCTTGACCCTCTAGCCCTCTGACTCACTAGTCTGTCCTCCACTGTCTGAGACAAGAGACAGCGCAAAGTCCTTCACTTCCAACAGGTGGGTGGAGGATCCCCACTCACTTCCATTTGATGCCGATTCATGCCCATTTGGGCACTTCTTGGGTGGGTCCCAGTTTGTCCTCTCCTCCCCCCTCTTTATCATTAATTTTAAGAATTCTATGCTAAAATGTCCTCTTCACTACTGTCTTGGTCAGCGGCAGCCTTGGTCACCAGCTCTCCCATGTGAAGCTGCTCCCAGCGACAGTGTAGGCTAAGAAATGGCCGAGGTTACCACTGGAGGTGGACTTCCAGTGCATCGACCTTTCACACCAGCTTTCCTAATGGCCACTTGGGGCATTGGGATGGAGTAGAGGTAGTGAGTGAGGGTCCCCTCACCTGTCCCTGCTTTGCCTCTCTTTTGTGACCCCTGCCTTGACTCCTTCTCAGGCATTTCCTGGAGCAAGTCAGTCCTTCTCCTTTTCTCCTTGGAGAGCAGGTGGGAGAATCTCTCTCTCCCCACCTCCTATTCACTATGTAGATCATAGTTGGGATAGGCCTTTCCTATCTCAAATGTACTTAACCTAATAATCCTTATTGACTTTATTCTGCACGACCGTCTCCCTGCTTGTTCTTGACTAACTGCACCAATAAGGCTCTGCACTACTTCGTCACTGGAGTGGGCAGCTTCCTCTTGGGGCTTTGCTAAACAATCACAAATTACAACAGTTACACTGGCACGGGTAAAAAATACATAGAAAAACCATTCATTAATAATCAACCCAAAGCATGAATAAAATGTCAGAGTTACCCCCTCTATCGCATTAATCCTGTTAGTCAAATCCTGGCCAACTAAAATGCCTGAGGAGGGAAGTGACAAGTGACACCCAGTCTCTGACTTGACTGAGTCTTCCAGAAAAGGGAGTTCCACAGCAGGAGGCAAGCACAGAGCCACCTTTCTGCAGGCTTGAGGCTCCTGTCTCACTCTTCTTCCCATCCTGCATAATTATGGGATGGCATTTGCTGGCTGCAGCAGGAAATGGTTATGGCCACCAACTCAACCAGCTGTAAAGGGGCCATGAAGGGGGCCATGAAGTCTATGACTACTCGCCATGATGGCTACACAGAGACTCCACATGTAAAGGCAGCTGAATATCCCAGTTACTGGGAAGCAAGAATGGGAGAGGCTGTCTTCCTAATTGTCTGGAATGGGAATGTCTGGTTGGCCCTTGGGGAAGAGAGATCCTGGGCTAGATGGGCCCACTTGGTCCAACAGACAGTCTCTTCTTTGGAGTGCCTTATTCCCTCCTGACTGCCAAGCTAGGGGTATGCATGAATCAATTTTTTCATTTCAATTTGTACCCAAATCAAAACACCTCTGATTTGTTTTGGGCCCAAATCTGACAAACACCCCCCCCTCAATCACCCCAGATTCAATTTGTACCCAAATTTTCCAAATCTGAATCTGAATAGATTCAGAATTTTTTTTTTAAAAAAAAAAGAGTCTTGGGGCCAAAGGAGTGGTGTGGGTGGTAGTTCCCAATGGGTGGAAGCTACCACCCAAATTTCAAAGAAATTGGACAAAGAGGTGATGTTAAAAGAATTTTTGAAGTTTGTGTGTCTTTAGATTTTCCCCCATAGTGAAAAATGGGGGTTTCAGCAGCCTTAGTTATAACTCCAGGGGGGGGTCACCAGGGTGGACCAGAGCAAGTTGTGGTAGGTGGTAGTGCCCAATGGGTGCAAGGAAGCTACCACCCATATTTCAAAGAAATTGGGCAAAGGGGTGGTTTTTAAATGATTTTTGAAGTTTACGCATCTTTAATATTTTTCCCTTAGGGAATAATGAGGATTTCATCAGCCTTAGTTATAACTCCCGGGGGGAGGGGGCACCAGGGTGGCCCAGAGCGAGTTGTGGTGGGTGGTAGTGCCCCAGTGGTTGTAAGGAAGCTGCCACCCAGATTTCAAAGGAATTGGGCAAAGGGGTAATCCAAATGAGAGTGGATTCATTTTCAATGACAAACCATGAATTCACTCTCATTTGCTGCCAGAGAATCTACTCTCAGAACTCCTCAGAAACAACAAAACCCAGTTGACCATGGGCTTGTGGGTATGGGGGTGGTTGGCACCTTATGTGAATTACACCGGTGCCCCCCAAGTTGGATTATGGGGCTTCTGAAATCTCCATTATTCCCTAGGGGGGGACTTAAAGACATGCAAACTTCACAATTTTTTAAAAAATCACTCCTTTCACTCCCATCTGACCCATTCTTCTGCTCTCCAAACCCCTTTTCTGCCCTGAATCTGCCCCCAAGACATACCAACTTCAAAAATCATTTTTAAATTACCCCTTTGTGCAATTTCTTTGAAATCTGGGTGGTAGTTTCCTTGCACCCATTTGGGTACTACCACCCACCACAACCTGCTCTGGGCCACCCTGCTGCCACCACCACCCCGGAGTTATAACTAAGGCTGCTGAAATCCCCATTATTCCGTATGGTGAAAAACTTAAAGACATGTAAACTTCAAAAATTCTTTTAAAATCACCCCTTAGCCCAATTTCTTTGAAATTTGGGTGGTAGCTTCCACCCATTGGGAACTACCACCCTACCCACTTGGCCACAAAATGGAGGTCCAAATCTCTGAATTTTTCAGATCCAAATTGGGGGTGATTTTTTTTTGTACCTGAATCTGGGCAGTTGAGGACAGGGGTGATTTTTTTTGCCTACAAATCACCCGAATTGGCCAGATTTGGGTACAAATCATTTTGTACCAGAATAATTTCGCACATCCCTATGCCAAGCACGTGCACAGAAGCACACGTCCTAGTGCCTGCTACTAAGTGGAGCTGAAATGCCAAAATCAAATATTTTTATGTTGGATGAGTTGCCAAGAAACTGTTTCTGGCACACAAAACTGTGAACATGTTTGCGATAATTTAAGATTAGTCTAATCTCACTTGCAGTGAATCATTTTATCTTTAAGAAACCAGAACGAAAAAGCCACTTCAACCCAGCTGTAATTAGAAAGATGTGGTGCAAGGTGTCATCTGGGAAAGGTCAGAGGAGCATCTGTTGGGGTGTCAGGGAGGAGTCTCTCTCTGCCCTCACCTGCTGTCACCCGGCAAACTCAATGACAACTTTTTTAACCCAATGAGATTTGCAAGGAATCCACACCTACCCTAAGATCCAAGCCCCAGAAGGGTTTATTTTCACCCGTTTCAACAAACCAATTTCCAGGGCAGTTTACAAGTTACAATAATAAAGGGCATTACAAAAATAACGAGCAGCCATTTTAAAGAAAGAGCAAAGGCAGCATAAAAGCAAAGGGATGGAGAAGTCTGGGGAATTGGAGAGCTTCTGGCCTGGAGCCCCACAACACCAGCCCTCCTGGCTCTGACCTGGGCACCGACAATGGGCAGGCTGATGTGGGTGTAGACAAGCCCACAGGTGCTCAGGGCTCCAGCCATGCCAGGCTTCACAGGGAGACACCAGCACTCTGAATGGATGGTGCTCCGGAAAGGGCCAGTGGGGCCAGTGGGGCCTGGCCAGCCCTGGCGAAGCGTGTTTCCTCTGCCCTGTCCCAATCAGCAAACTAGCAGCCGCATCTGAACTAGCTGCAGCTTCCAAGGCGTTTCAGGTGGGCCTTGGGCCTGATCCAGCATGGCTGTTCTGAGGTTGCAAGGCAGCCTTGTGTCATGTTTAGTTGCAGCCTCCCCCCTCATCTGGAAGTTTGGGGGATGGGCAGAGTCCAGGAGGATGCGGTGCTGTTTGCTGTCAAGGAGGAGGCCTGCCACCTCACCCCCAACTTCCCAAGATACCTTTGAAACTAAATATGCAACAAGCAAACACAGAGGTCTTTTACTAACATACGATGGCTCCCTCCCAATGGCTGTGCTGGAGTGCTTGGCAGATCCAGCCTCTCTGGGGCCACCCACACCAGTTGGCAACACTGTCCTGCCCACAGAATTGCATCACCCCACAGCAATGAAGCGTTAACTGCCAACCCACAAGCAAACAAGCTCCGTGTCCTTCTCTGGCCAGGCCTTGCTGCCCCTCATCTCTCCACGCAGAGAGGCAAGGCACCACTCCCTAGGGCCTTGGCTGGCCCAGCTCCACCACCACCCATGTAGTCTCTTGCTCCCCCTTTGCCTCCCCACCCATTGCCTCCCAGAATGCCTCTGTGATGGCCCCTCCCTTGCTCGTTCTCAGAGCCATAGCCCCTGGCCACTGGGGTTGGAAGTTAAAGGACTTTGCCCTGTCTCTTGTCTCAGACATTGGAGGACAGACTAGTGAGTCAGAGGGCTAGAGGGTCAAGACATTGGTCATCCCTTCTCCACTGCTCTGACACTATCCCTTTGGAATGTAGATTGCTACTCTTAGGGACTAACTTCCTCCTTCCTCTCCTCTCTTCCCTACCGGCCCTTCTACCTTGCAACATGGCAAGCCTCTCTCCCTGCACCCTGTGTGCAGAGAAGATGCAGAATCCATCTGCATCCAGCTAGATAGATAGATTAGAGATCCTAACTCCTCACTTTCCTATCCAGAATGGAGTTCCTTAATAAATGCCTTTTATATTGATTTGAAACTATGAATTAGCTCCAAGTCACTTTACTCTCAGCACACACGCATGCCTAACTAAATCTGCTGTGTTGTGCCTCTGTGCACTCTGCTATCATGAGAAAAGGATTCTCTCACCAAAGAGAATTTCCAGCAACTGGCATGTCCCAGAACTGAGGGTTATGGCGTTCATCCCCTGCTGGAAGAAACCAAGGCCTATCCCCTTCCTCTGCACTCGACCTTGTGTGGCATTACAGACTGTAAACTCCTCGGGACAGAGACTTATTCTCTTATTCTTGGTGATGCACAATGTACCTGGTTGGCAATAATAATATAACAAGAATAATAACAATACTTATTCTTGCTTTGGCGACTTTTCCCCAAAGAAGTTTTAAAAAAGCAAAACTATTTGTGTGAATTATGTTCTCCTTATTTCCACATCAGTGAGCAATCCATCCACTTCTGCCAGCTCACTCGAGGGCTTGGACTGTTTTGCTACCGAATGTTTGTTCTCCACAGCAGATGTGAGCAGCAATACTGTCATGGGGGCAGGGGTGGAATAGTAGGACCTTCTTTTACACTCACGCCAGCCCCAATACAGTGGAGGTAATTAAATTAAGGTTGTTATCAAACTTTAGCAAAACTAAGTGTGCAATAATCTCCGGTAAAAGCTAGTAAGTAAGAGGCATTCATTTAGTGGCATTGTAGTTAAAGTCTAGCTGCAGCCCTATTAACCAGCTCCTCTTTCACTTTGTAATTAATTTCATTATTCTCGGATTTGGCCATTGTCATGGAACAGGCAAGGAAAACTGGTAGCTTCCCTTTCTTTTTTCTGGGACTGCCCACTCCCAGAGTACTGATGGCTCTGTGCAGTCTGGTGCTTGCTTGCTTGCTTATTTATTTATGAGGAACCATAGGTCTGAGGAGGCTTGATTCTCCCTCAGTCTTGAACTCTTAGCATCATAGGGAAGGCCCAAAGGACACCCCAAATGCCAAAACTCTGGTTCCTAGAGTTCCCTTTGGCAACCGGTTGGGGAGCATATGTCGACATGGGTCATGATGTCTGAACCTGCCAAGGTCGGCATAGTCTGGCTTAAACCAAGATCTGAAGTTGGTTATAGATGCTGGGTCCATAATCCTAAGTAGGGCTGAATATGCTGTCATCAGTGGGTTCAGATGACACAACCAATGTCGGCCTACTGGGGTGGGGATCCCAGTAGAAGTTGGTCTTGCTGTCAAACTGTGGGAACTGGTTCAGCTTTTGGGGTGACATCTGACCCCACCCATTGTTTTTCTAACACCAGGCTCCCCTCCCACTAAAGCAGGGATTCTCAACGTTGGTCCCCGGATGTTATTGGACTTCAACTCCCATAATCCCCAGCCCCAGTGGCCTTTAGTTGGGGATTATGAGAGTTGAAGTCCAATAACATCTGGGGACCCAACGTTGAGAGACCCTGCTCTAAAGAGTTAACAGGAAGTGAACCCTTGTCTTGACTGACAGGCTGGTGAACTCCAGAGCTCAACCAATCAGTCCAAGAGCTGGGTGGGACCTAGAGAGCTGTTGCTGGGAATTCTGGGAACAAGAAAAGAAGTTCTGTGCTGGAGGATCAAGGAGAACATGTGGCAATGGAGTCTTGCTCCTTCATGGCAGAAGCCTGCATGGAGGTTTCTCTCATAGAGTAACTCTGCAGATCTTTGAAAGACAGGGTTGCAGGAAGCTTGATTCTCATCAGGAGTTGAGGGCTCCAGATTAGCCGCTCAACAGCAGCAAAATGCTTCCATTCAGACAAATCGCATTCAAAATCGCATTCAATCCCTGCTAACTTTTCAAAGAGGCACCTTGAACATGGCAATTCTCTTTATTTAGTAGGGGGAGAGTAACTGGCCCTATCCACCCCCAGCCCAGTACCTCAAATGACTGTTGCTGGTGTCTCTCTTAGGTTTCTTTTTCAATTGTGAGCCCTTTGGGGACAGGGAGCCATCTTATTTATTTATTATTTCTTTGTATAAACCACCCTGATCTATTTTTGGAAGGGCAGTATAGAAATCGAATGAA
Organism: Hemicordylus capensis; assembly: GCF_027244095.1. Classification (NCBI taxonomy): domain Eukaryota; kingdom Metazoa; phylum Chordata; class Lepidosauria; order Squamata; family Cordylidae; genus Hemicordylus; species Hemicordylus capensis. Next base: position 1,223,410 of record NC_069657.1, on the reverse strand, counting down.
TGAATGAATGAAAATATGAATAGAAAAGTGCCCAGCAGGGGAAGCAGTCTTGTGAAAACTAATAACCCAAAAAACCAACTTTTTAATGCCGAATATACAACATTATGGAACTATAACATAGCGATTAATTTCGAAACAAGGCATTGGAAATATGAACAGCACCCTGCTGTCAGCGTAGGGACTGTGGTGTCACAACACAGGAAGTGTTGAAGCACACTTCAAAGACACGTTGTGACCCCATTGCAGGGTCTAATATGGAAAACGTACTGGTGAGGTTTCAAGGAAATGGGGAAGTTGAGGCTTATAGCTTTGGGAACAAATTGAGTAGTCAGACTTTGCATCAGGAAATTTATTTTGATTTTTGGGTGTGCTTTGCATACCCTTGATACTGTTCTGTTACCCGCAATGTAATCAAAATACTGCCCTGAGCTGTATCGGAAGGGCGGTATAGAAATCTAATAAATAAATAAATAATAATAATAAAATAAGAAACACTATCCTATGCTCAACCCACCTAGGGCATTGCAAAAGACTCTGTAAAGCATATTTTTCATTTGTTCATTTTATTGAATATATCTCTATACTGCCCCAAAGTCACATTTCTGGGTGGTTTACAGTAAAACAGCACAAATTAAAACAAAATTGAAACATTAAAACAATTTAAACATTTAAACCAATGTTAAAATCTAGAAGTTTAATTAAAAGCCTGGGTGAACAAATGTGTCTTAATTACCTTTTAAAAAGTTATCAGAAACGGGGAGGCTCTTCTTTCCACGGGGAGTGCATTCCAGAGCCTCGGGGCAGCAACGGAGAAGGCCCTTCCCTGAGTAGCCACCCAACAAACCGGTGGTAGCTGCAGTCAGACCTCCTCGCCAGATGATCTCAACAGGCAACAGGGCTCCTAACTAACTAACTAAGGAGGCCATCCTTTAAATACCCGGGACCCAAGCTCTTTATAGGTTATAACCAGCACTTTGTATTAGTAGAATATCTTAACTGCAGCAAAAATCTTAGGTGCAGGCTAATGACATTGGCAGCTAAGTGGAACCTCCATGTTCAAAGGCGGTATACCTATATAATTTGCAGATGTTAGCAAATATTACATGCAAGTATTAGCAATATCAGAGAAATTAACAGACCCAACCGCATCACCTGGTTATATGAGAACTGCAATTCATCATGCTGTTTCAAGCCTACTTAGGTGGCAGTGGTTTATCTCTGAGACATGCCGCCCCAATGGGTGAGTGGTTGCCCTCTGCCCATGGAGCGTAATTGAGAGAAGGTTTGGGGAAAGAGATGGGCTCTCTTAGGTGGGGCACATGCAGGAAAACCATCCGCTTTGCATTGATTTGGGTGGAGACACGCACCACCTCCTCTGCCGGTTGCCCATGTCTGCAAATGGCATGCTATCGCTGGGCCTTATCCTGCTCCCTGAGTGCGACATCACTCCAGAGTGATTGGTGGGCTGCAAGGAATGCATCTTATGGGCTTGCTGGAGGAGGAGGAGGTCTCCGTTGATTTTGATGAGACAGCCAACTGCTTGAAACTTCTCTGCTCCTCATCTGATTGCCATGAAATTGTCAGGTTTTGCACTACCCCTTTAAGGCACCAGAAGACGGAACATTTCCAGATATCTGGGTCAAATGTTTCTTGTTTTATAGGCAACCAAAAAAAGGCATGCAACTAGAACAAGCATTGCATCGACTTCTAAGCAGCAGGGAGCCCAAGGCAGAGGTGGGTGTGTGCAGGAGGAGCAGCAGCAGCAAGTGTGTGTGTGCGCGCACACACACACACACACACACCATGGCAGAGGAGTAGGCTCTCCGGTTTTCAGCCAGCCAATGCGGGGTGGTGAGTGGGAAGCAAAGGCCTGGCCAGACAGCTCATCTCTTTGCCTCCCTTTCCTGGAGGGAGCCAAGGAGCCTGCATGGTGGTTGCTGCTGCTGCTCCCCGTCCTTCCCCAAGTGACCTGGAAAGAGGGAAAGAGGTGGGTGGCAGGGCAGTGCGCCAGCAGTTTGGAGAGGAAGAGGAGGGACAAGAAGAGGAGAGGATACAAGGTGAGCGGAGTGGGGTGGGGCAGAGGAGAGGGGAAAGCAAGCTGGTGTTTTCAATCGCTCAGAGCAATTGCAGTCTGCCACTTCTGAAAATCCGCCTCCCCGCTTGGCAGCTGGCTTCAGCTGGCTTCGTGGGCAGACCAGCCCTGACAGCAGCTGAGCTCCAAGTGGCGGCGGCGGCTGCCCTAGTGTCCATTCTCTGCTGAGGCTCTCCAGGATGGCTTCCCTCCCTGCAACCACCCATGGGACACCTTGGTCCCTACAGCACCACCGGAAGAGTCAGGGAGTCAGGTGGTGTGCCTCACCTCAGAAAGCATCAGGCTCCAGGGTCTGGGGGAGCTGAATGCCAACTCCAGGCAGCCAGAAGGGAGTGCAGGGTCCCAATCAAGCAGGAGCCCAATTCCAGGGAGACCAACAAGGGCCAGAGGGGCCAGGAGTGGGCCCATGGTCAACGGCAGGCAGAGGTCCAGACTGAAAGGTGGCAATAGACGATTGGGACGGGGAGGGGAGAGAAGCAGTTACATAATCAGTGGCAGGTGAGGCCAAGATCCAAGGAAACAGGAGCCTAGGCTATCCTTACACCAGAGACACATTCCTTGAACTGAGGAGCAAATTCAGAGGTTAGAGCTTTATAGAGTCCGGTGGACTGAGATTGGTCCTTTGGAGTCAGCTGACTGCAGGCTCAGGCAGGCTGCTAATGCAAGAGCGGGGAAAAAGAGGTAGCACTGAGCCAAAGGGAGGAAAAGGAGAGGCAACGCCTCCTGCAGGTGCTCACCACAAAGTGGGTGGGTGGGTTGTCTGATGCACAGGTGCTTTTTTAAAAAGGGTAAACATATAGAAGAACAGGCCTTGCTGAAGGAGAACCAGCCTGGCTTCTGCAAGGGAAAGGCTTGCCTCACTCACCTTTTTAGGTTCTTTGAGAGGGTCAACATGCGTGCGGATAAAGGTGATCTGGTTGACACATAGTCTACTTGGACTTCCAAAAAGCTTTTGACAAAGTTCCCCACCAAAGGCCCTTGTGTAAACTTAGCAGTCAAGCGATAAGGGGAGAGGTTCATGTGTGGATTAGTAACTGGATAAATGAATAAATGGGCAGTTTTCATAATGGAAGTAAGCAAGAAGTGGGAGCTGTATTAGGACCAGTGCTCTTTAACTTATTCATTGATGATCTAGAAGTTGGGATGAGCAGCGAAGTGGTCAAGTTTGCAGATGACACTAAACTATTTAGGGTAGTGAAATCCACAACAGATTGTGAGGAGCTCCAAAAGGATCTCTCCAAACTGGGCGAGTGTGTGCCAAAATGGCAAATGAGGTTCAGTGTAGGCAAGTGTAAAGTGATGCATATTGGGGCAAAAAAACTCAACTTCAGATATACACTGTTGGGGTCTGAGGTGTCGGTGACAGACCAGGAGAGGGCTCTTGGGGTCATGGTGGACAGCTTGTTGAAAGTGTCTATTCAATGTGCGGCAGCTGTGAAAAAGACCAATTCCATGCTTGGAAGAGGATTGAAAATAAAAATGCAAATCTATGGTGTGGCCACATTTGTAGTATTATGCACAGCTCTGGTCACCAAATTTCAAAATGAACATTATAGAACTGGAAAATGTGCAGAAGAGGGCAACCAAGATGATCAGGGGCCTGGAGCACCTTCCTTATGAGGCTAGGCTACAGCATCTGAGGCTTTTCTGTTTGGAAAAGAGGCAACTACGGGAAGACATGATGGAGGTCTATAGAATTATGCATTGAGTAGAGAGAGTGGACCGAGAGAATCCCCCCACTCAACACTAGAACTGGAGGTCATCCCATGAAACTGAAGGCCAGTGTCATGAGCTCACTCGAGGGAAGATGCTGGTCAGGAATATATGACACAATAGCCAGTAGCTCAAGTTTCAGTTTTACTGCTAAATAGTCAGGTTTAACAGTCTCACCAAGAATACAGGAGTGAGAAGCCCAAATTCCAACGTCACACTCTCTCCAACAAAAGCTCCAAGCAGATTTGATGTGTTGTCTCCAGCAGTTTGTTCAAGGCACAGGCTGCCCGACTGATAGTCAGCAGCCAGGTGCACTGAATCAGCTCTCCACCCCTGCCAGCTGCCATAGTTTCAATCTGGCTCCTGCGGTCTTCTTGCCAGTCGACTCCTCCTATGTAATTCCCTCACCTGCTGCTGATGTTTGCCCTGTCTGCGTCCTCGAGGAGCTCGTGGCTGTTCAAACTCTGGCCCAGATCCGGACCCTTCTCTCCAAAGGTCACCCAGCCCTGCTGGCCCCTCCTGCGCCAAACACTCACCTTTAATTACTGCCCCATTCACACCACCAGCCTGCTCCTCCTCAGGCGCCTCCCCACTTTCGAGTAATTCACCTGCCTCCCACTCCTCTCCAGTGTCCTTGAGTTGGGGCATGACTGCCAGGAAATTTAGGACTGACAAAAGGAAGTACTTTTCCGCACCGTGCATAACTAATTTATGGAATTCTCTGCCATGGGACGTGGTGATGGCCCCCAGTTTGGATGTTGTTAAAAGGGGCACAGACCAATTCATGGAGGACGGGTATATCAATGGCTACTAGTCTGGTGACTATAGGCCACCTCCAGTCTCAGAGGCACGATGCCTCAATACCAGTTGCAGGGAAGCAGCAGCAGGAGAGAGGGCCTACCCTCACCTCTTGCCTGAGGGCTTCTTGGAGGCATCTGGTGGGCCACTGTGGGTAACAGGATACTGGACAAGATAGGCCTTGTGTTATAGTAGGGCTATAGCAGGGCTATCCTTATATTCTGATACCTGATGCATTTTGGCCTCAGCCCAAGCCTTTGCATGGTTACAAGAGTCCAGAATCTTTCTGTGCTCTTGGGGAAGGCCGAGGCTGAAACGGCACAGGACATCCATCCACCAGTCAATCCATATCCTGTGTGCTGAGCACCTGTTTGGAGCTCTGCCTTCCTTCCCCCCTGCAGGACAGAACTGCAGCCAAGATGGCACCTCCAAGCTAAGACCGTTGGCTGCCAGGCTCACAATCGAAGCAGAGTCCTGGTGCCAGAAGTGGGAAAGGGCCTCCTAGCGCCCGGATGCTGCAATTCCAGGTCACACCATGATTCTGACACCACCAGCCGCTTATCCTCGCTGAGCCTAACTCTGGCATTTGGGAAAAGCTGCAGGTTTATCAGAGCTGCAGGTTATATGTTTTTTAAAGGGAATTTTTGCTTCAGGCTCCTGTTGAAAACATGCAGCTCAGGTAGCACCATAAGAGGACAAAGATGGTCTTTGGGCAGGTGCATTCTCACACTGCCATTTTGGAAAGCAGAACCCTTCCATCGGATGACTTCTTGGCCAGGCATACAAAGCAGCTCAAGGAAGCAAAGGTCTCATCTGGAGGCCTAGAAAGAGCACTTGGGGGGGGCAGGGGTGTGGGGACTGTTGCCGGTCTCAGCTAATGCATGTCCACTACTTCCATGCCCCCTACGTAGTGAAGCAGCCGTGCCTGGTGGCTTGCTTCTGTGTGCAGTGTGGGAAGCAGCTGGCAACGGCGTCTTTCAGGATGGCATTATATCTGGGATCAATTTCCAGAAGAGAAACTTGAGTGTAGTCCAAGATTTCTGACCCCAGCCGCGCCCCCCCCCCCCGCCCCTGCAGTTGGTACAGCCCCTCAGCCCCATATTTCATCCTGCCAGCTCAAGGCTTCTTCCTTGTCTGGGGGAGGTGCTCTCGCAAACAATGTGCCGAACACTAACTGGAGATATATTAAAATGATATAAACTGGAGATATATTAAAATGTCTTGTAAACCAATTTGCAACAGGTGACTGATTGCTCTACTTGAGAGACCTCCAGTTTCATCTTCTCTTTCTCAAAGTACACACTTATTAAAATGCAAGTTATTAACCAGCAAAGGTTTGCCATGTCTTGAGACAATTTTAGCATCTTTTAAGAGGCTCATAAATGCTTTATAGTGGATGCTTCTGAATAAATATTAGATGCCGGGATAAGATCAGCGATTCAGAGGCCTGCAGGAGTGGATGAGATGTGAGCTGGCTAGTCCCCTGGGATGAGCTCTTGCACAAGCCCCACCTGAAGTGAGAGGGAGCTCCCCAAGAAAACTGCTCATTCATCCCTGTGTGGGCCTCACACAAGAGAGCTTCCCAGGGGATGCGGCCCACCGGTTGCTCCATAAGTGATGACAAGAGAGGGCTCCACACCCTCCTTCAGACAAGAGGAGCATGGAAGGCTTCAAAGCACAAGGTCCCCTTGTTGAGATTACCAGCAGCTCTTCCGAGATGTCATCGGCTCAAACGGGAGCTTGAGTGTCACCAGTATGGTGGGGACACTGATGCTGTGCAGTGGGGATGGACCCTGGTGCGAGAGGGAGAGGGTCTTATTTATTTATTATTTAAAACCACTGAGAGAGGGAGCATGGCGAAGCTCTTCAGGGAGGGTGTTCCAAAGGTGAGAGGCCACAACCCAAATGGCCTTGTCTCTAGTCCCTGCCAACTGGATCTCTGTTAGTGGCAGAGATTCGACTGGATCTCTGCTCATGGCAGAGCCATGAGCAGGGCCTGAGATTCAGAGCGGAGGGCCCTGGCAGGATCATATGGGCAAATGAGGTCTGACAGGTACACCGGCCTCATGCCATGTAGAGATTTAAAGATCAAGATCAACACCTTGAATCTAGCCCGGAAACTGGACTGCTAACCAATGAAGCTACCATAGGATGGGTGTGATATTCGTGAAGCAAGTGGCACCCATGAGCATCTTTGCAGCAGCATCCTGGGCCAGCTGAAGCTTCCAAACTATCTTCAAGGGCAGCCCCATGTAGAGCAAATTGCAGTAGTCCAATCCAGATGTCAGAAAAGCATGAGTGACTGGGGTAAGTAGGGTTGCAGATGGTGCACCAGCCGTAGCTGGTAAAAGGCACTTCTTCACACCGCTGGCACCTGTGCCTCCAAGGACAACGTTGGGTCCAGAAGCACCCCCAAGCTTTTGACTCTGTCTTTCAGAGGGAGTGTAACCATACCCAAGACAAGATTTACCTCACTACTCAGATGATCAGTTTTACCAACCCAGAGCACTTCCATCTTAACTGGATTAAGTTTCAACTTGTTTGCCCCCATCCAGTCCAGAACAGCCTCCAAGCCCCAGTTCAGAGCATCCATTGCCTCCCAGGTGTCTGCTGACTTAAAAGATAGGTAGAGCTGGGTGTCATCAGCATATTGATGGCACTGCAGCCCATACCCATGGATGACCTCTCCCAGGGGTTTCATGTAGATGTTAAATAGCATGGGGGCCAGAATAGATCTCTGTGGCAGCCCATAGGCCAAAGGCCAAGGGGTAGAACTGACATCCCCCAGCATCACCTTCTGAGTATGACCCTCCAGGTAGGAGCAGAGCCACCACATAACAGTGCTCCCAAGTCCCAACCCAGAGAGACATCCCGGAAGGATACCATGGTCAATGGTATCAAAAGCCACTGAGAGATCCAGGAGAATCAACAGTCACACTCCCTCTGTCTATCGCCCGGCGTAGGTAATCCACCAGGATGACCAAGGCAATTTCCATCCCATACCCAGGTCGGAAGCCAGACTGGAAAGGATCTAAGTAACCAGATTCATCCAGGGCAGCCTGGAGCTGAGTTGCCACTACACTCTCCAACACCTTGCCCAAGAAGGGGAGGTTAGAAACTGGTCGAAAGTCATTCAGGTCATCTGAGTCCAGTGAGGGCTTTTTTAGAAGGAGTCTGATGACTGCCTCCTTCAGCTGAGGGGCAGCACCCCCTGCCTTAGAGAGGCATTCACCACCCGCTGCCACCCATCCCTCCCTACAAGCCTTCACCAGCTGGAAGGGCAAGGGACAAGGACACATGTGGCAGGCCTCAACCTTCCAAGCAGACTGTCCACCTCCTCAGGCAACACAGTCTGAAAACCATCCAATATAACAAGACCAGACAGTGCATTGGCAACATCCAGTTCCAGCATCACAAAAATCTTAGCATCCAAGTCAGAATGGATGCGAGCAATTTTATCCACAAAATGTAATGCAAATTGGTCATAGTGGGCTGCCGAAGGTTCTGTTTGATGGTCTTTGGGTTTGGGGCCACCTAGGAGGGCCCAAACCACTCGAAAATGCTCTGTTGGGTGACATTGAGCAGATGCAGCAGTGGCGGAAGAGTAGGATTTCTTCGCTGCCATCACCACCATTGAGTGGGCCCGAATATGGGCTCTAGCGTTTGTTTGGTCACATTCATTCTGATTTTTCCGCCATTGACACTCAAGCTGTCTACCAGCCTGCTTCATTGTCTGCAACTCATTTGTATACCAGGGAGTCGCTTGGGCTCAGCGGGTCGAGAGAAGACGCCTGAGCGCGACCGTGTCAATCGCCCGGCCCATCTCCTTGTACCAGAGGGAGACCAGGGCGCCAACAGGATCATCCACTCTCTCAGCAGGAAACTCCCCCAGAGCCATCAGGAATCCATTAGGAGCCCTAAGCCTCTGAGGGCGGAACATCCTAACTGGTCCCCCACCCCTGCAGAGGTCTTTTGGGTCCACCCTCAGTCCAGTCTTCACCAGATGTTGATCCTCCCAGGTTCAGTCCTGCCTCCCCTGTGAAAGGATCAGGCAACAAGAGGTGATGAAAAAGACTTGCCAAAGAATTTGGGCAGATGCTGGCAGTTGAACTAGGCATGACTGGGCTCAATGGACCACAGTTTTGACTCAGTACAAGGCAGCTTCAGATGCCAGAAGAACCTTGAGGGCCCAAATGCCAGGATTAAAAAGAACACTATTTAGATGAGAGCTACTTAAATCCAGCAAACACAAGTAGTTCTCAGACACGTGACACCATGCCTCCAGATGTACACCATGTGACTGCTGGGCCTGCTGTAGAAGCTCATTCACTGCATTTTGTCCAGATGTACCATCTTCGCATAAGCATCAAGCTTAGGGGAAATGTGTTCAGTGAAAGCCAGCTATGCACAATGCTGATTGGCTGGCTCACCTTTCTGTCACAGGACCACTTTCCCCTCCCTCTCCAGAGCAGTTTTTCAGTAGTTGAAGAAATCATTTTAATGTCTTTTAAAAACATCATAAGAAGTTGGAGGAATGAACACTCAGGGTCCTGCACTTAGTCCAAATACATCATGGAAGGCAGGAAAGACAGTTGGCCGAATCAGTGCTCAGTTAGCTTATTAGCATGAGTTGGCACTCCCAATGTGGAAGGAAGAAGCCAGGTACACACACACACACACACACACACACACACACAGGCTCGGACTGGCCCACAGGGCAACAGGGCATATTCCCAGTGCGCCCTAGCTGTGGGGCACCCCTGCGCCCTGCCTCACTCAGTAGCAGTGAATACTCCCACCCGTAAGTACCCATTCCGCTCAAAACCTGGGGCCCTCCCCACATACATTCCACCGCCCTCTCAGTGCCCCCAGTCCGGCCCTGCACACACACACACACACACCCAGAGAAATATGTGCCTATGCCTCTTGCTTGTTGGCACAAGGCGAGGGCACTGCGTGGGTGTTTCATCCCCGTTCTCCAGCTGATAGACTGGTTCCCAGTCTCCAATCAATGAAGATCGAAACGACTGAAGCCCATCCTGTCCACAAAGGGCAATTTCCTATTGCAGTCTGGGCTTGTTCCTCATAAAATGACCCTCTGTGTACTGTGCTCACTTCAGAGAGCAGAGGAACCTGCAGCTCTGGAATGCTCTCCTCTTGGAAAGCTGACCCAAGCCTGGGCCCCGTTTAGGACCCACAGGTCAGACCCTCCATGGGAGCACAAGTGGGACAGCCCGCTTCATCTGCTGCTTCTGACAGCCCCCTCCTTAATTTCCAAGACGGGGGGGGGGTGTCTCTTGGCACTCCAGTGAGAGGCGGTTCTACCACAGCACTCTACAGGGCAGAGCAGCATCGCAGTGCGCTTCTATAAGGGCAAAGCTCACTCCCTGGGCACAAAATGACGGCCCGGGCCCCCCTGCACACTCCGGGAGCAGGGCTCTGGGCAGCTCTGTCCTTCTTGACAGGCACGCAGAGCAGCTGCCTCCTTCTTGGGTCTGAACCGCAGAGAGATGGCTTGACATGGACCCACTTTTCAACCTAGCGCTAAATTTGGGGGATGGGCACAAACTCGGGGGAGGGGAGGTCCTTGGGGAAAAGGTGGTCCTGGGTCTGTGCCTCGACGCACAATAGAATCGACCTGAACTTGAATGGAAGGCAGGAAGGGAGACAAGCGCCAGTCAGAGCTATCAGCTTTTATTCTCCCCCAGAGATGGGGAATCGTAAAACCTGAATATCTTCGTTGCACATGTCGGTGGCTTGTTTTGCATTTTTGGCGACTGACTTGCACATTCAGTGGCTGCTTGGGGAATAATTTGGTTCCAGCTCTGGATCCGCTACTGTGAGTTCAGACGCTTTACTCCCCTTCATGGTTATTATAATGAGAAGAACCTGTGATTAGGAATGCACAAAAAGCCTCCATTTTTCAGGCCATGATTGAAATGGCAGCAGGCTGAGATCCTGTCCCCGTCGCTTCAGCCTGAGGACACCGAGGACAACCAAGGGGGGGGGTTTAAGGCATGACCTGATCCCAGGCGGCTCATGAGGGAAGAGCCCAAACTGCTTCGGCACCTCCTTAGGGAAGCACTGAAATGGCTTGGGCGCCCACCGCTGATCCGGTTCCACGGGGCAGGGATCGGGTCCTTTACAAATGAGGTAAGCAGGCCCTTACCTCCTCCTCTGTTTCAAAATGCCATGCACGGCTGCAGGGCTGCTCCAAGCAGCCTCTGCATGGCACTGGCATACACATGGCTGTCGCACGTTGCACTATGAAACCCAGGAAAGCGGAGCAGGTAAGGGCCTGCTTTCCTCATTTGTAAAGGACCCGATCCCTGCCCCACCCCCAGCTGACCGAGCTGGCTCGGGCATATCCCTACGGCTCATGAGACACGGAGAAGAATCACAACGGCCCCTGAATCAAGTGCAGATGTAACCAGATCTGGTGATCTGAAGCAGAAGCACCGTGAGATGCTCCAGGACTGGCTCCAGGACCCCCTGGAGGGTCGTGCCCAGAAGGTGATGCTGAAGGACTCTTGCTGTATGCCTTGGCCATTGCCCTCTGGGCTGGGTGCCACCGGGTTCTATCCTGTCCCCCATGCTGACTGATATATGCATGGAACCATGAGCAGAGGGCATCTGTGGGCATGGGCTGCGGTGTCCTCAGTGTGCTGGTGCTGCCCAGCTCTCTCTGTCTATCATTTAATTCATTGCACACTGTTTCATTGCTTTCATTCACTAAAATTGTTTTCATTGTTTTGTATTCTGTTTTTACATTTATTGCATTTTAAGTTATGCACACTGCCTAGGGAGACACATATCAGACAGTATATAAAACTGATTGATTGGTAGATAAATAAATAAAAATTAGGGGTGGGTGTCCAGAGCCAAGTGCTTTGTGTTGGTAAAACCAATCATCCAAGTGGCAAGGTAAATCTGGTCTTGGGTGGGATCACACTCCTGAAAGTCAATGCTCACCTCTTGGGGATACTCCTGAAACCAACACTATCCTTGGAGGCACAAGTGACAGAGATGTGCAGAGATGCCTTCTAGCACCTTTGGCTGGTATGCCCACTATGATGACCATCCTTAGAAAAATCGAACCTGACCTTCACCCCCACATTGCTGACATCCAGATGGATTACTGCAGTGCTCTCTGTGCGGGGCTGCCCTTGAAGATGGTTCAGAAGTTTCCGTTGGGCCAGAATGCGGCTACAAGGATGCTCGTGGGCACTGGTCACTTCTCGAGTATCACACCCATCCTGCAGCAGCTTCACTGGTTAGCAGTCTGCTTTCGATCAGATTCAAAATGATGGACTTGTCCTTTAAAGTCCTCCATGTCTCCCAGCATCCCTGCTGAACTCCATTCACCCGCCAGATCTATCGGGGCCCTCCCTTCCTCGTCTCAGGCCATGCTTGCAGCTCTGCCATCGTCTAAGGTTTGGTGGGTGGAGCCTAGAGCCAGGGCCTTCTCAGTCTTGGCCCCTGAGTCCTGGAATGCCCTCCCAGAAGAGCCTCACTGTGCCCCTCCCTCAGGTTTAACTTATCTGCTCAGAGAGGCTTTCACAACGGAGAGGGGGAGCCTGGCAAAGCTCTCCTTCAGGGAGGGCGCTGACTGCAGCTTGATACGGAGGAGGTTTTGATTTAGTGTTAATCCCCTTTTAATTGGGTCCCTTTGAATTGATCTTCTACTAATTTTCTACTGTTTGTTGTTTTATCTGCCTTGTTGTTTTTAACTGTATACTTTTTTTTATTGTTTTGTCTGTTTCATTGTCCTCATCTTGTTGCAAGACGCCCCGAGCAATAGTGCACTGGAGGGGAGGGAGAGGAATATTGCAAAGACTGAAAATAAGGACATGCCCAGCCTTCTTCCGCTCGTGGGGCTTGGCCAGAGACTATGGCCTGAAGTACAAAGACAAATGCCCCGGAGATGCAAGGAGGAGCCTTTGGAGAGGGGGTCAGTCTGGCTTCTACCACGCCTGAGCAAATGCTGGAAACAGGCAGAGGGTGATACAAACTCATCTTAAGCCCCCCTTCCTGTTCTTGCTGCTGCAGCCCAAAAGCCCCCCACCCACCCCATGCTTGGGCCCCCAGTCCGGCCTCAGAGGCCCCCTGCTCTGTCCCGCTGCCATCATTAGAGATCTAGCAGTGACTTCTGGCTGGTGGTGTGAACGTTTTGGCATCTCCTCCTTGATGAGCTTCTCTGGGCTCTCTCTCTTCCCATGCAAGCTCTCCTGCTTCAAAGATGGTAGCAAGCTGATGCTGCCGCCTTTGTGTTTTAATTGAAGGTTATGTAAGTGACATTTGGGGCATGTTATGATGGTGGGTTGGCTTTTTTGCCCTTGTTTTTATGATTTTTAGTAAACTGCTTTTAGAGCAGAATAAAGAATGACAACAATGATCATCTTCAAACATCCAACTGGGGGGGAACTCCCAGAATTAGAGGCTTTGCAAAAGATATTCACTAAATGATCACTACAAGCAACACAAATGTTCACAATCCACAGGACCTGGAGACAGAAGTTACAGGTTGTCATGACTCCTACCAGAGCCGGAGGAGGAGGAAGAGGAGGAGGAGGAGCAGGGAGTTTACTGGGGCTGAATCCTTGGCCGAAAGGGATCCACAGGAGGCTGCCAACACCCATATGAGCCGTCCTAGGCCTCCAGAGCATGTGACGAAGGCAGACCCAGACTGAAGAGCAGCACCCTTCAGCAACAAGGGTTTATTTTCACATTAAAAGAAAAAGGCATGCAAGAAGGACAATCGTCTCTTCATAAAACAGAGTGTAAGAGAGAGTGTTCATTAACCTGGCAGCGCAATTCCAAGCAATCAGGAAAGAACAATAACTTCTTGAATGCACTGAACTGACTTGGTCCTAGCTGATGACTTAGAGGCTGAGGCTTGTCGTCCCGCCGCTTCCTCAGGGCCCTCCTGGGACAGACGAAGTAATAAGCCCAAGCTTCGGCTGGTGGGGAGCCAGCAGCAAGCCCCGGCCAGCCCTCTGGACTGGCCCCTTTGCTTTGAGCTTCCCGGGTCTCCTTCCTTTTTCGGCAAGGCCCACCCGCCCAGCAGTGGCTCTAAGTCAGGCCTCGTCCTCCCTCCAGTCCTTCCCTCCCCATCATCACTCCACCCGTCCTTTCTGGTGCAGCAACAGTGTCTTTGCTTCCCCTCCTCACCATCCTTTGTCTCTCATCCTGTCAGAGATTCCAAACCTGGGGGAAATCCTTTCGATTGCATTTTAATTAAAACATCTCAAGAATGTGCCATGTTGAGAATGAGCCCCTGGTGGCGCAGTGGTAAAACTGCCGCCCTGTAACCAGAAGGTTACAAGTTCGATCCTGACCAGGGGCTCAAGGTTGACTCAGCCTTCCATCCTTCCGAGGTCGGTAAAATGAGTACCCAGAATGTTGGGGGCAATATGCTAAATCATTGTAAACCGCTTAGAGAGCTCCGGCTATAGAGCGGTATATAAATGTAAGTGCTATTGCTATTGCTATGTTGACAATGTGTGGGCAAATGCACGCCGGGGAATGCGGCGCTTTGGTCATCTCCTCCACACACCCCATGTGGGCTCTTGGCCTCCGGTACACATGCACAGGCCGCTCACAGGGGAGAGAAGAGAGACTTGACTACTGTAATGCACTCTTTGTGGGGCTGCCTTTGTATGTAGTCCGGAAACTGCAGTTGGTCCAGAATGTGGCAGCCAGGTTGGTCTCTGGGTCATCTTGGAGAGACCATATCATTCCTATCTTCAAAGATCTACACCGGTTGCTGATACGTTTCCGGGCAGAGTACAAGCTTTTGGTTATAACCTATAAAGCCCTAACAGCTTGGGCCCTGGGTCTTTAAGAGAATGTCTTCTTCACAATGAAACACCCCCCGCCCTGCCGCCCATTGAGGCCATCTGGAAAGGTTTGTCTGCAGTTGCCACCAGCTCCTCTACTCGGGGTTAGGGTCTTCTCCGCTGCTATCCCGGGTCTTTGGAACGCACTCCCTGCTGAAATAAGAGCCTCCCCATCTCTGACAACTTTTTAAAAGGCAGTCAAGATGCATTTGTTCACCTAGGCTTTTGATTAGATATTGTTTAAATTGTGTTTTTAATAGTTTTAATGTTTTAAATTTTAATTGTTGAAATGTTTTAATCTTTTTATCTGTTGTTTTTACTGTTTTGTTGTAAACTGCCCAGAGACTTGCGTTTGGGGCGGTATACAAATGTGTCCAAAATAAATGAATGAATGAATAGCCACACGCTTCCCAAGGGAGAAAGGGGGCGTATGTGTCCTGGAGCCTCCTTGGCCACCCCGTGCTCTCACCCCGCTCTTCCTAGGCTGGCCACGGGAGGCGCCTTGAGCAGAGGTCCTTTGCTGTGAGGGTCTTCCATTCCCCGGGGTCCACGCCCGGTTCAGAGGCATGCTGCTGCTGGGCCCAGGCACTGGTGGGCGAAAGGAAGGCACCAGCCCCTGGCCCCAAAGGAAGGCACCCCCCTGCTGGCCCTCCCCGCTCACAGTGTGTGTCTTCAGAGGCAAATGCTACAATGGGGCGGGCGGGGGGGGAGGCTTTCTCCCTGGGCTTGGAAGCAGTAGGGCTGCTCCTTCCCTGTTGACCTTTGGGAAACCCGAGAAGACACTTCTCTGCAGCCCAGCCCTTGAGCTAGCTAGTGGTTTTTACTGGGTAGTTGTTTTAACTGGAACCTGTATCTGTTTTCAGTCATTCGACATTGAACTTCTTGGTTTGCTTTCATGTTGTAAACTGCCGAGAGACTTCCGTAGCGGGCCGTATACAAACAAACAAGCACATTGGAGGTGCTCGGGGCTGGCCTGTTGGGGCTGGGGACGTGCCAGGCAGGCCCACCATCCGTGTTAACTGAGCAAAGTGGCATCGTTTAAAGTGGCAGTTCTCTTCTGTTAAGCAGGCGGAGAGCAACTGGCCCTCTCCAGCCCCAGCACAGCATCCCTCCAGTGGCTGTTGCTGGTGTCTGTCTTATGTTTCTTTTTTAGACTGTGAGCCCTTTGGGGGAAGGGAAAGAACCATCTCATTTATTATTGATTGATTTTCCTATGCAAACCACTTTAAGAGGTTTTGTTGAAAAGGGATATGTAAATCTTCATAGGCGTCGTCGTTGCCCTTTTCCCTAGCCCTGGGCCTGTATCCCATTCACTCGCTACCCAGGACACTTACGGATGTTTAAGTAAGGTTCTGCAAGTGATCGACATTCAAGACTGTGCAAAGCAAGACTCCTTTTTCCTAAACAAGCTTGTGTTATGCATCTGACATGTTTAGACAGGTCTGTCCTTTTTTGCTGTTGAGTGCCATGTTCTCAGATCAATGGCATTTTATTTTTAATTGCATCATCTGTCTTGTGAGTTTCCCCTCTGCCTCCCCAGATAATGTTGGTTTTCTTTTTTTAAAGCTGATCTTAATAAGTCAGGGGTAAGTCACACGATCTGAAAGGGCCTGACAGATGCTGCCGTGATTTCCTGCTCTGAGCACAAAGATGGATTTTTATTTTATTTTATTTTATTTTTTTACGTTTATATCCCACTCTTCCTCCAAGGAGTTCAGAGTGGTATACTTGGTTATGTTTAATCTCACAACAACCTTGTGAGGTAGGTTAGGCTGAGAGATACCTGACTGGCCTAGAGTCACCCAGTGAGTTTCATGGCTGAATGCGGATTCAAACTCAGGTCTCCCCAGTGGCCAAAGTAACCTACTAGAGGTTTCTGGGGGCCTGCAGATGGACTGGGAGCAGGGCTGGAAGTTAAAGCAACACCCTGGACCCCTCCTCAGCATCCTTCTGACAAGTGTGTGCTGCTCAAGAGCAGGAAAGCAACCTTCATCGCCAGCAGTACTCATCCAAAGTCAGAATTTGTGCAAGTACAAAATCAAACAGGGTCTACAGCAGAGCAAGTTTCAGGATCAGCAGCAATCTGACAGCAGGAAACCTACCCCCGCTCAGAAGCCAGGGAGGTGGGCTTTTCTGCTCATATAAAGTGACAAGAAAGATGTCAAGCTTGAACAGGTTGTCCAGTAACTTCTTCCTCCAGAAAGATCTTGCATGTGAGATAACCCCAAGTCTTGCTTGACCATGTCTGTCAGCTGTCTGGAATCAGTTGTCCCCCTGCCCTGGTTAAACAAGCTGCTGTGCTTTGGGACTCGCTAGAATCGGAATTCAAAATCCAAGGAAGCAGTTCAGTGGGATTGTGAGGACTGGGTAAAAGAGGGAAAGAGGCCATGCTGGAGAAGGCAAGGCCAGAAGACGGCAAAAAGGAAGCCTCCCTTCCTTCTGTGCCACCTGTCTATTAGTAGGGATGTGCACAAAACTGGCATGGCTTGTTTGGTTCAAATTCAAACCAACTTCAAACAGGGTGCTAGGTTCGGTTTGAATTTGAACCCAATTTGAACCAGTTCTAAAAGGTTCTATATAGGGTATAATGGGGGCTTGAATTGTCCCATTATTGCCTATGTAGAGCACCTGGGACCACAAAAACAGGGTGGGTGGTAGGCACCCAGGAGTGCCAACCACTCTCCAAACCTCAAAGCAATTGGACACTCCTACAATTTTTAATGAATATTTGAAGATCTTTCCAATTGTTGCATTTCTCCCATAGGGAATAATGGGGATTTGAGGCAGCCCCATTCCCCCCCTTTGGGGGGTGCCAGGATCCAAAGTGGGTCTGGGGGCATGGCGGATTGTGCCACAACTCCTCCCAGGCAGCCCCAAGCTGGTGGGGTTTCATGTCTCCCCCCCCCCGCGAATTTTTCAAGTTTCTGCCCTTTTAAGAGTCTATCAGTTCCCACCTTTTGGGTAGATTCCAGATGGTGTCACTTGGAAACTGCTGATCTGCAAAGCGAGAATTAATGTATGGAGTTCCACAAGAGTCCATACTGTCTCCAATGCTCTGTAACATCTGTATGAAACCACTGGGAGAAATCATCATAAGATTTGGTGAAGGGTGTTATCAATATGCTGATGACACCCAAATGAATTTTTGAACTGTCTATTAAAGATGGGAGAGAATCCAAAAAGCTAGAAAACCTAGGAGGTCCAGAGTCCTCCACAGAATCATTATGGGCAATAATTTATTTATTTTATTATTATTTTATTTTATTTAACTTATTTTTATTCTGCCCAAAACTTATGTCTCTGGTTGGTTTACAACAAAATGAAAACAGAAAAAATAAAATATTAGTTAAAACAAAAACAAAAAGGTTAAAACATTACAACAATTTAAAAAAATTTAAAAAACCGCCTTGGGGTTATCTTTTTAACGAAAGGCGGTATATAAATGCAAAAATAAATAAATAAAAATAAATAAAAATTTAAAATAATATTTTAAAACAGCATTTAAACCATTTAAACAATATTAATTAAAAGCCTGGGTGAACAAATGCATTTTAAAGACTTTTAAAAAGTTGTCAGAGATGGGTAGGCCCTTATTTCAGCAGGAAGCATGTTTCAAAGCCTCGGGGCAGCAGCAGAGAAGGCTTGTCTCTGAGTAGCCACCAGACGAGCCAGTGGCAAATGCAGACGGACTTCTCCTGATTATCTCAATGGGCAGTGGGGTTCATGACGAAGAAGACGTTCTCTTAAATACCCAGGGCTCAAGCTGTTTAGGGCCTTATAGGTTATAACCAACACCTTGTATTTTGCCCGGAAACATATCGGCAGCCAGTGTAGCTCCTTCAATATGGGAGTAATATCGTCTCTCTGAGATGACCCAGAGACCAACCTGGCTGCCACATTCTGGACAAGGGCATACCCATACAAGGGCAGCCCCACATAGAGTGCATTACAGTAATCCAGTCTGGAGGTGACCAGCAGATGTACCACTGTTTTGAGGTTGTGCATCTCAAGAAAAGGATGCAGCTGGCGTACCAGCCGAAGCTGATAGAAGGCACATCTGGCTACTGCTTCAACCTGGGAGCCCAGGGAGAGACTTGGATCCAGAAACACCCTGAGACTGCATACCTGTTCCTTCTGGGGAAGTGTGACCCCATCCAGAACAGGCAGATCAAAATTGTCTCTCAGGTTTCGACCACACACAATGAGTACCTCCATCTTATCTGGATTCAGTCTCAGTTTGTTGTCCCACATCCAGCCAATCACTGACTCCAGGCAGGCATTTAGGGAGGTTATGCCCTCTCCCGATGATGCAGACTTAGAGAAATAGATTTGGGTGTCATCAGCATACTGATAGCACCCTGCATCAAATCTCCTGATGATCTCTCCCAGTGGTTTCATGTAGATGTTAAACAACATCGGAGACAATATGGAGCCCTGAGGCACACCATACAAAAGTTCAGATTTTGAAGAAGAGCAGTCTCCAAGGGACACCATCTGGAACCTGCCAGAGAGGTAGGAGCAGAACTGCCACAAAGCAGTGCCTTCTAGTCCCAACCCCCTCAGACGCTCCAGAAGGATACTATGGTCGATAGTATTTAAAGCTGCCGAGAGGTCCAAAAGGACCAACAGAGTCACACTTCCTCTGTCAATTGCCAATTGGAGATCACCCATCAGGCCGACCAAGGCAATTTGCACCCCATAGCCCGCCTGACTGCCTGGAGCTGGGAAGCCACCACCCTTTCAATTACCTTGCCCAGCCACGGAAGTTTGGAGACAGGCCTGTAGTTGCTCAGCTATGAGGAATCCAAGGTAGGCTTCTACAGAAGCAGTCTAATAATTGTCTCCTTAAGACAAGGAGGCATCCTGCCTTCCCTCAGAGACGCATTTATAATCTCTACCAGGCCTTCTACAACAACCCCCTTGCTAGATATAGTATTAGCTGTCGGGCAAAGGTCAAGAGAACATGTGATAGGCTGCACCATTCCAATCAGCTTGTCCACATCCTCAGGAGTCACAAACTGGAACTGAATCCAACCTAATCACACAAGAGGAGTTGTTGGACGCATCCACATCAGACACTGAAGTAATTGTGGAGATGGAGTCTAAGTCGGTCCGAATATGAGAGATTTCCCCCCACAAAGAAATCGTTAAACACATCACAGCAGGTAATTGATGGTTCCAGATTATAATTCAAGGGAGGAGGGGCACATACTAGCCCTCTCACAACCCTGGACTACTCCTCCGGATGTGAACTTGTGGATGCAATACAGGCAGAAAAGAATCACCTCTTTGCCGCACGTATTGCCTGAGCATAGGTCTTCAAATGAGCTCTA
Organism: Hemicordylus capensis; assembly: GCF_027244095.1. NCBI lineage: Eukaryota > Metazoa > Chordata > Lepidosauria > Squamata > Cordylidae > Hemicordylus > Hemicordylus capensis. The sequence goes on along the minus strand of NC_069657.1, from coordinate 1,203,635 downwards.
TGTTGCAATCTGTCAGATTCAAGCCAAGTCTTTCTCCACTTGTGCTCCAGTCGTCGACCTCTCTACTTCAGCCCCCATAGTTCTTCTGTATACCAAGGGGCCAGTTTTGAAGTGGGCTGGAGAGGACGCTAGGTGCGATCATGTCTACCGCCCCGGTGAGTTTGGTGTTCCAATTCTCCACCATGGCATTAACAGGATCGCTGGCAGATCCAACACTAAATCCCTCCAAGGCTTCTTGAAATCCTACTGGATCCCATAACCTTCTTGGGCGGACCATCCTAATAGGTCCTTTGCCCCTGCGAAAGTGGGAAGTGATTGTGAGTCAAACCTTAACCAGATGGTGGTCCGTCCATGACAATGGGAAAATCACAGATTCCTCACCCACGGAACACCACCTTGATCAGAGTGAAAGACCAAATCAAGCGTGTGACCAGCAATGTGTGTTGGTCCCGAGACCACTTGGGATAGGCTCATAGTTGTCATGGCCTCTATGAATTCGTGAACTGCCCTGGACAAATTGGTCCCAAAATGAACGTTGAAGTCCCCCAGTACCACAAGCCTGGGGGACTCCAACACCAAGCCTGATACCAAGTCTGTCAGCTCATTTAGGGACTCTGTTGGGCAGTGGAGCGTTTGGTACACCAACAGAAGTCCTAGTCTATCCCTGGTCCCCAAGCTTAAGTATACACATTCAATATGGTCCGACACTGTAACAGGGATCCTGATAAGGGAGATGTTATTCTTATAGACCACAGCCACCCCACATCCCCACCCCTGGTCCCTCACCCGCACCTCAACAAAGTACCCTGGGACCATACCGGGCCCCCAGCCTCCCTCAACCAGGTCTCTGTAATACAAACCAGGTCGGCGCCTTCATCCAGAATCAAATCATGGATGGTTTCTGATTTGTTCTGGACTGACCTGGCATTACAAAGGAGCAAGGTGAGGTTCCAAGGTTGGTTGACACTGCTCCTCAAGGTCAAAGAGCTGGCTGGACAGCCAGAAGGGGAAATAGCTATTAGGTTTCCAAGTCCCCTTCCCCTGTAACGGCCCGCTGATCTGCCAACATTACTTCTTCTGTTCCCCACCACCACCAGAATTGCCACTCCATGATCACTGGATACACTCCCTGTCTCCCCAGATAAGCCCAGACACATTTATAAACAGAATTAAAACAAAATCACCCAGGACTAATTAAAACAGAAGCCGCATTACATACCCACCCACATGTGAATAATACAAAGACTAAAAGGAAATGTGTTACTAGGGATGTGCTATTGCCCTCCAGATCAAAACACTGAGAGTTACCTGGAGTGGGAGAAGCAAATCACAGAGGCGTCAAAGAGAGACAGACCTGTAATAATGGCTGTCATAATTATCTTCACATAGACTGATCAAAGAGGATGTCTTCTTTGTTATAAACCACACCACCCACTGAGATCATCTGGAGAAGTTCGTCTGCAGGTCTGTTGGCTACTCGGGGACGGGCCTTCTCCATTGCTGCCCCGAGGCTTTGGAACACACTTCCTGCTGAAATAACCTTCTAACCTTTTAACTTTTAAAATTTTAAATACTGTAAATTGTTTTTGGTTTTAGGCTGCTTTTTGGCATTTTAATTGATTTTAATGTTTTGTGTTTTTGTATTGTTTTATTATTGTGAACCGCCCTGAGACTTTGGTTTGGGGCGGTATAGAAATGTATAAAATAATAATAATAATAATAATAATAATAATAATAATAATAATAATAATACTTCCAGCTCTAAAAACAGTTGCCAAAAAACAACTTGATCAGGCATTAAAAGATGTCAATGCTGCACTTGCAGAAATAACAACCAATAATTTGCAAGAAACAAAGCAACTAATGTACAGTGCAGCAACAATAACAAGACAAGAGCTCGGATATAAGATCAGTGGACCTGTCAAAAAAGAAAGCAGTACATCACCTAAATGGAAGATTAGATTAGAAAATAAAATCTCCAGGCTTAGATCAGATGCTAGTAAATTGAAAGATATGAAAGACAAGAAACTGAAGAATGAAAACACCAAACAGTATCTGATCCAAAAATACCACCTAGATTCAAGGAAAATTAGAGAAGTCCTGGAAATAATAAAGCAGCAAATAACAGCAGTGTCAAAGAAGATTAGCAGATACGAAGCCAGAATTACACAACACAAGCAGAATCTCCAATTCCAGTCGAATCAGAGACGTTTCTACAAGAGCATAGAAGGAGAAACTGCAAGAAACCTAGAAACACCAAATAAAGAAGAAACAGTGCAATTCTGGGGGAAATTATGGGACAATCCAATAGGTTATAATAAAAAAGCAGGCTGGATGAAAGAGGTCAAAAATTGTAACCAACAAATGCAAGATCTAATAATAACACCAGAATTAATAAGTGAAAGAGCAAAGAAAATTAAAAATTGGACTGCTCCAGGCGATGATGAATTGCATGGCTTTTGGCTTAAACACCTAACTAGCCTTCATAAACAACTATCAAAACAGTTCAATCACATTATGAAAGGCGGTGATATTGAACAATCACATTATGAAAGGCGGTGATATAGCAATGAAGTTTGGACTAGACAAGTGTGCTGCATTAATAATGAAAAGAGGAAAAATAAGAAAAACAGAAGGAATAGAACTGCCCAATGGAAGCAAGATAAAGAACCTGGAAGAGAAAGAACGTTACAAATACTTGGGCATTCTCCAGGCTGATAACATCACACACACTGAAGTTAAAAGAAAAATTGGAAGTGAATACATCAGGAGAGTTAGAAAAATCCTTAAGTCCAAACTCAATGGCGGGAACACCATACAAGCCATAAACACCTGGGCTATACCTGTGATCAGATAGACTGCACCCAGGCAGAGCTAGAGACGCTAGATTGTAAGACCAGGAAAATCATGACCATCAATCATGCTCTGCACCCCCGCAGTGATGTCGATAGGCTCTACCTCCCTCGCAGCTCAGGTGGAAGAGGAATGCTGCAAGTCCATCAAACAGTAGAGGAGGAGAAAAGAGGCCTTGAAGAATATATAAAGGACAGCGAAGAAGATGCACTTCAAATGGTCAAGAACGTGAAACTATTCAACACCAATGAAAGAAAGCAGTCCTACAAGAAAGAACAAGTCAAGAACTGAACAGAAAAATGGAGAAATAAGCCCCTGCATGGTCAATATTTGCACAATATAAGTGGAAAATCAGACATTACCAAGACCTGGCAATGGCTTAAGAATGGTTACTTGAAGAAAGAAACAGAGGGTTTAATACTGGCTGCACAAGAACAGGCACTAAGAACAAATGCAATAAGAGCAAAAGTAGAAAAATCCACAACAAACAGCAAGTGCTGCCTTTGTAAAGAAGCAGATGAAACAGTGGACCACCTGATCAGCTGTTGTAAGAAGATTGCACAGACTGACTACAAACAAAGGCATGACAAAGTAGCAGGGATGATACACTGGAACATCTGCAAAAAATACAAGCTACCTGTAGCCAAAAATTGGTGGGACCATAAAATTGAAAAAGTTGAAGAAAATGAAGATGTAAAATATTATGAGACTTCCGACGACAAACAGACAAACATCTGCCACACAATACACCAGCTATCACTGTAGTTGAGAAGAAAGAAAAACAAGTCAAAATAACCGACATAGCAACACCATGGGATAGCAGAATAGAAGAAAAAGAAATAGAAAAAAATCACCAAATACAAAGATCTACAAATTGAAATGGAAAGGCTGTGGCAGAAAAAGACCAAAGTAATCCCAGTGGTAATTTTCGCCCTGGGTGCAGTTCCAAAAGACCTTGAAGAGCACCTCAACACCATAGGGGTCACAGAAATCACCACCAGCCAATTACAAAAAGCAGCTTTACTGGGAACAGCCTATATTCTGCGACGATATCTATAACAGCAGCAACAACATTGACGATAAAATTCAGCCATCCCAGGTCCTTGGGAAGGACTCGATGTCTGGATAAAACAAACCAGTCAATAACACCTGTCTGACTGTGTAAACAAGAAATAATAAGCCTCCCCATCTCTGACAACTTTTAAATGGGCAGTCAAGATGCATTTGTTCACCCAGGCTTTTAATTAGATAATATTTTAATTGTGTTTTTAATACTTTTAACTTTTTAAATTTTAGTTGTTGAAATGTTTTAATCTGTTTGTTGTTTATTGTTATTGTTTTGTAAACCACCCAGAGAAATTGTGTTTTGGGCAGTATAAAAATTGGTTAAATAAATAAATAAATAAATAAATAAATTTGCATGCAGGTATTGACAGAGTGGCCAGATTTCTAGACATGCTAAATGACTGTGCCTTAGAACAGTTGGTCACAGAACCAACCAGAGAGAAGGTGGCCTTGGACTTAATCCTTCCTGAGTGATTCCCAGGACCTTCTGCGAGGTGTCAGAGTTGTAGAACCATTGGGCCACTGGTGGGCCACTGTGTGAAACAGGATGCTGGATTAAATAGGATTGTGCCTGATCCAGCAGGGCTGTTCTTATGTTCTTATTTCTCTGGAGGAGGTACCTGGAGGTGCCGATTATAGGGTTCTAGACCCAAGAGCTGGTTTTGATCTCCCTGTTCTCGATGGGGTCACACTCCTCCTAGAGTGCAACCCCATCAGCACGCAGCTTTGGAGTGCTCCTGGATTGGAATCTCTCTCTAGTTTCTCAGGTTGAGGCAGAGGTCAGAAGCGCTGTTTATCAGCTTCATCTGATACGTCAGCTACTCTCATTTCTGGAGGTAAATGACCTGTAAACAGTGGTGCATATGCTGGTAACCGCCAGGCTTGACTACTGTAAGGCACTCTACGTGGGTCTGCCTTTTCTCATAGTCCAGAACCTACAACTGGTACAGAATGCAGCAGCCAGACTGGTCTTTGGGACACCAATTTTAAAAGAATTGCACTGAAATGCAAAGTACTGGTTATTACCTTTAAAGCCCTGAACGACTTGGGTCCAGACTCCAGGGTACTTAGGAGAGCGCCTCCTTTGTCGTGAACCTCTAGAGAGGTCTGGTTAGGGTTGCTGCCTGCTCGTTTGGTGGTGACTCGAGACCAAGCCTCCTTTGTGGATGGGCTGGGGCTCTGGAATATGCTCCCTCTCAAAATAAGAGAATCTCCATCTCTTTTTGCTTTTAGGAAGACCCTCATGATGCACCTGCTTTCTCAGCCTTTTAACTGAAATGAATTTTAAACTGTTTTATTCTGTGAAAAAAAAAAGATATTATTTTTATTCTGTTTTATGTTGGTTGTATTTTGGATTATGTACACCAGTGGGGAAATGCTTGACTCACAAGCAGAAGGTTGCCAATTCAAATCCCCGCTGGTCCTATATCGGGCAGCAGCAATCTAGGAAGATGCTGAAAGGCATCATCATCTCATACTGCATGGGAGGAGGCAATGGCCAACCCCTTCTGTATTCTACCAGAAGAAAACCACAGAGCTCTGTGGGCGCCAGGAGTTGGAATCGACTTGACGGCACACTTTGCTTTACTTTACACTGCCTAGAGATACTCATATCAGGCAGTACCTGAATATGATCGATCAATCCATCAATCTCAGCCTCTATTAGTATTATTTATTTATTTATTTTATTTTTACATTTCTATACCGCCTTTCGTTAAAAGAAAACCCCAAGGCGGTTTACAAAAATTAAAACATACAATAAAAGCAGTAAAAACATCAAGCAATAAAACATCAAGTTAAAACATATAAACAAGCATAAAAACATGACAACAGATAACAGATAAAAACAGAGAAGCCGCAGTAAAAACGATCATGTAAAAGCCTGGGTAAAAAGCCAAGTCTTTAAAAGCTTTCTAAAAGCCGTGATGGAGTCTGAGGAACGAGTGGCCACCGGGAGAGCATTCCAGAGTCTAGAGGCAGCAACAGAGAAGGCCCTGTCCCGAGTGCACGACAGCCGGGCCTCCCTCATTGTCGGCACCCGGAGCAGGGCCCCCTCAGATGTCCTCCTACTGACCAACAGTACCTCCGTCTTATCCGGATTCAATTTCAGTTTGTTAGCCCACATCCACCCCATCACGGCCTCCAGCCCCCGATTCAGGGCATCCACCACCTCCCTAGGATCAGATGACAAGGAGAGATAGAGCTGAGTGTCATCCGCATATTGTTGACAACTCAGTCCAAGTCCCTGGATGACCTCTCCCAGCGGCTTCATGTAGATGTTAAACAGCATGGGGGACAAGACCAAACCCTGCGGGACCCCACAGGCCAACGGCCACGGGGCCGAGCAGTAGTCCCCCAGCACCACCTTCTGGACCCTCCCCTCAAGAAAGGACCGGAACCACTTCAACACAGTACCTCCAATTCCCGTACTCGAGAGGCGGCCCAGAAGGATACCATGGTCGATGGTATCGAACGTCGCCGAGAGGTCCAGCAGAACCAACAGGGACGCACTCCCCCTGTCTAGTTCCCGGCGTAGATCATCCACTAGAGTGACCAAGGCAGTCTCAGTCTCATACCCAGGGCAGAAGCCAGATTGAAAAGGGTCCAGATAATCCGTATCATCCAAGACCCTCTGCAGCCGGGACACCACCACATGCTCCATCACCTTGCCCAAGAAGGGATGGTTAGACACAGGTCTATAATTGTCCAGGTTGGAGGGAGCAAGGGAGGGCTTTTTTAATAGAGGTCTTACCACTGCCTCCTTAAGGCACGATGGCATCCTGCCCTCCCTTAATGAAGCATTAACGATCACCTCCAGCCATCTGCCTGTCCCCTCCCTGGCAGCTTTTATTAGCCATGAAGGGCAATGGTCAAAGGCACACGATGTCGCCCGCACACTGCCCAGGATCTTGTCCATATCCTCAGGCCTCACCAACTGAAAAGAATCCAACACAACGGGACCAGATGGTACCAAAGGCACGTCTGCCGGAACTGCCAAAACTCTGGAGTCCAGGTCAGCACGGATGCAAGCGACTTTATCTGCAAAGCGACAGGCAAACCGATCACAAAGAGCCGTAGATGACTCCTCCCCCATTGTCTGGGGGGATGTGTGGAGCAAGGTTTTCACCACACGAAACAGCTCTGTTTGCCTGCACTGAGCAGACGCAGTGGAGGCAGAGAAAAAGCATTTCTTCGCTGCCCCCACCGCCACAGTGTAGTCCCTAAAATGGGCTCTAGCCCGTGTTCGATCGGATTCGTGACGACTCTTCCTCCAGCGTCGCTCCAGCTGTCGTCCGAGTTGCTTCATCTCCCTAAGCTCCAAGGAAAACCAAGGAGCCGAACGGGCTCCACCAAGCCGGAGAGGGCGCTTGGGGGCAACCGTGTCAACAGCCCGGGCCATCTCTCCATTCCAGAGATCAACCAAAGCCTTGACAGGGTGACCAGCTCTGGACACTGGAAACTCCCCGAGGGCCATCTGAAATCCAAGCGGATCCATAAGCCTCCGGGGGCGGACCATCTTAATCGGCCCACCACCCCTGCAGAGGGCAGACGGAGCAGTCAAACTAAACCCCACCAGATGATGATCTGTCCATGACAAGGGAGTGGCCTCAAATTCCCCCACCTCCAGATCATTTATTTCCCGGTTGGCAAAAACCAGATCCAGAGTGTGTCCCGCCACGTGGGTAGGGCCCGATACCAATTGAGACAGGCCCATGGTTGCCATGGAGGCCATGAAATCCTGAGCCGCAGCCACTAAGGGGACCTCAGCGTGGACATTGAAGTCCCCCAAGACAATAAGCCTGGGGGAACCCAAGGCCACCTCCGAGACCACCCCCGCCAGCTCAGGTAGGGAGATTGAAGTGCAGCGGGGTGGTCGGTACACCAGCAGAATCCCCAGCCTTGCTCGGAGGCCCACCCTCAAGGACAAACACTCAAAATTCTGAGATGGCCTGACCGGGCACCTGGAAATGGGGAGGGTCTCTCGAAAGATGACTGCAATGCCTCCTCCACGACCCTCGAGGTGGGGCTGCTGCACGATCTGGAAACCTGGAGGACAGAGCTGAGAGAGACCAACCCCGCCCAGCGCATCCAACCAGGTCTCCATCACACATACCAGGTCAGCACGCTCATCCACAATCAGATCGTGGATGAGAGATGTTTTTGCGTTAACTGACCTGGCATTCAGCAGCAGCACCCTAATCCTCCAGGGAGTGATCTCAGAGCTCCCTGGGGTCAGAGGGTTGGGAGAAGGGCCGGGAAAAGGAACAGGCCTCAGTTGCCTGGACCAATTTCCCCTGTAACGGCCTGCCCAACTCCCACCGCCATACCTCCCTCTGCCCGCTACCCGTGATATTGGTGCGCCCACTCCAGACCCACTTTTTCGCTCTCCCAGACACATCTCCCCAGACTAATACACCACGGCCACTTGGCTTAATAAAAACCAAAACCAGGCTTATATAGACTCCTGCTAGCTTCTCGATTAAGGGAAGATGGATCTTCAGGCAGAGGAGAAAGATCTTCTGAGCCCCCAGGCAGCTCGCCCCATGGCTGAGAGCCCATGTGCTCTCGCCCTTCGGCTCGCGCCAAGAGGCTCGCGCCCCTGGGCCAGCCTGCCCTATATAGTGGCAGAAGCCCCAGCTCAGCAGCAGCCCAGGAGATGTAACACACCTGGAGAAGAGGTGGGCAGAAGCAAAAGACAGTCAATGCCCCACCCAAGCTGTTCCCCTCTTCCTTCTTCCTTCTTATTAAGAATGTCTGTCTACTGCTTTTCAAGTTGAAATGCCAGCTCAGCCCCAACCCCTGTTCTCAGGAGGGAGGAGATATGCCCAAGAGAGCCTTTCGACGCTACCTCTTGGGATCCCAATGACCACAGAGCCTGACTTCAGGCACCCCAGCAGCACCCCTTCGTCCCTGTGGCTCTAAGCCCAAGTATGTCCAGCTGGAATCCAGGCCTCTTCCCCTTTGTTACCCCTTGTGTGTTGGCCACTGAGGCACAGAGGGCCTGCCCTGTCAGCCTTGGCAAAGCACCTCCCGTGGAGGGCCCTGCGCACCCCCCTCGCCGCCATCCCCGCTGCTGTCCTGGGGGTTCCTCTGGAACTCAGATCCAGTCCCCCTCTTGCCTATCCGTTTACTATCTGTGTGGACCGTGATCCACTGCTGCCCAGGATCTTTCCTAACAGATTCCTCAAGTGACCCTCTTCCTCCAGAAAGGCCCTCACCAAGCAGCAGTCCAGAGCCTGGGTGGGACCCACTCTTCTTCCCTTTATGCTCAAGCAAAAGCAAGAGAAAAGAAAGAACGACTGGAAGATAAGAGAGCCGCATTCTTCCTCGTGGCATTGATGGAATTTGTGTCAGAGATGTTGCAGTGAAGAAGTTTGCCTGTAAGTCCATCTTCAGCTCCAGAGAAATGAGACTCCTCAAAAGACACCCTTTTATCCTGACTGAGAGAGCACTGAGGTGGTTGGTTGCAGTCGGAGAGATTTATTTTCCTTTCCTTTCAACATATCACACAGTTTAAGACTTTCAAACATCACAGGAGCTGGCAGAGAGGAACCCAGGAGCTTCCTGAGAACCTATTCCAAACCAAGAGGAGTCAGGAAATAATACTCTCCCGGTAGGAGACTCCCGATGGATATCTTAAAAACACTGTGGTGCACCCTACCCCAAATTAAGCATTTAATGGCAACATGTACAATTTTTTATGTGAGTTGTATACAAAAGTTATAGGTTGAGGCATTATTAAATAAAGCATGACATTAATTGTGATGGGCCTTTCCACTGGGGCTCACCAAAATATTATATTATTGTTAGTCATCACAGAGTATAAGAGGACCAGCCCCTGCCCCGAGGAGCTTACAGTCTAGGGCCTAGGGGCTTGGGTATTCTCAGCTCCCATGGGTCCTTCCTTCCTTCCTTCAGCTTGGGGAAGCCAAGATCTGGTTGCAGAGATTAACATGGAGGCATGCAGGGAGGGCATTCCAGACCCAGCCATGAATGGAGGGAGACCCGCCCTCCCATAGCCCTGTGTTTCCAGACCAGCAGCGAAAGGCGAAAGGCGGTCCAAGGGGATGTCACTCTCTAGGCAGCAGGAAGAGGCAGAAGGGAGCGGCCACTCCAGGGTGATCCACAGGAGAGGCTGGAGTGAAAGAGGACTGCTTGGCGGAAGCCGTCTGGAAAAGACAAAGGCTTCCATTTGCGGGCAACGCTGAAGGCCAGAAGAAGCACAAAGAATGGGGGCTGAGCTGGTCAGCTCGCCTCCTTCCCTGCCACCCAGCCCATGACAGGGAACTGCTGCAAAAGGCATGGCTGGGCTCAGTGGGTCAATGGTCTCACTTAGTACAAGGCAGCTTCAGGTGCTCATAGATGCCCAGTGGGTAGATCTCCAAAATCCGACAGAGCACATCTGGCCAGAAGGCAACGCTCACTCCCTGAAGCATTCCCAGCTGATGGTGAGGCTGAGCTGCAACTCAGGATCCACAGAAGGGTCCCTGAAATATCCGCAGGTGCTGCAAAGCAGGGTAACAGTCTAGCTTGTGCCTTTCAGATGGCCTCCCTCTTCCCCTGCAATACGAGCATCTCTTTGTCCAGAAGAGCACACTCCAAAGGACCAGGCGATCCTTGTTATGAGCAACACACAAACCAGGACTGTTTGGTAGGTGAAGGGCTGGGTGGCAGGCAGGCCGGATCTGCCCCCCCCCCCACCCAAAGCATCTTTACCTGGCCCTCCCAGGACTAAAGGGCCAACTTGGCAGCAGTAATGCTAGCTCTTTAATTATGCCTTTTTAAAAATGAAAATGCAACAGCCTACTGCCTGGGCAATGCAAATGGTCCCTGAGAAAGGAGAAGCCCCCGCCCCCCGCCGCCGTCCGCTCAGGTCTCCGGACTGATGCAGAGTTGGTTGGGACTGTGGGATGCAGAGCAGGGCGGGCCAGTCAGACCTCCTGTGGGAGCCTCTCGAGTGGTTTCATTGGTGTGGCACCCTTTCCATCGTTCTGCCTGCCTCTCATTTCCTCTCGCATCTGACTCAAAATGAGCCTGCCGTTGCCACCAGCCCAAATAACTCCAGGATGCCAAATGCCTTTTCCTCGAAATGCATTTGATGAGCTCCATTTCACACGAAGTTTGCGCATGCCAGCATTTAATTTGTGAAAAGACTCCAAAAGTCATTTTGACACTGCTCTGATCAGATACCGCTGAATGGTGACTATTCTGCAGAGGAAAATTGATGGCTTAAAATACAGAAGGGGGGGGGGGTCCAAAAAGAGTAAGTGAGCAAACTGCTCTATTGAACTTTGAGATAAAAACAAGCTGCATTCCAAAATGTGTGGAAGAGCGTTCGTGCTGTTGGCAGGAGCAAGTGCCGGGTGGTGCCAGGGCCGGGCTTCTGCCTTCGAGGACGAGGGCAAGCAGCTGCCTTCTCCCACCCCTCTCTCTTGGTCTAGCTTGGCACACAGCTTGGCTGGCCAAGAGGCCGGATGCTTTGCTAATAGGCCAGGCAGAAGCCAAGAGTTTGGAAGCACAGGCTGAAGGCCTTTGCTCACCAAAGGCACTCGGGCCAGACTGCAAGGATGACCGGGCCAAGCACAGCCTTCGTCAGAGGGAGAATGCCACCAGCCCTGACTCCTGCTTGAACCACCAGGGATCCAGCAACTGATGGTGCTTGGGGGGAAAGGCTATGCCTTGTAAGGGAGCACTTCACAACCTCTCCCAGAATGGGCCCACACCAAACCCTCTGGCTCCACCGTTTGCTACTGTCATTGCCAAGAGAGAGACTGCACAGTACTTTGAGAGAGCCCGAAGAATCTCCAAGAAACAACCCACTACATGAACACGGAGACAAAAAAGGAGTGACAATTTCTTGCCCAGCTACACACCTGAATGGAGGCTCCACATGACCCACTTGGGCTGCATATGGGATGCATAAATTCAAGAATGCAAGAAGCAGGGCCTGGCCTTTCTTTCCCCCGGGTAGATGTTCTCCTTCCAGCCACTTTAGGCCAGAGCTGCATGACAGAGGCAGCTGGGACCCAGTGGCAACACTCAGGGGCAGCCTCTAGTCAATGCGTGGTTGAGACCTGGGGGCCCTTCCTTGAGCCCTCCCTCCAGGACCCTGCAGTTGTAAGAACATCAGAACACGCTGGGCTGGGTGAGAGCAAAGCTTCGTCAGGGATGGTTTGGGACATTTGCTCAAGTCAGCGAGAGGAGAACTTTTTCCCGTGTGTCGCATCCCTGGATTCATCACCCACTCCTCATCTGGAGTCAAGATGGAAGACTCAGGGGTTGGTAGTACTGACTGAATGGGAAGCCCCCGTGGCTCAGACCCCCTCAGGCACCCTCACACCATCAGAAGTGCCAGGAGAACCAGGAGGCCCAGATCCAGCATCTTCTCTACAGGACGTCGCTCTACCCTCATCTGCCAACTTGGAGGAATCCCTCAAGGACCCTACAGTTGAGGCGGAAGCCAGCCAGCCGCCGGCGTCAGTGATAAAGGTCTTGCAGTTGCTTCCCAGCCTTTGCTGGAGTGGCATCTTTCCTGCTCTGTTGTGACCCTACAGCCCAGCCTCTAGTATTTAGAGCTCCCTGCGGTGTCAGCACACCCTTGCCTGGCTCTTGCTGTCCCCTGGAACTGCCAGAATCTTCCTAGGAGTCCTGCCTTCCTGCCACAACTGAAACCTCAGCTTGGCTAGTAATGGTGCCTGGAACACGGTTTCATGATTGCTCGGTCACCACACCCAGATCTCAGGAGAAGGGGAAGATTCTCTCTCTTCCTGGTGGCAATATGTACAGGTTTGTACAGCCAAGAGAGAACGCACATCTTGCTGTGGTGAACATACATGTTCATCACCATCCCACACGAGACCCCAAAGTGGCAGTGTAGGAGGTATGAGGATTTTCATGACCACTTAGGGTAGGCCTTCAAAGCCACTCAAGAAGTCTACTATTCTGTGGCCAGCAGTGGCTAGTCAGATGCCACTGAGAAACTCACCCTCAGGGTGTGCAGATGGAGGCCATCACAGCAGCTGATACTCAAAAGAACAGGGGGCATCTGAACAGGGAAATTCTGCTTAGATATATAGGAAGCTGCCATATACTGAGTCAGACCATTGGTCTATCTAGCTCAGTTTTGTCTACACAGACTGGCAGTGGCTTCTCCAAGGTGGCAGGTAGGAATCTCTATCTATCTATCTTGGAGAAGCCAGAGAGGGAACTTGAAACCTTCTGCTCTTCCCAGAGCGGCTCCATCCCCTAAGGGGGATCTCTTCCAGTGCTCACATGTGGTCTCCCATTCAAAGGCAACCAGGGTGGACCCTGCTTAGCTAGAGGGACAAGTCATGCTTACTACCACAAGACCAGCTCTCCTCTCTGACCTAGCTATGACAACTAACTAGCAGCCATAGATAGAATAGTCCTCCATACATTTTCAAAAAACTTTGGAAAATACATGTTCAGAAGCCGTATGAGTGCTTGGCTGCAAAGACCTGTTGTTCTGATGAAGCAGTAAATTGCAGTGAGGGAAACTCCCAGGGGTTGGGAAGAGCTCTTCCCTCGAAGCAGGCAGCGTGTTCTGTTAGTGCTAACGAGGGATGCTAGCAAACTGGAGCTTTCTTCCCTGCCCTGCATTCTGCAGCCCCCCTGTGCCAGGCTGATTCCGGGGCAGTGGGAGGGGGGACAGAGCACAGTGAGGGCTTTTTCATAGGCACACAATGCTTTATCAGTGAAGATATTGTTACTTGCTTGCTCTTGAAGATGCGGAAGGAGAATATCAATCGCGGGAAAGAACTGGAGGAGAGTTATCTGAAACCTCCACTGGCGAGAGGCAGCCTGTCTCTCCAGATCAGGGCACGATCAGGAACAAAAAGCTTTCTTGGGTAGTCTCACATTTCAGGAACAAGAAAGAAGCTTTGCATTAAAAATGTGTTCCTTTTCTTTATTCAGCAGACGGTGTGATGGTGTGTCCTTCTCTGATCCCAAGATGCTTGGTGCTGTCGTTTGGAGAAGCCTTTTTGGCTGAAAGCCGGCGGGGTGTGTGTGTGTGGACACACACAGAAGGTTTCACGAACTGTGCTGCTCCCTCTCCATTGCCACATCTGCTTCTGCCTGATTAAGCGGTCCTGGTGATGGTGGTCCTGATGCTCCCCTCTGGTGCTCTGCCCAAAGGAGGCCAGAGGGAGGGCAGGAAACATTACTCAGGGCGGAGGAAGAGGAGGAGGAGGAGGAGGATGCCGTGTGGTACCATAATGCAACTTTTGAGGGTGTATAAGGGAACAAATGCACCAAACAAACCTTACAGATACTACAGGGAGAAGCTCAAGCTCTGGGCTGGCCCTAATCCAAATGATGCACCCGGCAAGGAAGGGCCTCCCCCTCCCCGCCACACACACACTTCTTCCTCTTTTGATTGCCTGGATGTCCCTCTCGCCACTTCAATGCACAGACTAGAGGAACTTCAGCTTGCAGAGCTGCCTTCTGCTGAGACCACCTGTTTGTCCATCTGGCCGGACACTAGGAGCAGAGAGAGGTCTTTCCCACCACCTGCCCCCTGATCCTTTTCACTGGAGAAGATGTTTCCCTGCCATATAGGATGATACACTTGCAGGGCCTTGCATAGCTACATGCTTAATATGCATGCCGGAGAAGTAGACAGATTTCCTGTCACTGCGTAGACCCTGCTCACTGGGCCAAGAGGCACCTTTTACCATGGTGATTCTCTTTCTTTAGCAGGGGGAGAGTAACTGGCCCTCTCCACCCCCAGGATAGCATCTCTCCAGTGACTGTTGCTGGTGTCTATCTTAGGTTTCTTTTTAGATTGTGAGTCCTTTGGGGACAGGGATACATCTTCTGTATTTATTATTTCTCTGTGTAAACCACCCTGAGCTATTTTTGGAAGGGCGGTATAGAAATCGAAAAAATAAATGCTTGCTTATTTATTTATTTATTTATTTATTTATTTGACATATTTTTATACCACCCAAAACACAAGTTCTCTGGGCAGTTTACAAGACAATAAAAACAAGCAATAAAAGATTAAAACATTTCAACAACTAAAATTTAAAAAGTTAAAACTATTAAAAACACAATTAAAACAATATCTAATTAAAAAACTGGGTGAACAAACGTGTCTTGACTGCCCTTTTAAAAGTTGTAAGAGATGGGGAGGCTCTTTGTTCAGCAGGAGGTCTGTTCCAAAGCCTTGGGTCAGCAATGGAGGAGGCCCATCCCTGAGTAGCCACCAGACGAGCCGGTGGCAACTGCAGACGAACCTCTCCAGATGATCTCAGTGCATGGTGGGATTCATGACAAAGAAGACATTCTCTTAAATACCCAGGGCTCAAGCTGTTTAGGGCTTTATAGGTTATAACCAAAAACTTGTATTTTGCCTGGAAACTTATTGGCAGCCAGTGTAGATCTCAACCTGGCTGCTGCATTCTGAATCAACTGTCATTTCCGGACTACATACAAGGCAAGCCCCACATAGAGAGCAATGCAGTAGTCAGGTCTGGAGTTGACCAGCAGATGTACTACTCTTCTGAGGTCATTTATATCAAGAAACGGATGCAACTGGCATATCAGCTGACACTGATAAAAGGCACCTCTGGCCACCAGGGAGGGTTTTGTGTCCAGAAGCACCCCCAGACTGCATACTTGTGTCTTCTGGGGAAGTGTGACCCCATCCAGAACAGGGAGATCAAAACCATCTCCCGAGTTCCAACCCCGCACAATAAGTACCTCCATCTTATCTGGATTCAGCCTCAGCTTGCTACCTCTCATCCAGCCCATCATTGCCTCCAGGCAGGCATTTAGGGAGGTTATGCCTTCTCCTGATAATGCTGACATGGAGAAATAAATTTGGGTGTCATCAGCATATCGATGACCAAATCTCCTGATGATCTCTCCCAGAGGTTTCATGTAGATGTTAAACAACATGGGAGACAATATGGAGCCCTCAGAGACACCATATGCAAGTTCAGTTTTTGAAGAACAACAGTCTCTGAGAGACACTATCTGGAATCTGCCAGAGAGGTAAGAGTGGAACCACTGCAAAGCAGTGGCCCGCCTCAGACATTCCAGAAGAATACTATGGTTGATAGAATCGAAAGCCCGAGAGGTCCAAAAGGACCAACAGAGCCACACTTCCTCTGTCAATTCCCAATTGGAGACCATTCATCAGGCCAACCAAGGCAGTCTCCACCCCATAGCCAGTCCGGAAGCCGGTCTGAGATGGGTCTAGATAATCAGTTTCATCCAAGACTGCCTGGAGTTGGGAGGCCACCACCCTCTCAGTTACCTTGCCCAGCCACGGAGGGTTGGAGACAGGCCTATAGTTGCTTAACTCTGAGGGATCCAGGGCAGGTTTCTTCAGAAGTGGTCTAATAATTGCCTCCTTAAGACAAGGAGGCTTCCTGCCCTCCCTGAGAGAAGCATTTATGTTCTCTACCAGGCCTTCTATGACAACCTCCCTGCCAGATAGTATTAGGCACGTTGGACAAGGGTCAAGAGAAAAGGTGGTAGACTGCATTGCTCCAAGCAGCTTGTCCACATCCTCACGAGTCACAAACTGGAACTGATCCAGCTTAACCACATAAGAGGAGTTGGTGGACACGTGTGGGGTCTAAATCCAAGTCAGTCCGAATATGAGAGATTTTATCCTCAACCCCCCCCCCCAAAAAAAAACCAATAAACACGTCACCGCGGGTAATAGATGGTTCCAAATTCTGATTCAGGGAGGAGGGGCACTCACTAGCCTTCTCACAACCCTGGACAGCTCCGCCGGACGTGAACTTGCGCATGCAATACTATGTATCAAAAAACAGACGCTTCCTCATTGTTGCCCCCCCTTGCCAGCCCCACCCACCTCCTGCTGCAAGCCCAGCATCATTTCTGATCTGTGCCCAGAACATGTGTTTCTTCTCTGTTAGGCAAGGTGAAGTGGCTGAAGTCCTTCTAACGGGGCCAGAGGCTGT
The DNA here is from genome assembly GCF_027244095.1 of Hemicordylus capensis. NCBI lineage: Eukaryota > Metazoa > Chordata > Lepidosauria > Squamata > Cordylidae > Hemicordylus > Hemicordylus capensis. The sequence continues at coordinate 1,186,755 of NC_069657.1, read as the reverse complement.
TCATGATTCTTATAACCCTCTAATTTCCTTTCTCCTTGTTTTCCTTTATTAAACTAGAGATGAATGCATGGAAATGTGGTACCCCTCCATATATACTCTGCACGTGTGTCTGTGATGTGTGCATATTTCTTCACCTTTGATAAAATGTTTCTTCTTCCCTGTATGTGCAGCTACTCTGATCAATACCAAATAAGGGCCAATATTGAGCTGCGTACTTGCAGGCTGAGTGCCGAGGCCTCCTCTAATCTCACAGCAATTACACAAATTGCTCAAGTGCTGGAGATTCCTTTTCCACACCTTGGGAGAGAGATTGTGACTCTCATTTTTTCACATGGCAGGGTGTGCAGAGAGAGAGCTGGGAACTTTGCAAACCTTAACCTCCCCATCACAAATGCCTTTGCTGCTGTATTATCAGAGCTAGCAAGCAATAGACTGAGATGATGGAGCCATTATGCTCTTTTTGAAAATTTCATTTTTCACTGCAGACTCATAATTCCACCAAATGGCCAGTTTACTATTTTCTGGTGCTCTTTCCCAAATCCACAAGCCTAGATTAAATTGCTGCTGATAAATTGGATATTTGCAAGATATCCAATCTGGTAATGGATTCCAATATCAACAACAAACAGCATCCTTCTATCTTTGTGTGGCTTCCAGTTTAAATCACTGTTCCAGGCATCTTTATTGTGTTTGGTGGTGTAATTATCTCCCCCAAGCCTTTTCTATAAGGTATGAGAACTTCCTCACTAATTCACGGGAATTTCATTGCTTTTCTTGTGCACATGATGATAAAAATAAAAGGCCTCACTCTAAGCTACGTAATACAAATCTCTCTCTCTCTCTCTCTCTCTCTCTCTCTCTGTGAGTTGCTTGAAATCTGCAAATACAACATTTGCTGCATCAGTAGGTACAGAGGTGGCATTCAGAAGCCTTCATAAATAACATGACAGGGCAATGGAAGTAAAACAAGGTAAACACAGGGAATAAAAGGGAAACAAAGCCCAGCCCCCGCCTCTCAGCAGGAGCCTGCGAGCCGAGCGGGACAGGCTGCTGTGCTGCCTCTGGAAAACTCATTGGAAGTGTCAACTCAGAGTGCAGCCACAGTGAAAAAGGGCAGTTTCATGGTAGGGGTCATTAGGAAGTGGGTTGTAAATCAAAATGCTAATATAATGTCCTTATAGAAATCTATAGTGTGGCCACACCTGGAGTACGGCGTGAAGTTCTGGTCACCATATCTTAAGGAGGACATTATAGAACTGTAAAAGGTGCAGAAGAGGGCAACCGAGATGATCAGGGGCCTGGAGCAGCTTCCCTATGAGGCAAGGCTCCAACACCTGGGGCTTTTTAGTCTGGAAAAGAGGTAACAGCGGGGAGACATAATCGAGGTCTATAAAATCATGCATGGGGTGGAGAAAGTGGAGAGAGAGACATTCTTCCCCCTCTCGCATAACACTAAAACCAGGGGTCATCCCATGAAATTGATTGCCAAGACATTTAGGACCAACAAATGGAAGTACTTTTTCACACAACTCATAATCAACTTGTGGAATTCTCTGCTACAGGAAGTGGTGATGGCCACTGGTTTGGGTGGCTTTAAGAGGGGCTTAGACAAATTCATGGAGGACAGGTCTATCAACGGCTACCAGTCTAATTATTTCTTGTTTACACAGTCAGACAGGTGTTATTGACTGGTTTGTTTTATCCAGACATCGAGTCCTTCCCAAGGACCTGGGATGGCTGAATTTTATCATCAATACTGTTGGTTATTATAGATATCATCGCAAAATATAGGCTGTTCCCAGTAAAGCTGCTTTTTGTAATTGGCTGATGGTGATTTCTGTGGCCCCTATGGTGCTGAGGTGCTCTTCAAGGTCTTTTGGAACTGCACCCAGGGCGCCAATGACCACTGGGATTATTTGGGTCTTTTTCTGCCACAGCCTTTCAATTTCAATTTGTAGATCTTTGTATTTGGTGATTGTTTCTATTTCTTTTTCTTCTATTCTGCTGTCCCCTGGTATTGCTATGTCGATTATTTTCACTTGTTTTTCTTTCTTCTCGACTACAGTTATATCTGGTGTATTGTGTGGCAGATGTTTGTCTGTTTGTAGTCAGAAGTCCCATAATATTTTTACATCTTCATTTTCTTCAACTTTTTCAATTTTATGGTCCCACCAATTTTTGGCTACAGGTAGCTTGTATTTTTTGCAGATGTTCCAGTGAATCATCCCTGCTACTTTGTCATGCCATTGTTTGTAGTCAGTGTGTGCGATCTTTTTACAACAGCTGATTAGGTGGTCCACGGTTTCATCTGCTTCTTTACAAAGGCGGCACTTGCTGTTTGTTGTGGATTTTTCTACTTTTGCTCTTATTGCATTTGTTCTTAGTGCCTGTTCTTGCGCAGCCAGTATTAAACCATCTGTTTCTTTCTTCAAGTAACCATTCTTAAGCCATTGCCAGGTCTTGGTGATGTCTGATTTCCCACTTATATTGTGCAAATATTGACCATGCAGGGGCTTATTTCTCCATTTTTCTGCTCGGTTCTTGACTTGTTCTTTCTTGTAGGCCTGCTTTGTTTCATTGGTGTTGAATAGTTTCTTGTTATTGACCATCTTAAGTGCATCTTCTTCACTGTCCTTGATATATTCTTCAAGGCCTCTTTTCTCCTCCTCTACTGTTTGATGGACTTGCAGCATTCCTCTTCCACCTGAGCTGCAAGGGAGGTAGAGCCTATCTACATCACTGCGGGGGTGCAGAGCATGATTGATAGTCATGATTTTCCTGGTCTTACGATCTAGCATCTCTAGCTCTGCCTGGGTCCAGTCTATTATTCCTGCAGTGTATCTGATCACAGGTATAGCCCAGGTGTTTATGGCTTGTATGGTGTTCCCGCCATTGAGTTTGGACTTGAGGATTTTTCTAACTCTCCTGATGTATTCACTTCCAATTTTTCTTTTAACTTCAGTGTGTGAGATGTTATCAGCCTGGAGAATGCCCAAGTATTTGTAACGTTCTTTCTCTTCCAGGTTCTTGATCTTGCTTCCATTGGGCAGTTCTATTCTTTCTGTTTTTCTTATTTTTCCTCTTTTCATTATTAATGCAACACACTTGTCTAGTCCAAACTCCATTGCTATATCGCTACTGAATATACAGACAGTGTTTAGCAGTGATTCGATTTCTGACTGGGACTTTCCATACAACTTCAGATCGTCCATGTACAGCAGATGGTTTATTTGACTTGATGTTTTAGATGTTTGGTATCCGAGGCCTGTTTTGTTTAGTATTTGTGAAAGTGGGGTCATGGCGATTACAAACAACAGAGGGGATAGTGAATCCCCTTGGAAAATGCCTCTTCTAATGCTAACCTGTCCAAGTGTCTCGCCATTGATTGTTAACTGTGTACTCCACGTGCTCATTGCTTTTTTTATAAATATCTGAATGTTTTTGCTGACACCAGTCTAATTATTTCTTGTTTACACAGTCAGACAGGTGTTATTGTTTTTCACACAACCCATAATCAACTTGTGGAATTCTCTGCTACAGGAAGTGGTGATGGCCACTGGTTTGGGTGGCTTTAAGAGGGGCTTAGACAAATTCATGGAGGACAGGTCTATCAACGGCTACCATTCTTCTTCTTCTTCTTCTTCTTCTTCTTCTTCTTCTTCTTCTTCTTCTTCTTCATCATCATCATCATCATCATCATAATAATAATAATAATAATTCAATTTCTATACCGCCCTTCCAAAAATGGCTCAGGGCGGTTTACACAGAGAAATAACAAACAAATAGGATGGAACCCTGTCACCAAAGGGCTCACAATCTAAAATGAAACATAAGAAAGACACCAGCAACAGTCACTGGAGGGACGCTGTGCTGGGGGTGGATAAGGCCAGTTACTCTCCCCCTGCTAAATAAAGAGAATCACCACATTAAAAGGTGCCTCTTTGCCAAGTTAGCAGGGGTCAATGACTATAGTCCACTTCCAGCCCCAGAGGCAAAATTCCTCTGAATACCAGTTGCAAAGGGGAAACAGCAGGAGAGGCATCTGGTGGGCCACTGTGTGAAACAGGATGCTGGCTGGATGGGTCTTTGGTCCGATCCATCAGGGCTGTTCTTATATCCTTATCCTTGCAAGGGCGAATGCATTGGGGGTACAGATGGTAAGTCGGTCACCAGATGAGTGGGTGGTTTCATACTGCCTGAACCCCTAGAAAGTGGTGCGGGTCACAGAATGGCCACAGAATGAACCACCCTGCCCTGGGAGGCTTTTGAACAGTCGCTGAAAAGTCCCGTCCGAACACTGCAAGGTGGTTTTGCTGCAGCATTTGCATTGCCAAGGTGGGGCTAATTCAGCGCTTGCAACCTCCCTCCCCTCCACCTGGGCAGAGGACTGTGAGATTGCAAGGTTCTGGGTGGTTGTGAAGGTTGGCAGGGCCCAGGGAATAGCAAGGGAGACACACTACCCATTACCACAAAGGTCATGGAGATGAGCCCCCATCGTAGCTTGTGCTTGCGGAGAACATAAGAAAAGCCCTGTTGGATCAGGCCCAAGGCCCATAGGAACATGGGAAGCTGCCATATACTGAGTCAGACCATTGGTCTATCTAGCTCAGCATTGTCTTCACAGACTGGCAGTGGCTTCTCCAAGGTTGCAGGCAGGAATCTCTCTCAGCCCTTTCTTGCAGAGGCTGCCAGGGAGAGGACTGAGAACCTAGGTGCTCTTCGCAGAGCAGCACCATCCCCTGAGGGGAATATCTTACAGCACTCACACTTCTAGTCTCCCTTTCATATGCAACCAGGTTGGACCCTGCTTAGCTAAGGGGACAAGTCATGCTTGCTACCACAAGACCAGCTCTCCTCTCCCATCTAGTCCAGCATCCCATCCCATTATATATTCTAGCAAGGAGGTCGGCAATTTCACATTTGAGATCTTTGAGGACTCTTGGATGGATGCCATCTGGCCCTGGCAATCTGCTAATTCTTAATTTTTACAGACAGTTTATAACGTCATCTCTTCTCACCTCTATCTGACTCAGTTCTTTAGCCTCCATCCCCAAAAAGCCTGGTGCAGGAACAGGTATATGCTCAGTATCCTCTGCCATGAGGACAGATGCAAAGAACTCATTTAGCTTCTCTGCAACCTCCATGTCCTCCTTAATAATCCCTTTCACTCCCTCATTGTCTAAGGGTCCAACTGCCTCCTTGGCAGATTTCCTGCTTCTGATGTATTTAAAGAAGTTTTTATTATTCCCCTTGATGCTTTTAGCTAAATGTTCCTCAAACTCTCTTTTCGCCTCCCTTATTGTCACCTTGCATTTCTTTTGCCAGAGTTTGGGGCTATTCTCATGACCAGAAGAAATCAGGCTAAGGGAGCCTCGCCCAATTTCTCCTGGTTGTCTGCTGCCACGGGAGCCACGCAGCTCCTGGCAGCAAACCACCCCAACCACCCCTCCCTTTAAACAATGTTAGCAGAGCGAGCGCTGATTGTGTGCTGCCGCAGCATGGCTCCACGCTGGAGCAACACACGAGGAGACCCCCCAGGAGGCTAAAACAAGCCTCCCGATCTCGAGGGTCTCCCCAGGATGCCTCACATACTCGTGTGGGGCATCCTGGAACTTCCAGGGGCCACACGGCCCCTGATCCCCACAGTTGCCACCAGCTCCATGACGGAGCCGGCAGTTGTGTGGGTGTGTGGGTGGCCAGTCCTGCCATCCAGGGCTTGGAGGCTGCTCATGTGTCGGGAGAGCGGGCTAAGCCCACTCTCCCCGCACAGATCCTCCTGGCGCTTCACACGGGTCGTGTCATGCACCTCTTTGTGTTCTTTTCTGTTCTCTTCATTTGGGCAGGCCTTCTAATTTTGGAAGGAAGTCTTTTTCCACTTTGTCACTTTCTTGAATTTACCTGCTGGCCATGCTGGCATCCTCCCAGTCTTGGTGGTACCTTTCCTCCTTTTTGGTATACATTCTAACTGGGTTTCTAATATTGTGGTTTTAAGTAAACTCCATGCATCCTGCAGCGAAGTCCTTTCTATAGAGTTTATATCCAGGGATAAGAGTGTCCCACTGGTTCTCACTGTTCCACCATGTTTCTGTTATGCCCACTATATCTATTCCTGTATTAGCAACCAAGCACTCCAGCTCACCCATCTTGGCTCGGAGGCTTCTGGCATTGGCATATAAGCAGCTATATGCTGAATCTCTTCCCTGGTGTCTGCTATCTGTCTTTTGGCTCTTTGATCTCTTTGACCAGCTGGCACAGGCTCTTGTCTGCTCTTTATGCGGTTCTGCTCTGTCCCCTTCTGTTTTATCTGAATCCTTTACACCCTCACACCTTAAAGGATGGCATTTGCCAAACTGGATACTGCCCAGCTCCTGTCGGCTACTCCCCAGGTGCTGCATGCAAATTTGCCCCCCCTCGCCCAGTGCAGTTCAGCAACTGGAGACATGTCCTCTGGCTTTTAATGTAGATCGTTCTTTTAAACCCTTCTTCCTCTTCCTCTTCCTCTTCCTCTTCCTCCCTCCCCACTTCAGTCCTAGACACATTTGAAGCAGCATTTTGCCATGCAAAGGAGAAGGCTTGGGTTAAAGTCACCACCACTGAATCCATTTGGGTGGCAAAGCCTAGCTCCTGAAAAGTAGCGTGAGAAAGTGGCTTCCTTGATGACTAGATGATCTTTGCACCTTGGGAATACATTTTGAAGCTGAAATTAGTTGGTTTCTGGCAGTATTCTGATCCGTGCAGTAGTAACATTCTCACTGTATTCGTCCAAGTGGTCCTGCTAGCTCCCTCTCACATTGCTAAGGTTCCCTTTAGTGCAGGGATCTCAAACCTAGGTCTGCATATGTTGTTGAACTACAACTCCCATCATTCCTAGCTACAATGATCTTTGGCTGTTGTGACTGGAGATGATGGGTGTTGTATTTCAACAACATCTGGGGACCCAAGGCTGAGAATCGCTCCCACAGTGCATTTGTCTGTGATTCCAGTTTCTAGTTAAACATGTCAGTTAACTCTAAAATGTCATCCTTTATCACTTCTATATATCATGAACATTCAGGTGCTCTCTCCAAAATCTCAAACATCTTCCACTGTGAAGACTGATGCAGAAACTTCATTTGGCTTCTCTGCCAGTAGAGACAGGAGTTGAGCAGAAGGAAACACGAAAGCTGGTCAAAAAAGTCAAAAGATGGTAAGGGAGATAGCACATGCCAGCACCAGGTGAGGGACTTGGCGTATAGGTGTTTGTATACCAACGCCAGAAGCCTCTGAGCTGGAGTGAGCTAGAATGCTCATGTCAGATGGTGGTGGTGCAAGGCATGGCCCCTGAGCGTGGCGGCCCTGGTTCTTTGAACCCCCATGTGCAATGGTGGCGCCGCCTCTGTTTAGGATCATTATGATCCTGCCTTTGACCATGTACATGTTTATGGGCATAAACAGAAGAACGTAAGAGCAGCCCTGCTGGATCAGGCCCAAGGAAGCCTATCTAGGCCAGCATCCTGTTTCACATAGTGGCCCACCAGGTGCCTTTGGGGAGCCCACAGGCAAACGGGGCACATGGCTCCATTTTTAAGAGGTTTCAGCTGTCCAGGAATGCCTCTCCCTACCTCTGCAAACAGGAAGAAGCCATCCTGGCCGCACTGTGAAGGCAGCGCTGGCCAGAATTTCCTTCCAAACGGGACGCCCTGTTTGCTAGAATGACCACGCCCGCTGCAGCTGATGTCAGATGCAGGAGGCAAGGTGAGGGTGGTGGGGTCCGCTGGCAGCAGACTGGGCAGGGGGCGCTGCCACACTCCGTACGCCACTGATCCTAAATTAGCAAAAAGGGCAGGGGGGCGGGGCATGTGCAACAATATGCTATTGCTGCAAAAGTCCCCTCATCTTTTGAGGGAGGAACTTCTTCCTCAGGGAACAATAAAACACAAACATACAGACATTAAAAATAAAAAGAATTTTTGTAGTCAGTAAATTCAGAAGTAAAAATATAAAAATACAAATCTGAATGACCTGCTGGTTTAGTGGTGTTGATCTTTCCCCCTCAGTTTTTATGTGGTATTGTATAAAATTCATAATGTCCATTTATACTTATATTTTTTTACTACTGGTCTTTCTGACTATGTAAATCATTTTTGTTTTTTAATACCTGTATGTTTGTATTTTATAGTCCCCTGAGGAAAAGGTTCCTACCTCAAAACACTCTGGGACTTATCAGCAATAAAGTATTTTTGCCCCCCACCCCCCCTCTCTGCCATCCCTGCTGTCTATTTGGATATACTTTATATGAACAAGTTGTACAATTAAATCGATTCTATCAGCCATGTGTGGAGGGATTCTCTTGTCCATTCACAGAAAGCAAGCCACAGTCCAACTCCATTCTTTCTGTCCCCCTCAATGGTGGCTGACTGCTGGCTCTTTCTGTTCTGTCTTCTTTTCCTTCTCCTGAATTAGGGTCATGATGAGGCGGAAAAGTCATTTCTGGAAGGTCATCTGCTGTATTGAAGAAAAAAGACCCTCATGAGAATTTCGGAGAATATTCCAAAATTCAGGAGAAATTCCTCAGAACCCCCCCCCCTCATTTTCTCCCCCTATTCAGATGATTTGGGGGGGGGGGTTCTCTCCAAGTCTTGCTGTGACTGATGGGTGTGTTCTGTTGACTGCACAGAAACATGACAGCTCCAATTGACAGAATGAGCCTTCCAGTCTTCAGGGCTAGAAGGGGGATTTGAAGTCTCGTGACATGTCTGTAGAAGGAGGGAGCCCCAGTTCCTTCGTAGGACATGTTCTTGGCATGCCTGAAAGCCTCAGATAAAATCCACATTGGGGAAGGTGGCCTGTGGGCTCCCCAGATCCAGCAGGGCTGTTCTTATGTCCTTAAGGTGTTTTGCAAAACTATATGAAGCCAGCCCATCCCATATAGACTTCTGGTCACCAGTGACATGTAATGTCACTGTAACATGAAACACGTCATGACGGCCATGAGCAGAGATGACTTTTTCAGATGGAAGAATGGCGCTTCGGCCTTTCAGTGACAATTAGCCATGATAGCTAAACCGAACCTCCTTGTTTCAAAGCAGTATATCTCTAAGCACCACATTCTGCAGGCAAACAGCAGGGGAAGGTATCAACATCACAATCAACATCACATCAGCATGGCAGCTTCCCAAATAGAACAATCAAGAAAATCTTATGATAAAGGAAATTATGCAGAGCTGAGTTTTCAGAATTTCCAAAAATAGAAAAGCGGCTCGGAAAATGAGATGATTTAAATTACCAAGGAAGCCAAAAGGGGAGCATTCTCAGTGAAAGAGAAGCCCTCCTGCGTAGACATTAGCACCATTTGGAGGAGTGCTTCAAGGACAAATAGCACTGATTACTGTGCGGTGGGGGGAGGTTAAAATATATGCTTGAAACCCCTCTTTGGTTTAAGAAGAAAGTTAAAGTGCTGACAGTTTTCACTCGTACTCTAAAAAGCGTGGCAATTGCAAGGTCCACACCTTCACCTCTGCAGACGCAGCCACTGAACATACACAGAGTTAATTTCTCTTCATTGCACTCTGCGGTAGGGGGGGGGAGCAAGATATAGAGAGGCTTCAGCTCACTCACGGGTGTCTGAAGACAGCACAAACAGGAAGACACAAAGGACTGCATTGTAAAAGGTACCCACAGAGGTCACAACCTCTGAGCATTGCTCTGCTCTTCAACCATCGCCAGCCCCTACAGAATGTTTGCGATCTCTTTCTTGCAGAAGGAGTTCTTGCCAAGAATTCTCGACATTCTTTTACTACTCACAGATTCAGTCCACTGTGGAATGCTGTGAATAATGTCAGAATGAAGGGAAGCGGCTGCCCTCTCTCAGCTCTGGCCTGTGGGCTTCTCTCCGAGGCATCTGGTGGACCCCTGGTGTGGGTAGGCTGAGGGTTTCTAACAGCCCTGAAAATCCCTTCGTGTTGTTAAAAAAACAACTAAAAACACATCTTTTTAAAGAGGCTTCTTAATGCTCCGTCTTTGGTTGTATCTGGTAAGTTCTTTAGTTTTTATAATTCTCAATTCTTAGCTTTTAAAATAACTATTAATTTGAAATTTAATCCTGTTTTTTAACCTGACTTTTAACTTGTTTACTTAATTTGGTTAATTTTATTACTTTTATTGTATATTGTATCTTTTTTATTGCCGTGATCCACCCTGAGCAGTAATGTACTGGAGGGGTGGGGAATATCTATTATGAATGAATGAATGAATGAATGAAGAGGCCTTGCGCCTGATCCTGCAGGCCTGTCCTGATGCCCTCATTCTTCCCTCCCCTTGTTTTTCAAAAAGATCTTGCAAACATTCCTCCTCCAGTTTCACAAGGCTTGTTCCATTATTTCCTCCACCCCATCTTTGAAAAGGATCTTGCTATCATTCGCCCTCCTCCATTGTTTCCCTCCTTTTCACAGAGACCTTTTTTCTGCCTTCTTAACCATGGGACTTACTCCAGAGTAAAGAGGGAAAGGACACTGTACCGTTAGACAGCTTCTGCAGACACCAAAGAGGCTCACCAAGCCAGCAGTCTCTGCTCTGAAGGAGGGTGAAGCCTGACACACTGCTCAGCTGGCTGACTGCGGGAGCAAAAGATGGCTTCTCCTGGGATTCTGCCATGGACATTGTCCCAGTTCTTGGTGTGGGGCCTGCTTGCCTGTGTCGGATGTGTCTGTGGCCTGGCTGAGGGATGGAGTCACAGCTTCTTGGTCTGCTCCTTACCTCTTGTCCTGAGTTCAAACGGAGAGATTCTCCCTCTCTCTGCCTCAGAGTCTGTTTATTGTCTTCTTAACTTTGTATGTTTTAGTTACTAAGAAATACCAAACTCGTGTTTCTCAGTTAAAGTTGCTTCCTGTACAATTACCTAGAGAGGATAAGTAATTTCTCTGCAACAGCTTCTGGGCAGAGGCCATCAGGCTATTTGACACGGGCTGTGATGTGTGCCTTGAGTTGACTGCTCTCTTCTAATGAGGACTTGGCAAGCTAGGAACTTGGGACCTAATGAACAACCCCCCCCCCGCCCCCCGCACGAGAAACATGCATGGATTACTCCGAGTGTTTAGATGCATTTAATAGGGGAAGGGGAGAAAACAGCTTCTTAAGGGTCCACTTTAGAACGGCTCATCTTGTTCATTTCTCAATGGATCTGCACCAAATTTGGGCAGGTGGTAGCAGTTATCACCTAATAGCTCTGTGCCAAATGTCAGCAGACTAGTCAAATAGTTTGGATTTCATGACTGATAAATATTCAGAGTTTATGATCATGGCATGCTGTTTTTACACCTTGCCTTCACTATAGATGCACTACTGTGTCTCTATAATATTATTCATTAACACTTTGCTATGGTAGAAGATAAGAAATGGGTAATTTTAACAGCACAGATGCTACAGAAAAACACAAACTATATTCAGAGCAGGATTCAACTTTTTTCTAATGAAAAATGCAGTTTGGGATTTCTTTCCATGACATTTTGAAATATTAAATTATTTAAGGTGTCAGTATGAAGAGAGAAAGAGTCCTGGAGAGAGGAGGGAGGGAGGGAGGGTGAATGGTGCAAATTATCCATATACCAAGGCTAGATAAAGTGGTGGTTGGCGTTTGCATTTAAGTTTTAAAGTGTCTGAGAATTATCATGGGGAGTTCAAAGTTACAAATCAGTCCTCCAAATCTTTGTTGTGGATTTCAGAGCTCTTTATTCTGTTCTCCCTGAGAGCTTATGGCACAGAATCCAGCTCTAAATCCTTATCAGTTACTAATTTTAGCCATGATCCTGCCTCTTCCTCGTCTTCTTTTGGTGATTTTTGGGGGATGAGGGGGCTTTTTAGTTTAGAAAAAAGATGACTGCAAGGAGATATGAAAGAGGTCTATAAAAGCATGCATGGTGTAGAGAAAGTGGATAGAGAGAAAAATTTCTCCCTCTCACCACCAGGGGTCATCCCATGAAATTGATTGCCAGGAAATTTAGGTCCAACAAATGGAAGTACTTTTTCACACAACGCATAATCAGCCTGTGGAATTCCCTGCCACAAGATGTGGTGTTGTTTATGGGTTTGGATGGCTTAATGGAGGAGAGGTCTCTCAATGGCTACTAGTCAGAGGGCTGTGGGCCACCTCCAGCCACAGAGGCAGGATGCCTCTGAGTACCAGTTGCAGGGGAGTGACAGCAGGAGGGAGGGCACGCCCTCAACTCCTGCCTGTGGCTTCCAGCGGCATCTGGTGGGCCACAGTGTGAAACAGGATGCTGGACTAGGTGGGCCTTGGGCCTGATCCAGCAGGGCTGTTCTTATGTTCTAAGCCCTCCTTTCCTGCAGACCACAGATTGTGAGAAGAGCTCTATCGTTTTATTTATATTTATATTTATGTACAGGCAGCCCTCGTTATTCATGGGGGTTCTGTTCTCACCTATAGGTGTGAATATGGTAACTGTGAATAATGAAACCTTACCCCATGGGAATCCAGCGGTTAGGTTCCTACACAAAAAAGGGCTACAAATGCAGGGAGGAGGGAGAAATAAGAGACATCCTGGATTTCGCTCCCCAGGCCTCCAGCAATGCCTCCCCAAACCTCCAATTCCTCTGATTTTCTGTGAAAAGCTGGGAAGTTTTTTAAAAGAGCCATAAAATGCCTCACTGAGGGAGGAGAGGATGCCTCCATTGGAAGGAGGCACTTGTGCAACCTCTACTTAAGAATAGGAATGTGCACAAACCGTTGGTTGGACGATTTGACAGAGGGGGGTTTACCTTTAAGAAGCAGGGAGAGGGCCCTTACCCCTGCCCACCATGTGTTCCCCCCACCCATGCTGCCACCAAATCCGTGGGTGCGGGGCTGCTGCATACCTCCTTGCAGCCCCAGTCAGTGTAAAGCCGGAAGTGCCCTAAACGCAGCGGGCCCTTCCGGTTTCATGCTGACTGGGGCTGGAAGGATGTAGGCAGCAGCCCTGCACCAGTGGTTTTGGTGGCAGTGCCAGTGGGGGAAACACAGTGGGGGTGTGTGTGTGTAAGGGCACCCTCCTGGCTCCTTAAAGGGTTAGGGTTAGGGTTCCCCACCACCAAACGGGCTTGTGCACATCCCTACTTAACAAGCCTGCCCTAGAATCCTTGGAGATGAAAAGGATAGAGGCCCTCCTTGGGTGGGCAAGGTAACTGAGAGGGGGGTGGCTGACCAGCTCCAGGCAGTTTTGGAAGATACTGACTGAGACGATTCACACACGTGTGCAAAACCATCCCCTGCTAATCTGGCAAAGAGGCACCTTTTAACGTGGCGATTCTCTTTATTTAGCAACTGGCCCAATCCACCCCCAGCACAGCATCCCTCCAGTGACTGGTGTTGGTGTCTGTCTTGTGTTTCTTTTCAGACTGTGAGCCCCCTTTGAGGTCAGCGAGCCATCTTATGCATTTCTTAATGAGGGAGCTCAACCTGGTTTTGCACGTGCATGTGAACCCCCAGGATCATACCTGAACCCGGCAGTACCCTGGCGGCAATCCCCCCCCCCGGAGCCTCCCTTGAAAATGAAGTAAAGGGAGCAAGCACCCCCGAAACCCTGTTTTCTGGTGTGTCTGTCAGCCATGGCTGCCAGCAGATGCGGCTAGTCGGCTTGGGGGGAGGGGGACCCCCATAATGTACCGCACACTTGTGCCGTGCATTATTGGAGCTCCGGGGGGTGGGGTGACACGGAGTGGCACGTCCCAGCACCCCAATCCTCAGAGCTGCCAGCAAGAACTGGTGCTCATCTGGGCGGGTGATCCGTCACCCAGCCAGGGATGCTGCAAGGATCATCTATAGGGAGGTAAACACTTTTGGGCTTTCTCCCCACAAAACAGGTAGCCCTTTCTCACTAGTCGTGAGAAAGGACTCACTATCTAGATCCATTTCAAACTGGCTTTAGAGCAGGCTATGGGGTGGAGACAGCCTTGGCCCGCCTGATGGATGGTCTCTACCAAGGAATGGAGAGAGGAAGAGTGACTCTGTTGGTTCTTTTGGACGTCTCTGTGGCTTTCAATACTGTCGACCATGGTATTCTTCTGGATTGTTTGAGGGATTTGGGAATAGGTGGTACTGCTTTGCAGTGTTTCCATTCCTATCTCTCTGATAGAGTCCAGATGGCGTTGCTAGGAGATAGTTGCTCTCTGAAATGGGAGGTTTTGTATGGTGTTTCTCAGGGCTCCATCTTCTCCGATGCTTTTTAACATCTACATGAAACCGCTGCATGAGATCGTCAGGAGATTTGGAGCAGGGTGTTATCAGTATGCTGATGACACCCAAATCTATTCCTCCATGACTTCATCGTCAAGAAATGGCATAACCCCCCTCAATGCCTGACTACAGGCAGTAATGGACTGGATGAGATATAATAATTTAAAACAGAATCCAAGCAAGAGGGAGGTACTCATGGTAAGGGGTCATACTTCGAGGGATGGGATAGATCTTCCTGTTCTGGATGGGGTTGCACTTCCCCGCAGAGAAGCAGGTACATAGCTTGGGAGTGTGTCTGGAGCCAGGCCTCAGAAACATTTTTTTAGCCTGGCTTTTAGCAATTGTTAAATGTTTTGAATTGTTTGTTTTTGATTTAATAGTTGCTCTGTTTTGTTAACAACAACAACAACAGTAGTAATAGTAGTTGTTGTTAGTGGTGGTGGTGTTGGTGGTGTTGGTGCCCTTGGTGCAGTACCAAAAGAACTTGAACACCTTCTCGACACCTCGGGCATCAATAAATTACAACACATTGGCCACAGAAGGCCACACTACTCAGGACAGCACAAATTCTAGGACGATATCTTTAATTCTCCTTTAGTCATCCTAGGCCCTTGGAAAGGGCCCGATAATTAAAGTACCAAATCCAGTCAATAACATCTGGTAGACTGTATGTAAATGGCATAATAAGAATAAGAATAAATAATGAAAATAAAATAAAAATAATAAAAATGGCTCTGCACTGTAAAATGGTGGCTGGAAGTTATATTGGAAGACATTTCTGGGTCATTTCCGGCCTCTCAAGCCCATGAATAGGTAAATTTTAGCCTATTTTCATACTACGGATCAAGAAACCGGGTCTTTAAATCCCATCCACGAATACACGGAAGTGCTGCTGTTAAAGCAAAGATGCACTTGCTGGACATACGGACACAAAGACATCAGCTGCAGAAGAACAGCCTCGTACAAAGAAGCCCAGCTCAGCCATTGCTGAGGGATTTCTGAGTGTCCTGTCCCTCTTCCAGCAACGTCACAAAACCATGCAAGTCACTGAGTCAGCTGTGGCTTTGTGCATTCAGCTGGCAGGAGTGAGCCTGGTGCGCTCAACGCAGAGCTCACCTCAGCACGCAGGTTGGTGATGAGCGAGAACTCGGGAGCAGCCCCGTTCCCCTCTGGCCAGCATCTCCACAGATGACTTCGGGGCCTCAGGAATGGAGGTGCTGCTCCTTTTGCAATGCACACCCCACTGAACGGAAGACCAAGAGCCTTGCAGCTCCTGCTCAGCCATTGCCGGCCTCTCTGTGTCACCAGCGCACGTGGGAGTAATGATGAGAATGGGTGAGGAAGCTGCACCCAACACTTCCGCAGGGACACTGGAACAAACTACATTTTCAACAAGGAAAATGGTGGGATGATGAAATCAAAGTGGTTCTTGTGACCTCAGGGAGGCCTTTTATTCTTCCCAACAGCAACTTTGGTAAAACCAGCTAGAATGATTTCTCACCAGCAGACAGGATCCTCCGTTAAAGGAAGTTTTGACTGTGACAGACAGCAGACAGGCCTTCTTGTGTGGACAACAGAAACCACCAGTGTCCTGTAAAGAGATCCAGGAGAGCTGGTCTTGTGGTAGTGAGTGTGACTAGTTCCCTTAGCTAAGCAGGGTCTACCCTGGTTGCATATGAATGGGAGACTTGATGATGTGCACACACTGTAAGATCTTCCCCTCAGGGGATGGAGCTGCTCTGGGAAGAGTATCTACAGTAGGTTCCACGTTTCCTCCCTGGCAGCATCTCCAAGATCAGGCTGAGAGAGATTCCTGCCTGCAACCTGGGAGAAGCTGCTGCCAGTCTGAGAAGACAATACTGAGCTAGATGGAACAAGGGTCTGACTCAGTATATAGCAGCTTCCTACATTCCTATGCTCCTATCATCCTATCCTACTGTTGGAACCATCCAGGTCTATCTGCCAGATCTGAGCAGGGCTGTTCTTTCCCCAGCTAACGGAGCAAAGAGGCACCTTTTAAAAGTGGCAATTTTATTTATTGAGCCAGGACTCATGATCAGTGAGACCCGGTTTCAGGAGCTGCACGGGAAAAGCGAGCTAAGCCCGCTCTCCCCGCACATGAGCAGGGAGGGAGCCCTGGGCGGCCGGATTGGCTGCCCACACGATTGCCGGCTCCGTGACAGAGCCAGCGGGGGCTGGGGAGCTCGGGGACCACGTGGCCGCCACAAGCTCCAGCATGTGCCCTGCGTGAGTGCTCAGGGCATGCTGGGGAGACCCCCGGAGCCGGGAGGCAACGTTTTGCCTCCCCAACGGGAATCTCCTCCTGAGTAGCCACGGCGCAGAGCCGCACTGCAGCTACTCATGATCGGGAAGCCCAGGCTTTGAGGAGGGCTGAAAAAGTGGGCTTTTAAAAAACCTGGGCTTTGGGGAGGGCTAAAAAAAACAGGCTAGCCGCTTGTAAGCCAAAATCGGGATAGGCTCTCCTAGCCCGATTTTGGCTGATCATGAGAATAGCCTCATTTTCTGTTTAGCAGGAGGAGAGCAACTGGCCCTCTCCATCCCCAGCACAGTTTCCCTCCAGTGGCTGATGCTGGTGTCTGTCTTATGTTTCTTTTTAGATCGTGAGCCCTTTGGGGACAGGGGGCCACCTTGTTTGTTTGTTTGTTTTTATTTCTCTATGTAAACCGTTTTGGAAACTTTTGTTGAAAAGGTATATAAATGTTAGTAGTAGTAGTACTTCTGAGCCCCACTGTGGACTCGGCATGAAGGCCACCTGCTTTGGCTAGTCTGCCAGCCTGCTTCCTGGGGTTGGTCCCTGGAAACATCTTCTGCTGGTGTTTAAACAGTTGCATGGGCTGCAAGCCCATGCCAAAGCCCAATTCATTATGCTGGTGATTCCCTTTAAAGCCCCAGGTAGTGAGGGTTTGGGTGTCTGAAAGAGCACCACCCACTCCCAGGTGTTCCTGCACATGTCCAGTGGTAATCTTCTGAGGCTCTTCTCCAGCAGCTTTCCCAGACAGCCGCTGGGACACCAGGAGGAGACTAGGGTCCAAGATCATGCCCAAACAACATACTTGTTTCTTTGCGGGGGCGGTTGTAACCCCATCCAGGACAGGAGATTATTTTCCACCTTCCAAATTATGACCCCTCACAATGAAGATCTCTGTCTTCATTGGATTCATCTTCAATTTATTAGCCCTCATCCAGCCCATTACTGCCTGTGGGCAGGCATTTAAGGCAATAATGCCATTTCCCAATGATGATGACATGGAGAGAGATATTTGCATGTCATCAGCATACTGTTAACACTCAGCACCAAATTCCCTGATGACCTCACCCACTGGATTCATGGAAATTTTAAAAAGTACTGGTAACAGAATGGAGCCCTGAAGTACTCCATATAACAGCTCCCATTTTGAAGAGCAACTGTCACCAACTATGGCACCATCTGAAATCTAGGAGCAGAACCACTGCAAGATAGTACTTCCTCTTCCCAAATCCCTTAGGAAATCCAGAAAGATGTCCATGGTCAGTGGTATCAAAAGCCACAGAGAGATCCAAAAGAACCAACAGAATCATACAAATAGAATATTTTGCCAAGGGAAATCTATTATAAGTGCACCAAATCCTATATAATGTGCAAGAATATGTTGAAGGTTGTAATAATTTGTACAGATCTAACAAAGGAAAATTAAGAACATAAGAAGAGCCCTGCTGCTGGATCAGGCCCAAGGCCTGCCTACTCCTGCACCCTGCTCCCTGCAGTGGCCCACCAGATGGCCCTGCGAAGCCCACAGGCAAGAGCTGAAAGGGGGATGCCCCCTCTCCTGCTATTGCTCCCCTGCAGCTGGTATTTGGAGGCATGGGCAGATTTTATCGGGTAATTATCCTATTTTACCAGTCCAAAATAAGGAATTAGCTTGGAGTAAAATTCCCCAAGTAAAAAACCATTGAATGATGACAGTATCAAAGACATAGCAAAGTTATTTTAGTTAAGAAGAGGAAGCCCTTGATGGAGGAAAGTTTACAGCCTCCACTAGCGATGAAGCTCAAGGCTGCTTCACGGACACATTAGTGTGATCTTGGAGAACCCATCCACTTGTGCTCCAGCATCATATCTCATGGACATGTGGGGAATTGCCTTTTCTGTCGCTTGTTGACTCATTCATTCAGTGTGGATTCATGCTTCACTGCACATATATAATTACTGGTCCTCTGGTTTTTGCAAGTTGTCAGGAGAATTTCCTCCCAAAATGCATTTTAGCTCCACTTCCAAACACCTGGGCAGATCCAGGAGTGCCTGCAGATTGAGACATGGAACAAGAAGAGACAGTTGTGCTAAAAGGAAGAACCTCTGTGGAACTGATCTAAGGAAGGCATGAGACCTGCCCCCTCATTTTCACAGTTTCCTGCTTTGCCTAGAAGTCTGTAGAGCATTGTCAGTTCCCTGGCTTCCCAAAGACTTGTGTCCATGGGGGCTTCTTGTTTTTCCTTGTAAAGGCAGCTGCACAGACTGGGATGCTTTAGAGCCCAGGTGCTGGCAGTGCACAGAGGTTCCTTCTCCCAGTTATGGCTGAAACACCAGCTGCAAACCTACTTGGAAAAGTTGGACCTGACTTCAGTCACTCATGCTTTGGTGATGACTTCCAGATTGGATTACTGCAGGGTGGTCTATGTGGGGCTGCCCTTGAAGACAGTTCAGAGACTTCAGCTGATTCAGAATGCTGCTGCAAGGATGCTCATGTGCATTTGCCATTTCACAGGTATTACACTCAATATGCAGCAGGCTAACTGGTTTCTGGACTAGATGATTTTTTTAAAAAACTCCCAAGTAGGGCTTCCTACTCCCAAGTAGGTTACATTGGATATCCTCCAACTTTTCCAGACCACAAGAACTACAATTATTTAATATTTCACTTCAGGGGAGTGCAGTGCTGACTCCCATATCTCAAGCATGGCACCCTGTGTGACCGCACAACTCACTTGGATGTGAGTTGTCAGTGAACAAAAACAAACATTTCAAACCCCACACTAGTGAGGATCCATACTTCGGCATCTCAGTTCTCGGCATTTCAGCTGAAAGGACACCCTTAGAGGCTGTTCCCACGATCCCTGGGAAACTGGCTAAGGGGAGCCCAGTGCTCCCAAGGCAGCTCACCCGCCTAATCCCCCTCCCCTTAAAGGAGGTTAATGGAGCGAGCCTCATTTGGTACTAGACTGCTGGGCTCGGGGGTCTCTCCAGGCTGCCCCACGCAATCGCAGCTGGCAGTCATGTGGGCAGCTGATCCGGCCGCCCAGGGCTGCCTTTTGCTCGCTCTTCCCGCAGATCCGGAAGAAGCTCTTCTCACCGATCCTGAGAAGAGCTTCTATGACTGACCTCAAGGCAATCGACACCAGTCTGGGAGCTGGTCGAGTGCATTTTACAGGCCAGTCTCCCACAATTCTCACTTCCTTTTTTTCAGTTTCTTGTCTGCTATCCTTGGGCTCATACTTCATGTATACATATAAAACCTACATCTTCTGTCCATGCAAGCCAAACACAGATGGCAATGGTTCCTGTTGTAAATGTGGTTGCATCTCTGGGGTATGTCTGACTTGTTGTTTCCAAGATAGGGCTCTCAGGATAGGGCTGAGAGAAACTCCTGTCTGCAGCCAACCTGACATCACAGAGTAATAACTCGAGGTTTTGTGCTTGGTTCACATGGCTCTCCAAGGTCAAAGCGGTGGTAGGCCTACTGGAAGGGGCAACAGCAATTAAATTTCTGAATCCCCTTCCCCTGTAATGGCCCACTGGCCTACCAATCCCATATCTTCTCCGATTCCCCACCACCACTGGTATAGCTGCCTCAGGGTCGTCCCCTACCTCCCCATCTCTGTTCATCCCAAGACCCATACCTGTACCAGGCCGAACTAAGAACTAGGCAACACAGGAGTGAGCAGGAGTCTTCTTCCCAGCAGCCCAAGACAATCAGTTGGCCCCAGCCCACAGTCCCTCCCCCGAAGACTGCCACCAATGGCTGGCCTCCTTTGTCGGTCGGCTTCGGCGGTTGCCTGCAGATAGCCTGTGCCAGCAGTTCTGCCTCTGGCTGATCCCCACCCTAATGAGGGCCAGAAGATCCGAAGCCCAACCAGTGAGGCCCTCACCCCCACCAATTAAGCAGGTGCAGGATATCAAAATACAATTAGAGTGAGCTCAGCTCCAGATAGCAAACAGGCTGAAAAAGGAGAGAAAGAGCACAGCAAAGCCACAACTAGTTCTTCTTCTCCATGCAGGAGAGTGGGGCATAGAAGCCAAATAAAAACTCCCTACCCCACAGTGAGGCGGGTCTCACGATCACAGAGACCAGCCTGGGGAGGGTGAGGGAGGAGAGTGGGCTCAGCCCGCTCTCCCCACACACGAGCAGACAGTCTGCTCTGGGCAGCCGAAGCGGCCGGCCACATGACTGCCGGCTCTGTTATGGAGCTGGCGGGTGTTGGGGGGAGCGGGGGCCGATCGGCTCCTGGAAGCTCCAGCATGCCCTGCGTGCTGGAGGGACTGATGGAGGCTCTGCAGAAGGGATGAAGTCCTTCCACCTCCTTGGGAATCTTTACCCCGAACAGGCTTTTCATGGCCTCACCTCCGTGACTGGCTAGGATCACCCATGTGATGAGCCCAGGAAGCATTGCTCTTGCTGTCAAAGAGCTTTGCTCTCCTTTGGCAATGTCAACGTCAGTGTCTCCTTTGGCACTGTTGTGAGCCTCCTAGAGATGGAAGTTTGGGGCGCCGAACAAATTTGATACATAATAAACATGTGGCCAAATATGACCCAGTAGGTAACATTATGGTATTATCATATTTGCTACATAACCACTGAGGCTATTCTCAATACGGGCAGAAACCGGCCTAAAGGAGCCCAGCCCTTTTTTATCCCATGGTGAGAACCACCGGGCTCACGAGCAAGCCCAGAGGTTCTCTGGCGGTTAGCCTGCCAAAGAAGCCCTCCCCGTAGCCAGCTTAGCAGAGCGAGTGCTCCGCTAACCTGGGTTTTCTGTTTGTGTGCCACTGCAGCATGGCTCTGCAGCATAGAGAGCCCCACCAGGAGGCTGAAACAAGGAGACCCCACAAGGAGACCCCCACCAGGAGGTGGAAACAAGCCTCCCGGTCCCGGGGGTCTCCCCAGGATGCCCCACACAGTCAAGTGGGGCATTCTGGGGCCCAGGCAGCCCCCAATTCCTGCTGCCCCAGCTGGCTCCGTGACGGAGCCAGTAATCATGTGGGCAGCCGATCAGCTGCTCAGGGACAGCTCAGCGATCATCTGTGTTAACTTGCTCTCCCCATGGACCTGCTGGAAGCTCTTCTCACCAATCACGAGAAGAGCTTCACTGACCAACTGGGGCCATGGAGTGAAGGAGAAGTAAGTCCTAAAATGGTGCCAAAGCAGAACTATCTTCAAGAGTGGTACCTTGTAGCATGCAGTGCAATGGTTTTGCCTTGAGGTCATGAAGGGAGACATGACATGCTCAAGATATTGTCTGGCAGAGATATCAGATGGACTGGAGAAAAAGGGCATCTGGCCACAACATTTGGTGCTGCATGAGTTTCCCTTTGCTGGCTTTATGACACCTCAGGACCACCCATCGTCCAAGTGATGGACTCCACACTGCCTTATGGCACCAGAAGACACCGAGCCGGCAAAAGCCGGTGCTCAGGAAGCAGGTGGCTCCAGGTGACTCCTGAAACTGACCCAATGAAAAATCGATGGGGTGCACCAGATCTATGTACTCCAGCATCCAGGATTTGATGCAGCTGTATTTGAGAAGTCTGGTTCATTTTTGGTTTCTGGATGGACATGAATGTTTGAGAGAGAGAAAGAGAGAGAGAGAGTAAGATAGAGGGGGAAAGAGGAAGGAGGAGGGAAGGAGAGAGAGACTGAGAGATCCACATTTCCCACGTTTGTTGCAGAAAACACAAGTGTGACACCAGCATGCATGCAACAATTGGCATTCCTCCATAAAATCTGCATGGGATGTACTTATTGCATGGTGTGTAAGGCATCCTTCAGTCATGGCCACTTTGCTTCAGTGACTTCTGGAAAAAGCAAGACTGGCACATAATGAGTCCTTTCTCACTATCAGTGAGAAAGGGCTGCAATCTGCAGTAGAGGAAGCCTTCAGATGCGGCAGATGATCAAGTGCTCCTTCCTGAGTGGACGGATCGCCTGCCCAGACAATTGCCAGCTGCTGCTGGCAGCCTGCAGGGTTGGGGCTTCCCCGCCCCCAGAACTCCTATAGTGGATTGTGCAATGCATTATAGGGATCCTTCCAGCATTGGCCAGGAGGCTACTTGCATGTAGGTACCGCGGGGCACCCACACACGAGCACTAAACCCAGGTTAAGGGCACCCTTGTGCCCAAACCCCAGGCTCAGCTGCGGGCTTCCAAAGCGGATTTGCTGCCACACTTGCCACACTGCCAAGCTGAATTGCTGGACCGTGTGGCAGCGCCCGGAAGTTCACACATGCTGTCAAAACCGGGCTGGGCTTCCTTTGCCCAGTTTTGCACGAGTGAATAGCCCCAATGTTTGCCATCGCTCTACAAGCTCCATGCTTGGAGAGCATCTGGTGTAGCAGGTGGCCTTATTGCAGCTGGGGAGAAGAGGGGCTACACTCTCCTTGGATGATCAAAAGCCTCTGCAGGACCCAGCCGCTGGCGACCTTTAGCGCAGGTGCCCAAGATTAAGGAGGTTTAGCCAGCCAAAGCTTGGGATGTCTGAGGCTCAGCCAGGACTGTTAAAACAAGTCAGAGGAGTGTTCTTTGAAACTATGGAAATCTGATGCCGGCTTGCAAAGTGAGGAATCATGTGCAGACATGATTGGTCTTCACACAGTGGAAAGAGGAAAGCACAGCAACAGGAATGGCTTGGGTGTGTTTTTGGAGTTGTGGGATGCCCCAAAGTGATCCAAAGGTAACATTTGCTCTTTCACATTTGGTGCTCTACACTGATGGAGGTGGAGTGGGCTAGTGGACAGATGATTCCTCGGCCCAGGAGAGATTCATAGGAAGTTGCCTTACACCCAGTCAGACCACTGGTCCACCTAGCCCAGTCCTGGTTGCTCTGCATTAACTAATTGATTGATTTGTGTGTTTATTTATTCAGTTTATATACCGCCCTTCCAAAATGGCTCAGGGTGGTTTACAAAAGGATAGAAACAATCAAAACCAGTTAACAATTAAAATCAAAACTATAGAAACAGAATAAAACCAATTTAAACATTCAAACAGCTAAAAACCCTGAAACACCAGGGCAACCCTTTAAAACAATTTAAAACAGTTTACAGTCGTTAGAAAACCCTGGGAGGCCAGGCCAAACAGATAGGTTTTAAGGGCTCTCCTGAAAGACATTGAGCCGGGTCTCACAATCAGTGAGAACTGGTTTTGGATGGTGAGCAGGGAGAGCGGGCTAAGCCCACACATGAGCAGGGAGGGAGCCCTGGGTGGCCGGATTGACTGCTCACACGATTGCCGGCTCCATGACGGAGCTGGCGGGGCTGGGGAGCTCGGGGGCAGCGCGGCCCCCGGAAGCTCCAGTATGCCCTGTGTGACACACAGGGCATACTGGGGAGACCCCCAGAGCCGGGAGGCGGCTTTTTGCCTCCCCTCCAGAAGTCTACTCATAACCACGGCACGGAGCTGCAGCCCGGAACAGGCACAGCTACTCATGATCTGTAAAACCAGGCACGATCAGGCATGATCTGTAAAACCAGCAGGCACGGCTACTCATGATCTGTAAAACCAGGTTTGTGGAGCACCCGCTCCACAAACCTGGTTTTAGGGGAGGGCTACAAAACGGGCTAGCCGCTTGTAAGCCACCGGGCTCACCTGCGAGCCCGGTGGTTTACCCGAGCAGCAAAAATCAGACTAGGATCTCCTAGCCTGATCTTTGCTGCTCGTGAGAATAGCCCCAATAATGTATTCAAATTGTGGATTTCTGCTGGGAGTGCTTTCCACAGCCCAGGAGCAGCTACAGAGAAGGCCTGCCTGTGAATTGCCACCAGACGAACTGGTGGTGGCAACTGGAGACGGACCTCCTCAGATGTCCTTAATATGTGGTGGGGATCATGCATAAGAAGGCACTCCCTAAAGTAACCTGGACCTAAGCCGTTTAGGGTTTTAAAGGGAATAACCAGCACTTTGTATTTTGCCTGGAAACATATTGACATCCAGTGTAGCTGTTTCAAAACAGGCATAACCCGGCTAAGACCCCTGCTAACTTGGCAAAGAGGCACCTTTTAATGTGGTGATTCTCTTTGTTTAGTGGGGGGAGAGTAACTGGCCCTATCCACCTCCAAGACAGTACCTCCAGTGACTGTTGCTGGTGTCTGTCTTGTGTTTCTTTTTAGATTGTTAGCCCTTTGGGGACAGGGATCCATCTTATTTATTTGTTCTTTCTTTTTGTGAACCACCCTGAGCCATTTTTGGAAGGGCGGTATAGAAATCAAATAAATAATAAATAAATAAATAAGTTTTTTTAAGGGAGGTATATTAAATAAATAAATACATAAATAAATCCCACGTTTGAGTATACTATGAAGCTCTTCTCATGATCAGTGAGAAGAGCTTTGGGTGGGTCTCTGGGAAGAGCGGGGTAATTACCCCTCCCCACAGACGATCGCAGAGCCATCTCTGGGCGGCCAGATCGGCCATCAGCTCCTTGACTGAGCCAGTTGGGGCGACAGGGATCGGAGGCCACCCGGCCCTCAGAAGTTCCAGAATGCCCCACGAGTGCAAAGGGCATTCTGGAGAGCCCCCCCCCCCGATGCTGGGAGGCTTGTTACATCGCCCCCTTGTTATAGACCCCAAGTCAGGGGTCTCCTCATGAGTTGCCATGCTGCGGAGCTGCACCACAGCAACTCACAATTTTAAAAAACGGGGTTAGCGGAGCACTTGCTCTGCTAACCTCGTTTAAGGGGAGGGCTACTTTGGCGGGCTAGCTGCCGTTGAATCGTGAGCCCGGTGGTTCTCACGACGGAGGAAAAGTGGACTGGGTTCCCTTAGCCCGTTTTTCCTTCATCACATGAATAGCCTCTGTACTTTTTATTGAGATTCTTCTTGTTTTCCTTTTATAGCTCCTTTACTAACAAAGTTTCCAGGCAGCTCAGATGAGTTTTTTGTTTCTTCTCTTCTTGCTGATCATGTCTCTGTCATTACATATAATGTAGCCAAATTTTGTGTTTTGACCAAGAGAATCAAAGAGACTTCTATAACACCGAATCCAATTGTTATACTTTCTGGGTTTGTTTTGTGCTATAAACCACCTAGAGGCTCTCCTCGCGTGTAAACAAATCCAGGCTAAGGGAGCCCCGCCCAGTTTCCTGCACATGTGTGAACCGCTGGGAACTGTGTGGCTCCCATAAGCCTGCTTAATCCCCACCCCCACCCCTTAAACAAAGTTAGCAGAAGGAGTGCTCGGCTAATCCTGTTTCAGTGATCGTGTGCTGTTGCGACTCATGAGAAGACCCCTGACCGGGCGGCTACAGCAAGCCTCCTGGTGTCGGGAGACTTCCCTAGAATGCCCTGCGTACTCACACGGGGCATTCTGGGACTTCCAGCGGCCAGGTGGCCCCAATCCCCGCTGCCCCAACCAGCTCTGTGATGGAGCCAGCAATTGTGTGGGTGGCCGATCCAACTGCCCAGGAAGGTCTGGATGCTCGTGTGCGGAGAGAGCGGATCAAGCCCACTCTCCCCACCAAACCCCTTCCAGCTCTACACCCTGCTCGTGTGGAGAGCCTTCTAGAGACTTCGGTAGTGGGAGACATACAAATTACATACAGACATACTTTATGATGAAATGATATTCCCCTGCTCAATGGGCAAAGAGGCACCTGTTCATGTGGTGATTCTCTTTCTTTAGCAGGGGGAGAGTAACTGGCCCCATCCACCCCCAGCACAGCGTCCCTCCAGTGACTGTTGCTGGTGTCTATCTTGTGTTTCTTTGTAGATTGTGAGCCCTTCGGGGACAGGGAGCCATCTTGTTTGTTTATTATTTCTCTGTGTAAACCGCCCTGAACCATTTTTGGAAGGGTGGTATAGAAATTGAATTATTATTATTATTATTATTATTATTATTATTATTATTATTAACAACAACAGTATTGATAATAAAATTCAGCCATCCCAGGTCCTTGGGAAAGACTTGATGTCTGGATAAAACAAACCAGTCAATAACACCTGTCTGACTGCGTAAACAACAGCAGCAGCAGCAGCAACAACAATAATACTAATAATAAATAATAAATAATAAATGTTTAAAGTTTTTTATCTGTCTACTTTATATTGCTGGTCAGAGACCGGAATAAAAATGAAGGATGGTTTTTCGTGCTGTTTTTTTCTGCCTAGTTATGTTCATGGTTGCATCGATTGAAGGGATTTGGTTGTCTGAGTGTGGCAAATAACTTGATTTTGTAAGCTGCTGTGTTTTCACTTTTTAAAAAGGAGCAGAGTATTAAGGACTTTTGTGGTGGTTGTTCTGATCCCCCAAGCCCGACATTTCGCTGCGGCCGAATCCTGCCCTCCCCACCACCCGGCCTGTCTCCTGGAAGCAGGCAGCATCTCAGCCCTCCAGCCTCTCCGGCACAAGGCCTGTCTGAGCAGCACCTTCGCTAACCTCAATCCGACACACCGTTCCGTGTCTAACAATTAAGTGCGCCTGCAGTAAACTAAACTGAAGTTTATTTAATGATGACTAAGATAAAGACCTAATTGGAAGCAAGTAGAACAATGGGAAACAGATGGTTACCTATAAAAGACGGAAATTAAGCCTATTCAATAGTATTTGCTTATTGCATTTGGGGTGGAGAGGAGGGGAAGAAACTTGTGAATATTTCCTTCCCAGATGGTCAGCCTGCACCGTGTGCTGTGGATGGATGAGTGGATCAGATCAGTCAAGGCGTCTGCAGATGGAGAGTGGAATAGAGAGCTCCTTCTTGTGGAACCATCTCCAGGCTGCACCACAGAAGCTCAGGGCTGGAGGCTACCCGGGGGGGGCCCTCTGGTGCCATGGGGCAACTAGCACCCACTCTGGTGCACCACAAATCATTCCTAGATCATGATGCGGCTGCGTTTCAGGATGGAGGAGGTCGGACGTGACCTCCCTAGTTCAAAACTCCTGAACTCTTTTGCAAACTGAGCCCGGATCAGACAAGACTTCAAGACTTCTGTCTGGACTAAGATTCAGTGCATCAGTCCACATCCAGGCCATTACTGAATGTAGGCATCAGTTCAGAACTTACACACACGCACATACACACACAAACTGAGTCAGAAGAGAGAGACAGAGCTGTATTATAGTTTTATTTATTTATTACATTTCTATACCACCCAACCCCAGTGGCTCTGGGTAGCTTAACTCAAGATAAAACAAGCAGGAAACGGTGACCCAATTTAATCCCCCATGGATCACATGCCACAGAGGTATCTGACCATCGCAGAGAGAGGCACCCACCCAGCTTGTGAAGGCCAGGCTGCTCCGTGCCTAAGAACCAGTGCATCATCACCGTTGCAATGCTTCTCTCATGATTTCCAGTGGGGATAGCATTGCAACGGTGAGGTTAGTAGGCACAGAGAAGATCAGCCTCCACAAGCTGTGTGGGCTGTTGGAAATTCTCTGTGGTGAGAGAATCCCTTTCTCATTATAGCAGAGTCCACAGAGGCACAACACAGCGGAATGTAGTTAGGCATGCATGTATGCTGAGAGTAAAGTAACTTGGAGCCAGTTCATAGTTTCAAATCAATATATAAGGCATTTATTAAGGAACTCCATTCTAGATACGAAAGTGAGGAGTTAGGCTCTCTAATCTAGCTAGCTAGCTGGATGCAGATGGATTCTGCATCTTCTCTGCACACATGGTGCAGGGAGAGGAGCTTGCCATGTTGCAAGGTAGAAGGGCAGGTAGGGAAGAGAGAGAGGAAGGAAGTTAATCCCTGAGATTAGCAATCTACATTCCAAAGGGATAGTGTCAGAGCAGTGGAGAAGGGGTGACCAATGTCTTGACCCTCTAGCCCTCTGACTCACTAGTCTGTCCTCCACTGTCACTGAGACAAGAAACAGCGCAAAGTCCTTCACTTCCAACAGCAGCTTCCTATGTTCCTATGTTCCCCTGGATGTTCACACTTTGAATAACCTGGTCTTGATTCCAAAGTGCAAAAGGAAGCCTCCATTGATCCAGGCTGTATACCAGAGGATGACTTCCCATCATTCAAATCCTTTTTCAGGATTGCAGAAATTTGTATTTTATTTTCCTTACCATATTTTAATTGTTTTAGTTGTATTGTGCACCACTTTGCACAGAAATGTGGTACAGTATATAAAATTGGTGGCTGGTATTGCACACCAAGAAGCAATCTGTTGTGCCAATTGTGCCTCTAGAAGTCCACTCAAAATGCATCCTTCCAGTTGAGAAGCAGCTGGTGGAGGGAAGTAAGTGTGGCAGACGCAGCTGAAAGGGGGGCTGGGCCTCTTGTGCCTTGGAAGTGTGATCACATCACTCCACAACGCGCTTCCCTTTGTCTCGCAAAGGTGTTGTTGTCCTAAGTCTTTAAAGCCATGTGAAGTTGTGGAATTCTTGTTGTAAACTTTTGACCCTTCCCTTCAGTTCCTTCGCCAGGAAACAGGAAACATTGAAACATTAACTGAGCAGGCAAGACGGTCTTTAACTAAAGGTCAAGACAAAGCAAGCAGAGGGCCTCGGAGGTTGCTCTTGAGTGATCGCTTGACACTGCTTGCCGGTCACAGACTCGCCCTTGCAGAGGCTGCATTAATCTCTAATAAACCCTGTGCTCTTTCCTGAGCCTTTGGAATTACCAGCTAAATACAGAGAGGCCCCCAAAGGCTTTCTCTGCACTTGCTACTCAGTGCCTGGTCTCCCCCACCTTCTTGCTAGAGATGCTGGCAAAGTTCTCCAGACTTGGAGACAGGAAGACCCAGTCATTGGTCAATTTCACGACCTAGAGCAGGTGAGCTTTGTGAGCCCCCCATTTTTGTGTGACTCACATATTACATCTGAGAGAGAGAAGAGTATACAACTGGCCCTCTCCCCCCCCCCCCACCCCATCCCCAAGCCCTTGGTGGCTCTTCTGCTTCTGGAAGGGGAAAGAAAGGTGCTCTAGGTTCTCCCTCCAGTCCTCCCTCTAACAGGGATTCCCAGATGTTGTTGACTAAAACTCCCATGATCCCCAAGCAAAAGCCATCACGGCTGGGGATTCTGGGAGTTGTAGTCAACAACATCTGGGAATCTCTGTTAGAGGGAACACGGTCTCCCTCCCTTCCTTTTCCAGCATTTTGCTCACATATTTGTGAAGGAATGTGGCCTGAACCTCCTCTTTTTGTATATAAGATTTCTGTATTGCAATTGCTTGGCCAACTCCCTATGTTAAAAAGTTGTGCAGGGGCCAAAAGTTTACAGCTCCTGTTCTACAATTTGGTCTGGGAGGGAGAAGAATTCTACTGGTTTAATTTGGGAAGGGAGAGAGGTTTGATTTGATTGGGTGTCATTTAAAATAATGGAGGGAACTTGAGTTGTTTTGATTGGTTTGTTTGGGGAAAGAAATGGGGGCGGGGAGAATACAAGGAGGCTGCCTTCAGCAGTGCTTCCGTGCCAGTCGGAGAGCGGAAGAGAGTCCCAGTGAAGGAGTCCAAGGAGCGCAAGTTGCTGTCACGGTCAGAGAGAATCAGAGCGGGGGCTGGACAGAGAGTGGAGGACTCCCAGGGAGAGTGGTGGCCAGAGGGGCACCTGGCCCTCCAGGCCTTGGGAGCGGCCCCCTCCCCTCCCAATTCAGCATCCTCATGCTCGGCTGGGCGGCCACACCACCCGGGACCGACGAAAGGGGATTTGGGGACCCCCCAAGGGCTGTGGAGGCCCAGAAGTCCCTCTGGTTGGGACTCTGGGGAGGGCTGAATTGCTCCCCCAGCAGCAAAGGAACCGTCTGGGACGGAACCCCCAGGACTGGGAAGGGAGAGCAGGAGCTGGGGCTGAGCCAGCACCAAGGCAGGCTGGCTGCACAAGCTGAGAGGACTCTGGGCGAGGCCCCCGTATTTGTGCAGGAGAGGTTGGAGGCATCGTCCTCAGATTGGATTTCTCCCTTGTGCTCCTTTGCTTGCTGTTTTGCACTAAATTCCCCCCAAGAACTTTTGTTTTGAATGGAACCATTGGAAAGTACAGTTTTCTTGTCTTGAAGTTCAAGATTTCTGAATCCGGCATGGTGAGATCGGTCATGGTGGCTGCTGGGGGTGGAGCTTCTTCCAAGGGCCCCTGCCAGTCCTTGCCACCAGTCCCCCAAGAGGGCAGTTGGCTCCCAGTCCATGGCCAGGCTCAGTTCCAAGGGCTGGAAGGGGACGTCTTAAGCCTGAAACGACCTGGGAGGGCCTCAGAGAAGCCGCCCCCACTTGAAGAGCAGCCCCAGAGGCCCATTCCAGGGGTGAGGGGGTCTGCCTTGAGAGTCGAGGCCGGGTGGCTAGAGAGAAGGTCCTCTCTCGCTGTGCCCTTGCATTTGGAAGGTGCTCCCCAGCACGGTTCACCTGCTGGTGCTGGTGCCTCCATTGCCTTTTGAGCAGCAGGTGAAGACCTTCTCGCTGGCCCCAGCTGTACATTTGTCTGGTCTGGCATGATATCATCTGGCTTCTCTGTTAGCTTTATTGAACACCAATTTTACTGCTGAGTTGTTGCTTTGGAGTTTTTGTTTACCTCTCTGAGAGTGAAACGTCTCAAACACATTCCTGTTGCCTCTTTGTCAGAGTGAAGCTGTAGCAGATAGGGTTGTGCGCTTTGTTTTGTTTTTCTGTTTTGTTTTTGGCCCGAATCCAAAACACCCCCATTTTGTTCTCTGTTCAAAATCAGCCAATCCGAAACACCCCCATTTTGTTCTTTGTTCGAAATTGCAAAATCCAAATCCGAAACATTTTAGATTTTAAAAAGTGGCCCCAGGGAAAAACTAGTGGGTGGGGGTGGTAGTGTCCAATGGGTGGAAACTACCACCCAAATTTCAGAGGAATTGGGCAAAGGGCTGATTTTTGGCGAATTTTTGAAGTATAGGATTTTTCCCATAGGGAAGAATGGAGGTTTCAGCAAAAGCATAGCTTCATGTTGGAGGGAAAGGGGTGGCCCAGAGCAGAGTAGGGTGGGTGGTAGTGCCCAATGGGGGCAAGGAAGCTGCCAGAAATATTTCAAAGGAATTGGGCAGAGGGCTGATTTTTAAAGATGTAATGGAGTTTGCGTGTCTGTAAAGTTCTTCCCCATAGGCAGGGGCGTAACTACTATTAGGCAAGGGGAGGCGGCTGCCTGGGGCCCCCCACACCTCAAGCCCCCCCCCAGAGGCAAGTCACATAACTATATATTGTGAAGTGTGTGTGTCTGTGTGTATCAGCGAGGGGCCCATTTTAAAATTTTGTCTCTGGGCCCACTCCAGCCTTGTTACACCCCTGCCCATAGGGAATGATGGACTTCCATAATTACTGCCCCATAATTGCACTTGGGGGGCACCAGGGTGTTCCAGACCAAGTGGTGTAGTAGAGCACATAGGGTGCCAACCACCCCCATGGGTTGCTAACCCATGGGGTACTGGGTTCTGTTGTTTCTGAGATGTTTTGAGTGTAGATTCAGATTCTCTGGTAGCATATGAGAGTGGATTCATGGTTTGTTGTTGAAAATCTCATATGCTACAAGAGAGTCTACACTCAGAACACCTAAGAAACAACATAACCCAGTTGTTTTCCCCCTCAGGCCCCCTTTCTGCCCCGAATCTGCCCCAAAGACATGTCAACTTCAGAAATTCTTTAAAAATCAGCCCTTTTCCCAATTCCTTTGGAATCTGGGTGGCAGCAGGCACCCATTGGGACACTACCACCTGAACTACTCTTCTGCCCCCAAATCCCCCTTTCTTCCCCAAATCCACCCCAAATAACATCAACATCACACATTAACAACAGCAGAGCTTTGGAAAAAATCAGGCAGATCTCCAAAGGTCATGCACATCCACATCCCCCCAGAAATGCAATCGTTCTACACACAACAGTGTGAAAGAACAACAATGAAATGCACACTGTCCCATGCAGTGTGCACACTGCCCCACTGGCCAATGAGGGTAAATTTTATCCTTAAATTACCTTAAAAGGAATAAAGAGGCAATTGCCAGCAGATCAGCCCGTTCTTTTGCTTGCCAATCTGCAGGCTGGTAGGGCCAGAAATTCAAACAGATGTCAAAACTCAAAATGGAGACTGAAAAATGGAGAAATGCGATTGCAAAATGGAGTTCCAAAACAGCCGAAACAACACAACGTTTTGTATCTGAAACAGGGACGTTTTGTTTCGGTTACAAAATTTTCTGTTTTGAGCGTTGGGTGTTTTGTTTCAGCTACAAAACAGCCGAAATGGCCTGTTTGTTTTGGGCACAAAACGTTCTGTATCCGAAACGAAGCGCACATCCCTAGTAGCAGAGCAAGGAGGAGAGAAGGAAAGGTGGCTTCTTGCCAAGGGTCTCCCCAGGGGGAGGTTGGACCAGGCAATGGAGACAAGAGGGAGCAGCCACGGTGCACCTCCACACAGCCCCCAACAGTGGGTTCTAGTATCTCTCGGGGTGCCTGAAGGGCTCCCAGGGGGCACTCAGAGCCCCCCACTCCACCTCCCTGCACTGCAGCTGACCTGAGGACCACTCGCTTGAAGCTGATGCATGCTCAGCAATGTGTCCACTGCAGGAGGAGAGGGAGGGCGGTGAAGGTCCCCCATCTCTGCTCCTGATTGGCTGGCTGCAAGCTGAAGCTCAGTGCACCCCTCCTCTCAGGCTGATTGACAGCTTTCAGAAAACCAGCACTGAGTACTCCCATTGAAATTAACAGGTCCAGTAAACTTGTCCAATCCATTTAAATAAGACTGCTTATATGAACATCAGAACAGCCCTGCTGGATCAGGCCCAAGGAAGCCCATCGAGTCCAGCATCCTGTGTTGCACAGTGGCCCACCAGGGAATTACTTGATATGGATGTAATGACTCTAGTAGTCTGTCTCCCAGCTGCAACATTTAAACGTGTGTGTGTGTGTGTGTGTGTACGCATGCACACACACACACACACACACAATATCTGTGGGGTCCCTGAGCCTAAGATTTGCCACAGGAGGGGCTCACTTCTTTAAAAGGCGTGGCGTCCCCTGCTCTAGCAGAGGCTGCGGGGAGAAAGGGGTTGGACTGGAAGGCCTCCCAGGATCCCAGTGCTGGGTGCCCAGTCAAACGCATCCCTCCCTCCAGCCCTGCCTGCCTGCCTGCCTGCCACTGGCTACACTGACTGCAATCAGGGATAAGGTTGCCTAGCAGTCAGCTGGGTTGTGGCCCCTTCTGCACAGGATGCCTGCTTGTCAAATAATATCTCCGCAGAAATGTTTCATAACTGATAAACGAAGGAATTGTCCTTTTATTTTTCACTGGAAATGAAAACAGAACTTCTTTCGCTGTGGAAGAGTCATTTATTCACAGGCAAGTTCCCATCATAATTTGTTTCTTAAGATGTTTATTGCCAACGTGGATGCATTTTTTAAAACAGAAGCCATGTGTTTAATCTTTGAACAGCCACACACTTTCCAGGGCAACCTGACACCCGGCTCACTTCACCTTGGAATACAAATCACCTGCCTGCAATCTAGCAGCCGGGGGAGCCTCTCCACCCGCAGCATGTGACAAGAGCGAGGGGGGGTGGAGGGGGGACCTTTGCAGGGAGGCCGGAGCGGCAGAGCTTTTTAGGGGACGGCTGTCAGGAATCGACCGGGCCGAATTCCGGGGTTAAGAAAACCCACCTTATAAAGAGCAGCAGCCCCTGGCAGATCAAATCAGGGGCAGAAGGACCCTCGGGCTCCAGTAGTCCAAAGCCCATTCAAATCAGACCATTTTAACTGCCTCCCGGAATGAAAAGCCGTGGGTGTCTCTAGGCAAATGTCTCTGGGCCCCATTCTCAAGGAGGCTTACCAAGGAGAGAGAGAGAGACGGGGAGTGGAGGGTTCCCTGTCCCCAAGGGGCTCGCAGTTCGGAAGGAAGCATGAGGGAGGAGGCAGCCGCTGGGGCGGCTGGAAGGAGCGTCCTGCTGGGCCTGAAGAGGGATGGCTGCGGCCTCCCTGCTAGCGAGGAGAGGAGCACCACTTTGCATGGGGCCTCTTTGCCCAGGCTGGGATAGACTGGCGGTGGCCGCGCATGCTCTGGTAACAGCCCATGTGAATGTGGGGCTGCCCTTGAAGATTGCGCAGAAACGAAACATAGTCTGAAAGGCATCGGTTCGGCTACTGGGTGGAGTGGGGCAGCAGGAGCATCTCTGACCGTCACAACCCTATCCTAGGCTGCGCCAGGAGCTGTGCCAAGGCAGCAGAGGCACTCTTACCTCTGGAATTCCGGGCCGAAGTCCAGGGCCTCAGCAGCCCCTGGGCCCCCCAAATCCTCTTTAGTCTGTCCTGGGTGCTGCTTTCCAGATAGCGAGCCTTACAACACAAACCGTGGGGTAAACGGCAATCTTTTCGTGTGCCAAATTCAAGCCACAGTTGACATCCATTGTAAGCTACAGTAGGGTTAGGGTTAGGGTTAGCTGTTTTTCTGCGATGCATATGCGACATTATAGGGCTACAGCACAACAACAAAATTCGAAAGAAGGCATCGGAAATGTGAACGGCATCTTGCTTACAGTGCAGGGACAGCAGAAGCAGTGCAGAAGCACACGGAAGGGGTCTGTTGTGACACGGTGGTCGCCTGTGCCTTCTGGAAAGCGCCCTGGGTGGTGGTCACCCAGCCAAGCATGGTGGTGCTTAATCTGCAGGGGTGGGGGTGGGGGGCTCTGAAGGCCTTTAGGTCCAAAATTACCTCGGTGCACCTCGGCAAGGCAGCAATGATCTGGGAGGAAGACAGACCTCTGGCCGCTCCAAGGAGAAAGGGGTCAGGAGGACCTTGGCCAGCTCGAGCAAGAGTCCACCAGAGTGCACAAGAGCTCTGCTTGGCAGGGCAGGCGGGATGGGTGCAGCTTTTCCGAGCAGATGGCTGGTTTTGATGGCAGCAGCTGAGGCAGAGTGAGTGGGCCCCACCAACCAACCCAGCCAAACCCGAAGAGCGGCAAGCCAGACAGGGCTGCTGCAGAATGAGCAGTAGCAGCGGTCGGGTCACCTGGTGCTGCCTCACTTCTGGGTCTTGCTTCCCAGGGCAAGATTCCTGCCGCCTCTTTAGTAGGATTGTGCATTTCAATTCGGGTACAACACATTTTGTGCCCGAAAATGGCAATTTTGGAGGTTTTGTAACCAAAACAAAATCAAGTATTAAAAAACAGAGATTTTTGTTTCCAAATCGAAATGACTGTGTTTCGGACAGAATGCTTTGTTCTTTGCAAAAGCATTGCAATTGAAATTGATTCCTCTGACTCTCTCCACTCCAGCTGAGGCACTGAGTCATTAGCAGAAGATAAGATATGCAAAAACTGTTGAGCATGAATAGTTTAGTTAAGTGTTGTATTCAGTGTGATTGAAATGCAAACTGACCTTGCAAAGGGATTTGGAAGACAGCATTTTGAGACAGAAATACCCAAATATCTTTGGAAGCTCAATGCAATTCCAAAGCTCTTGCTAAAAGCCATGGTATAACTTGTGTGGAGAAGCTTTTCCAGAAACTGGTTAGGAAAGTTCTGAAATTACACAGGTTTTTCTTTCCAAAGGTTTAGAAAGAATCTCTTGACTTGTTCAGAGGTCTTTTGAAGAGCTATTTTGTTTTTCTGCTGATTTTTATGAGTTATAGTGGTGTGTATGTTTTGTTTCCCAAGTTGAGCAGTCTAATGTAATTTAGGCCACAATGTAATTTGGTGGAACATGATGTCTAAGCCAGGGGTTCACAACTTTTGCCATTGCAGGGACAGGTCATCCACATGGGACTACAGGAGACAAAAGGAGGGGGTGGGGGATACCCCTGTCGATCTATTGACATCCCCAGGAATCTTAGTTGCTTCTCTCTTTCTTGTAACCATGATCCATGGTTTTGCACTTTCTTAAATGCAGTAAGGATAAATCTCAACCTTGGCCAATTCTGAGCAGTAGGCTGATTTGTTTGGGCTACGGCTCACTCCAGTTCAGTTAAATGAACATTTGAAGCTGTTCCATAGTACCAAGGCAGTTTTATTTTATTTTTATTTGTTTTTTTTACATTTTATATCCCGCTCTTCCTCCAAGGAGCCCAGAGCAGTATACTACATACTTAGGTTTCTCCTCACAACAACCCTGTGAAGTAGGTTAGGCTGAGAGGGAAGCGGCTGGCCCCGAGTCACCCAGCTAGTTTTATGGCCGAATGGGGATTTGAACTCGGGTCTCCCTGGTCCTAGTCCAGCACTCTAACCACTACACCATGCTGGCTCATTGGTCTATCTTGCTATCTCAAATGACCTGTGGTCACTGTTCCATGGGGAGGGAGTGTTTTTATTGAAAGATTGCTTGAATCCACAAATGGGTTGTACTGCTGTGCTGGTGCCACAGGGACAGGCTCACGCCCGCTGCAAAATTCTCAAATAACTGTGCCAAAAAATTAAGTGTCCTTGTTATTCATCATTCCCTTCACTCTTCAACTTGTTTATGTGGGGCTTCAGGGGCAAAACAGTGGGTTGGGCGGCAGTGCCCCAAGGGTGGTGCACCCAGATTCCAAACAGGGCAAAGGGCTGATTCATTAGGAATTTTTGAGGTTGGTGCATCTTTAAGATTTTTCTGCATAGTGAATAATGGGGGTTTCAGCAGCCCCATAACTCCACCAGGGGGAGCACTGGGATGGCCCGAAACGAGTGGTGGTGTAGTGCACAGAGGGTGCCAACCACCCCCCTGGATTGCTAACACATTGGGGTACTGGGCTTTGTTGTTTCTGAAGTGTTGAGTTTAGTTTCTCTGGTAGCGAATGAGATTTTTAATGAAAAACCATGAATCCACTCTCATATGCTACCAGAGAATCAACTCTCAGAACACCTCTAGAACAACAAAAACCTGTACTTCATGGCTTGGCAACCCATGTGGGTGGTTGGCACCCTATGTGCACTACACCGCCACTTGCTCTGGGCCACCTCAGTGCCCCTCAAGTGAAGTTATGGGACTGCAGAAACCTCCATTATACCCTAAGAGGAACATCTGAAAGACACATAACTTCATTAATTCTTTAAAAATCAGCCCTTTGCCGAATTCCTCTGAAAAAATTGTGGTAGCTTCCTTCTACCAACTGGGCACTACCACCAACCACACTCCACTCTAGGCCACCCCTCCTACCCACCCCGCATGAAGCTCTACTTTTCCTGAAACCTCCACTATACTCTATGAGGAAAACCTGAAAGACGCGCAAACTTCAAAAAATCACCAAAAATCAGCCGTTTGCCCAATTCCTTTGAGATTTTTGTGGTAGCTTCCACTCATTGAGCACTATAACCTCCACCACTCTTTTGACCATGTGACTCATTTTAAAATCTGAATTAATTCTGAGGTATCCGAATTAGGATACAAAACAAAACTGGGGTGATTCGGAAGGCTTAATTTCAGACAAAATACAAAACAGGGTTGATTCGGATTTGTTCCAAATTGGAACAGAAAAAATACAAAGCGCGCAACCCTACTCTTTAGCAGGAAGGTGCGTCTCCGTGTTGGCCGCAGCCCTGGTGCCATGAGTTCCATCGAGGGCTGGGGCACCCGCTTGCTCGTCAGCATCCAACAGGAATTGCTCTTGGGGATCTCATCTCCCCAGCCTCTGTCCATGGCTCATTCCTTATGCATGCCATTCGTGATTAGCACATGGGGGTGGCCACAATTGCAGCTCCTCTGACATCCGCCTGAGAACAGAGCCAGCAGATCTTGCCCTGCTCTAGGAGAGGCCCGGCTCTTCTCGCCTTTGTCGCTCCAGAGCCACCATGGGAAACGGGGGGGGGGAACCCTCTCTGTCTCTTTGCTGACACTCTCTAGTGCCACTTCCCCATCTCTTCATTCAAACTGCCTCCAGAGCCTTGACTCTCTCTTGCTAAACAATGGAGAAAGTTCCAGCAGCAGGGGAGAAGCAGCGGCAAGGGGTGGGAGAAGAAAGCAGCCATGGCAAACTCGAGGCACAGACGCTCTGCACCTGGCCCAGCTAGTTTCATGTATTTATATCTATGCAAACCACTTGGGGGACTGCTGTTGGAAAGTGTTATATAGATATTCATCCTATTGGTCTTCAGATCCTGCCTCCCACCCCCCCTGTGCCCCCCACCCCTGGGTTTCATGGTCGTGTGAATGACCTTATGGTTTTCACCACACCAATCTGTGATTGAACCACTGCTCTCTAAAAAGAAGATTGCTCAGGTTTGCCAAGGGGCATCTGGATGACCCACAAGGCTTCTGGAATAATGTTCTCTGGGCAGATGAATCAGAAATTGAACTTTTCAGACACAATCACGAATGTTTTGGCAGCAGGAACATTAACCCAAAGTCCTTCATTAGAGGCGTCAGCAGCAGCGTCCAAGTCCCTCCTGCTGCTCCTGCTCCACGCTCCTCCAGTTGCAAGCACTTCCTACTAGTGGTCCCCTCTACCTGTGCCTCCCCCCCGCCCGGTGTCACTCTGTTATGGTTCCTGACTGCTGCCCTCCCCACCACCACTTAGTTCCACCTCCACGGACACAGGCCTCCTGCCCCCAACTTGTTCCCCTCTGCTTGAAACGCTGGAGAGACAGCAGCAAGCACCTTTGCTCAGGCCTGGGTGGCAGCTGCCAGCTAGAGCAGCTGCCCTGACACCTGCAAGATGAGATCAGGAGCCCAGACACCTGCAGGTGGATCTTTTTGCTGCCTTTTGCACCCGCTGCAGCTTCTGGACATTTTTCAAGGGCATCCCACGCAGAGAGCCTGGCAGTAATCCACAGCGGCCTGCAAGTCCCCAGGGCCTGCGTCACGACTGCCCAGGCATCGAGGAGGGAGGAGCCAACCTTTCCAACCAGAGCACATTTTTCCTTGGTGGGGACCGAGGAGGGGCAGACCCTTTGCTGAGCAGCCGTTCTCCAGGCCCTCCGGCAGAGAGGGGGCTTTCCTAGCTCTGCCTGGGATACCAAGGATTGAGTCGGGGGCCTTCTGCAGCCCAAATAGCTGCTGCTCTTGTTACAAAGTTGATGATTCCGTGCTTATGTCCAAAACACCGCTGATGCCCATCGTTCTTTATAGCATAAACAAGAGAGGCAGGCCCCTGATCCAAGGATCATACAGTCTAAATTAAGTTCCGGGTAGAGTTTAAAGCAAACA
Source organism: Hemicordylus capensis (assembly GCF_027244095.1). Classification (NCBI taxonomy): domain Eukaryota; kingdom Metazoa; phylum Chordata; class Lepidosauria; order Squamata; family Cordylidae; genus Hemicordylus; species Hemicordylus capensis. The sequence continues at coordinate 1,147,286 of NC_069657.1, read as the reverse complement.
CTTTGCAAGAGTTCAAGCCAAGCCTCAGTGTACAGGGTGGGGTGGGGGCGACCCAGCAGGCAACCTGCCCCCCACCCCCACCCCCGCTGTCTCCCCGCATCTTCTCTTCCCCCTATCCCAAATATGGGGATCAGTAAGACCCGACACCGAGGCAAAGCCCTGCCTTGTGATCCGAGCCTCTGTCACAGCCTCTCATCCCCCAGAGGAGCTGAGGAGGATCAGATCAAACTCCCAATATTTGCAGTGCTGAAAATGCAGAGTTTAGGCTGAGCGGGTGGAAATGTCAGCATTGAGCAGCACAGCTGCGCCGTTGGCATCGGTGTGATTCCTAGAATGGTGCAGTGTTCTGCAAAACGACTCTGTGCTTGTTGCCGTCTGAGGGTTGGAGTGAAAGGTAATTCAGCAACTGAGAGATAAGTGGCGAAGCACTCAGACTTCTAAAGTCCCTACACTTCCAGAAAGAGGATTGCAGGGCGGGGGGGAACCTGCCTTACCCGCTCTGATAAACTCAAGAACCATTCTTTCTAGAATGCCTTCAGGGGACTCTCCATTCACGCATTTTCTCTATGCTGGAGATTATACACACACACACATGCCTTTAAAAAACAATTACGGTAGAGCTAAAATGGAAATGTTCATGCATGTGGGAGAAGGATTGTTTGTTGATCTCAGGCGGTTTCAGCTGACACATCGGATGGGCTAGAAAACAGAACAGGAGTTTTCTTCCACGGAGCCTCCATTTGCTCTGCACTTAGAAGTCTGTTGAATGGACCCCCCAGGTGTTTCCCCTTTGAAAGAACCTCCCCAGGTGGCTACAAAAGGCACTCCAGCGATGTCATCAGTCGGCTTCGAAGCAGCAGCTTTTGTAGGAGCTAGAAGCCAGGGCGGCTGAAGGGGTGTGGGGCTGCCAGGGGTCTCGGGCACGGCTTTGCCTCCTGTGGCCATGCTGACTCGGTCCTCACCAGTGGACTGTGGATCAAAGCAGGCCTGGCAGCCGATGGTGCCCCCCCCCCAACCCGCTGCAGTGGTGCTCCCTTTCACTTTCCCCCTCGGAAGGAAGGGCAGCCAGACATTTCTATGGGAGTGAGTCAAAGGGGGCCCTCAGGCTAGCCTTGCCTCTTGCCCCAGGGGCTGCACTCCCTGGAGCAGGGGGTGGGCTCCCCGCCCTCCATCTGAGTCCTGGAACTCTGCAGGCCCCAGGAAGAAGTTGATCGCGAGCCAGGCCTGCTCTGCATAGCCCTGCCTCGGGAGGCCCCCTCTCTGGATTTTGCTTCTTGCTCACCTGAGAGCAGGAGGGAGCTGCGCATATGGGCATGGGGGGGGTGCGGGTGGGGGGAGTTGTGGATGAGTTCATCCGAGCAGAAGATTCTGGGCAAGTGCCGAGGGCCTCTTTCTTTCCGCCCAGCAACTTCAGCGCGGAGATTGGTGGAGCCACCAGATGTCAGGCCATTAAGTCACATATGTGGCCCCCTCCCCTTGCGAGCAGCTTGCAGAAGGCCGGCTGGCTGGCTGGCTGGCTGGAGAGGGGCGGGAGTGTGGGGAGGGGGGTGTTTATTTAACGGCCACTCTTGTGCCAGAGCGAGCGGCAGCTCTGCTTCCCTCCTGCTTCTGGGAGTGATTCCACGTAAATAATTCAGCACACTCTAATTTGTTATCAAAGAGCATAAACAAAGATATATTTAGGTAAGTGCTATTTATGCTGGTGATTAAGCTTTATGAGGAATGCGTAAAAGGCACCATAAAGAACCCTGAACCTGCAGTTTGCAATTCAGCAGAAGGCAGAAAAGCAAGGCATGACGGAGCCAAACAGAGCCCGGGACACTCTGGGTGGGACGTTCTGAGCCCAGAAGATGCCCAGAAGAGGGGAAATTAATTTACTTCTCTACAGGTGGAGTCTATAAAAATAAACTCCTAAGTGTAGCTTTCAAGGAAGTGCCAAGAAACCTACCAAACCATGAATAAACTGGGGAAGAAAAAGAGAGCTTCCCACAACAGAAAGTGACGGAAAGGGCTCAGCCAAACCAGGGAGGTGCCTTTTGTGAAAACTCCACCTCCCATGGAATCCTGCCTCCATTCAGAGGGAAGACAGAGCCTCATAAGAAAGGTGCTCTAGGCCCCTGATCGTCTTGGTTGCCCTCTTCTGCACTTTTTCCAGTTCTACAAGGTCCTTTTTAAGATGTGGTGACCAGAATTGTACGCAGTACTCCAGGTGTGGCCACACCATAGTTTTGTATAAGGGCATGATAATATTAGCCACTTTATTTTCAATCCCCTTCCTAATGATCCCTAGCATGGAGTTGGCCTTTTTCACAGCTGCCGCACATTGAGTCGACACTTTCAACAAGCTGTCCACCACAACCCCAAGATCCCTCTCCTGGTCAGTCACTGACTCCTCAGACCCCATAAGTGTACAGTATATGTGAAGTTGGTTGGTTTTGCCCCAATATGCATTAGTTTAAACTTGTTTACATTGAACTGCATTTGCCATTTTGTTGCCCACTCACAGAGATTCTTTTGGAGCTCCTCACAATCTGTTTTGGATTTCACTAACCAAAAGAGTTTGGTGTCATATGCAAATTTGGCCACCTCACTGCTTACCCCTACTTCTAGATCATTTATGAATAAATTAAAAAGCACCAGTCCCAGTACAGATCTCTGAGGGACCCCACTTCTTACTTCCCTCTATTTAGAGAACTATCCATTTATTCCTAATCTCTTTTTCCTGCCCTTCAGAAGTTACCAATCCACACATGAACCTATCCCTGTATCCCATGACTGCAAACTTTTCTCTAGAGTCTTTTCTGAGGAACTTTGTTGAAAGCTTTTTGAAAGTCCAGGTATACTATGTCAACTGGATCACATTTATCCACACACGTTGAACAAAGATGAACATTGATAGGAGAGTCTATGCACTGCTCATCTTTGTTCATTCATAAGCCTCTTTGGTGCAAAACGATGAATGAACTTAGAAACAATCCACTCTTATTTCCTACCAGAGAATCTGCTCTCAGAACACCTCAGAACCCGGTGCTCCACGGGCTTGTGGTTTTGGGGGTGGTTTTCAACCTATGTGCACTACACCACAACCCACTCTTGACCACCCTGGTACCCCCCAAGTGGAGCTATGGGGCTGCTGGATTCCTCATTATTCCCTATGGGGGGAAGCTAAAAGATGCGCCAACTTCAAAATTTTTTTAAAAACCACCGATTTGCCCAATTTCTTTGAAATTTGGGTGCTAGCAGGGACCCATTGGGGCACTACCACTTGACCCACTCTTCTGCCCCCAGAACCCCTTTTCTCCCCCAAATCTGCCACAAAGACATGCCAACTTCAAAAAAATTTTAACAATCACCCCTTTGCTCAATTTCTTTGAAATCTGGGTGGTAGCCATTGGGCACTACCACCAACCACAACCTACACTGGGCCACCCTGGTGCCCCCCATGTGGAGTTATAAGGCTGCTAAAATCCCCATTATACCCTACGGGGGAAAGTTTAAAGATGCGAAAACTTCAATTTTTTTTTAAAAAAAAATCACTGCTTTTCCCAATTTCTTCAAAATAGCTACCACCCAAATTTTGAAGAAACTGGGAAAAGCAGTGACCACTCATTGCTACCACCCATTGGGCACTACTGCCCACCTGACTCTATTATTATTATTATTATTATTATTATTATTGATTCGATTTCTATACCGCCCTTCCAAAAATGGCTCAGAGCGGTTTACAAAGAGAGATAACAAACAAATAAGATGGCTCCCTGTCCCCAAAGGGCTCACATTCTAAAAAGAAACATAAGACACACACCAGCAACAGTCACTGGAGGTCCTGTCCTGGGGGTGGAGAGGGCCAGTTACTCTCCCCCTGCTAAATAAAAGAATCACCATGGTAAAAGGTGCCTCTTTGCCCAGTTAGCAGGGGTAACTTTTGCCTCCGGAACCTTCTTTTTGCCCCCAATTGATTCTGATTCAGATTTGGAAAATTAGGGTACAAATCAATTCTGTCATGATTTGGGGGGGGGGGAGATTCATACCCAAAACAAATCAGGGGTGATTCAATTTGGGTACAAATCAAATTGAAAAAATCAATTTGTGCACATCCCTAGTGCTCAGTCTGAAGAACCAAGTCTGGCACAACAGTTGTATGATGCCCGCCTTGTCCCTCGTGGGTCCCCAGATCAAATGGCCCACTAAGGCCGTTCTGCCTCTTTCTGGCCCTGCAGCCCAGCCCAGAGCAGGCCAACAGCTCCCTCTGGCTGAGACCTGCCCACGTGGCACAAGGGGAGGTGGTGCCTGGGCCCTGCCCCAGAGGCCTTGGCTCCTGGCACCCGATACTCTCCAGGGGCAGAGAGGCGCTCCTTGGAGATTAGCATCTCCCCTTTACCTGGGTGCGTCTGCCTGACCACTCTGCTCCAAGGGCAGGGATGAACCCAAAGTGGTCACTGATGCAATGGATATGTACCAAGTGTCATTTCTGCACAACAAATGTCATCCTTCCACAAAGAGGTATTTCTCATATAACAGCACCCCCTTATTCAAAAGCAGCCCAACCCTAACAGCACACTCCACACTTAAGAACAGAGTTGCCTCTGATGGTGCTGGGTGGGGAAACATAGCCAGTGTGAAGTGGCCCGTGTGGTTTGTTATCAACTTTGCCCTGGGAGGTAAAATCAGCAGAGAGGGAGTGACTGGCCCAGGACTACTCAGCAGATCATTATTACATTATTGCACGCCATTAAAGAACTGACTGTGCAATGGTTGGTTGTGCCATTTTTCTTGTCGATTCCTCAACTGCTGTTTTTTTGTATTCATCCTTTGATTCCTTTATTTTCAAAAGTCCTGTCTTACTCACTTCCTGGAGCATTTCTTCTTGGCTTTCATTCATGTATTCCGCCAATGCTCGTTTTTCTTCTTCAGCAGACTGTCTGACTTGTAACATTCCACGTCCACCTTCATTTCTTGGCAGGTACAGCCTATCAATATCACTTCTTGGGTGCAGGGCATGATTGATGGTCATTATTTTCCTGGTTTTCTGATCCAGCGCATCCAATATTATTATTTCTTGTTTACACAGTCTGACAGGTGTTATTGACTGGTTTGTTTTATCCAGACATCGAGTCCTTCCCACGGACCTGGGATGGCTGAATTTTATTATCAATATTGTTGTTATTATTATAGATATTGTCACAAAATATAAGCTGCTCCCAATAACGTTGTTTTTTGTAACTGGCCGATGGTGATTTCTGTGGCCCCCTATGGTATTGAGGTTATTAATATTATTAATATTATTATTGGTATTGGTATTGGTATTGTTGTTAACCACCTAAAGTCTTTGGAGGAGGTGGTATATAAGAAAATTTTAAAAGATAATAAATAAATAAATAAATAAATAAATAAATAAATAAATAAATAAAATAGCTGACTTGTGGTTAGCCTGTGTCTGCAGATGAACCATCACCACCATGAGTGGCGATGGATGTCTCCAGTTGGCTATTCAGCCCTCCCTTTGGTCTGTCCTGCACCTACAGCCAATCAATGTCATGGGGTGACAGCCATTTAATTTAATTTAATTCATTTATATCTATGTAAACCGCTTTGGGAATGTTTATTGAAAAGTGGCATATAAATATTCATCATATAAGTAAATATATATAATATAAATATTCAGCATACAAGTATTCATGTCTGTATCCTGCCCCCTCCATTGGTCTGAGCACAATAGAAAAGGAAGAAACAGCCTCCTCTCTGTTCCCGCGAGATCCTCCTCCTCCTCCTCCCCTCCGTTGTTTTTCCCCGGAATGGCCTACCTAGCATTGAGGGCAGCTGAGCTGCGGAATGTGTGGCCTTCCGCTCTGCATAGCACAGCCAGGGCACATTTCAGGAGTGTGGGAAGGAGGCCCAAGGTGTCCTTTCCCCTTCTGCCACGACAAGGCCTTTCCCTCCCGCTGTGAGTGCCAGCTAGCAGTGCAAGGCTCACAGCCCAAGGACACATCTGAAGGGAGCCTTCTTGGGTTGGGTACTCGGCCATGAGGATGGAGGGATGCAGTTGCTCAGCCTCTGAGGAGTGGGAGCTTTCTGTCTGCTTTGCTAAAAAGAGCGACCCCAGGGAAATGGGGCTGCTTTTGACCCTGCAGCCGGGTGGGGGGTGGAGCCTCTCCCAGCCACTCTGCATTTCCACCGAGAGGAGGTTCTTCTGTTTAGTGAGCAGCACCGGTCTCTGTCCAGGATTGCTTGCTATCAGGAAGAGCAGCCTGGTTTAAGGGGCCTCTTTTGCAGCCCAGCCCAGCCTATTCAAATAGGGCCTTCTTCTTTTATCCTGCTCCTCCTTTCATTGTTAGGGAGGTTTTCCAGCTCTCCTTTTAATCTTGTTTTCACAGCTGTGTCGCAGCAGCGCAGTAGGGCAATCATGACTCCCCCCTCCCACCCCCCTTGTCGCTGCCACCAACAGTAATCCCACGAAATTGCACTGGCTCAAACAGCCAACAACTGTAAACTGATTCGAGCAAAGGCAGCAGCATCAGACATGCCACTGATGGCTGAGGGGGCTTCTCTTTATTGCACCAATAAATGAACCAAAGAGGCACCCAAATAATTCCAGGAGATTGGCAGAGCCGGCGGGGGCAGGGGGCATGAAGAAGGTGCCAAGACCACTGCTTGAAGCACCCTCTGAGAAGCAGCCCCATCACCCGGAAGAAGGAGGGGGCAGCAGGAGGGCTCCCGGTGGGGGTGGGGGGTGGGCCTCTGTGATGCTGGCCTGCATAGTGTGCTTTCCTGTTATTCTCAGCGCTGGGAGCCTTTCCTCAAGAGGCGTGGCAGCTCTGCAAGGCCGGCATATAGGAACTGGTCGGCATCCAGCTAGGGAGACACCTGCAAGAGCCCACTGGGATGGCCAGCTAGGAGCGACACATGCCATGCAAGACTGACTCCATGGGCAAGCAGAGCCACCCCCGAAACGCCTTCTCTCATTGGCAGTGACATCGGAAGTTGCCTCTGGGGCATCTCACTCTGCCTTGTCTCCTCTGACTGGCCGCAGCAGTCCAGGGCTTCAGACAGAGGAAGGCCCTTCTCAGCTCAAGCTGGAGAGGCTGCCAAGGACGGCTGCAACCAGCGCAGCATCTCTGCCATGGAGCCATGCCCCCCCACATTGAACTGGGAGCAAGTCATTCATGCATGCTGAGGCCCTGGCAGTGGGCGTCCTGCTTTGGCGCCTGCGCAGCCAGCATTCTTCAGACGAGCCCGCCTGGGCAGGCCGACCACTGGGTGACCTGTCGGTGCCTCACCTGTTCCCGCAAGGACTGCCATTTCTGCATGTCAGTCACGATTCCTTTCAGACTAATATGATTGTGCAGCCTTCGCTTCTGTGCCCACCAGGGCTCTGTTTTTATGCTTTGCCATCACTGAGTTCCAGGGAAACCCTTTTCAGCCACCATGATAGTGAGTATAGTGAGTGGTTTAAAAGAGTAATGGCTAACTTAAGGTGGACATTTTCCCAGGTCACTTTAAGCTGCCTTTTAATTACATCCTGTATATTTTTTAATAATATACATTTATGTGTGTGTGTGCGTGTGTGTGCGTGTACACACACACACACACACACACACACCCTGTATGCTTTTTTAATAATAATAATAAATAATATACCAGGCCCTGATCTGCTTACTCACTACTAGACATGGATGAGAATATCCTCCATCCACTGACTGTTTTCCTGAATATTCTTCAACTGAAGGGAGGAAAATGAAGAAAACACACCTTCAGAATACCTTAAGGAGGGGACATTAAAAACAACGCTCCATGTGTTGAGCCTTACCGGGTTCTGCGGGGAGAGTGGGCTTAGCCTGTTCTCCCCGCAGATGGTCCCCAGGCTTGCCCTGGGCCGCCCACACGACTACCGGCTCCATCACGGAGCTGGTAGGGGCGGCGGTGATCAGGGACCACCTGGCCCTTGGAAGTCCCAGGATGCTCCGCCCGAGCATGTGGGGCATCCTGGGGAGACCCCTGAGACCGGGGGGGCTTGTTGTAGCCTCCTGGTCGGGGGTCTGCTTGTGTGTCGCCATGGTGTGGAGCTGTGCCGGCACATGATCAGCACTCACTCCGCTAACCTCGTTTTAGTGGAGGGGTTCCTGGGCAGGCTAGCCACCATTGGACCACTGGGCTCACCCACGAGCCCAGTGGCTCTCACGAGAGTGGGCGGGGAGGCAGGGCTGGGCTCCCTTAGCCCGGTTTCTCTCCATTATGAGGATCGCCTCAATGAATTGGGACTTCTTCTTGTTTTTTTAAAGAGGGTACACAAGCATTTGGTGGAATCGATTTAATTGTCTCCCATTGTCTTGACAATCATATAGGCTAGAGTAAAAAATGTTAATTTGCCATTAACACCGGAGCAGCTGAAGCCGGTTACTTTGCCAGCCAAAGGGAGGAGTCATTAACAGGGATAAAGGGCACCATCACCCCCTCCTGTGTCTCTCCTTCTGTTCCGTGAGGCCTGTTACTGAATCATGCACACTGTTCATTCTGAGCATGTAAGGCCCCCCATCCACTTTGTATGAATCTAAGTATATCCACAGTTCCTGAGCCTCTTCAGAGTCATAACTTGTTCATAAACTTGGTGATAAATAGATTTGGTCAGCCGCTTGTGGCATGATCCTCTTGCTCTTTTATAGAAAGCAAGCAACAGTCCAAGAACAATCCATGAAGTCTCAGATGCTTTTGTCTCCCGCAACAAAGGTTGGCTGCTACAGTTTTTAGCCTACTTTCCAGGAGGCTTATGGGATCACCCAGCATTCTCTCTCTCTCTGTGTGTGTCTATGTGTGTGCCCATCTGTATGTCCCCCCCCCCATCAAGTTCGCAACGCCTGAACCAATAAGAACCAAATTTGGTACCATTGTAGGGACACACAGGGACACCTCAATGGTGTAGTATGTGATGATGTCATCCCCCCCAATCCAAGATGGCAGACACATGAACCTTTGAGGCTCAAGTGGGCTAACTTGTGGATAGTCTAACTGATTTTCTACAGCTGTTTGGACACATAAGGATGCCCCAGTGGTGTAGTTTGTGATGATATCATCTACCCAATCCAAGATGGTGGACATGTGAACATTTGAGGTGCAAGAGATCTAATTTGTGGACCTCAGTTGGAACCAAATTTAGTCCAGTTGTAGAGACAATGAAAGGAAAGTAGGCTGGTGAGTTCTTACTAGAACAACTTGTTCTTTATTTTCTTCTCCTGACTGAGGATCATGCTGGGGTGAGTGGGGGGGGGGGGTTAGTCATTGCTTGAAATGTATCTGCTGTGTAACTTTCTGTCTTCTGTGTAAGTTATCTGCTGTGTAACATGAGAATTCTGGGGAACATTCAGTAGGAATTCTTCAAAATTTCCCACCTCATATTCTCCCCCTGAGAAATTTAGGAGAATAATGGGGGGGGGCATTTTATCCCCAAGTATCCCCAAGCCATAATGACTTCAGAAAAAAACAAACTTTTACTAACTTCTTTGTGTGGGCAACCAAACTAGCCCCTCTATTTCCGACTGTGACAAGAATACAACTAAACCTGAAACTAAAATGCAAAACAAAGGAGTGGAGTCAAACTCCAAGGAGTGGAGTCAAACTCTAGTTGCTCATAACAGACCTTTGTAATATTACAGTTGTTCCTCCTCTTCATACAAGATGTCGCTCTTTCAGTAGAAGCTGTCATTTTCATGTCATAAGATAAAGCCAAATTGTTTTATTTTAAAAAATATCAGAGGTGGGTCAGAGAAGTGCTCTCAGTGGGGCAGTACACCCACTGGTCCAACCCTGGCCACAGGGCTGCAAAGCAGGAGGCAAGGGTTTTGTAGTGCTTGATGCCCTGCTCTGGGCAAAAGGACCAACTTGTCATATCCGTGCCACTGGTCAGCTGACTGGGCCCAGTCCAGCAGGGCAGTGGGGAGAGCGTGCATATGCGTCCTGGAGCGGCTTTGGTCTCCCTGACCGGCTGAAGAACTGAGTGCAGAGGGGAAGGGGCCAGAGGCCAGCTGCTGGGCGTCCTGGCAGTTGCAGACTCCTCCCTACCTCCACCCAGCATCTTATAGAAAGGTCCACTTGGAGTTCAATCTCATCAGAGGCTTTTGCTCTCCAAGCCGTGAAGAAACCCTGCCCCGGGAAGAAGATTCCTTTATTGTCCAAATGCTGGTCCCTGAGCAGCCCCTTGCAGCTCTTCCTTCTGCTGGAATACTCTGGTGGTGACTTCCTTCAGATCCCAAATGCCAAACAATGCAAGAGGAAGGGATTGTTTCCGGAGGAATGTGCTGGGGAAGCCTCAGGGAGTCTATGTGCCTTGAGCAGTTCATCTGCCTCAGTGCAAAAGAAGTGCTGTGACACCCCCCCCCCCACTGTGAGCAGGAGCCCTGAGTCCAGCCCTGAAGAGGGTGGAGGTGTCAGGCCAGGAGAGCCAGGCTGGACCCAGTCCCAGCTACGAGCTGAGGCCAGGCTCTGTTGTGAGCCAGGAGAGCCTGGAGCCAGAAAGCTCAGCACTGGAGACTGCAGAGCCTGCATGCCCTGAGCTTGAGTCCAGGTTTCTGGATGCGTCGGCCCCTTCCACACCTCATACCTGGTGCTGCACCAAGCTTGCACACCACCACCACCACCGGAGGCAGCGGCAACAACCAGCAGCAGGGGCAACAGGGCTGTGATGGAGCAGAGGCAGAGGGCAAGATTGCAGGCCAGAGGGCTGCTGCCCCTTCCAGTCGCCCTGAAGCTCTGCAGGCAGGGAGGTGGGATCTGGCAGTCAGAGCTTGGAGAAATGTCAGTGCTTATTCCACTTCTGGAGCTTGTCAGAGCCAGGTCTCTCTCAGAGCTCTCCAGGGTCCTGCAGTCCAGACTTGCCTGGCTGCACGACTCCACCCCATGGCTTGCTTGACATCTGCTGGAGCCCAGGGGCACTTCACTGTGGGAGGGGACAAGGCAAGCACTCGCCACTTGGTTTCTGTGAGCTTCTGTGGGACCCAATGCCTGGGATCCAATGGGACCTTTCCATTGGCAGAAGCCTCTTCTGCTCCTGAAGGCCTAGGGGAAGAGTGACCCCCCCCCCACGCCAAGCAGTTCTTCTGCTGGTGGAAGTCTTGCCCTAGATTTTGCACAAACGCTTTTCAAGGCCTCTTTATGACCCCTGGGAGTGGGTCTGCTGCAGCCGAGATCTTCCTTCCCCTCCGCATTCCTCATCTGCAACTGCAAGAGGTCTTCCACTCGAGTCCCCGCAACAGCCCCGGCACCTTCTCTCCTTCTGCTCACAGTTCTTTGGAGTCATGATACTAAGCTGCCATGTTTGTTTTCTGGGGGGGAGGTGCAGATTTACTCTGTGTGTGAATCCTGAGTGGGACCTGAGGGGCTCTTGGCTAGTCTCTTGAGAGTGTGTCTCCATGGGAAGGGGCTCTGCTTCCTGGCTTCAAAACGTAGTCAGGAGCCCTTCACTTCCTCTCATCTCACTTCAGCCTCTGATCCCCCCCACCCCCGAACATGTAAACAAACCAGTGAAGAGAGCTCAAGCTGGCTCTCAGAGTAATCCCCAACCGCTGCTTCTGCGTAAGAGGCCTCGCTCCTAATGGCAGGCGTCCGCTCAACACCCATTTCCATTGCAGCTCTTCCCTTTATCTGGGCAGCAGGATGAGAGAATTTCCCCTCTGCATACTTCAATTACCTCTTCAAATGTGACAAAGGAAACAAGGCATTGCACCGTCTCCCTGTTTCTCCAAGACTGGTGCCTGTTTGTTATAATAATTACCTAGCGAGAGCCTTGCTGGAGAGTGTGTTAGCCATGGCTGGCCTGCAACAAGAAAGGTTATTAGAAAGACAGGAGTGAGTTGTCAGTTTCATGGAGCCAGCAGTTTAACAGCAGACTCACCTTTAATCGACCGAACGGCCACCTGATTCTTTCTCCTCTGAGCTACATTGATAGTCATATCCTGCTGTGGCCAATTTTCAGCTTTGGCAGCACATACAGTTGCCATATCAACAGATTCAGCCGCTGAATTTCTGCCGAAAGGCTCTTCCCCCTGAACTTACGGGGTATGCTGGGTTTTGTAACAACGAGAGATTCCGAGCTCTCTGGGGATATATATATATAAAATAATTTTTTTGGCAGGGGTGGGGGCCACCCAGACCTCCATGTTTTTCTCATGGTCCAAACTGGGGCAGGTGGGGGGAACTAAAGCACAAATTGAAATAGTGCTGCAAAACACATGCTGTCACCCTGTAGAGCTAATTCATGTTGTATATTGTGGATGACTTTGCTTGCGGTCATAGTGGACAGAAGCTCAATGAAAACATCTACTCAATGTGTAGCAGCAGCAGCTGTGGAAGAGGCAAATGCCATGTTCAGGATCATTAGGAAAGGGATCCAAAATGAAATGGCCAGCATCTCCATGTTCGAAATATGTCTACACTATCACAGAATTTGAGAGTTGGGAGGGGACCCTGGAGGTCTCCCTTGCTCAGTGCAGGAAACTTGGCCATCTGTGCAAAGCTGTGGACAATAAAACAACAAAGGCTTAAGCTGCTGTAGAAAACAGAACATGAGGCACAGTCAGTTCAGACAGCCCTGAAAGCCACTGCTTCCAAAAGGTCTGGGGGAAGGAAAAGATCTTTTTCTGGAGCCTGAAGCACCAATAATGTAGGTGCCAGGTGACAGAATTCTACAAGCAGGATGCCAGCACAGAGAAGGCCCCGTTCTCTTTGGCTGCCACCAGCACCACCTCCCAGGTGATCCTGCAAGCCTTCCAGCATTAAGGCCAGAGAGGCTTCGCTCGTTGGTTCTCGCCCCAGGGAGCAGGACGGGGTCCCCTTGCACTGGCATCCCTCTTCGGGACGCAGGGAGGCTGGCAGGTGGCCCTGGGCATTTGCTAAACATGTCATTGATTGAGTGATTTGATTTTTATACCGCCCCTCCAAAAACAGATCAGAGGGAGTCCCGCCCAGCACCTCTTGTCATTGCAGCTGCTGCCCGGCTCATCTCTTCCGGCCAGGGCTCTGCTCCACTGTCCCTCCCTGCCAGTGGGGAGGATCCAAGCAAGCCTCCAAGCCCATGTAGAGGCCTTGGCTCAACTGGCCCCAACGGCAGCCCCGTCGCTGCCCTCCCCAGCTTCCCCACTGACTTACTCCACCCAGTGAACTGCCTTTGGCCACTGCTCTCTCTCGCTTTCCAGAGCTTAGAGCCGCCCATGAGAAGTCTTTCCTAAGCTTGTTGTCTGAGAAAGGTTGGCCTGGAGATGTTGGGGCCTGAACTGGGGACCTTCGACATGCAAAGAAGGGCTCTGCTGCTCCACGACGGGCTCTCTGGCTACACACACACACACACACACACACACACACACAGAGCCCAAGGCTCCCTGGACCTGCTTTGTAGTGCTTTGAGCAATGGTCTCCATCTTGCCCTCCCTTTGCCTGGGAGCAGGTCCGCAACAAACCAAGCAGGGAGGGGCCTTCCCCAGCCCTGCTCCCCACTGGAGATGGGGCCTTCTTCAGGCCAAGCCGCTGCTCTTCCACAGAGTTGTGACCCCTCCCCAGATACAAGGCAGCGGCTGACACCTGGCTGGTGGAGGTGGGCAAGGGAAGAAGGCCCCTGTGGCCCAGGTCACAGGCAGATGCGGCAGCCTTAGCCAGGGCCAGGCTGATGGGCCGTGGGGCCTAGCCCTTTCTGACACTCTCCGAGGTCTTTCCCAGCCCGGCAGTCTGAGGAACTGAACCTGGGACCTTGAGCAGGCTGTCCCCTGTGAGCCTGGCTTTCTTGGTCTGGCACTGCCCTTCATATCTAAAACAAGCCAATACAAATAAGTAAGTTCCCCAAGGCCTTGGGACATGCAAGATGCTTCTCCTCCTGTCTTTAGAGTAGGTAACTGGAGCTGCCTGCATGACAGCAAGCTGTGCCTGAAGACGCCCCGGCTGTGATGGAGGGCCCCCTTGCTCGGTGACCCACAGCAGGATGCCTCCTATCCAGCCATCCGTTGGGAAGTTCCTCTGAAAAACTCATTTGCATATTGATTTCCCTTTAATTTTCTTGGGAAATGTGATGTTTAAAAATAGCAATGAAACTTCAGACAGAATTGGCTCTCCTGATCCCAGATAGTCCATTGGAAAACTGTGAAGCACTACTAATTTGTACTGCAACAGGAACTTAGCAGCAGCTCCAGTCTGGGGTTTCCTAATTAAAAGCTCTTTTCTCTCCTCAGGACCACCTGAGCCCAAAAGCTGGGCAAGGAGCAGCTGGTGACGGAGAGTGGAACGTTTTCTGGGCACAAGTCACTTCCAGTCACCAGAGGCAACCAAAGGCCAGACAGTTCTCTCCACCATGTGCACAGGAGGCCATATCCAGAGCGGAGGGGGTACAACCACCACCCCCAACCCTCCCACCTGCAACTGTGGTGGACTCTACTGGGAGACCCCTTCCTCACAGCTTGGCTTGCTTGCAGATTGACGCCTGAGATGACGCATGGGAGCCATCTCTGGACAGTCGACAGATGCAGAAATAACTTGTTTCGACTCCCTAAATAGAAAACCTGGACTCAAGTCCGGAGCAACAGGACATTCCTCCAGCAGCCAGGCTGAAGGAAAACTGCCCAGAGCTTCATCTGGGTCAAAGCCCAGCACAGCTAAGACCCAGAACCTGCTTCCATGGTTAGGGCTCAGAAAGAAGAACTGTGTTTTGGAGCATAAACCAAGTTTCTCTCACCCCATAATCAGTGAGGAACCACAAGCAGTAAAGGAGCTCATTTGCACAATCAGCAACAGAAAGGTAGAAGGCAGCGAATCCGGCATTTGCTGCTCATGAGAACTCAAAGCAAGCTCTCCAACTCCCAGCCACTCAGATGTGGGTTGCCTGACCTTTGAACCATGATTTTAATGGAGTAGGACAGAGTTGATTGTATGTTGAATTGTCTGTTCAAAACTGTTCCTGGCTGCTGGTGGCCATGTTTATCATAGAGTTCTGTGGCTTGAGGGGCCAGTCAGAGAATAGCTGCTGCTGTACCGAAGGCTGCCTCTCTACTGGGAGAGCATTAACTTAGATCCCCGGACTTGCAGACTTGCTCTTTTAAGAGGATAAAAATGTATTCCGTTCATCTTAAACGGAGCCATCCTACTGCAAAGGCCAACCCCATGCATGTTTACTCAGAAGCTCCCTTGCCTCCCCCTTTCCCTTGCTGACTTGGATGTCCCCTCATAACACACGAGAGAAAAGAGCTCCCAGGCTCATCCGCCTCAGTCTTGCCTCTTGCTCCACATCCTCCATCAATATGCAGCTTGTCACTACTAACCTGTGCCATCTAGGGAGAGCAGAGGGTTAAGGTGCTGCTAGGTAGCCACTGTCCCCATCATGTCCCCATCGTCACCGCTTCAGCGTGCCCCCAACCTGCAAAGAAAGAGGATTGGGGCTGAAAGACCACAGGAAGGTGTGAGTGCATGAAGGCAAGTTGTCAGTCAGCACAGCATGTGTTACTGTGGGGCATGCTTACGGCTTAGAAGACGCAGACGTTACGGTGGACATCTTAACTTACAGCTGCCGTGCTCTTGTGTGTAAGTGAATTTGTACATGCCTCACAATACTTCTCTTAAACTGAAAGTGTTTTGAACTGAGGATAGATTTCTACTTGAAGTCAAAATATTTTTACTTGGCTTCCTAATGACTCAGATATCAAAGTACATTAGGGATGTGCACAAAATGGATTTTGCATTCTGTTTTGAGCTCAGAATGAAATGCAAATGGCCAAAATGTCCCATTGAAAAAATCGGTCTGACTGTCTGTTTCGATGGAACATACTAGAAATGTTTCAAGAGTTTTGGC
Source organism: Hemicordylus capensis (assembly GCF_027244095.1). Lineage (NCBI taxonomy): Eukaryota > Metazoa > Chordata > Lepidosauria > Squamata > Cordylidae > Hemicordylus > Hemicordylus capensis. The sequence goes on along the minus strand of NC_069657.1, from coordinate 1,131,472 downwards.
CATAGGGAACAATGGGGAAACACTTTCAGGTACAAAGGCTTCCCCATTGTGTATCTGCTACCCAACCCACAAAAGAAATGAGCAAGCAAGTGATTTTAAACAAATTTTAATGTTTTTCCAAAGTCCCCATTTTGGAGAAATGTTGGAAATTGTTAAAAATCACCCACTTGCCCATTTCATTTGTGGGTTGGGTGGTAGGTAGCACCCATCATGCCCTTCCACCCAACCTACTTTGGTGCCCCTAGGAGCTACCCATGGGGAACAATGCAGTGTTTTGAGTTCCCCCATTGTTCCCTATGGCCAGAACAAGCTGCACTCACAGAGTGCACACAAGTTTTGCATTGCAATTTGCAATGTATTTTGCAAACCCTAACCCTTGCAAAACACTGCAGAAGCTCTCAGTAAAAGGGAATCTGTCCCCCAACACAGAACACACATTTCAACCTGAGTCCAAAAATGGCTAGAAAAGAATCACTGATCCAGAATCCACTGCCAGCCCCAGTGCCTGCACTGCAGTAACACCACTGGTTCAAGTTACTCTCTCTCACATACCTATGACTCCTTATGCTACTTCCTAACATTGTGTTGCCACAGCAGCACCTTTACCTAGCAGCAAGCATAGACATAAGCAAAACTAGAGCAACTTCAGCCACATTTTGACAGAGCACAATACCTTGCAATGCAGGTTGCAGAGCAGACGAGAGCAGTGAATGAAGCACAAGTTGGTCTCAAGGCCAGAAATGGAGCTCATCACAGCAATCACCAAGAAATAGTACAGAGAGAGAGAGAGAGAGAGAGCGCTGCCACTGACCATTTCTTGCCACAACACTATCTCGTAAACAAAATAAACCACAAGGAAGGCAGGCAGGCACCCAAGTTCTGTCTTTGTCAATCTGAGACAGTTACAGCAGCAATAGCACAGCATATTATACAGATCCATGCTGAGAAAAGAAAAGCAGCACAAAATCAAACCTTCCTTCCTCCTCTCCTGATCTCTTCTTCAAGACAGACACACTATAGGGGTTCTCTCTGCCTCCCAGTCCCTTTGAATACATATTGAAATTCCCTCCTTTTGGGTTCCCCCTTCCCTTCCCCAGCCAATGAGGGCACAGCTGCTCATGACAACACTTGATTTGTATGATAACAAGCCAACCAAGGAGCAAAGGGAGCAAAAGGCCATCGGAAGCAAGTGCCAACGTTTTTCCAATCGGCAAGAGAAAAATAGCCCTCCAAATGGTCCTCAGAATTTCAAAAGGTTTAGATTATAAAAGGGTTGTTCTTCTCTGAGCTTGAAATAGGTGCTTTGTGTCTATATATCTATATAGATCTATATTTATATCTATATCTATCTATAATTTTTAATTGTTTTATCAAAGATACAGACAAGAGACATAAGAAAACAGAAAAAAATAATAATCAAGCGTAGCAAATACGATTCTCATTGCAATCTGTGTATATCAACCTGAATTATTTCAGCCAACATCTCTCTCCCCTCCTTCCTCTACTCAGAAAAATATATAACTGCAAAAGTAAAAAAGTAATAGCAATAACAATAAGAAAATTGATGTTCCTACTATCTATATAAAACAGTCTGCCTTAAATCTCTCTACAAAGAAAAACCAAATCTCGGGTGGGGTACCAAACCCTGCAATATATGATACTGAGTAAATGGTTCCCATTTCTAAAGAATATATGGTTTAATAAAATTTAAGTCAAAAATTTCTGGAAGAAAAGGAAAATCTATATGCAAGATTTGCTGCCTCTTCAAATGTATTGTTCTCCAAAACTTTTGGGCTTTCTTACATGTCCACAACATATGATAAAAGATACCCTTCTTCTGAGTATTTCCAACAGTCTCCAGGGTATTCATAGTCCATCTTTGAAATCATTGCTGGAGTAATATACCAATGCAGGTACATTTTATACCAATTTCCACTTAGGGTACTGTTCACTGTAAATTTTATATTCACCTTCCATTGAAATTCCCACTGTTGCATCTCCATTGTCCTAATCAAGTTCTGCATCCATTTTATAATACAGTCTTTCACAGGCCCTTTATTTAAAGGGTTTATTGCTTTGAGCTCGAAATGCTCAAAATGTCCCATTTCAAGTCAAAACATTTTGCCATCAAAATGTTCTGCACATCTCTAAAGAACATCAAATATTGGCTTGGAACCTCCTCCCAGCAGTCCAAAGCAAAACTGGTTCATCCCAAACTGGAAAGAGCAGATCACGAAGGTATAGGATATTGTGTTTATCCATAAATGACATTCATTCTTGGGATGGAAGACATAGATGAGAATATTCTCCAGCCACTGTGGTTTCATATATTTTTCTTCACCTGGAGGGGAGGAGAATGCTTAAGAAAATTATTCTCCAAATCACAAATTCTCACCTCACCAATTTCTTGGAGTCACAGCAGGAGAGAGGGCATGCCCTCAACTCCTGCCTGTAGGCTTCCAGTGGCATCTGGTGGACCTCTGTGTGAAACAGGATGCTGGCCTTGGGCCTGATCAAGGTGCTGGCCTTGGGCCTGATCCAGCACGGCTGTTCTTATGTTCTTATGTTTTTCACATAGGAATAATTTGCATATCCCATAGATGGCTCTTTGGGAGTATGGCTAACAGAGGAGACACACCTTAAGGAGTATACTTAGGGAAAAACCCAATGAATTGAGATGTTGTTGTTGTTGTTGTTTTTAAAAAGTGCACAAATGGCTGATAGAATCTGTTTAATTTTATAGACAAGTTTATAAACATATTTTTCCAGATCAGAGAAACAAAGTCCTTCATTGTCTTGACAAAGATTTTTTTTGTAAGCCGGTTAATTTGCAATTCTAAAGCACCTGAGTTATTCTGCAAATAACTTTGCAAAAGCTATTTTGCAAACCAAGGGAAGAAACATTAACAGATATTCAGTAAAAGATCAACCCCTCTTGCATCTCTCCCTTCATTCAGTGTGGCCTGTTACTGCATACTGTTCACTCTGAGCATGTGCTGAGTGTAAGACCCCCATCAAGTTCAAGTTTATTACAGTCCATGACCAAATGAGAACAAGTGGAATGCCATGAGAAATGCAGACATAAAACCAAAATAACAGTTTCACCTTTCGGACATCAAACCAGGTCACCACCACTACACACTCCAGCTTAGCGACCTTCGCCATCTCTGGGCAGACTCTAATAGCTGCCGCACAACATTTGGCAACATTGTGGTTGGTATGTGCCTTCCTGTCTGCTAAACGAAAGAAAACAGAATTTTTCTGAATGTGCTGTTAAGTATAGAATGGTGTAATAAGGCTGCTACGTAAATCTCTGTAGGAAGGGAGCTCTGAGAACACTCCCTCGAGGATTAGGATGCTGCTGCTGCGGAATGCCAGGTCAGTCAATCCTAAAACATCTCTCATCCACGATCTGATTGTGGATGAGCATGCTGACCTGGTATGTGTGATGGAGACCTGGTTGGATGAGCTGGGCGGGGTTGGTCTCTCTCAGCTCTGTCCTCCAGGTTTCCAGATCGTGCAACAGCCCCGCCTCGAGAGTCGGGGAGGGGGAGTTGCAGTAATCTATCGAGAGATCCTCCCCGTTTCCAGATGCCTGGTCAGGCAATCTCAGAATTTTGAGTGCTTGTCCTTGAGGGTGGGCCTCCGAGATAGGCTGGGGATTCTGCTGGTGTACCGACCACCCTGCTGCACTTCAGTCTCCCTATCTGAGCTGGCGGGGGTGGTCTCGGAGGTGGCCTTGGGTTCCCCCAGGCTTATTGTTTTGGGGATTTCAAGGTCCATGCTGAGGCCCCCCTAATGGGTGCGGCTCAAGATTTCATGGCCTCCATGGCAACCATGGGCCTGTCGCAGTTGGTATCGGGCCCTACCCATGTGGCAGGAACAAGGTGATAGAGCGTGTGGTGGAGTCCCAGCTGCAGAGGGTCTTGGATGATATGGATTATCTGGACCCTTTTCAATCTGGCTTCCGCCCTGGGTATGGGACTGAGACTGCCTTGGTCACTCTAGTGGATGACCTACACTAGGAACTAGACGGGGGAGTGCGTCCCTGTTGGTTCTGCTGGACCTCTCAGCGGCTTTCGATACCATCCTCTCTAATAAAACGCTTGGTGTCCGTCCGTGGACGGACACCAAGCGTGCGTTCGTGCCTGGCCTGTTCTGGGCATGCCCAGAACAGGGCAAGGGAGGCACAAACGGCAGGACCCGGCGGCCATGTTGGGGCCGGGAGAAGGAGAAGTGGCCGCCGCCTACGCCAGGAGGAGAGTGCGGGAGAGGCGGTGGCGCAGCCGTGGCCACAGCCAGAGGTGGCGGTGGCCGCGACGGGGCAACTGGCGGCGGGAGTGCGGGTGAGGCGGCGGCGGGGCCAGAAGCGGCCGCCGCAAATAAAGGAGAGAGGCGCCGGGGGAAGAGGCGGCGGGGAAGCTGGCCGAGGTGGTGACGGAGCCGCCGCCGAGGCCTGGCGCCGCCAGTAAAGCCGGGCGGGGGGGGGGGGAACCTTGGGGCCCGATCCCACCATTCCCGTCCCCCCGCCAAATTACTAAGGGCCAAATTGGCCCTGAAAAATGCCGCCGCCGAACCGCCCTCCCAGCTGCCCGATCCCACCATTTGTACAGGAAAGAGGAGCTCGCTAGCAGAGCTACTCTTTCTGCAAAGGCTCTTCTCAAACTGGCGCTTTGAGCGGAAAGGGCGTCCTTTCCGCTCAAAGCGCCAGTTTGAGAAGAGCCTTTGCAGAAAGAGGAGCTCTGCTGGCGAGCTCCTCTTTCCTGTACAAATGGTGGGATCGGGCAGCTGGGAGGTTCGGCGGCGGGGGCCGAAAGCATTACTAGCGCCCGTTTTTCAACGGGCTAAAATTCACTTGTTGACCATGGTATCCTTCTGGGCCGCCTCTCGAGTATGGGAATCGGAGGTACTACGTTGCAGTGGTTCCGGTCCTTTCTTGGGGGGAGGGTCCAGAAGGTGGTGCTGGGGGACTACTGCTCAGCCCCATGGCCATTGGCCTGTGGGGTCCCGCAGGGTTTGGTCTTGTCCCCCATGCTGTTTAACATCTACATGAAGCCGCTGGGAGAGGTCATCCAGGGACTTGGACTGAGTTGTCAACAATATGCGGATGACACTCAGCTCTATCTCTCCTTGTCATCTGATCCTAGGGAGGTGGTGGATGTCCTGAATCGGGGGTTGGAGGCTGTTATGGGTTGGATGTGGGCTAATAAACTGAAACTGAATCCGGACAAGACGGAGGTACTGTTGGTCAGTAGGAAAGCCAATCAGGATGAGGAGATTTTACCGGTTCTGGATGGGATTGTACTCCCTTTGAAGGACCAAGTACGCAGCTTGGGGTACTACTGGACCCGGCTCTGCTTTTGGAAGCTCAGGTGGAGGCCGTGGCCAGGGGTGCCTTTGCACGGCTTTGGCTAGTGTGCCAGCTGCGTCCCTTTCTTGAGAAGGCAGATCTCGCCACGGTTACCCATGCCTTAATCACGTCACGGCTGGATTACCGTAATGCACTCTACGTGGGGCTGCCCTTGAAGAATATCCGGAAACTGCAGCTAGTGCAAAACACGGCAGCTAGGGTTTTGTCCAGAGTTGCCTGGTGGGATCACATCACACGCATCCTGAAAGAGCTGCACTGGCTGCCAGTTTGTTTCCGGGTCCAATTCAAGGTGCTGGTTTTGACCTTTAAAGCCCAGTTTGGGCCCAGGATACCTGAGGGACCGCCTGCTCCCAAGGGTTGCTGCCCGCTTGACAAGGTCATCTGAGGGGGCTCTTCTCCGGGTGCCTACAATGAAGGAGGCTTGGCTGTCGTGCACTCAGGACAGGGCCTTCTCTGTTGCTGCCCCCAGACTTTGGAATGCTCTCCCGGTGGCCATTCGCTCCTCAGACTCCATCACAGTTTTCAGAAAGCGTATGAAATCTTGGCTTTTTACCCAGGCTTTTACATGACTGTTTTTACTGCTGCTTCTATGTGTTTTTACTCATTTATAGTTTTTATGCTTTTATTTTATAGTTTTTAAATTAGATTTGTTTTATATTTTTAGCTTAATATTTTTATTGTCATTTTTATTGTATGTTTTTAACTTTTGTAAACCACCTTGGGGTTGTTTTTAATGAAAGGTGGTATAGAAATTCAACAATCAATCAATCAATCAATCAGGGCAAAGAAGCATTCCACGTCGAACAGTTTCTATCTTACCTGGTTCACCTGGACAAATCTGTTCTTTATCAGCAATATTATGGAACCTTCCTTGCAATAATGCAGAGGAGACCTTCCTCTCCTGCTTTGTATGAATCGAAGTATGTCCACATTTCCTGACCCTCTGCAGAGCCATAAACCTGTCCATAGACTGGTGGTACAATTCAACAGAAAGCAAGCAAGTCTCCAAGAACCATCCGCGAGGTCTCAGGGGTTTCTGTTTCCCTCACTGGTGGCTGGCTGCTATTGTTTTTCCTTTATTTCCATGTCCTGAATGAGGATTGTACTGGGGGGAAATTATTATCTATGGAAAGTCAGCGGCTGTGCTGAAGGAAAAAACCCTCATGATAATTTCGGAGAATATTCAAAGGTTCAGCAGAAAGTCCACAGAATTTCCACCCCACCCTCATATTCGCCCCCTGAGTGAATTTGGAGAATATGGGCAGGTGTTCTCCCCAAGCCTAGAAGGAACTGTGGACCTTGTGGACCTGTCAATGGAGAGCTTTGTGTGGTTTTTGAAATGTTCGAAAGGTCAAGCGTGTTGTGCTCTTATTTCCCTCATTTGGGCCAAAATTCTACATTTGTAAGCAAACTGTTTTGCTTTTGATCCAGCTGAGCCCAGCATAGGAACATAGGAATATCGGAAGCTGCCATATACTGAGTCAGACCCTTGGTCCATCTCGCTCAGTATTGTCTGTCTTCACATACTGGCAGCAGCTTCTCCAAGGTTGCAGGCAGGACTCTCTCTCAGCCCTATCTTGGAGATGCTGCCAGGGAGGGAACTTGGAACCTTCTGCTCTTCCCAGAGAGGCTCCATCCGAATATCTTACACTTCTGCTCCCCCTTCCAGTCTCCCATTCATATGCAACCAGGAAGACCCTGCTTGTCTAAGGGGACAAGTCATGCTGGCTACCACAAGACCAGCTCTCCTATCACTTGAAGTTCTTGCTTGAGAATCTTTGGCTCAGAATTGCAGGGGTGAGGGCCAACTGCTATGGGATGATTGGGGGGTGGAATTGAGTTCTCTGAAATGCTGGGGGGCTTGTCACAGGTGGCACCAGCAGTAGAGGCCATGCTTCTTGCCCCCGCTGTAGGCGGTAGGGCAGGCAGAGCGGCTCTGAGTGGCCAGTGGCTGGCAAGTGACCAACTGCCAGGATGGGCAGAGCGTCGCTCCAGGTGGAGCTGTTGGGAGCCTGCGACTGCGGGACATGGAAGATCCGCTGCCCTGCCTGGTGTGTGTGAGCAGAGCGGGGCTGAGCACCAGCCTGTCTGCAGCCTGCTCTGCACCCGCCAGGACAGGGCTTGTGTTGCTCGCAGGCTGCCCACTCGGTCGGAATGGAAGGCACCAGCTGCCCCCCCCCGCCGACTCCCCCCCCTCCTTGCCCCCTCCCCCCAAGTGAAGTGCTTGCATCAGGCAGTAGGGAAGGGCCTTCCTGGGCCTGGGGGGCACTCTTCTTCGTCCCCAGTGGGGAAGGCGACTGGGACTACCATTCCCAGCATCTCTGGTAGAAAGGCTGCAAGGAGCTTTCCTTTCCAAGCAGGGGATGCAGGGCAGCAGAGTCCAAGTTGCCCCAGCAGGAAAAAAAGATGTCATTGTGGAGTCCGGAATATACATGCCCCCTGCCCCCACCTCCTTCTCCTTCCCCAACGCCAAAGGCAAGAAGCCCTTTGCTTTAGGAGAAGGCGCTTCTCGGGGCAGCGGCGGGGGGGGTATTTGTGGGAGGGAGACTGGATTGCTTTCAGTCTCCAGTTCGTGTGGGCATCTGCATGGAGGCCAGGAGAGGCTGGGGTGGGGGCGGCCGCCCTCCGAGCTCCAGGGCATGCAGGGGTAGGGTGGGGGGCTGCCACTGGGAAGGGGTGCGCATGCTCGGCAGGTGCGCCGCTGACCCAGCATGGCAGAGGAGTGAGAGGACGGAGGAGAAGGCTGAGGTGCAGTTCTCCACCGAGTCACTAGTCTGTAGTGGGGATGGGACCTTTTTATCACAAATGCTGCTGGCATTTACCATGACTCCAGAGGCGGATTTCTCCACCTGCTGAGGCTTCTGTTTTGATGCACCTAAAACACAAGCTTGACTGAACTTCAGTTACAGCAGATGTGATGTCACTTCCCAGCAGGGCATGTGTTGCTAATTGCATTTCATTTAAGGAGATTTAATAAAGCATTGAGAGGGATCAGGAGTGGGGAGGGGGCAGTGAAGAGGAAACAGCTGCTCTTTGAAGGGAAGTCAGCTACCCCTAGCTCCAGAAACTCTCACACCTGTGGGAAAGCTTGTAGCTTATGTCTTATTTTTAAGGCACAGCATTTATATTTCTCCAGAGCACCCCCCCCCCCAACTCAAGCCAAATTCTGTGCAACCAGGAAACGGAAAGGCACCTTCTGCAGGGGAGGGGGCTGAGAGAGAGTCAAGCTGACCTGTGTGGCCTACACTTGGGGAACTGCTGGAAGGCCCTGCTGGCCGGAGAAGCAAACCAGAGGTGGAGTTGCTTCCCAACAGTTCCCCTGGAAAGACCCTCTGCAAAATTCAGGGTGGAATATTCAGTGGAAACACCACATATTGGACACAAGTCTTTTTGAAATCCAGTACTTTATCGTTTCAGTATAGTATGGCAGTATTTTTTTACAGCTGTAATGCAGAATGCTCCAGAGTGCATGGAATTTACTCAAAACCGCAATACTAGAAGCCCAGTTAGATTGTATACCCAAAAGGAGGAAAGGTACCACTAAGTCCAGGAGGATGCCAGCATGGCTAACGGGTACCGTCAAGGAAGCCATAAAAGGGAAGAAGACTTCCTTCCGAAATTGGAAGGCCTGTCCAAATGAAGAGAACAGAAGGGAACACAAACCCTGGCAAAAGAAATGCAAGGAGACAATAAGGGAGGCAAAAAGAGAGTTTGAGGAGCCTATAGCTAGAAGTGTCAGGGGAATAGCAATAGCAATAGCACATACATTTATATACCGCTTTATAGCCAGAGCTCTCTAAGCGGTTTACAATGATTTAGCATATTTCCCCCAACATTCTGGGTACTCATTTTACCGACCTCGGAAGGATGGAAGGCTGAGTCAGCCTTGAGCCCCTGGTCAGGATCGAACTTGTAACCTTCTGGTTACAGGGCGGCAGTTTTACCACTGCGCCACCAGGAATAAGAAAAGCTTCTTTAAATATATCAGATGCAGGAAACCTGCCAGGGAGGCGGTTGGACCCTTAGACAATGAGGGAGTGAAAGGGATTATTAAGGAGGATATGGAGGTTGCAGAGAAGCTAAATAAGTTCTTTGCTTCCATCTTCACAGCAGAGGATACTGAGCATACACCTGTTCTTGAACCAGGCTTTTCTGGGATGGAGGCTAAAGAACTGAGTCAGATAGAAGTGACAAGAGATGATGTTCTAAACAGTCTGGAAAAACTGAAAACTAGCAAATGACCTGGGGTCATACATAACTTCATGGAGGAGAGGTCTATCAATGGCTACTTGTCAGAGGGCTATAGGCCACCTCCAGCCTCAGAGGCAGGATACCTCTGAGTACCAGCTGCAGGGGAATAACAGCAGCAGAGATGGCATGCCCTCAACTCCTGCCCGTAGGCTTCCAACAGCATCTGGTGGGCCACTGTGTGAAACAGGATGCTGGACTAGATGGGCTTCCTTGGGCTTGATCCAGCAGGGCTGTTTTCATGTTCTTATGTTCATTGGCATATTTTGCAGGCCATTCTTGCTTGAAGCTGCCTCCTCCTGAGTTCGCCCAAAGGTCCATCTTGTCCAGGACTCTCCACTCTGGCTGGCAGCAGCAGCTCTCCCTGGTCCCAGGTGGAAAGGCTTCTCCCATCACCTGCTGCCTCATCCCTTTTAAAACGCAAGATGAAAGGGGCTGAACCTGGGCTTTCCAGATGCAATCATATTTAGTTGGCATTTCACCGCATGTAAATGGCTGGCACGGAATGGCATTCAGAATAGGACTTTATTAGACAAGAACCATAGGATTAATATATGGCCATATTCCACGTTGAGTAGATTATATTCAGCATTGATGACTAGTAGTGTTGAAAGCTAGTGAAAACCTCGCGGGAAGGAGAGCCCGTCCTTGGGACTGCATGAGGCAGATGGCTCCACGGTCCAGCAGCTTCGACCTGTGAGGCATTCTTCCCAATGCCTATCCTGCATCTTCTCCCTTGTCCTTTCAGGAGCAACTCTGAAGAAGTCTGCTTCTTCTTGTATGTGGCAGCCCTTCAGAAAGAAATGGAAGATGGCTTGCCTCTCCCAGCTTCAACTTCTCTTCTCCAGGCTAAACACACCCAGAACTTACAACTGCCCCATATAGGAATTGGTTTCCAGACCTTGCCCCATCTTGACTGCCCTCCTCTAGACCTTTTCCAGTTCACCAACTTCCAGAGAACCGACCAGGCAAGAACACTCAGCTTTTGAACAAAATGCTCATATCAAAATCTCCATTCCCCAGGATGATGGTAGGCTGGAGCATGTTTTAGCTAGGAACTATATGTGACAACAAGCAGTGAATGACCTCCTATTACTCCATAAACATCTGGTGTCCATGGACACCATCCTGTGGGAATATTTTCCCCACACAAGTCACCTTGACATAAGTGGAAGCTGCCAATGGTCCCCTGTTCCTTCACAGATCCTGTTCTTCACGTCCTTTGGAGGGTGCGCAGAAACCACCTCTAGGACCAGAGCTCCATCTGTCCTGCTCTTTAGGAGCCACTGATGAGCTATGCTCAACCCGTTTCTTCATTTGCACATCAAAGGGTTTCAACCCGCCAAATAAGACCATCTAAGACAGACATTAAAATGACATTTTAAACAACATCACATACAAAGTCAATCTAATGCCACAGAACAACCAAGCAAAAGGGCAGATCCCGGAAGGGAAGAGCAATGCCCGAGACCCCCGAGCAGCCCAGTGGAACAGAGCAGTCTTCTCTCTGTGCGGGGACAGGAGTGAAGTGGCCACCCGGGGCAAAGGAACCCCCCATTCTGGGTGCTGAGCAGCCCCTCTCAGTGTCCCTGCCAGCACACCTCTGGCCAGGTGGGACTGTGGGCAGCTGCCTCTGGAGGCTCTGGGGTCCCAAGCTGGGAGCAGGAGAGCTGGTGAAGCAGGCAGGAGCCCCGCAGGAGTCAGAACCAAAGCGGGTGGTGGTGGTGGGGGAGCCAGGCCGGAGCTGGGCCAAGCAGCAACCGCGGGAGCCAGGCAAGCCAAGAGCCAAAGAGTCAGGAGCTGCCACGGCCCCCCAGGACCACAGCAGGACCCAGATACTGGAGCAGACTGACTGCAGGCAGGGAGCTCTGAGCACCTCCCGGTGGCAAGGGGAGGTGGGGCATGGAGCAGGGCTCTCCTTGATGGCCTCACTGGGCGGGCAAAATGGCCCGGTAGACATACTCGGGCAGAGGGGTCTCAGCCCAGGGCCCCCTGTAGTGGCTGGCCCAGCAGCCAATGGAGGAGGGCAAGGGCGGCCAGCCAGCCAGCCCCGCCTCTCACCCTCCCTCCTCTTTACCAGGGATCTGGAGAAACGTGCCCGGCCTTTTCACTGCAGAGCATCCCTGGCTGGCCCTTCCCATCTCAGGCAATTTCATGAAGAAAGCCTCCCGCGACAGCATCATCTCCCAGGTTAACCATGTTTTCCTGAATGGTGCTGAACCCCTTTGCATCTGGTGTGTTCTTGCGGCCACTCCTGCGCCCTTTGGAAAGCCGAGCGGGAACCCAATCTCATTTCTTTCACATGGGAGGTGTGCGAAGCCCCAGGCGAAGTAATAAGGCCCAGCGGTCCTTTGGCCACCAAGTGACAGGCTTTGAATGCTAAAATCCCGCATTCTGTTGGCCGCTCAGGAATGCGCCGTGCAGGATTGTTTTGTCTTCCCCAGCTAGAAGCAGGTGGCAGGCGACAGCAGAGCTGAACAAATCTACTTCCAGGGGAAAGCAAGTTAATTTCTTAGCTTGACTCTGTTTTTATAAACAACAAAAATCTTATTTTCGTGAAAGCCGCAAGATTCTCAGCGCTAATCTCTCTGTAATCCATCATAATGCTGTTTGTTGTGCATCTTGTTTCCAGAGTTAATTGTGTTCCTCCAATAGAGCCCTGACGTTTCCCCCGCCAGCCTCGTTTTCAGGGGGCCACAACAAGCCCCAGGTTCATCTCAACAAGCCGATTTTCTCCCCACTGCTGCTGCCGCCGCCGCCACCACCACCACTGTACAAAGGAGAGCATCCCTTGGAGGACAGGAAGCACCAAGGGGGGCGGGGGCAGTGTCCCTCTCCAGGGTACTTTCACGGACCGGAGGCTTTCCCAACAGCCCTCCCTGGAGGAGATGCTGCTGCTGCCGCCGCCAGGGGGACTTGAACCCAGGACCATCTGCTTGTGCAGCAGGGGCTCTGCCACGGAGCTAGAGGCCCCTCCCTTGCCTTCCTTGAATGTGGGGAAAGAGCATGGCTCAGGTAATGGGCGGGGCGGGGGAGTGAAGATCCGCATCTTAAGCTGTGAACTATTCAGTGGTAAACTCGTTTCTTCACCCAAATGCAATTTGGCTGCTGCCCGGGGCCGGGAGAGGGGGACGCAAAGCGCCAATGAAATTGTACATCTCAGACAAGATGCTGGAGCTGGAAGAGAGGCTGGGAAGTGTACTCAGCATTTTCAAACTGGGGTTTGGACATCCTGCTGCTGCTGAAAGAATTCATAAGAATGTGTGATTTTATTAATTGTTTTAATCCCACGTTTCCTCCAAGGAGCTGAAAGACACAGCTCATTTTTCATGCTCACAGCAACCCTGTGAGATAAATTAGGTGGCCCTCTCTTCAGATGCTGAAGCTTTGTCCAGAGAAGGTCTCCTTCCCCGAGACTTTCATTCTCCCTGACAGCAGAGGAGCGACCAGTCCTGGAGTGGGATGCCTCTACTCCGTCCGCATGCCTCTCTGTCCCTCTGAGCTTCTCCCGATCCGCCACCTTGGTCTGGAGGGAACGGGCTTGTTCCCTGAGAGCCAGGAGCTCCTGGCACCGAGCAGCAGCCTTGCTTCTTTGTGAATTGCAAGCACGCGTGTCTATCACAATGGCCCCCCAGGGAAGTGTGGCATTTCCCCTCCCATTAGGAGGTGTTCTGTGCTCAGAGGCATTATTAGCTGCTGCAGAAGATGATTCTCTGCCAGAAAGGAAGATCCCACCCCCACCCCCGCACCTTCCTTGATTATTATGCCAGGCAACACCTGGCCAGAGCAGCTGCCTGTGATGTCTGTGTCTAAATATATGTCTGCACCATTCTGTACTTTCCACAGCCAGATGCCTGGAAGACTCTGAAGATCCAGGGACAAGGATCCAAAAGCAGGTTGCGACCTTCTTAACCAGAAAAGGTGTCAACACCGTAGGAGCTCTTCTGTGGCTTTCACACAAGCAGAGGTTACAGTTGCTAACTCAGATTGAAGCGATTCCTACAGATTCTGTCCCCAATATCTCCCCCAATATTTTTTACTCTGAAAATCACAAGGATTGCGGTTGAGGATCCCCTGGAGACGGAGGCTGTTTCCTGAAGATTCTGGGCCAGTCATGAAGGATGGGCATCCCTAGCAGAGGTTGATCAGGGGTTCAGGAGAGCCCCGGTGCCCTTGGGCAGAGCTGCCTCACAAGGAATGCTTGCCTGGGAATTCTGCTTAAATCTGCAACACAAATGCAGACCCTCCTAGAAGAGCCCTGCTGGGTCACACCCAATGGCCCTTTGGCCCAGCATCCTGCGTCTTCCCCCACTGGCCAACCAGATGCCTATGGAAGCCCACACATGGGGCAAGAAGGGTTGAAGCTCTGCCCGATATCTCTTCAGCATCTGAACCTCTGAGGTAGACTGCCTCTGGACTCCGAGGCTCCATTTAACTATCATGGCTAACCACCATCAATAGGTCTATCATAGGTCTCCATTCATTTGTTTTATCCTCTTTTAGTAGCAATACAAGAAGAAACCTGCTGGATCCAATGAAGGGCCCATATAGACTAGCATCCTCGTTCCCACAGTGGCCAGCCTCATGCCACAAATAAGAAGCCCACAAGCAGGACTTTGGAGCAGGAGCCCTCCCCTGCTCATTGCTGCCAGCCCAGGAAGGGCTAGTCCTGGGCTAAACAGCCTGCTGGCTCATCTTTGGGACAGAAGAGACTTCCTCACTTCTGTTTGCAGTCAAACAGACAGGCTTCTTTAATGCTGGGCGGAACGGAAGTCACTCAGAGCCAGCAAGGAGCCAGGAAGAAAAGGCCAAGGAACGAATCCAACTCTAGCCCACAATAGGAAATCTGAACCCCCTGCCTCATAGGAACATAGGAACCCCAGAAGCTGCCATAGACTGAGTCAGACCCTTGGTCCATCTAGCTCAGCATTGTCTTCACAGACTGGCAGCAGCTTCTCCAAGGTTGCAGGCAGGAATCTCTCTCAGCTCGATCTTGGAGATGCTGCCAGGGAGGGAACTTGGAACCGAGATGCTCTTCCCAGAGTGGCTCCATCCCCTAAGAAGGGGAATCTCTTGCAGTTCTGCTCACACTTCTAGTCTCCCTTTCATATGCAACCAGGTCGGACCCTGCTTAGCTAGGGGGACAAGTCAAGCTTGCTTCCACAAGACTAGCTCTTCTCTCATTGCTGCCACCCACATTGTCTGGCAGCAGCTCTCCAAGGTTCCAGATGGGAGACCTTCCCAGCCCTTCCTGGAGATGCTGCCACGGAGGACTGAACCCAGGGTCTTTTACAGTGTCATTTTAATTTTTTTTAATTTTTTTTACTGCAGTTGTACTGTACTGCCAATTTATAAAAACCCATGGTGGTGTACAACAAAATCAGCAAAAATAACTAAACGATTAACTAACTGAAACAACTGAGACCATTGTAACAGTCAAAACCTCCACTAAAAGCCTGGTTCAACAGGTGTGCGTTCAAAGCCTTCTTAAAAGCAGCCAGAGATGATAAACCTCTTATTCCAGCAGAGAATGCATTTCAAAGTCCAGGGGAAATGAGAGCAAAGGCCTGACCCTGTCCCCCTAAGTTGCCAGCTAATCTTCACACTGAAGAAGCAACCTTCTCTGCAGTACCCTGGGTGGGCCTGAGCCATTTAGGGCTTGGTGGGGAATTGCCAGCACTTTGCATTTTGCCCAAAAGCATATAAGTAGCCAGAGCAGTGTTTTCCAGACAGGAGTGGGATGGTCTCCTCATGTTGGACTGGTGGTAGCTCTGTGGATTGGTTTAATGCCCTTTTGAAGCCACGTTACCTAGTTCCATGGAGTACCTTTTGAAGGACTGTACTACTTTGGAGGAAGTTGGAAGAAGAAACATCCATAACCTGCGCTACGCTGATGACACCACTCTGATAGTTGAGAATGTGGATGATCCTCAAGCTCTAGTAATGAAAGTCAACCAGCCTCAGAAGTGACAATGAAGATATTGAAGTGGTGGATAGCATCTGCTTTTTAGGATCGACTGTAAACAGTAAAGGATCCAGCCGTCAAGAAATACACCGCAGACTAGCACTTGGTAGGGTTGCAATGAAGGCCTTGGAAAGGATATTTAGATGCCGTGATGTGTCTGTATCTACAAAGATTAGAATTGTTCAAATGATGGGTTTTCCTGTGACGCTCTATGGATGCGAAAGCTGGACTTTGAAGAAGCAAGATAGAAAAAGCATTGATGCTTTGGAACTTTGGTGCTGAAGAAGACTTTTGAGGAGACCATGGACAGCCAGGAAAACAAACAAATGGATCATGGAACAAATCAATCCAGAATTTTCACTCGAGGCACAAATGACCAGGCTCAAACTATCATACTTCGGAGACATTATGCGAAGACCCAGATCCCATCAGAAGTCCATAATGCCGGGAAAAGTTGAAGAAAAGAGAAGAGGACGACCAGCAGCAAGGTGGAGGGACTCAATGACGACAGCAATGAATCAGGTCTCACCACTGAGAGACCTTAAAGGCCAAGTGGAAGACAGATAGTCCTGGAGAGAATCTATCTATGTGGTTGCTAAGAGTAAACATTGAGTTGACTGCAATCAATCCATCCATCAATCAATCAATCACTACTTTTGACAGCAGGGGGAAGGAATATTTGAATTTTTTTCTCCTCCATGTTATTATTATTACTGTTACTATTATTTATATACTGCTTTTCAACAAACAAAAACAACCCAAACATCGAGGAGAGAATCACCAAGGAAGTCTAACACAGATATTTTGAATTTCAGAAGAGGAAACTTCTCCAAAATGAGGAGTATGGCGAAAAGCTGAAAGGGAAAATTAGGAGAGTCACTTCGCTCCAGAGTGCATGGAGTTTACTCAAAACCACATTACTAGAATCCCAGTTAGATTGTACACCCCAAAGGAGGAAAGGAACCACTAAGTCCAGGAGGATGCCAGCATGGCTAACGGCTACCGTCAAGGAAGCCATAAAAGGGAAGAAGACATCCTTCCAAAATAGGAAGGGCTGTCCAAATGAAGAGAACAGAAAGGAACACAAACTCTGGCAAAAGAAATGCAAGGTGACAATAAGGGAGGTGAAAAGAGTGTTTGAGGAACATTTTGTTAAAAGCATCAAGAGGAATAACAAAAACTTATTTAAATACATCAGAAGCAGGAAACCTGCCAGGGAGGTGGTTGGGCCATTAGACAATGAGGGAGTGAAAGGGATTATTAAGGAGGATATGGATGTTGCAGAGAAGCTCATTGGGTTCTTTGTGTCCGTCTTCACAGCAGAGGATACTGAGCATATACCTGTTCCTGAACCAGGCTTTGTAGGGATGGAGGCTAAAGAACTGAGCCAGATAGAAGTGATGAGAGAGGATGTACTAAACTGTCTGCAAAAACTGAAAACTAACAAATCACCAGGGCCAGATGGCATCCATCCAAGAGTCCTCAAAGATCTCAAGTGTGAAATTGCCAACCTCCTTGCTAAAATATATAATGGGATGGAATTCTTCTCCCTCTCCCATAACACTAGAACCAGAGGTCATCCCATGAAATTGATTGCCGGGAAATCTAGGACCAACAAACAGAAGTACTTTTTCACACAATGCATCATCCACTTGTGGAATTGTCTGCCACAAGATGTGGTGACAGCCAACAACCTGGATTGCTTTAAGAAGGGTTTGGATAACTTCATGGAGGAGAGGTCTATTGATGGCTACTAGTCAGAGGGCTGTGGGCCACCTCCAGTCTCAGAGGCAGGATGCTTCTGAGTACCAGTTGCAGGGGAGTAACAGCAGGAGAGAGGGCGTGCCCTCAACTCCTGCCTGTGGCTTCCAGTGGCATCTGGTGGGCCACTGTGCGAAACAGGATGCTGGACTAGATGGGCTTACTTGGGCCTGATCCAGCAGGGCTGTTCTTATGTTCTTATGTGCTTAAGTTCACTACTATTACTGTTACTGCCGCCACCACCACTGTTGCTGCTGCTACCAACCACCACCACCACCACCACAATAATAAGGTTCCCTGTCCCCAAAGGGCTCACAATCTAAAAAGAAACCAAGAGGATGCTGTGCTGGGGTTGGATAGGGCCAATTGCTCTCCCCTTGCTAAAGAGAAGAGAATGGCCTCTCTGAAAGGTGCCTCTTTGCCCAGCAAGTGGAGGTTATCATCATGAACAAAGCAGCCTGGCATGTCAGGTAAGGGGTTCGTGTTTCCTGTGAAGTCTTAGCAGCCACCTTGGGCCACCTTGGCTGCCATTTGGACCAAGACTCAAGCATATAAGGCAGGACTGTGGATGTATCCCAAGTGAGGTTGCGGAAGCCCCTCTTGCTTGTGGGAGGAGACCCTTGGTCATCTCCTGGGGTGCAATAAAACATCCCTGGAGCTGCCCAGAGATGTCTTCTTGCTGGGAAGTGCACACACAGAGTGGAGCTTATGTTCCACTGAGTCTGACTTCCTCAGGCCTTCTTGGGACCACCAGAGGATTACATGAGAAGAGACCTGCTGGATCAGGCCCAAGGAGGCCCTTCTAGTCCAGCATCCTGTTGCACATGGTGGCCCACCAGATGCCACTGGGAGCCTACAGGCAGGAGCTGAGGGCCTGCCCCCTCTCCTGCTGTTAGGATTCTGCAGCCCAATTTCCAGATGGGATCGAAGTGGGGTGCACCTCTCTGATCTCATGCTGTTTCCCTGGCAGGGGGCCAAAACTGGCTGTGCCCCCCGCCCCTCGTATTTCACTCGTATTATTGAAACACTTCTGGCTTCCCTTAAAATTCCACTGATGAGTTTGCCTGAGGAAATTAGCTCTGCGTTTTGCTTTAGGGATCTCCTGATGTCAGCCTGTGGACATCCAGAAGTGCCTGAGAGAGATCACTGGCCTTACCAGCAACTCAACTGGCTTCCGTTGAAACTCTTCAGTTGCTTGGCAGTTAGCACACGATTTAGTGAAGTGTTCTCTTTCTTAACCGTTTCACAAAGACACGGGCCTTTGTTTTTCTGAACCATTCCTGAGCCTCAAGCCTTCAGTGCAGTTGTGAAGGAGGCCTGGGGAGCTACATGGCAGCAACTGGGTAATCTTGTGTGGAGCAGGACAGATGCCTCGCTCGGTCTCTGTCTCCCGGCAGCCAGAGCCCAACTATGCCAAGAGAATGCCACGTGGAGAGCGTCATCCTGATTCGCTTGCTTTCACGCCCGTCGGCATCTAGTGGTGCAGGGGCTGCTCCAGGTGATAGACAGCTGCTCTGCAGGGTCCCAGCCTAGGAGGACTTCTCGGTGCCAGGAGGCTGATGCCGCCAACTGTGCCGGGGGCTTCCTTTGTCTCTCAGTCTCTGTAGTCGCACATTGTCCAGCTCAGCTCTCTCCTGCTACATGGGCCGAGAGGAGGACTGGGAGCTGCCTCCGCTGGGGGGCAGGTGAGGGGGGACAAGAGCAGCCCAAGAGCTTTTGGGACCACAGCCTGGGGTTCCTCCGACCCCCAGCAGCAGGCACAGCTGCTGTTGCATGGAACTCAGAAGAATACAATTTTATGCCACGACCACGAAACATTGGGGGGAGCAACCTCAGTGTGGAAAATTCCCTGCTCCAGCCACAGGTGTCTGTGCTCCTGTCACCTCCAAGTGGGCTCCTGTGAAGACCTCTGTGTTGGGCTTTCCACCCCAAGCATCTGGAAACTTCAAATGGCACAAAATGTTGCAGTGGCCAAGCTTGGCGCAGGGACTTCCTGCTGGCAGCCTATCACCCCAACTCTGCATGATCTGCACTGGTTACCACTTTGGGGCTGAAATCAAGGTACTTGTCATGGACATCGATCTCCTGGATGGTTTTGGACCTGGGTAGCTTTGGGACCATCTTCACCAATATGTGCCTTCCCTTATGCTTTGGTCAACATCTGAGGCCTTGCTGTGGCCTGTGCCCTCCGAGGCATGGGGGCCATCCATGAAGAGCAGGGCCTTTTCAGTGGTGGCTCCAACCAAGTGGAACACCCTCCCAGTGGCAGCATAGTTGACCCCAACTTTGCTGTCTTTCAGGTGTGGTGTTACAACCTGGCTCTTCAGTTGGGGGTTGTTGTTGCCCAGGCTGTTGGGCGAATGTTACAAATAACTCTGTGGCCGCCTTTGAACATAGTGTGACACCTCAGGTGGACAAACCCGTGGTTAATCTGTAATCATCCCACAAATGATCATTGAGCCACAGTCTTGAAGACTGACTTGTGGGCAGAAGAACCAGCAGCCAGCCTGCAGGCAAGGCAGCAGGATGTCAGTAGAGTGGCCACCACTGGCCACAATCTTCGAGGGGGTGTGCCTAGTGTGATTGTGCCTTTTCAGCATCGATCAGCCATCCTCAGCAGGGAGAGGGCATTTAAAGCGGTCGCTCACACCACTTGCAGCACTGCTCTTGCAAGGGTCCCGCAGCCATACAATCTCGCACAAGCACAACTACTGGCATGGAGGGAAGCAGAGGGGCACCAGTTTCCTGTTACTCCTGGAAGGGGTCGTGGTGACTTCCTAGGAGGGGGCATGTAAAAGAGGGCAGGCAAGGGATCCTGGGGTTTGGTCCACTGTGACAGAGGCTGCTTTTGGAATGGCCGACCCAGGCCAACAGTCCAAGGAAGACCCCTCAGGCTCCTGCCCCCGTGTTGGCTTGCCGGCCAAGGACTAGCCCTCTCATGAGTCTCCATTGGACTGCACTCTCATGAGGTAGGCCATCCAACTCTAGGGAGCCCCACTGATGTGGGTCTCCTGGTCTCTCCGGTGAACGATAGAGCTCATTCTTGGCACCTTCTGATCTTCACTCATCCCTTGCAGACTCCGGAGTAAACAGAGTAGAGGAACACAAGGACTGGCCCAGTCTGGGACCGACATTTTGGGGTATGTAAATTGACCACCGCAGGGCATCTGGGGGCAGGGCACATGCAGATTAGAGTGGTCCCTGGCAAGCCAGGTGGCTGTGCTGGACAAATGAAAAACATGGGTATGTGTTGCGGGGAAACCAGACTGACAGAGGGAGCACTTGAACTTCTGCCTCACAGCTGTCGCCAGGGCTGGGAAAGGTCTTGCCGGGGTACCCTTCCCTGGGGCTTGCAGGGATTTAGCAGCCAGGCTGGGAGGCAGCAGCCCTCTGGCCTGCATCTATGTCTCTGTGGACTTTCACTCTCGCTGTCATGAAGAGTGGTCCTTGGGAGAAAGGACAGGCATCTGGTGCACGTCTTGTCGTCACACTGGGCTTTCCAGCCCATCACACAGGTGTAACCCAAGACTCTTATTCTCATCAGATATGCCTGAGACTTCATGTTTGCACCCAAGGGGAAGCGGCTGGGCCCCCTTTCCCCTACAAACTTGTTCAAAAAACCCAGAACAGAGACGCTTAAGAATTCCAGGGGCTGCCCTTTAACCCAGACTTCAGGGTACCCCTTTGATGGTGGACAGTCCTTTGCTGGAGCGCCTGGGACCTCGCAGCAGTTGGGGGCACCTCCAAGCTGGGAGGTCAAGGCTGGACATTTGGAGACGCATACAGATATGCGCAGGGTTCAGGGGACCACTCTGTACAGCTGGCATGAGCAGCGTCCTCTTCCCCTGGGACCTTAATAATACAGGCACTGTCCAGGCATCTGGGGAAATCCAGGCCCTGCTGACTGACCACACTCCACACACAACACTTGATAAAGGATGCCTTGCTGGGCAGCCGCTCATGCTCAGGTGTGTTATTAGGAAAGGGTTTCTTGCACGTGTGCCCCCGCCCCTTCCCTGGATGGAAGCTGTCAAAACATCTTGTTTGGAAACTGCAACTAAAGGTCCTATGAGCCGGGCAACGTGCCAAGGTGTGCATTGCAGGTTTCTCAAGTTTTAAAATTTTGTTTTAACATTTTAAATTGTGTTTTAAATTTCTTGTTTTGTTTTTGTTTTTAATTAATGTTTTACTTTTTAAAAAAATCCTGTTGTAAACCGCCCAGAGACGTAAGTTTTGGGTGGTATGAAAATATGCTAAATAAATAAATAAAGTAAAGTAAAGTAACACAAGCAAATGGACAGATACAGACAGGAGATTTGTGGGGCTACATCTTGTCTCTTACTTTATATGAGTGGACAACAGGAACAGGGTTTCTATAGGTTTCTGCACCGGGTCAGCACATTGCTATTTCTGCCAAGTAATGTCATATTACTCCCCTGGCATGTGTGATTTCTGTTGGGAAACAACTGAGTGGCCCAATTCCTGGCGTCATCACCAGGGCTCCATGTGTTTGTGCACTTCCTTCTGCAGCCCTTAATTTCTGGAGACCCCTCCTGCTGTGCCCAACTTCTCATCCCATCCTTTTTGTGCAGACTGACAGACACAGTGAAAAGTGGGGTTTCCCCAATGTGGTTCTCTCCCTTTACATGCATTGGAGCTTGGAATGTGGCAATGTAGCATCTCCGTTGCAAGGCAACAGCAGGAGGACTACGGAGACTGCGAAGGGAGGGGCAAGTGATCAGAGAGGTGGCCAGCGAGAAGCATGGCAGGCATGGAGCCGACATGTTTCTGGGCTGGTCTGAGCAGCCCGCTCTATGGTTTGGAGGTCAGCTACAGCACCAAGCCAGGTTATGATGGCGGCAGAATTTGGAAGACACGGTGCCACTTTCCAACCTGAGGTTCCAGAGCAAAACTCACTACAAACCAAAGGTTCAGATTATGGTTTGGGGTCAAAAACCTTGCATTTCACGCATTCAGGTGACTACAAAATTGAACCTCTGGCACAGTTGCCTCTGGTTGGCGTTATGTCCTAAGGCGGCCTGTGTATTATTGCTTTGTTTTTGTTTTTGTTGGGTTTTAATATTATTATTTCTTGATTACACAGTCAGACAGGTGTTATTGACTAGTTTGTTTTATCCAGACATCGAGCCATTCCCAAGGACTTGGGATGTTGAAGAAGAAGATGATGATATTGAATAAGCATATTTCTATATCGCCCAAAACTTGCTTTTCAAACTTTCTTTTTGCATATCTTATTGTCTCCTTGCATTTCCTTTGCCAGAGGATATGTTCCTTCCTGTTCTCTTCTTTGGGACAGGACTTCCATTTTCTGAAGGAAGGCTTCTTCCCTTTTATAGCTTCCCTGACTCTACTTGTTAGCAACATTGGCGTCCTCCTGGACTTGGAGATACCTTTCCTCCTTCTTGGTATACATTCCAACTTAGCATCTATGATCTATAAGTTTCCTGCTTTCTGGAGTGATTTGACCCTCATGATATTCCCTTTCAGCTTCTTTTTAACCAGCCTCCTCATTTCTGAGAAGTTTCCTCTTCTGAAGTCCACTGTTTCTGTCTTGGTCTTCCTTGAAAATTCTCCACACACAAGTATGCTGAATTGGATCACACTATAGTCACTGTTCTCCAATGGTTCTGCAACTCTGACATCTCACATCAGGTCCTGGGCACCACTCAGGTTTAAGTCCAAGATTGCCTTCTCTTTAGTTGGTTCTGTGACCAACTGTTCTAAGGCACAGTCATTTAGCACATCTAAAAATCTGGCCTCTCTTTCATTACTTGAATGTGAATTTACCCAGTCTATGTGTGGGTCCTTGAAGTCACCCATTATTACGGTCCTGTCTCTTTGTGATGCCTTTCTGATCTGCTTCTCCAAATCCAGGTTGCTCTCAGCATTTTGAGCCAGAGGGCAATAGCACATCCCTAGTAACAATTTTCCTTTCAGTCCTTGTATTGTTACCCATAATGATTCTGTGGGACTCCAGTCACCCTAGGTTTTATAGCTTGTTGGAATCTATCCCTTCTATCCCCATCCGCTGTTCCCCCAGTCTTTTCCTCCCACTCCCTGTCGCTTCTGTTATTCCATATCCAGGAATAGCAGTGTCCCACTGCTTCTCACCATTCCACCAGGTTTCCATTATGAACACTATATCTATGTTTTCAAGCCGAGTCTCTTACCTGGTGTTGGTGTGTGCTATTTCCCTTTCCATCCTTTGACCATTTTGGCCAGCTGTCCTGTGTTTCCTTCTGCTCAACTCCTGGCTCTACTCTGTCCCCTTCTGGTTTATCCAAAATGTGTGCACCCTCACACATTAGGGGAATTTGCTTGCCAAACCAGATACCACCCAGTTCCGGTAGGCAATCCCCCAGGCATCATTGTAGAAGCTGCTCAGCTACCTTTTTTATTTTAAGTGTCAGCAGTCTGGTTCCATCTTGGTTCAAATGGAGCCCACTTGAACCTTTTGTACAGGCTTTTGTACAGGCTTATCTTGCCCCCAAATGTATCCCAGTGCCTATCAACTCTAAACCCTTCCTCCCAGCACCACCGTCTCATCCACGCATTGAGACTCCTCAGCTCTGCCTGTCTCGCTGCGTGTGGAACAGGCAGCACTTCAGAGGACACTGGGGGTCCTGGACTGCAGTATGCGACCCAAAATACTGTATGCTACCTGTCTGATCTACAATTGTAATGAAGTTTATCTATCTCTCTACAAATAAAATATGGCCCAGAATAGGTTCCTATAAAAACTCACCTAATGTAGTAATAATAACAACAACAACTAAAAGGAGGCCTCTCTCTAGTCATTTTCCTCCCCTCTTTATAAACCCAAAGTTTTAATGTTGGGAGGATTGTGTGTGTTGGGGGGCAGAGGATTAAAAATCGGTGGCATTTCATCCCTTGCCCAAATGTCTCATGTTCATTACACTCTCTCTGCACCTTGTTTAAAACTTGCCTTCAAATGCTCTCCTATCTCATTAACTTTGCTCGGCCTGATGGTTTCTGCATACTATTTCCAAATGATGTATGAAATTAAGCACCGTTTCCAACCCAAGGGGCTCGGCCATTTTCCATTCCAAACAGGCACAGCCTGAAACTGAGTGCCAGTTTTTGAAATACCAAAAGGGAAGACCGATATGGGGTCCCAAGCGCCGAGGTCATTTTCATTTCAGAAATGAAGGGCAGGTGGAAGCCTCTTCAAGGACACTGACCTCAGGGACTTGATTGAGCCTCATGGAAGGACCTTGAACTGGACAGACTCCTCCTAGAAGGCCTCCGGGTAGGTCCACCCAAACGTTTGACACCTGGCAGGCCCCGGAAAGTGGACCACTTTGAACCCGCTTCCGTCCTCTTCTCTACAGCCTCTCTGGGGAGGGCCCAGAGCACAGTGGCAGAGCACAGGCTGGTGGGCGCTGTGGGAGCTGCGGCATGCCCTCACCCAGCACATTTGCCCAGTGCCAGCTGGAATACCCTTCAGGCACCGGGCAAAAAGGAAGCTTTGGGGAGGCTTGGTCTCACTGATTTTATTTAGGAGACGTATCCACCACTTTTCAGCAAAAATGTTCTCAGAGTGGTCCATGGAGCAAAAGGAGGAGGATTCCTCATCCCAAAGGGGTTCACCATTTTTTAAAAAGTGCGCAGGCGAGATCAGCAATGGTCACAGAAGAGAGCATGCCTTGCTGGGCTGAGCAGGGACCTGTGTGCTCCCTGAAGGAGAGGGCTGCCACTCCAGCAAGCCTATATAGTGGACATTGTATGATTTCCCCTTGAAAGATGCATGTTCATTATGAATGGGGAAATCCCTCATGTGTAGCATTCATTCTCATGCTTGTATAAGGATTTTGGGGTGGCTTTTGGCACACTCCTTGGTTTTAAGCATCTGGATATAGGAATCATTATTAATTACATGTTTATTTAGAAAAAATACATCATGCTGTAGACTGAGTTTATTATTCTTTGAGGTTTCATGTTTGCATAGATATCTCTTGTATTCACTCCCGCCTGCTGCCTCTAGGCCCCAGTTGCAGGGGCCGTTCCCAGACTGCGTGCCACGGCTGAAGGGGGCGCCTTGTCCCCCAGGGGCTTGCCGTCTGCTGTTGCCAGGAGAGTGCAGGGGAAGCCTTTGGTTTTGTGTGACCGTGCATCCAACAGGGAGGGGCCAGAGGCAGTGGCCACGTCTCCCATGGCCAGCAAGCCTGCTCTTAGCACAGCCGACTTCAGACGTTTGCTTCCTTAGGCTCTGGGCCACTCCCCGTGTCCTTGAATAGGCCTGTGGTGTTTTCTGGGCAGGTTTTTCTCTTTCCCCTGTGCTTCTGGATCTTTTCGGTCACAGAGAGGCGGGCCATGCACTTCTCCCATCTACCTATCCGTACCCCCGGCCAGCCTTTGAGCAGCACTGCTTTCCGGGCAGTGGCATTGCTGTGCTGGCAACTTGGGTGCTTCTCAGCTTCCCCACTTTCTGGGAGATGGGGGGATGGCTTGATCAAGTCATCCTGGATCTTCACAAAACCCTGACAGGTCCTGGAAGGGAGCCTCTGATGACCTCCCCGGCCGCCTGGAAAGCCAGACCAGGTGTCTTGTTCTTCCCATTGAGCCATGCCCACATCTTCGCTTAGCTTGAAACAAAGCCGTGAGAGGAGGAAGAGGCACTTGACATATCTAGGGTAATGCAATGTGTGTGAGAGACGGGAAGAGGGACTACATTAATAATGAGACCACACGCAACTCAAAACGAGACACAGACATGACTGCTCTGTTCAGGAGAGAGTTTTAAGAGCTTGTTCACTTGGTGGGTTTCTGAAGTGATTTTCCTTCATTGGTCTCCACTGCCTTGCATTCCATGTGTGTGGATCGCCATCCCCTTCTCACTGGGAGACTGGTCTATGAAGAAGTCAAGTGGCTAGAGGAGCTCACCCTGTGGTCAGCCTGAGCTTGTGTAGTGATGGGCAAACAAACACCCTTCCGTTTGATTTGGAAATAGGTACATCCATATTCTGAACCAGGCAGTGATGGAATTCAGCCACTCCTCTAGTTTCGCCTTGTGACATTAAGCCAAGAATGTGAGGGGGAAGTCAACAAAAGAATGCCGAGTACAGTGTTGTTGCGCAGGAGGTGCTCTTGGGTGCTGTCTCCCACACACAAACAAATGCATGCTGGACCCTGAAATGTGTTCATTTTGTTAGCCTACTTTCCAGTAGGCTTATGAGATCACCCAACATTCTGTGTGTCTGTCCGTGTGTATGTGTGTCCCCACTACCAACTTCACAATGCCTGGACCAATATGAACCAAATTGAGTACAGTTGTAGGGACACCTCAACAGCATAGTTTGTGATGATGTCATCCACCCCAATCCAAGATGGTAGATGCGTAAACTTTTGAGGTGCAAGTGGGCTAATGTGAACCGCCTAACCAATTTGAACCAAATTTGCTACAGCTGTAGGGTCACATAGGGAGGCCCTAATGGTGTGGTGAGTGATGACGCCAACCACTCCAATTCAAAATGGCAGTCACATGAACATCTGAGGTGCAATCGGGCTAATTTGTGGGCTGCCTAAGCAATTTGAACCAAATAGGGTACAGTTGCAGTGAGTGACACACAGGGACACCACAATGGCATAGTTTGTGATGATGTCATCCACACTGATTCAAGATAACAGATGTGTAAACTTTTGAGGGACAAAACTAGTGAACCACTTAACTGATTTGACCCAAATTTACTACAGCTGTAGGGACACATAGCGACATCTCAACGGCATAGATTGTGATTATGTCATTCAACCCAGTTCAAGATGGTGGATACATACACTTTTGAGGCGCAAGTGCACTAACTTGTGGACAGTCTAAGCAATTTAAACCAAATTTGCTACAGCGGTATGGACATATAGGGATGCCCCAATGGTGTAGTTTGTGATGATGTCACCCAGCCTAATCCAAAATGGTGGACGTGTGAACTTTTGAGGCACAAGTACACTAACTTGAATACCGTGTAATCGAATTGAACCAAATTTGGTACAATTTTAGTGAGTGACACATAGCGACACCTCAATGGTGTAGTTTGTAAAGATGCCATCCACCCCAATCCAAGATGGTGGATGCATAAACATTTGAGGTACAAGAGAACTAACTTGTGGACCTTGGTTTGAACCAAATTTAGTCCAGTTGTAGAGACAGTGAAAGGAAGGTAGACAGATTAGTTCTCACTAGAACCACTTGTTTTTATTGCCCTCTTCCTCCAGTGAGTAGCTCAGATGGACATTTGTGCTCTTCCCTATCCTGGTCCCACTCTGCCCCTCAGCTCCCTGACTACTGCTACTCTGGCCACTGGCTTGTGGGAGGCTGCAGAGAAGCCACTACATAGCAGGAGGAGTGTGTAGTATCTTCCCCTACATAAGGTTGTTAGGCATACTCACAACCAGTCACTTTGTTGTAGTCACAGTCAGATACAGACACAACCATTTCTCCCCATGTTGCCAGACAAACATAACTCAGAAGGGAGCTTAAAAACTTCCATTATTATTGTGTTTCTCCAAGTCTAGGCCTCCCGTGCAGAAAACCTCAAGCTTGCTAAAGGTGCAGGCCCACTTCTGACACCATATAGTATCTTCCCCTAGGTAAGGTTGTTGGTCATACTTGCAAAAAGTCACTTTGTTGGCCTGACCTTGGGCCAGAAGGAGCAGGAGGAAAAGTAGGCAGCTCTGGGCAGCTTGCACTTGGAAAGCGAAGCCACACCCAACCTAATCCTAAAGAGAAAGGACATATATGCGGCAGGGTGAAGGAAGTCGGAATCCCGACTGGGGCCCCTCACCTACTTGGAGCAGAAAGCCTGGGGCAGAGCCGGGGCTGAACATGGCCATGGAGGTGGTGCTTGTGTCCCAACAGGTGGGACCAGCGAAAGCAGTGGGGGGGCATATTCAGACCTTGTCCCAGGGCCCCCTCCAACCCTGCAGTGCCCCTGTACATGGTTTCCTTTATGAGGCCCGTGATGCCTCCTGCCAGACATTGCGCTGAGAGGGGAACATCCTCGGCAATGATTTAATGCCTTGAGTCATGCAGTGGTTAACTTTCAATCTCCTGATCGGCACTTCTTGGGTCAGGGGAAGACATTTTCTGTATTGTTATCTGCTTCACATTGGCTGGTGCTCTATATGCACAGAGTCTACAATGATTGTATCTACCGTGAAGACAGTAAGAGGGGTGGGGGGGCACTCATCACCTGGAGAGCAAGCCTGATCTCAGGCTCCAGAGGAGTCTGTGTGATGGCCTTAGTCTGCTCCAGAAAAAGGGCAAAGCAGCTGGTCCGGGTCCCTCCTCTGCCTCCAGCCGAGCTTCGCCTTCAGCATCCTGTGCAAAGCAAGCAGGACAGTCTGCACATCTGCCGCTCTCATGCCTAGATCCTCGCTGGTGCCTGGCAGGGCCACTGCTGAAGGCTGCAGGGAGCACCGACGTTTCTGCCACTCATGAGCAGCTGCAGAAAGGCAGCCCCTCCAGCCTGGCTTCTGGGGAGACGAAGCCAGGGAGCCTCTTTGCTGGAATTCCGCCTCCTGGCTGCAGGCCTTGCAGTCAGCCGCACTTCCTCCAGTAAAGAGACGGCTAATTTGCTTGATCTGGACTCTGCTGAGCATTTCCCTCAGAGCAACAAATTGATGTGGAAGGCAAGAGGACTGCCTGGCCTGGCGTGGAGGCACCACAAACAGTGCAGCCGCTTGCCCCAGATTCCTCCTTGAAAATGGCCTCAGCAGTTGCTCATCAGAAAGGAGAACCCGCTGTGCAGGGCAGAAGAGTGCTCAGACAGAGAGTGAGAAAAACAAGCCCAAAGCCCCAGGCGGATCAGATTGCCGCTATTCTCTGAGACGATTCCGAGCCTGTGGAAAAAATAATTAGGAGGTGAGAAAAAAGTACATCTTCTAGATCCTGAGAGGAACAGATTTCAAGGTCAGAAGGTGCAAAGCATCAGCTGTTTTGTTCTCTAACTCCAGTTTCATCTTTGCCTCCTTTCTCTTGTTCTTTTAGGATGCTCAGTTTAATATGACACAATTTCTGTGCCCCTCAGATCTACTGTCAGGAAAACCAACTAAGAAACAGGATTGAAAATGACTACTTCCCTTTCCCTAAAGCGGCAGAGACATAGAAGAGCCTTCCATTCTTCCATTTTATTATTATTATTAATAATAATAATAATTATTATTATTATTATTATTATATATATAATAATAATAATCCCCCAGTGAGGCACTACCTTGGCGTGGTTGTGGGGCTTGCGTGCTCTGAGGAAGGTGAGAACTATGCCAGAGGTCCAACCATACTGGACAGGTCTCACCAGAGGAGCCAGACAAAGAGTGCCTCTCCCATCAACAATATGGTGAGACGTAACTTTAATACATCTATACCGGATCGGTCGTCGCCCGGGTCAACAAGGACCACGCCAGGTGCTGCAGTCCCTGGA
Source organism: Hemicordylus capensis (assembly GCF_027244095.1). Taxonomy (NCBI): domain Eukaryota; kingdom Metazoa; phylum Chordata; class Lepidosauria; order Squamata; family Cordylidae; genus Hemicordylus; species Hemicordylus capensis. Next base: position 1,101,672 of record NC_069657.1, on the reverse strand, counting down.
CATCTGGTGGCAAGTGGGCAACAGGACTCAGGATCTTCAGTTGAGCAACCAGGGCTGAAGAGAGCAAAGTTACTGGAAGAAACGTCGCTTAACGTTACTGGAAGAAACGTCGCTTAACGAAAAAAATATACAAAAATGCCAACAAGGAAATAATGATCTGCTATTACAAGTCTAGTCCAACTAGAAGAGGTTATTTAAAAAGAATGTACCAAATTTGGAAAGAGAAGCATCCAGACACAGAAATAACAGAACAAATGCTAGCAGACCAGAGAAGATTCATAAAAAGAAATAAAGTATTCACAGAAGTTGAGCTGGAAGAACTGCAAAGAGCAATACAGGCTCAAGATATGGAAGAAGAATTACCACCAACTGAAGCAGTTGCTCAGGCGCAGGTGGAGGAGGTGTTGGAAATAGAGGATGCCACTGTTGCTGAACTGTTTCAAAATCAAAATCAGGCAACCTCCCCTTTGCCTTCACTTCAAAAACCCTAATGCCGTTTAACAGGAAAAAAAACAAGAACTAAAGCAAAAAATAACTGAGCACATGAACCAAACAACCACCAGGGTTCGACTTCCAGCTCTAAAAACAGTTGCCAAAAAAAAACTTGCTCAGGTATTAAAAGATGTCAATGCTGCACTTGCAGAAATAACAACCAATTATTTGCAAGAAACAAAGCAACTAATGTACAGTGCAGCAACAATAACAACACAAGAGCTCGGATATAAGATCAATGGACCTGTAAAAAAAGAAAGTAGTACATCACCTAAATGGAAGATTAGATTAGAAAATAAAATCTGCAGGCTTAGATCGGATGCTAGTAAATTGAAAGATATGAAAGACAAGAAACTGAAGAATGTATCTGATCAAAAAATGATCCAACAGTATCTGATCCAAAAATGCCACCTAGATCCAAGGAAAATTAGAGAAGTCCTGGAAATAATAAAGCAGCAAATAACAGCAGTGTCAAGGAAGATTAGCAGATATGAAGCCAGAACTACACAACACAGGCAGAATCTCCAATTCCAGTTGAATCAGAGACGTTTCTACCAAAGCATAGAAGGAGAAACTGCAAGAAACCTAGAAACACCAAATAAAGAAGCAACAGTGCAATTCTGGGGGAAATTATGGGACAATCCAATAGCTTACAATAAAAAAGCAGGCTGGATGAAAGAGGTCAAAAAATGTAACCAACAAATGCAAGATCTAATAATAACACCAGAATTAATAAGTGAAAGCAAAGAAAATTAAAAATTGGACTACCCAGGTGATGATGAACTGCATGGCTTTTGGCTTAAACACCTAACAAGCCTTCATAAACAACTATCAAAACAGTTCAATCACATTTTGCAAGGAGGTGATATTGAACAATGGCTAACAACTGGGAAAACTCATCTCATCATGAAAGACCCAGCAAAAGGTGCAGTTCCAAGTAATTACAGACTGATAACCTGCCTGCCAACCATGTTCAAATTATTAACTGGAATAATAGCAGATGAAGTGATGCAACACTTATTAACTAACAAACAGCTTCCAGTTGAACAGAAAGGAAATTGCCCAAACACCAGAGGCACAAAAGTCCAGCTGCTGATTGACAAAATGATTTTAGAAAATTGCAAGAGAAGAAAAACCAATCTAAGTGTTGCATGGATTGACTACAAGAAAGCCTTCGATTCATTGCCTCACACATGGATACTAAAATATTTAGAAACAACTGGTGTCAGCAAAAACATTCAGATATTTATTAAAAAAAAGCAATGAGCATGTGGAGTACACAGTTAACAATCAATGGCGAGACACTTGGACAGGTTAGCATTAGAAGAGGTATTTTCCAAGGGGACTCACTATCCCCTCTATTGTTTGTAATCGCCATGACCCCACTTTCACAAATACTAAACAAAACAGGCCTCGGATACCAAACATCTAAAACATCAAGCCAAATCAACCATCTGCTGTACATGGACGATCTGAAGTTGTATGGAAAGTCCCAGTCAGAAATTGAATCACTGCTAAACACTGTCCGTATATTCAGTAGTGATATAGCAATGGAGTTTGGACTAGACAAGTGTGCTGCATTAATAATGAAAAGAGGAAAAATAAGATAAAACAGAAGGAATAGAACTGCCCAATGGAAGCAAGATCAAGAACCTGGAAGAGAAAGAACATTACAAATACTTGGGCATTCTCCAGGCTGATAACATTGCACACACCGACGTTAAAAACAAAATTGGAAGTGAATACATCAGGAGAGTTAGAAAAATCCTCAAGTCCAAACTCAATGGTGGGAACACCATACAAGCCATAAACACCTGGGCTATACCTGTTATCAGATACACTGCAGGAATAATAGACTGGACCCAGGCAGAGCTAGAGACGCTAGATCGTAAGACCAGGAAAATCATGACCATCAATCATGCTCTGCACCCCCGCAGTGATGTTGAAAAGCTATACCTCCCTCGCAGCTCAGGTGGAAGAGGAATGCTGCAAGTCCATCAAACAGTAGAGGAGGAGAAAAGTGTCCTTGACGAATATATCAAGGACAGTGAAGAAGATGCATTTCAAATGGTCAATAATGTGAAAATATTCAACACCAATGAAAGAAAGCAGGCCTACAAGAAAGAACAAGTCAAGAACCGAGCAGAAAAATGGAAAAATAAGCCCCTGCATGGTCAATATTTGCACAATATAAGTGGAAAATCAGACATCACCAAGACCTGGCAATGGCTTAAGAATGGCAACTTGAAGAAAGAAACAGAGGGTTTAATACTGGCTGCACAAGAGCAGGCACTAAGAACAAATGCAATAAGAGCAAAAGTCGAAAAATCCACCACAAACAGCAAGTGCCGCCTTTGTAAAGAAGCAGATGAAACAGTGGACCACCTAGTCAGCTGTTGTAAGAAGATCGCACAGACTGACTACAAACAAAGGCATGACAAGGTAGCAGGGATGATACACTGGAACATCTGCAAAAAATACAAGCTACCTGTAGCCAAGAATTGGTGGGACCATACAATTGAAAAAGTTGAAGAAAATGAAGATGTAAAAATATTATGGGACTTCCGACTACAAGCAGACAAACATCTGCCACACAATACACCAGCTATCACTGTAGTCAAGAAGAAAGAAAAACAAGTCAAATTAATCGACATAGCAATACCAGGGGATAGCAGAATAGAAGAAAAAGAAATAGAAAAAATGACCAAATACAAAGATCTACAAATAGAAATTGAAAGGCTGTGGCAGAAGAAGACCAAAATAATCCCAGTGGTCATTGGCGCCCTGGGTGCAGTTCCAAAAGACCTTGAAGAGCACCTCAAGACCATAGGGGCCACAGAAATCACCACCAGCCAATTACAAAAAGCAGCTTTACTGGGAACAACCTATATTCTGCAACGATATCTATAACAATTGACAATAAAATTCTGGCATCCCAGGTCCTTGGGAAGGACTCCATGTTTAAGAAGCTTTCTAAGATTTAAGAAGCTTTCTAAAAACTGTGATGGAGTCTGAGGAGTGAATGACCACTGGGAGAGCATTCCAAAATCTGGGGGCAGCAACAGAGAAGGCCCTGTCCCGAGTGCATGACAGACGTGCCTCCTTCATTGTAGGCACCCGGAGCAGAGCCCCCTCAGATGACCTTGTCAAGCGGGCAGCAACCCTTGGGAGCAGGCGCTCCCTCAGATACCCCGGGCCCAAACCGTTAAGGGCTTTAAAGGTCAAAACCAGCACCTTGAATTGGACCCGGAAACGAACTGGCAGCCAGTGTAGCTCATTCAGGATGGGTGTGATGTGATCCCACCGGGCAGCTCTGAACAAAACCCTAGCTGCCGTGTTTTGCACTAGATGCAGTTTCTGGATATTCTTCAAGGGCAGCCCCACGTAGAGCGCATTACAGTAATCCAGCCGTGATGTGACTAAGGCATGGGTAACCGTGGCCAGATCTGCCTTCTCGAGAAAGGGACGTAGCTGGCGCACTAGCCGAAGCTGTGCAAAGGCACCCCTGGCCACCGCCTCCACCTGAGCCAAATGAAACTGGACATGCCACACACGTGGATGTGATCCCTTTTGCCCTTTTGCTTAACTCTTGATTCATTCCAACACTAGAGTCTCCCCAGGGGCGTAGCTATAATTGGGCGAATGGGTTCAAAGAACTCGAGCCGTGCCCAATCAGGAGCCGCCATTCGCGGCCCTGACACGCCCTCCGCGTCTGATGTCAGACACGGGGTCGGTAGTTTGGCTCCTGAGCGGGGGCCGCGGGGCCCGTTCGGGAGCTAAACAAAGATCACTGCAACTTCAGGAGCTAAGACTGGTGCTGCATTCGCAACGCAGCCCAGAAGTGGCTCTTCCCTGCAGGGAAGAGCTGCTCCTGGGCTGCGCTGCGAACGCAGCACCAGCCTTCGTCTAACTGCCGAAGGGGCCGCGCGGCCCCTTCAGCAGTTAAGCTGCTTCTCCCGAACGGAGCCTCAAGGCTCCGTTCGGGAGCCAGACCACGCCCCCCACATCTGACGTCAGACGCGGGGGCGTGGCTATCGGGGCACCTGCCGCGGCCGCCGGCGAGCTAGCTATGCCCCTGAGTCTCCCCACATTGAGTGCTGTATTAGAACATAAGAAGAGCCCTGCTGGTTCAGGCCAAGGCTCATCTCATCCTGCACCCGGTTTCCCACCCCACACTGGCTCACCAGAGGCCTTGATAAGCCACACAGCCAGGCGGCAACTGCATGGGGCCCCATCTCCTGGCTGCCGCTGCTCCCCTGCAATGGGTGGAGCAACTGTATTGTGGGGAGCAGATTTGTCTTCACACCACCTTTTTTGGAAAGGGGCACAAGGCTGGGGTGGGGTTAGCTAGAGGGGGTTAGCTTGAGGGGCTCTGGGGTAGAGCCGAGGTGGCCATTCTGCCTCGCTCTCACTCCAGAGGCCCGCTTTGAGCCTCTGAGCTGCCTCCCTTCCTCCCACAGGACAACATGGGATCTGCTGGTCGCCCCTTAGGACAGAGGTGGGCACAAGTGGGTGTCCAGCTGTTTTGGGGCTACAGATCCCAGCAGATGGGATTTGCAGTTCAACAACAGCTGGAGGGCCGAGTTTGCCCACACCTGCCTCAGGGGCTGAGTAGGCACTGTTTGGCTGTTTAGCTGACTGGCTGCTCTTCAGGGGTTTCTTTTACCTGTCTCCTCATAAGAACATAAGAAGAGCCCTGCTGGATCAGGCCCAAGGAGGCCCATCTAGTCCAGCATCCTGTTTCACACTGTGGCCCACCAGATGCTGCTGGAAGACACAGGCAGGAGTTGAGGACATGCCCTCTCTCCTGCTGTTACTCTACCGCAACTGGTACCCAGAGGCACCCCGCCCCCGAGGTTTGAGGTGGCCTACAGCCCTCCGACTAGTAGCCGTCAATAGACCTCTCCTCCATGAATTTATCCAAAGCCCTCTTTCAGCCATCCAGGCTGTTGCCTGTCACCAGATCCCAAGGCAGAGAATTCCACAAGTTGATTATGCACTATGTGAAAAACTACTTCCGTTTGCTGGTCCTAGATTGGTGTTATGGGAGAGGGAGAAGAATGTCTCTCTATCCACTTTCTCCACACCATGCATGATTTTATGCACCTCTATCATGTCTCCCCGCAGTCGTCTTTTTTCTTAACTAAATAGCCCCAGATGTTATAGCCTTGCCTCATAAGAAAGGTGCTCTAGCCCCTTGATCATCTTGGTTGCCCTCTTCTGCACCTTTTCCAGTTTTACAATGTCCTCTTTTAGATGTGGTGACCAGAATTGTACACGGTACTCCAGTTGTGGCCGCACCATAGTTTTGTATAAGGCCATTATAATATTAGCTGTTTTATTTTCAATCCCCTTCCTAATGATCCCTAGCATGGAATTGGCCTTTTTCACAGCTGCTGCACATTGAGTTGACACTTTCAACACAGGTAGTCGGCTGTTGCTTAGCTCACCACTGGCAAGTAGTGTGGTCAAGAGAAGATTTCTAGAAAATCTGGAGAGCTCAGGTCTTGTGGCCTTGTGGTCTGGGGGTGGGGGCTGGGGGGCTGGGGAGAGGCTGCCAGTGGTTTATTGTTCCCTCCCTTAGAGGGTTGGTTGGGATGAGCAAGGAGCATCAGACTGGTGCCTGAAGTCTGGGGCAGGAGTGGGGGCGATGGGGGTGGGGGTGGAATAGCCTGATCTGAGCTGCTGGCAAGGATGGGTCATCCTGGCTCTCAGGCAAAGGAAGTGCCCATATTCTTGGGGGTGGAGATCACTGGACTTGCTCCTAGTGACAATTGAGAACATCAGAACAACTCTGCTGGATCAGGCCCAAGGAAGCCCATCTAGCCCAGCATCCTGTTTCACACAGTGGCCCACCAGATGCCGCTGGAAGCCTACAGGCAGGAGTTGAGGGCATGCCCTCTCTCCTGCTGTGACTCCCCTGCAACTGGTACTCAGAGGCATCCTGTCTCTGAGGCTGGAGGTGGCCTATAGCCCACCCCTATATATAACTAATAGCTGTTGATAGACCTCTCCTCTGTGAAGTTATCCAAACCCCTCTTAAAGCCAGCCAGGTTGTCTGGCTTGTGAAGAAGTTTATTTATTTATCAATACCACCTGCTATATACATCACTAGGCAGTATACACAATCCAAATTGCAATATAAAAACAAAAACAAACAATTAAAACATTTTCACAGAATAAAAAACAAACAAAAGAATTTTACAAGATAAAAACAATGAAACAGTGTAAAATTAATTTTAATTAAAAGTGGGGATGTGCAAATTGATTCAAGTACAAATTGATTTGTACCCGAATCTAGCTGATTCGGGTGATTTGGAGTTTAAAAAAATCATCCCTGTGGTCCATTGGCTAGATCTGGACACAAACTGAATCACACCTGATTCAATTTGAATCGATTTGAGATTCAGATCCCTTCTATCAATTCCCCCAGATTCCCAGCTTTCATTTAAAAAAAAAAAAAAAAAAAGCTAAGCTCTAGCCCTTGTAGAAGTGGAGTTATGGAGCATAGAGTTTAGTCACTATTTTTCAAGTGTTTGGATTCTTTGGTATATAATAACTATCCCTCAGTGAATCCCTATGAGAATTGAAAACACATCTTCATTTCTTCTATTCATTTTGACAGTCCTTTCAACAGTTCCAACTGTCAACTGCCATGTGCCAAACACACCCCACTCCCACCTGCAAGGCAGTGGGGTACTACTCAGTTTATGTTCTAGGAATTTTTTCAAGTGTTTAGGCTCTTTGGTGTCTCATAACCTTTCCTGTTTGTTTGTTTTTGTTTGGTTTTTTGGGGGGTGTTTTTTTGGCATATTTTTATACCACCCAAAACTTATGTCTTTGGATGGTTTACAACAAAATAAAAACAGAAAGTAAAACATTAGGTAAAACAAAAACAAAATTTTTAAAACATTACAACAATTTAAATTTTTAAACAATATTTTAAAACAACATTAAAACCATTAAAACAATATTAATTAAAAGCCTGGGTGAACAGATGTGTCTTTAAAGACTGTTTAAAAGCTGTCAGAGATAGGGAGGCTCTTATTTCACTAGAGAATGCATTCTAAAGCCTTGAGACAGCAGCAAAGGCCCATCCCTGAGTGGTCACCAGCCGAGCAGGTGGCAAATGAAGATGGACCTCTCCAGATGATCTCAGTGGATGGTGAGGTTCATGACAAAGAAGACGTTCTCTTAAATACCCAGGGCCCAAGCTGTTTAGGGCTCTATAGGTTATAACCAACACCTTGTATTTTGCCCAGAAACACATCAGCAGCCATTGTAGCTCCTTCAATACAGGAGTAATATGGTCTCTCCAAGATGACCCAGATACCAACCTGGCTGCCGCATTCTGGACCAACTGTAGTTTCTGAACTACCTACAAGGGCAGCCCCACATAGAGTCCATTGCAGTAATACAGTCTGGAGGTGACCAGCAGATGTACCACTGTTTTGAGGTTGTTCATCTCAAGAAACAGACGCAGCTGGCGTATCAGCCGAAGCTGATAGAAGGCACTTCTGGCCACTGCCTCAACCTGGGAGACTGGGGAGAGGTTTGGATCCAGAAGCACCCAAAGACTGCATGCCTGTTCCTTCTGGGGAAGTGTGACCCCATCCAGAACAGACAGATTAACATCGTCTATCGAGTTTCGACCCCACACAATGAGTACCTCTGTCTTATCTGGGTTCAGTCTCAGTTTGTAATCCCTCATCCAGCCCATCAATGACTCCAGGCAGGCATTAAGGGACATTATGCCCTCTTCAAATGATGTTGACATGGAGAAATAGATTTGGGTGTCACCAGCATACTGATAGCACCCTGCACCAAATCTCCTGATGATCTCCCCAGTGGTTTAATATAGATGTTAAACAAGATCAGAGACAATATGGAGCCCTGAGGCACACCATACAAAAGTTGAGATTTTGAAGAAGAGCAGTCTCCAAGGGACACCATCTGGAACTATGGTTGAGCGTTTTGTATTATTTCTGTTTCGATTTGTACCAAATCCGAATCAACCCCATTATGTATTTTATCTGAAATTAAGCCTTCCGAATCACCCCAGTTTTGTTTTGTATCCAAATTAATCCAAATCCGAATCAGAATTAATTCAGATTTTAAAATGGGTCATATGGTCAAAAAAAGTGGTGGGGATTATAGTTCCCAATGAGTGGAAGTTACCACAAAAATTTCAAAGGAATTGGGCAAACAGCTGATTTTTCATGAATTTTTGAAGTTTGTGCATCTTTCAGATTTTCCCCATAGGGTATGATGAAGGTTTCAAGAAAAGTATAGCTTCATGTGCGGGGCGGGGGAGGGGTGGTCCAGGGTGGAGTGTGGTTGGTGGTAGTGCCCAGTTGGTAGAAGGAAGCTACCACAATTTTTTCAGAGGAATTTGGCAAACGGCTGATTTTTAAAGAATTAATGAAGTTACATGTCTTTCAGATTTTCCTTGTAGGGTATAATGGAGGTTTCTGCAGTCCCATAACTCTACTTGAGGAGCACTGGGGTGGCCCAGAGCAAGTGGCGGTGTAGTGCACATAGGGTGCCAACCACCCACATGGGTTGCCAACCCATGAAGTACAGGGTTTTGTTGTTCGAGAGGTGTTCTGAGAGTTGATTCTCTAGTAGCATATGAGAGTGGATTCATGGTTTTTCATTAAAAATCTCATTTGGTACCAGAGAATCTAAACTCAACACCTCAGAAATATCAAAGCCCAGTACCCCAAATGTGTTAGCAATCCAGGGGGGTGGTTGGCACCCTCTGTGCACTACACCACCACTTGCTTCGGGCCATCCCAGTGCCCCCCGGTGGAGCTATGGGGCTGCTGAAACCTCCATTATTCTCTATGGGGGGAAATCTTAAAGACACGTAAACCTCAAAAATTCCTAAGGAATCAGCCCTTTGCCCTATTTGGAATCTGGGTGCACCAACCTTGGGGCACAGCCACCCAACCCACTGTTTTGCCCCTGAAGCCCCACATACACAAGTTGAAAGAGTAAAAAAAATGATGAACAACAGTGAAACATTTTTTTGGCACAGTTATTTGAGAATTTTGCAGCGGGTGGAGCCTGTCCCTGTGGCACTAGCACAGCAGCACAACCCATTTGTGGATTCAAGCAATCTTTCAATAAAAAAACACTCCCTCCCCATGGAACAGTGACCACAGGTCATTTGAGATAGTAAGATAGACCAATGAACTGCCTTGGTACAATGGAACAGCTTCAAATGTTCATTTAACTGAACTGGAGTGAGCAGTAGCCCAAACAAATCAGCCTACTGCTCAGAATTGTTGAGATTTATCCTCACTGCATTTAAGAGAGTGCAAAACCATGGATCATGGTTACAGGAAAGAGAGAAGCAACTAAGATTCCTGGGGATGTCAATAGATTGACAGGGGTATTCCCCACCCCCCTCCTTTTGTCTATAACTCATACAAATCAGAAGAAAAACAAAATAGCTGTTCAAAAGAGCCCTGAACAAGTCAAGAGTTTCTTTCTAAACCTTTGGAAAGAAAAACCTGTGTAATTTCAGAACTTTCCTAACCAGCTTCTCGAAAAGCTTCTCCACACAAGTTATACCATGGCTTTTAGCAAGAGCTTTGGAATTGCATTGAGCTCCCAAAGTTATTTGGGTATTTCTGTCTCAAAGTGCTGTCTTCCAAATCTCTTTGCAAGGTCAGTTTGCATTTCAGTCACACTGAATACAACACATACTTAACTAAACCATTCATAACCTTTTTGCATATCTTATCTTCTGGTAATCACACAGTGCCTCAGCTGGAGTGGAAAGAGTCAGAGAAGTCAATTTCAATTGCAATGCTTTTGCAAAGAACAAAGCATTCTGTCCGAAACACAGTCATTTCGATTTGGAAACAAAAATCTCTGTTTTTTAATTCTTGATTTTGTTTTGGTTACAAAACCTCCGAAATTGCCATTTTCGGGCACAAAATGTTTTGTACCTGAATTGAAATGCACAAGCCTAAAAGAAATGCAAGGAGTCAATAAGGGATGCCAAGAGAGAGTTTGAGGAGCATCTCTCTAGAAGTGTCAAGAGGAATACCAAAAATGTCTTTAAATATATCAGAAGTAGAAAAAGCCGGAGGAAACAGGTGTGTCTTGAGGATCTTTTAAAATGCACTCAGAGATGGAGAAATTCTTATTTTGACAGGGAGTGCATTCCAAAGCGATGGCGCATCCATTGGGCAGAGAAGGCCCAGCCTCAAGTTGCCTCCAGACGAGCTGGTGGCAACTGTAACCGGACCTCCGCAGAGGATCTTAAAAGGCGGAAGGGATGTGCAAACAGCTGGAAACCGAACTGGTTCAAACAGCCATCTCTGAGAATGGGCAGTTTGAAGGCTCAGGGCCAAGCCGAACCCCTCCCCCAAGTTCAGCTCGACCCCAGACCGAACCCCCAGCCCATTCGGGGGGTTCACAAACAATTTATTTTTTAAAAAATCAACTTTTTTAGTTTAAAAAAAAGCAGCATGGGGGCATCCACAGAGGTTTCCCCTCCCCCCACCACCCTTCCCACCTTCAAAAATGGCCCCATTCAGCCTGTACGGTCCTTCCCCCCGCCACCAGCACAGCGGCCATTTTGGAGGCCCCTGCACCTGCACAGCAGGCCTCTGCATGGCCTGGGCACCAACTATGTTGGGAAATGCAGTCAGGAGTTCCTGGAAGCCAAATTTAGGCGGATAGGTAGCATACTGAAGTCCAAGACCTCCAGGGTAGCGTTCTCTGAAGTGCTGCCTGTTCCACATGCTGGGCCAGTGAGACAGACAGAGCTGAGGGGTCTCTATGCATGAATGAGATGGTGGTGCTGGGAAGAGGGGTTTAGATTTGTTAGCCACTGGGATACATTTTGGGGCATGTGAATCCTGTACAAAAGGGATAGGCTCTATCTGAACCAAGATGGAACCAGAATGCTGGTGCTTAAAATCAAAAAGGTCGCAGAGCAGCTTTTAAAATGATGCCTGGTGGATTGCTGTCAGGAACTGGTTGGTATCTGGTTCGGAAGGAACTCAAATGTGAAATTGCAGATCTCTTCCCAAAAAAAAAAAGTAACTTGTCCCTATAATCAGGCCCTTTACGAGAGGACTAGAAAGCAGCTAAAGCTTTTGACAAAGTTCCCCACCAAAAGCTCTTGAGAAAACTTAGCATTCATGGAATAAGGGGATAGGTGCATGTCTGGATAGGTATGTGGCTGAAGGACAGGAAACATAGAGTAGGAATAAATGGACAGTTTTCACAATGGAGGTAGGTAGGAAGTGGGGTCCCCCAGGGATCGGTATCTGGACCAGTGCTCTTTAACTTGTTCATAAATCATTTAGAAGCTGGGGTAAGCAGCAAAGTGGCCAGATTTGCAGACAACACTAAACCATTTAGGGTAGTGAAATCAGTTCTGAAATTTGGGATTTGTAATTTTCAGATTAACTGATCTAAAGTTTACAAGGAGCTTGTCTCTGTGGGGGGAAATGACAAAGTTGATGTCAGGCAAGGAACAGCACAGACATTTATTTTATTGTTTATTGTTAGATTTCTATACCACCTTTCATTAAAACAATCTCAAGGCACTTCCTGCAAAAGTTAAAACAGGAGTACAAAAATTACACAATTAAAATATCAGATAGAATATAAAAATACAGATCTGATTAAAAGATTTTAAAACAAGCTCAATATAAATATAAAAAATACATAGCAGCAGCAATAGGGACAGTCATATAAAAGCCTGGGTAAAAAGCCAAGATTTCATACGCTTTCTGAAAACTGTGATGGAGCCTGGGGAGCGGAGGCCCACCAGGAGAGCTTTCCAGAGTCTGGGGGCAACCACTGAGAAGACCTTGTTCCACATGCATGACAGCCGAGCCTCCCTTATTGTCGGCACCCGGAGCAGAGCCTCCCCAGATGACAGCGTCAAGCAGGCAGCAACCCTTGGGAGCAGGCGGTCCCTCAGGTCTCCAGGGCCCGAACTGTTTAGGGCTTTAAAGGTCAAAATCAGCACCTTGAATTGGACCCAGAAACAAATTGGCAGCCAGTGCAACTCCTTCAAAATGGGTGTGATGTGATCCCAGCGGGCAGCTCCAGATAAAATGCTAGCTGCCGCATTTTGCACTAGCTGCAGTTTCTGAATATTCTTCAAGGCCAGCCCCATGTAGAGTGTGTTACAGTAATCCAGCTGTGCTGTGACCAAAGCATGGGTAATTGTGGCCAGATCTGCCTTCTCAGGAAAGGGATGCAGCTGGCACACTAGCCGAAGCCATACAAAGGCACCCCTGACCACTGCCTCCACCTCGAATATCCTCAACCTGATTGGCTCTCCTGCTGACCAACATTACCTCCATTTTGTCCAGATTCAATCTCAGTTTATTATCCCACATCCAACCCATCATGGCCTCCATCCACTGATTCAGGACATCCACCGCCTCCCTAGGATCAGGTGACAAGGAGAGATAGAGCTGAGTGTCATCCGCATATTGCTGACAACTCAGTCCAAGTCCCCGGATGACCTCTCCCAGCGGCTTCATGTAGATGTTAAACAGCATGGGGGACAAGACCGAACCCTGCGGGACCCCACAGGCCAACGGCCACGGGGCTGAGCAGTAGTCCCCCAGCACCACCTTCTGGACCCTCCCCTCAAGAAAGGACCGGAACCACTGCAACGCAGTGTCTCCGATTCCCATACTCAAGAGGCAGCCCAGAAGGATACCATGGTCGAAGGTATCGAATGCGGCTGAGAGGTCCAGCAGAACCAACAGTGACACACTCCCCCTGTCTAGTTCCTGGCGTAGGTCATCCACTAGAGTGACCAAGGCAGTCTCAGTCCCATATCCAGGGTGGAAGCCAGATTGAAAAGGGGCTAAATAATCAGCATTATGACCCTCTGCAGCTGCGATGCACCTTGCCCAAAAGGGAAGGTTAGAGACTGGTCTATAGTTGTTCAGGTTGGAGGGATCAAGGGAGGGATTTTTTAATAGAGGTCTTACCACCGCCTCCTTGAGGCATGGTGGCATCTTGTCCTCCATTAATGAAGCATTAATGATCACCTCCAACCATCTGCCTGTACCCTCCCTGGCAGCTTTTATTAGCCATGAAGGGCAAGGGTCAAGAGCACAGGTTGTCGCCCACACACTGCCCAGGATCTGGTCCACATCCTCAGGCTGCACCAACTGAAAAGAATCCAACACAATAGGACCAGATGGTACCAGAGGCACATCTGCCGGAACTGCCAAAACTCTGAAGTCCAAATCAGCACGGATGAGAGTGACTTTATCTGCAAAATGACATGCAAACTGATCACAACGAGCTGTAGATGATTCCTCCCCCATTACCTGGGGGTGTGTTTGGAGCAATGTCTTTGCTACACAAAACAGCTCTGCTGGTCTGCACTGAGCAGATGCAATGGAGGTGGAGAAAAAGCGTTTCTTTGCCGATCCACCACTGCCACGGAGTAGTCCCTAGCCCATGTTCTGTCGGATTTGTCATGACTTCCTCCAGCGTCGTTCCAGCTGTTGTCCAAGTTGTTTCATTGCCTGAAGCTCCAAGAAAAACCATAGAGCACAGCGGGCTCCACCAAGCCAGAGGGGAAACTGTGTCAACAGCCCAGGCTGTTTATCTGTTCCAGAGATTCACCAGGGTCTTGACAGAGTCACCAGCTCTGGACACTGGAAACTCTCTGTGGGCTGTCTGGAAACCAAGAGGATCCTTTGCTGGTCAATGACCGAATAAACTTATAACTAACCAAGAGGATCCATAAGCCTCTGGGGGCGGACCATTCTAATTGGTCCATCACCCTGCAGAAGACAGACAGAGCAGTCAAACTAAATCCCACCAGATTTAGATTCCCTGGTCAGCAAAAACCAGATCCAGAGTATGTCCTGCCATGTGGGTAGTATTTCAGATACCAGCTGAGATAGGCCCAAGGTTGCCATGGAGGCCATGAAATTCTGATTCTCCTACTAGGGGGGCCCTCAGCATGGACACTGAAATCCCCCAAGACAATAAGCTTGGAGGAACCCAAAGCCAACTCCAAGACCACCCCCGCCAGCTCAGGTAGGGAGACTAAAGTGCAGTGGGATGTTCGGTACACCAGCAGAATCCCCAGCCTATCTTGGAAGCCAACACTCAAAGAAAAACACTTGAAATTCTGAGATTGCCTGACCGGGCACCTGGAAATGGGAAAGGTGATTTCTCTGATCCTCCAGGTGGGGCTGCTGCAGGATCAGGAAACCTGGAGGACAGAGCTGAGAGAGACCAACCGCACCCAGCTCATCCAACCAGGTCTCCATCACACATACCAGGTCAGCATGGTCATCCACAATCAGATCGTGGATGAGAGATGTTTTAGCATTTACTGACCTGGCATTCAACTGCAACACCCTAATCCTCGAGGGAGTGTTCTCAGAGCTTCCTGGGGCTGCAGAGTTGGGAGAAGAGCTGGGAAAAGGAACGGGCCTCAATTGCCTGGACCATTTCCCCCTGTAACAGACTGCCCAGCTCCCACCGCCATGCCTCCCTCTGCCCGCGACCTGTGATATTTCTTCCCCCAGACCATCCTCTCTCTTGGGGGATGTGCTCTCCCAGACACATCTCCCCAGCCCAACCAACCACAGCTCCCCTGTTTTGATAAAAACCAAGCCCAAGACTTGTTCAGGCATACCACTCTCCTTGATGAGCTGGGTGGGGTTGGGCTCTCTCAGCCTTGACGATGCAAAAAGGGGGTCTTCTGAGGCCCCAGGCTGCTCATCCCAAGGCTAAGAGCCGCAACGATGAGAGCCTTGGTGGTCACTCCAAGAGGCGCGTGCCCCTGGTGCAGCCTGATGTCCAGCAATGGTACACCATGGGACACTTAGTTTAGATATGCCTAGACTAAGTGGAGTTGTCAGACTGGCTGATTCCAAGATAGTAAGAGGTCAGAAATGTTGGTGTGGAGAAGAGAGGAATCTTTGCCCTCACACCTTTTTCCCAGTGGCTGCTGCTTCTCCACTCTGGACAGTTCCTTAAGCAAGCTCTCCCTTTCCGATGTACCCCCCTGCTTTCTGCTGCATCTGATCCCAACAGTGTCTCCATAGGGGCTCATCGGGGTTGGGGGAGGCTACCACACTCTCCCTTAGGCACTTTAGCACCAAACCACCATTGATGCTGGACACAGCAGCGGGGATGGTGCGTGCCTTGGGCTGCGCATGCTTCTCCCATGCCTGGCAGTTGTGGTTGTCCTCAGTGCAGCCTGTACCTACACAGTTTGATAGTGGGGGGCTCACGCTAGGAAGGGTCAGCACCCGAGCATGTGTGGGCATCTCTCTAAAGGGCCACTTTCTCCTACCTGAGCCTGTCCATTTCAGTTCCTTCGGAGTTTAGGCCGGTGGTGATTGGAGGGGCTGCTGATGACCCCAAGGTGGGATTCTCCCCCACACTGAGAGATTCGGGCAGCGTCAGCCTGTTGTGCTGCAAGCACCAGGCTTAAAAGGGATTCAAGAGATTGCCCGAGCTCATTTTCATCAGTTGGCGCTAACTTGCGCGGCACATTTCTGGGATCCTCCCCTCCCCGAGTGTGTCCGACACACCATCCATTGACCACCCCCCAGCCTGGGCTTAGCAGCGGGCTCCGTCAGTGGGCTTGCTGCCACCGAGCCCCCACAGGGAGCCGTCTGGCCCCCCTTGCTGCACACGAGCAGCAGGAACCGGGCCGGGCCCCAGAGTGCCCGAGTGAGCCGCAGCTGGGTGCCGGAGCGCTGGAGCAAAGCCACAGCTCACCTGGCTGGGGGGCAGTCCTTTTGATCGTGTGGTGACACATGAGTAGACCCCCAACCAGGAAGCTGCAAGCAGCCTTCTGGGCTTGGGGGGTCTCTCCAGGATGCCCCGCGCACTTGCGTGGGGCATCCTGGAACTTCCGGGGGCCGCACAACCCCCATCCCTGCAGCCCCCACCAGCTCCGTAATGGAGCCGGCAGTGGTGTGGGTGGTCGACCTGGCCACCTGGCCCAGGGCTGCCTTCTGATCGTCTGCAGGGAGCATGGGCTAAGGCTGCAGGGAGCGCGGGCTAAGCCTGCTCTCCCTGCAGACCCGGAAGCAGCTCTTCTCACTGACCCTTGTCTTGTGATGCCATTTGGGATACTTTTGAGCCTGTGGAGGTCGAGGACATGGACAGGATCCTCTCTGGTATGGGTGCCGCAACCCGTAGCCTGGCCCCTTTGAGGGTAACCCTTCAGGGCTTAGCACCTGCTGACCTTCAGGACCGCCTCGCCTGGCCAGTCTGGTCCCATCCTGTGAGATCTTCTCAGGTTGCTCTCCTTTCGGTCCCTGGTCTCAGAGAGGTCCATAGTACTAGGGCCCACGGAAGGGCTTTCTCTGTCGCCGCCCCTTCACTTGGGTATTCTCTCCCCCCCCCCAGATTCAGTCTGCCTCCTCCCTTTCAGCCTTTTAGTCCTTATTGAAGACATTTCTTTCCCACCAGGCATTTGCCCTTTAAAACCTTTTTAAAAAAATATCTCGGATGCTGTTCTTCCTTTGTACATCGCCCTGAGTCTGTGGATTGGGCGGTATATTAAATCTTTTAATAAATATATAAATAAAAAACATGCCTGCCTGCCTCCTAAATGCCAGAGGGCCAGCACAGGGCCAATGAGGCAGGGGTGAGAGTGGCTTAAAGAGCTCTGGAAAGGTCCGCAGCTGCTCCTCACTGGAGTGACCTTCTTCTTTCTCAAGACTCAACAAACCTGCAAAAATGAGAACAATCCAGCAGTTTTCAGTCATGGGGATTCTGACACACAGATGAAGCCTCCCACACATAGCGAACCCTCTTAACTAGGGTCCTGATTTAAGCAGCTGCACCAACAGGCAGTGGGTTTCCTAAGGTAAACTAACATTGTGCAATGAAATATTAATTGCACTAAGCGGGGAAAGTTCTCTACCAGGAAAAAAAACCCTGAGAGCAGGAAATCAAACACAACCACCCTACCTTAGACCCCTCTCTTTTGAAATACGAAACCTCTCCCATCAGCAGCCAGACAACAAAATGTCTGGAGCAGCTTTGTTCCCAGGGTGCATTTTGCTAGACGGATGAAAAGCAGAGAGACGTGGAGATCCAGAAGAAACCCCTTCGGCTCAAAGTGGCTGCATCCATCCTGCTGGTTGGAAAACGCAAGCAAAGCATCTCTGCTGTCAGAAATTAATCGGAATTGAAATGTGGCCCAGTATCCTGCCAGCAGGTCATAACCAGCTGAACTCCTGACATTTATATTTCTTGTAATGGAGAGAGAGAAAGAGGCGCCAGTGGAGGAGTGGGCCGGGGGGGGGGGGAGAAAGGCCCGCCTCCATTGTGCTGCTTCTGTGTTGAAGGCCAAGCTGGAGCAGCTCCAGTGGAAATCTTGCCGCCGAAGAAAGCCTTTCAGTGGCACTGGAACAGGATGAATAATTCAGGCAGGACAAGTGCATTAAGAGCCCGGAGCATCCCAAGCTAAGCAGCAAAAGCAAACAGGGTTGCATGTTTGGCAAAGAACAAAAAAGAAAAGAAAACCCCTCTCTTCACTGTCGTGAGGTGTCAAAGGTGACGTGTCTTTGGATATGATTCTCCTCAGAATACGTTTCAGTTGTTTTAATGAACATGGCACTTTACGAAGTAACATCAGCAAAAAGGAAGAATGGCGCAGCGGGGAAATGACTTGCCTAGCAAGCAGGAGGTTGCTGGTTCGAATCCCCCGCTAGTATGTTTCCCAGACTATGGGAGACACCTCTATTGGGCAGCAGTGATATAGGAAGGTGCTGAAAGGCGGCATCATCCCATATAGTGCGGGAGATGGCAATGGTAAACTCCTCCTGGATACTACCAAAGAAAAACCACAGGGCTCTGTGGTCACCAGGAGTCGACACCAACTCGATGGCCCAACTTTACCTTTATCTGCTACGAGGAGCTTACAATCAAACTTCCAGGCATATGGGACAGACAACAAAGAGTAGAGGAACAGGGAACGGGGTGGGAATGGGACGACTGCCTTGTTCTGTGGCTCAGGTCCTATTTAAAGGGGTACATTCTATTCTCATGTTGAACCTATGGAGATGCCTTTTGTGGAATCAGAGCATGGTCTATGTTACGCGCGTGACACCAGCAAAGCCACGGGAGAGACGCTAGCTTGCTATTTATTTTATTTATTTATTTATTTATTTATTTTTACATTTATGTCCCACTCTTCCTCCGAGGAGCTCAGAGTGGTATACATAGTTACTTTTTTCTCCTCACAACAACCCTGTGAGGTAGGCTATGTGCTGGTCTGAATAGGGCCAGTTGTTTTCCTCCTGCTAGTATATAAGAGAACCACCACTTGAAAGGGTGCCTCTTTGACCAGTTAACAGGCTGCCTATGTGCAGAACTTTGCATTAGTCTCTGTTGAATTTCATTTTGTTTCCATCCAGTTTCTAGGGCTGTGCACATGCGAACAAATTGGATCCAATCCAAATCTGATCTGAATTGATTTGAAAATACTGGAATCATATTTTTGGGCCCCTGGAGGTGTCAGATGTCAGGTTGAAGTTGGATTTCTGGATGGAAATCCAACTTAAAATCATATTGTTCTCCATAGAGATCAACAGGAAAATAGAAAAATTCAGAAAAAATAAAGGGCCGAGCCTAGGATTTCAAAATTTGAAAGAGGTGAAGTACAGGTTGGCAGGACTGTGTGAATTGAATATGAAGTGGATTGGACAATTCTTTGATTTTTAATGGTTTTTTGTTTGTTTTATAAAGTGATCTTGCACAAGAGCACTATTCTGGCAATGCATAAAACAAACAAACAAAATAAATTGCAGGATTGTAATATATAAAACAAACAGAATAAAACAAACAAAATAAATTGCAGGATTGTCCAATTCACTTCAAATTCACAACACAGAATCTTGCCCCATGTACTTCACCTCTGTTGAGTTTCAAAATCCTAGGGCCAGCCTTTTATTTTTCCTGAATATAAATGGTTCAGCAGTTTATGTGTCCTAATTTTTTCTCCCATTTCCCCATTGATCTCTATTGGGGAGAATTCAATTTTATTTGACTTTATTTTATTCATTCATTCATTCATTCAATTTTATACTGACCTTCCAAAAATGGCTCAGGGCGGTTTACACAGAGAAATAATAAATAAACAAGAAGGATCCCTGTCCCCAAAGGGCTCACAATCTAAAAAGAAACATGAGATAGACACCAGCAGTGCTGGGGGTGGAGAGGGCCAGTTGCTTTCCCCCTGCTCAATAAAGAGAATCACCACGTTAAAAGGTGCCTCTTTGCCAAGTGAGTAGGGGTTTGTTAATTTTGTTTGGTTTTCAAAATGGTGGTTCACACCATTTTGTGCTTCCAACAGTGCAACATGAATCCCATGATAAATTCTGAAATTCCAACATGAATCCTGGCATTTCCGATCTGATATTGGGGATTGTTATTCCTGTCTTCTGAAATGTTCCCTGTTTTGGCTCATCTGCAGATTTGAGGAAGATTCCCTCCAGCTAAGTCACTGCTAACAATGCTGGCAACTACCAGGCTTCGGGCTACAGGGCCCCTGGTTTGGTCTGTGATCGAACCTCTGAACCATCTGGTTCAGTGCTGAACTGTTTGTGCACACCCCTGATAAACACTCTAGAACTTTAAGATATTTAAAACATTATTCTCTTTCAAACATCACTTGGGGGGGGGGATTTGGTTCCAGTCATTCTCCACGATTCCTCGAGGAGTACCTCAGCAAATTCTTTTACTAACCTAGGATGCAATAAATATAACTCTGAAGACTTGAACACATCTCAGGTAGGGATGTGCGAACCGGTTCGGATCTGAACCGGTTCGGGTCCGAACCGGTTCCGGTTCGGAGGTTCGGATCGAACCGAACCACCCCCGGTTCGGTTCGAATCCGAACTGAACTGGGGGTGGTTCGTTTCGAACCGGTTAGGACCGGTTGGGATCGGTTTGGAAAGCTGAAAATTGGTCAGATGGTAGCTGGCACCCAGGGGTACCTGTCACCCAAACCCCAAAGCAATCGGACACTCGTACGATTTTTTATGAATTTTTGAAAAATATTTTTATTTTTCTCTCATAGGATATAATGGGACCCGAACCAGGCCATTATTTCTTATTGTGGAGCACTCATGGGTGCCAACAACCATGCAAACCCTGAAGCAATCAGACACCCCTATGATTTTTTATGAATATTTGAAATATTTTTAATTATTTTTCTCATTGAGTATAATGGGACCCGAACCAGTCCATATCCCCTGTTGTGGAGGACCTAGGAGCACAAAAGCAGGGTGGGTGGTAGACAGGCATGGGTGCCTACCACCCAAAAAATCTCAAGGCAATTGGACACTCCTCTGATTATTGGTGAATTGTTAAGTGTTTTTGAATTCCTCATAGAGAATAATTAGGATTGCAGCAAATGTATAGCTTCACGACGGGGGGAAAGGGGTGTCGTAGAGTGCAGTGTGGTGGGTGGTAGTTCCTAGGGTGGGCAAGGAAGCTATCAGAATTATTTTAAAGGAATTGGGCAAAGAGGTGATTTTTAAGTGATTTTTGAAGTTTACGCGTCTTTAAGGTTTTTCCTCATAATAAGTTATAATGGAGCTTTCAGCAGCCCTATAAGTGCACATGGGGATGCTGGGGTGGCCCAGAGCAAGTGGTGGTGTAGTGCACATAGGGTGCCAACCACCCCCATGGGTTTCTAACCCATGGGGTACAGGGATCTCTGGTAGGGGCACCCCCATGGGTACAGGGTTCTCTTGTTTCTGAGGTATTGAGTGTGGATTCTATGATAGCAAATGAGATTTTCAATGAGACACCATCAATCCACTCTAATATGCTATCATAGAATCCACACTCCGCCTCCTGCTTCTTCTCTGTGTGTGTGCTTAGTGTGCTGCTCCACTGCTGGCAGGCAGCAGCAGCAGTGGCCTTTTTGTTAGATCAGAGAGTTGGTGTGTTGTCTCTCTGAGTGTCATCTTGCTAGGGTAGGTGGTAGGTACTAGGTGTTAAGTGTTAGGCCGCCCAGAGAGAGGGGCAAAAAGGCTGGGGTGGCAATTGATGGGTGCCCCTAGCATTGTTGGTGGATTTCTTGGAAAGAAGAGAAAAAATCCCATTGGCTAGATTGGGGTTTTGGGGGGGGCAGCCCCGGACCCGCCTCTGTGGGGTGGCAGCACCCCCAAAGTGGGTCTGGGGCCATGGCAAAAATGGCCTCAGTCCCTCCCGGCAATCCCCGGATTGATAGGAGTGATGGTTTTTTTATTAGGATTTCCTAAGGCATTAAATGAATAACTGTCTCTCTATGTGGCTTTTTATCACCTTTCACCCAGTGACACACATTCTATTCTTTCCAATTAGATATTATTTAATGCCTTAGAAAATCTTAATTAAAAAAACCATCACTCCTATCTCTCCGGGGATTGCTGGGAAGGACTGAGGCCATTTTTGCCATGGCCCCGGACCCACTTTGGTGGTGATGCTGCCCCACAGAGCCGGGTCTGGGGCAGCCCAAAACCCCCATTCTAGTCAATGGGAAAAAATTTTTTTCCAAAAATTCTCCAATAATACTAGGAGCAACCAATTGCCTTGGGATTGTTGGGGTGGAGGACACCCATTGGTGGCTACCACCCACCCCAGCTTTTTGCCCCTAAGTGCTCCACATAGGGAGTTATGGGCAAAAATTGAAAATTTCTAAAAAAAATTGTAAAAAATCAGAGGAAGGTCCAATCGACTTGAAATTTGGGTGGCAGGTAGAACACAAGGTCCCCTTTCAAACCAGCTATTTTTTGAGATCCGAACCGGTTCGGTTCGGATCCGAACCGGTTCGGATCCGAACCGAACCGGGGGGGTGGTTCGGCAAACCAAAACCGAACCACTCTGGTCCGGTTCGGACCCGGTTCGGATCCAAACCGAACCGGGAGAACCGGTTTTATGCACATCCCTAATCTCAGGTAGGCAGCTGTTTCATGCTCAAGCCGGAGCTGCATTCCTGACCCTTTGCCATTCACGCTTAAGGCAGGGGTGTGTTTCCACGATTCCAGAGCACTTCCAGAGCTCAGGGGAGCCCGCTGAGAGATCTGCACTTTTGCCTTCTTGTGCCATTCCAGTTGGGGCTTCAAATGCAATGGAGTGATGATGGGAGGGCTTGCACTGCATCCCCACAGGAGCCCAGAGTGCTGCTGTCTTCTCCCACAAGGAGTAGCGGGCATAGCCCGGCAAAACAGCGGCTCCTCTTCTGGGCCTGGCCCAGGTATGAGAGGAGCAAGCTGGCCTCCCTTCAGGCTGTGAGGTGGGGCCGGAAGCAGGCTGGCCTGGGAAGCTGGGAATCCTTGCAGGCTGTCAGGAGACACAGACGGTCGAGGTTTCCGGGAGCCAGGCGGGGGCTGGGAGAGCTGGGAAGCCCCGTCGAACAGGCTGCCAGCCTGGTGCTGTTATGATGTTGCTGAAATTCTAATGGAGTCCAGCACTGGCACTTCTCCTGGGGTTCAGGTGCAGAAGGAGGTGGATCTCCTTGAGGGGAGCATTCAGCTGGACCTGCCATCTCCATTTGGCTAGTCTTCTTGATAGAGGCATGGAGCTTGGAGCATGGGCCTGAGGGCTGGGCAGTCTCAGGGTCCATAGGACTGGTTGAGGTCTCTTCTGCTGTTTCCTGCCTGCAATCACTGTTGAGGGTGAAGATCTATGGGATCTCCACCCAAGTGCAGGTTCAGCCGGCCCATTTTCTGGAGCCAGAGTCTCGGGGTCTCCCTCTGGGGTCTTCGTATGTTGTTGGAGGGGAAGCTGGAGGTAATCCTGACAAGTGTGAATGCTTCATTAATCAGGATGGCAGCCTCTGCCCCTTCAAGTCTGGGCTAGTTTTCCAAACTTATCAATACTACTACTACTACTACTAAGATACAACTTTTCAAGAAAAAAGTTCTCAAAGCAGATACCATGGAATATTTATTAATTATTATTATTATTATTATTTCTTGTTTACACAGTCAGACAGGTGTTATTGACTGGTTTGTTTTATCCAGACATCGAGTCCTTCCCAAGGACCTGGGGTGGCTGAATTTTATTGTCAATTGTTATAGGTATTATCGCAGAATATAGGCTGTTCCGAGTAAAGCTGCTTTTTGTAATTGGCTGATGGTGATTTCTGTGGCCCCTATGGTGTTGAGGTGGAGAACCCATGGGTGCCAACAACCATGAAAACCCCGAAGCAATCAGACACCCCTATGATTTTTAATGAATATTTGAAATATTTTTAATTATTTTTCTCATAGACTATAATGGGACCCGAACCAGTCCATATCCCCTATTGTGCAGCAGCTAGGGGCACAAAAGCAGGGTGGGTGGTAGACAGACGGGGTGCCTACCACCCACAAAACCCCAAGGCAATTGGACACTCCTCTGATTATTGGTGAATTGTTAAAGTATTTTTGAATTCCTCATAGAGAATAATTAGGATTGCAGCAAATGTATAGCTTCACGTCGGGGGGAAAGGGGTGTCGTAGAGTAGAGTGTGGTGGGTGGTAGTTCCTAGGGTGGGCAAGGAAGCTATCAGAATTATTTGAAAGAAATTGGGCAAAGGGATGATTTTAAATGATTTTTGAAGTTTACGTGTCTTTAAGGTTTTTCTCCATAAAGAAGCATGGAGGTGTCAGCAAATGTATAGCTTCACGTCGGGGGCAAAGGGGTGGCCTAGAGCAGTGTGGGGTTGATGGTAGTGCCAGGTAGGGACAAGGAAGCTACCGGAATTTTTTCAAAGGATTTGGGCAGAAGGCTGATTTTTGGTGAATTGTTGAAGTTTACGCGTCTTTAAGGTTATTCCTCATAAGGTATAATGGAGCTTTCAGCAGCCCCATAAGTGCACTTGGGGGGTGCTGGGGTGGCCCAGAGCGAGTGGTGGTGTAGTGCACATAGGGTGCCAACCACCCCCATGGGTTTCTAACTATCAGGGGAAAAAATAATTTTCATAAATTCATAAAATATCGTACGAGTGTCCGATTGCTTTGGGGTTTGGGTGACAGGTACCCCTGGGTGCCAGCTACCATCCTACCAATTTGTGGATGTCTGAACCAGTTCAAACTGGTTCGAACAGGTTTGAATCGAACCACCCTGTGGTTCGGTTCGAATTCGAACCTGCAGCTCGTACCTGATGGCTGGTTCGGTTCAAATTCAAACCTTAGAACCACCCTGGTTCGAATTTGAACCGGTTCGCACATCCCCATTGCTATGTCGATTATTTTAACTTGTTTTTCTTCTCGACTACAGTTATATTTGATGAATTGTGTGGCAAATGTTTGTCTATTTGTAGTCGGAAGTCCCATAATATTTCCTTGTTGGCATTTTTTGTATATTTTTTCCGGTTAAGTGACGTTTCTACCAGTAACCTTGCAGTCTCCAGCTTTGGTTGCTCAACTGAAGATCCTGAGTCCCGTTGCCCACTTGACACCAGATGTCCAGGGACTCCAGCACCTGGCACGTTCCTTGTTGACCCGGGCGATGGCCGATCCGGTATAGATTTATTAAAGTTACGTCTCACCATGTTGTTGATGGGAGAGGCACTCTTTGCCTGGCTCCTCTGGTGAGACCTGTCCAGTATGGTTGGACCTCTGGCATAGCTCTCACCTTCCTCAGAGCACGCAAGCCCCACAACCACGCCAAGGTAGTGCCACACTGGAGGTCCATTATTATTATTTATTTATTTATTTATTTACACAGTAAAACAGGTGTTATTGACTGGTTTGTTTTATCCAGACATCGAGTCCTTCCCAAGGACCTGGGATGCCAGAATTTTATTGTCAATGTTGTTGCTGTTATAGATATCGTCGCAGAATATAGGCTGTTCCCAGTAAAGTTGCTTTTTGTCATTGGCTGATGGTGATTTCTGTGGTCCCAATGGTGTTGAGGTGCTCTTCAAGGTCTTTGGGAACTGCACCCAGGGCGCCAATTACCACTGGGATTATTTTGGTCTTCTTCTGCCACAGCCTTTCAATTTCTATTTGTAGATCTTTGTAGTTTGTGATTTTTTCTATTTCTTCTTCTTCTATTCTGCTATCCCCTGGTATTGCTATGTCGATTATTTTCGCTTGTTTTTCTTTCTTCTCGACTACAGTTATATGTGGTGTATTGTGTGGCAGATGTTTGTCTGCTTGTAGTCGGAAGTCCCATAATATTTTTACATCTTCATTTTCTTCAACTTTTTCAATTTTATG
Source organism: Hemicordylus capensis (assembly GCF_027244095.1). Taxonomy (NCBI): domain Eukaryota; kingdom Metazoa; phylum Chordata; class Lepidosauria; order Squamata; family Cordylidae; genus Hemicordylus; species Hemicordylus capensis. Next base: position 1,075,993 of record NC_069657.1, on the reverse strand, counting down.
GTCCCACCAATGTTTGGCTACAGGTAGCTTGTACTTTTTGCAGATGTTCCAGTGTATCATCCCTGCTACCTTGTCATGCCTTTGTTTGTAGTCAGTCTGTGCAATCTTTTTACAACAGTTGATGAGGTGGTCCACTGTTTCATCTGCTTCTTTACAAAGGTGGCACTTGCTGTTTGTTGTTGACTTTTCAACTTTTGCTCTTACTGCATTTGTTCTTAGTGCCTGTTCTTGTGCAGCCAGTATTAAACCCTCAGTTTCTTTCTTCCAGTTGCCATTCTTAAGCCATTGCCAGGTCTTGGTGATGTCTGATTTTCCACTTATATTGTGCAAATATTGACCATGCAGTATCTTATTTTTCCATTTTTCTGCTTGGTTCTTGACTTGTTTATTATTATTGTTATTGTTATTACTACATGCATTCTTTTCTGGAATCCACATTTCAAAAGGTTCAATGTAAAGTAACAAATAATAATTTCTCAATTTTCTGCGACTGTATACTTTCGACGTTGAGTTTCTTCTTCCAGTAGGCCTACAGTCTCCAGCCCTGATTGCTCAGCTGAAGACCCTGAGTCCTGTAACCCATTTTTAGACAAGTGCCCAGGGACTCAAGCACTCAATGTGGCCCTCACTGACCTGGGAGCTGACTGATCTGGTATAGAATCAGTTTTTCTTGTTCTCACCATGGTTATGGGATGATGCACATTTAGCCTGGCTTCTCAGGAGAGGCCTGTCTGGTGTGGGTGACCCTCCAGCATAGCCCTTTGCATCCTCGAAGCTTGCAAGCCCCTCCACCTCATCAAGGTAGTTCCCGTCGGCCACCTTGGGTATCAATAAAAGTACAATACATCAACTACAGAAGGTCACACTACTCAGGACAGCATAAATACTACGATATCTTTAATTTTCCTTTAGTTATCCTAGACCCTTGGAAAGGGGCCAATAATTAAAGTACCACATCCAGTCAATAACATCTGGTATGCTGTGTGTAAATAGCATGATGATGATGATGATGGAGGAGGAGGCTTCCTGTCCTCAAAGGGCTCACCATCTAAAAAGAAGCACAAGGGAGACCCCAGCAAGAGCTGAGTCACTGGAGGGATGTCGCTGCTGCACTGGAGTTGAAGATGATTCTTGCCCTGGACAACTGGACCTTCCTCTCACTTCCTGTGTATGCCCTTATTTTCAGCTCAGCACTAAACTTCTTATTCAATGGCATTCAGTTTTTAAGATGTCTCCATTTTCCCCCCTCATTGGAATTGTCTGCGACTGCACCTTGAGTGAATCCTTCTTCAGGAACTCTTATCACTTTGGGCTCCTTTCTTCGTTTCTCTGCCTAGCCATGAAACTCTACCTCACACTTCTCTGAGCTTTCTAAAACCAGCTTTTCTGAGACCCAAGACATTTGGTTGCCAATGCCCACCTTCAGCTTGTCAGAATAATTCCAGCATAACACGGTCACTTTACCTCAAAATGCCCACCACTTCTTTACCAACACCCATTAACCAGCACTGCCCTATTGATTAGGTAGATTGTCCGTTCCTTTTCTCTTCTCCCCATTCTACCTTTTGTGGCTCACTGGGTGAATTTGGTCAAGTTATCATTTCTAAGGTCAAACTCCTTCACAGGGTTGCTGTGAGGTGAAAATTCTGCCTTGAGCTCCTTGAAGGGAGGTGAAATAAAAAGGTATAAACATTTATGGCACAATCCATGTGAGTGACAGCTAAGGACAATTCCATAGTTTCTGGGGGATCAAGTCCTGTAGGATGAAAAGGTTCTAAGCAGAGAGAAGCCTTCCTCAGCCACTCACCTGAGTCCTTTGGAGAAGTTCTGCCTCTATCCTGGATTTGAACAGCTCCCCTCTGTGCAATTGTGAAACAAAATGATATCCAAATTTTAACAGGCCGTTTAGTTCTTTTATTAATTTTGTAAGCAGTGTCTCGAGTCACTTTCATTAGCCCAATGAACAAAAGCACTACACGTTGCATTTCTCTGTACTTATTGACAACGTTCTCAGATGAGTGGAATATGTGTCATTTGACACTGAGATGAGAAGCCATCCGATAAGCTGAGCAGCTTGAATGGCACATGGGTGAGTATTCTTGTCAGTTAAGCAAGTGCTATGGAGTGTTTAGAGAGTCGCATGGTCAGCCTAATGGCTTCCCTTGGCATCCTGGAGCAACTTGACCTGCAAGAGGAGGGAAGAAGCCATCGCATGGACTCCTCGGGCCTCCTCCTCCTCCCCCCCCCCTCCGCCTCCTCTCTTCCATTCCTCTTCCTTCTGATGCAGATGACTGAGTGACTTCACCCACACTGGCTGGCCACTTACTCTCCTCAACGGCCCCTGCTAACTGAGCAAAGAGGCACCCTTAAAGTGGTGGTTCTCTCATGTTTAGCGGGGGGAGAGCAATTGGCCCTAGCCAGCACCAGCTCAGCATCCCTCCGGTGGCTGTTGCTGGTGTCTATCTTATGTTTGGTTTTGGTTTTCAAGATTGCGAGCCCTTTGGGGACAGGGGACCATCTTATTTATTTATGTATTTTCTATGTAAATTTGGAAACTTCTGTTGAAAAGTGATATATAAATAGTGGTGGTAGTAGCAGTAGCAGTGATAAACTCTTCCTATGCTGTCTGGGACTTTGCCTTGGCAACAGTAGTCCTTCTTCACTTGGCAGCTGCCGGCCCCAGAGATGTCGCACTTCCACACCAGCTATTTTTGGGTGCAGTTCATTCACACATCCAGCTGCCTGTCAACAGCATGGATGGCCATGCATGAAAAAAAGTCCTTTGGAACTCTAATGTCTGCCATAGTCCTTGACCACTTGGGTGGTGCAGGTAGCACCTGAGCAGTATGGATGTAGAAAAGATGAAGTGGTCATCTCAGTGCTTTGCCATGAGCCCTGGTCGCAACTGAGTCAGTCTCCTTTTTCTGCAGTTTCCAGTCTTTCAGCTGTGTACATTCCAGGGCTGTTTTGCAGCTCCTGGAGGTAAATATTCTAACTTCTGAACTGAGCTTTGCATATTTCATGTTTCCACCCAACTCCCCTTCTTGGAGAAAAGACCTTTCTGAGAAGGTAGAGAATGCAACACAGGCCTGTCCTACAGCCTAAGGCATATCCTAGATGCACCAGAGGGCTGGTTTCCAGAGGTATCGCTGCAGTTAAAAGGGCTTTGCAAAATGCCAGGCTTACCATGAGTTAATCTTCATGGAAATCTCCAACATCATAAGCTAGCTGATGTGGGCACTAGCAAATATGTACTGGGATGTGTGCAGTACACTCCGTTGCAGGAATTCAGTGCAGTTGACAAATACTGGATGAATAATATCATCTTTTCCCCTCTGCCATATCAGAACTTTCTGAATGAATCCCGAATTAAGTTGCAAAGCAAAGGCCAGGGTTTTCTATGGGGCCCTGTGCTCCAGAAGAAACAAGTGCTTGCATATATTTGGTATTTGCAATCAGTGTGTTGCTGGGCAGAACAGACACTTACTTGAAAGGAGACTGAAAGAGAACAGAATCTGAGGGGTGAGTTAGATCTTCCTGTGCTGGATGGAGTTACACTCCCCCAGAAGGAGCAGGTGCACAGCTTGGGAGTACTCCTGGACCCAGGCCTCACCCTGGTATCTCAGGTGGAGGCCATGGCCAGGAGTGCTTTCTATCAGCTTCAGCTGATTCGAAAGCTGTGCCCATTCCTTGAAGAGGATGACCTCAAAACAGTGGTGCATCAGCTGATAACCTCCCGGCTTGACTATTGCAATGCGCTCTAGATGGGGCTGCCTTTGTACGTAGTCCGGAAACGTCAGTTCAGAATGCGGCAACCAGATTGGTCTCTGGGGCAACCCAGAGAGACCATATTATGCCTGTTTTGAAACAGCTGCACTGGCTGCCGATATGTTTCCGGGCAAAATACAAAGTGCTGGTTATTCCCTTTAAAGCCCTGAATGGCTTAGGCCCGAGTTACCTTAGAGAGCGCCTTCTTCTGCGCGATCCCCACCACACATTAAGGTCATCTGAGGAGGTTCGTCTCCAGTTGCGACCACCAGTTCGTCTGGTGGCAACTCACAGGCAGGCCTTCTCCGTAGCTGCTCCTGGGCTGTGGAAAGCATTCCCGGCAGAAATTCATAATTTGAGATGTTTACTGTCCTTCAGGAGAGCCCTTAAAACCTATCTGTTTGACCTGGCCTTCCAGGGTTTTTAAACGACTGTAAACTGTTTTAAATTGTCTTAACGGGTTGCCCTGGTGTTTCAGGGTTTTTAGCTGTTTGAATGTTTAATTGGTTTTATTCTGTTTTTATAGTTTCAATCTTAATTGTTAACTGGTTTTATTTGTTTCTATTCTGTTGTAAACCGCCCTGAGCCATTTTGGAAGGGCGGTCTATAAATCAAAACACAGAGCAGCAACAGCAAAAAGCAGCTCTCTGATATACAAGCCTGGGTGAAGAGCTATGTTTTCACTCGTTTCCTAAAGACTGTGATGGAGACTTTTTCCATATCAGGTGCCTCCATGTAGGTTCCTGAATGAACTGAATTTTGCCCCAGATGTTGGAGTTCTGGGTGATGTGGGGTTGCTTTTCACAGGGAACCGGCTGCATTACAAATTAGGACTCTGCAACAGGATTTGCCCCTCCTGCCACATGGGGGCGGGCCCTCCTGAGGCAATTGGTGGCAGGTAGTACCTTTGGGGCATTGTGCGGGGGGGGGCTTGCACTCCAAAGCGGCACCTGTGCAGGGACAGCTGGGAGGGTGCACGGATGCCAGCAGGAGGGTCTGCAGTGAGGCTGGGGGAGAGCACAAGGAGGGTTTGCTGGGGAATCATCGTCCTTCCTGCTGCTTTTCCCGTGGGGAAAATAATCCCTATGGAAATAATTAGCACTTCTAACCACTTGTCATGCATTTGCCAGAGTGGAGGCTGAGAAAAATTTAGGGATATGCAGAAACACCCCTGAGGAAGTTCTCCTCTTTTACAGAAACTCATTTGACTTCCCTTGAAAATTCTCAGAAGTGTCTCCTTAAAAGTAAACGCAACATTTGCTTCAAGTGTTACTTTCTCAAAATGTAATGCTAATCCTACCTGAGATCAGCGCTCATGGCATAGGCGGGATTGCAGGGGGAGCCTTGTTGACTCTGGTAATATTTGGAGAAACAGCTGGAAGAAAGCAGCAGGCTGGCAAAAGTGTGAGAGAACCCGCTTGTCAGCTGCTTTAAAGACATGAGCCCTCCCCACTCAGTTTGTATGTTTTGAAAACAAACGGATATTCCCCAAATAGCAGTCTCTGGAAATCTGCCCCCACCCAAAAGGAAGCAGACCTCGTAAAAGGGCATCCTTGGAACATGAAAACTGGGGACATGAAACCATTCTGTGATGGGAAGTCTGCAGTCAGGCACACTGAGGGAACGTCTCCTCTCTGTCCGTGTCCCCTCTATGGGATGCACCCATGCTGGCCACCTGGAAACCCCCCCGGGGGGGGGCTGTGGCATGGTGACTCTCTTGGCAAAGTTGAACAGCGCTCGGGCTCCAACCAAAAGTTAATTTGCATCATACAATTGGAAGCGTCATATTCAATAGCACTTGCTGATCCTTTTAAGAAAGAGAATTAGGAATAATTTGTTGTAATATTTACCTATTGATTTTTACTTGGCACTATAGATCAGGCAATTAGTTATCATGAAAAGTAGAGGAGGCGGTTGAGTCAGCAGCAGACCGAGTGAGCTGCTTGAGAAGCTCTTCCCAGCCATGTTGTCACCATCGATTCCCAGAGAGATTTCTCCGCCAGGGCAGCCACCCTTTGCACTTCCGGTGGGGTGCTGCAGCTGAGACTAGAGCTGCCTTGGTGGCCATGAAGTATCTGCAGAACCAGAGATCTCCGAAGCACCCAGCCAGTCACCAACACACGAGCCAGCTCTCTCCAAGGGTGTCCAAGGACAGGCCCTCCTTCCTGGTCCTCGAACCTAGGTCTTCATGCTCCCTTCTGAGCGTGTCTTTTGTAAAATGGCAAAAGTGTGCATGGTGTGTGTCACAGCTGCATGAACACATGAACAGTGCGTGTCACAGCTGCAGTTCTGGAGGGGCGGGGCAGGTGCTACCTGTCACTAGTGCACATGCATGTCACTGGAGGTTCTCTCCAAAGAGCCATCAGTGGAGGAAACCTAGCTGCCAGTGGGTGCTGCTTGCAAACACAGCCCTAACAGTTCAGACGGGACTCTAGGAGGAAGATTCTGCAGCAGTTCTCATGATTCTTTCTGAGCAGGAGATGGTGCCCAAACTTCTAGAGCAACATTCTTCAACAAGCAGAAGACAACGTTCACATGCCGAAGGGAACCTTTGGCTCTGATCCGAAGGCAGCAGCATCTCATGAACAGCCTGCAAGTTCACACACTGCAGGGCCCTTTGCAGATGGCACAGGCTACCACAGTGTCACAACAAATCCCTCAAGTGTGCTTCTGTACTGCCTGTGTTGTGACACAGCAGTCCCTCAGCTGATAGCAAGGTTCTGTTCACATTTCCGACGCCTTCTTTCAGATTTTATTGCTGCGCTGCAGTCCTATAACATCACATCAGCATTGCAAAAGAAAAAAGAAAAAAAAGCTGCATTTGCCTGTAACGTCTTACAATGGACCTTAGGATGGATTTCAACTGCTGTTTGAATTTGACACACAGAATGTCGCAATTTACACCACTTTTTGCATTGTAAGGCTTGCTATCTGGAAACCACCCAGGAGGCAAGGTTCATTTTGAAATCTTATCACAACATGTTATAGACTTCCATGGAGACTCCTCAGTAAGGGCAGGTGGGGTATTGCCCCACAGATCTCCTATCAAGCACACCATATGAGTGCCCTCCAACACTGCAGGATTCTCATTCTCTCCCCCCCACCACTCCCCAGTTGGGATTTTCCCATCATTGTCTCAGTTATTTGTATGGGGCATGCTTCTCTATTTAAATCTGTCTATGTACTGGGTTGAGGGTGGTCACTGTGAGGCTATTCTCATGACCAGCAAAAATTGGGCTAGGAGAGCCCAGCCTGATTTTTGCTGGTCATGTAAACCACTGGGATTGCAGGCAAGCCCAGTGGTTTACAAGCAGGTAACCCATTGAGGGTTGTGAAGCCCAGTTGTGAAGCAATAATTTGGGCATGCAGGAGGTAAATATGCCTGAACCAGCAAAAACTGGACCTTTGCTTAACACTTTGCCTAAAGAATATGAGAATGTTGACAATTTTCTGCAAATTAAAGAAAATGTGACTTTGAGTTTTGTGCAGGAACATTTGCAAGAATTTAATTTGAAAAGGCAAACAGAGACTATAGCTTTCTTTTCAGAGGAGGCAAATTTCTAATGAAAGGCATGTTGAAACATGATCAACTGTATGAAATAGATTGCAAAAGAGAGCAAGCTAAAGTTGCAAGTGAGTGTACACACCAATAGTGTATGAGTTTATGGCATCACAAATTTGGGCATCCAAGCAAGGAATGCATTTCAAAATTAGTAAAAGAGCAATTGGGAAGAAACCTACAAATTAAACCAAGCAATTCTAAAGTCATGAATGTGTTAAAGCAAAATCAACAAGGGGCACAAATTCATCAATCATAGAAAGGGAATCCTTTGAACTGTGGAATATTTTGAACTGTGGAATGGGACAAAACCTAAATTAAAGCATATAAAAGTATTTGGGTGCAAACTGGCCATATCCAGCCCCAGCACATTACCTCCAGTGACTGTTGCTGGTATCTATATGATGTTTATTTTTAGATTGTGAGCCTTTTGGGAACAGGGTTCCATCTTATTTATTTGTTATTTCTCTGTGTAAACTGCCTGGAACCATTTTTTGGACGGGTGGTATAGAAATCAAATCAAGCAATCAAGCAATCAAAGCATGTGCTATATTCATATATAACGAACCAAGAAGAAAAATAGATTTCAGAAGTGAAGAAGGAATATTCATAGATTATGCACTGAATAGCAAAAACTACAGGATACTTGATCCTGTCACAGAGATGGTTAAACTGTGTGATGTTGCATATTTTGATGAGAGACAAATGTCAAATGCCAATGAGATATCTGACTGTTACCTGGATTTTCCAATAAGTGAAGAGGCTGAGAAACAACCACAGTAATAAAACAAATAAGTAATCAAATACTATGGTATAATAGAGAGACTCAGTTGAGAAGGGGAGATCGAGACAGAACCAGAGAGATCCAATCAAGAACAGGAGATCAAGATGGAATAAGTGAGACACACAAGCAGAATCAAAAAAGGGATTCCACCTAAAAAAATGTCACTGGCAGCCAGAGATGAGAAAATGCCAGAACCTAGAGATTGGCACAAAACTGAAGGTATGCCGGATTCAGAGACAGATAAACTGATGCAATCGGGAAAAGAAAAGATTCCATCACAGCATAAAATAAAACATGGGACTTGGAAATTCTGGAACAAGACAATAAGAGGGGAATGCTGGGATTTTTCCATAGACATTGCCTCAGTTCTTTGTGTGAGGCCTGCTTGTCTAGATTTGGATGTGTCTGTGTCCTGGCTTGGGGTTGGAGTTGCAGCTTGTCTACTCTTCACTTTCTGTCCTGAATTGAAACTGAGAGGTTCTCCTTCTCTCTGCATAAGAGACTGTTAGTATGGTTATTGTTTTCTTAGCCTAGGTTTATTTGGTAATAAATATCAAACTTGCTAAAGTTGGCTTCTTGTTCAGTTACTTACTGAGGATAAGTAATTTCTCTGCAACACACACTGTCCGTCCTCTACCTTGATTACCAGAGGAGTGGACACTTAAAGTGGCTCCTGACAGAGATCTTCCTCTGGCTTCTTGTCTCGTGCTTCTCACTTGCCCAGGCAGAGCATCTGCCTACAAGTGCAGCAATTAGTCACTGCCTAATAAGCATACTTAGTGTCCTGGAGCCAATCAGGATTCACCCTTTTTGTTATTTGGGGAGGGGCGCAGCTTGCAACATCCACAACCAATCAGAAGTCAGAGTAATTGAGAGGGAGCTATTCTGTTCAATTGCTACCAGCAAGGAGGAGAGGCCAGGCTGAACCCAGTCATCTGATTTCCCACAAACCTGTTCTGTCTTCTAAAAGGGAAAGATGTTATTGTAAACCACCCAAAGACAAAAGTTTGGGGCAGTATACATGTAAAAAAAAAAGAAAAAGATTTTGATGCAAGCTCCATCAATGGTGGTAAGTTTGTTTTCCTTCTCTCCTTCACACCACAGTTTTGACGAACAGGTAGGTAGTGGTAAAAAAAAATACATAGCTTACATTTTCTCTAACTGGCATTTGCATTTTCTGCCTTTCATCAAATGCCTTTGAGCCACAGTAGGCCTGTTCACACAACCATCCACATCAAGTGGAAGGCCTTGTACCCTGGTTTGCATGGCTGCAAAAATCCCCCCAACCCAGGTTGCTCAGAGCAACCTTTTCTTATCCAAGAAAACCCTGTTCTTCACCAAGGTAAGAGGAGGAAAGAGCTCTCCTACCTTGCTTTTCTGGTTGTGTTGATGATCCATTTACTTTTTCTAGCAGCCATCCAGAACCAGAAGGCTTCCTCATGAGTTTCTTGAGTTTGCTGACCCAAGTAGAGTATTTTAGTCAACTGTGGCTATGAGGGTAGGAGATTTCTGACTCTCCACCTCACCACCATATGGTCATGTGAAAGGCTCTGGTGAGTGATGGGTGAGAGAAAAGGAGATGCAATCCCCTCTGCATGTTTACTTGGAAGTAAGTACCAGAGAATTCAACAGGGCTTACTCTCAAGTAAATGTTGCATATAAACGCAGGCTTTCAGCCCAGTTCCACACAGTTTACTCCAAGTAAAGCCTCATTGAACGCAATAGGGTTCTCCCAAGTAACTGTTGTGTGCTTAGGATTGCAGCCCAAGGACATAATGCACAACTGTTTTATCATGAGAAAGGGAGAAATAAGACTTGCTTTAAAAAACAAATGTGTGTGAGTGCATATTTGTGAGAGGAAAGGAAACCAGTGAGCCCTGTCTGCAGTCAAATGCCTTGTGGTGTTTTGAAGCTGAGGTTGTGGAACAGGGGAGAAACAGAGGGAATGTGGGTGGGAGAAAGAAGCTGGGGAGGGGGAGGAGAAGCATGGGGCAATGCTACTTTCCATTAGGGTTGTGTATTTTGGTTTTTTCTGTTTTGTTTTTGACCCTAATCTGAAACACCCCAATTTTGTTCTTTGTTAGAAATTGCAAAATCTGAATGCAAAACTTTTCAGATTTAAAAAAGTGGCCCCAGGGCAAAACTAGTGGTTGGGGGTAGTAGTGCCCAATAGGTGGAAGCTACCACCCACATTTCAGAGGAATTGGGCGAAGGGCTGATATTTGGTGAATTTTTGAAGTTTAAGATTTTTCCCATAGGGAATAATGGAGGTTTCAGCAAAAGTACAGCTGCATGTCAGGGGGAAAGGGGGTGGCCCAGAGCAGAGTAGGGTGGGTGGTAGTGCCCTGAGGGGGCAAGGAAGCTGCCAGAATTATTTCACCCTAACCAGGTGATTTTTAAAGATTTAATGGAGTTCACTTTAAGGTTCTTCCCATAGGGAATGATGGAGGTTTCAGCAGCCCCATAACTGCACTTGGGAGGCACTGGGGTGGTCGGGAGCGAGTGGTGGTGTAAAGCACATAAGGTGCCAACCACCCCAATGGGTTTCTAACCCATGGGGTACTGGGTTCTGTTGTTTCTGAGATGTTTTGAGTGTAGATTCTCTGGTAGCATATGAGAGTGGATTCATGGTTGAAAATCTCAAATGCTACCAGAGAATCTACAGGCTGAGTTTAGGCTGGCAACAAGGCAGGCATAGGCCATAGCATAGCATCTCTCAAGGGGGCAAAAAAAAAAAATTCTTCTGGAACAAAAAAGCAATGCATTCCCAGGCTGGCATGCAGTAGCCATAGCAGGCTGGTCTCAGGCTGGCAACAAGGCAGGCAGGCATAGGCAATGGCAGGGCATCATCATGGCAACTTGAGGCATGCCATGCCATGCAATGCAAACTAGTTATCGCTCTCTCTCTTCAATGAGGCAGAAAAGCAGAATGGCAAATGAGTAACTAACTTGTTGAATGAATTGAGATCCCCTCCTTGAACTCCCCCCCCCACCCTTGCCCCTTCTTCGACCCTTCCCCTGGCCAATATGGGGTCAGTAAACATAGGAGATAGGACACTGCCATATACTTAGTCAGACCATTGGTCTCTAGCTCAGTATTGTCTTCACAGACCGGCAGCGGCTTCTCCAAGGTTGCAGGCAAGAATCTCTCTCAGCCCTATCTTGGAGATGCTGCCAGGGAGGGAACTTGGAGCCTAGTTGCTCTTCCCAGAGCGGCTCCATCCCATAAGGGGGGAATCTCTTGCAGAGCTCACACATCAAGTCTCCCATTCAGATGCAACCAGGGCAGACCCTGCTTAGCTATGGGGACAAGTCATGCTTGCTACCACAAGACCAGCTCTCCTCCCCCTAAAGAGTGGCAAGAGGCAAAAGAGCCAATGGGGAACAAGGAGGGAATCATCAGCAGGTCAGGCCATGCTTTAGGTCACCGATCGGGATGGCTGGAAGGGTGGGAAATTCAAAGAGATGTCAAACACAAAATGGAGACTGACTCAGAGATGGCCACAAAATGGAGGTTTGAAACATCAAAACGTTTTGTAGACGAAATAGGGAGATTTTGTTTTGTGTACAACACTTTCAGATTTGGAAAACGGGCATTTTGTTTTGTCTACAAAACACCCGAAATGGCCTGTTTCAAGTACAAAACGTTTTGTACCCGAAACGTTTCACACATCCCTACTTTCCATGTCTCAGGGCATGATCCCTTTACTTGCAGCCAACCAAGGATTGAAGTGAGTATGAAATAACCAGTTGCCAAGCGCTGGGGTGGAGATTTTGGTTGAGACATGGAATAAACAACTTTGTTGACTGGAGAAAACCACAGACAGGTGGTTGCTCTCCAATTCTCTTCCAGTCAGCTCAGGGTTGGGCCCGTCCACTATTAGATTCCCCTCCCACAGCAGAGAAATGGCTTGACTAGCAAGCCAGAGGTTGCCGGTTCGAATCCCCACTGGTGTGTTTCCCAGAATATGGGAAACTCCTCTATTGGGCAGCAGTGATCTAGGAAGATGCTGAAAGGTGGCATCATCTCATACTGTGTGGGAGATGGCAATGGTTAGCCCCTCCTGTATTCTACCAAAGAAAAACCACAGGGCTCTGTGGTTGCCAGGAGTCGACACTGACTCAACAGCACACTTTACCTTTACCACTCGCTCCAGCTCTTATTACCCTGGGCTCCACCTACCTCTAATCAGCCTGTGCTTTGCTGTACCAGACCCCGTGGGCACCAGCTGCTCTGGCATGCGTGCACATGCGCACACACACAAGAACACACATCCAATATCTTAATGTCTCACCCAGGTATTAAGCTATTGAATGCAGTGTACAAAAGGAGGTGCTTTAACAGGAGGTCTGCGAAGGTGCTATTTCCTGTGCATTGTGTGAAAGCTTTGCAGTGGTGCTGGCTGGCACCACTCAACAGCCACACTGGTTGCTGGCCCATTTCTGTGTACCGTTTAATGCACCCGATTTTAGCTATAAAGCCCTAAGCAGCTTGGGACCTGGATACCTGGTGGGCCATCTTGTACCACATGAACCTGCCCAAACCTTAGATCCATCACTAGAGACCCTGTGCTGAAATTAGGCAGGTGGTGATGGAGAGAGGGCTTTCTTGGTTCTGGGATGCCCTCACCGCAGGAGGCACCAGTGCCTGTGTCTTTTCAGTACCAAGCAATGCTTTCCTTTTCAATTTGCCCACTTTCCCCAGCATAGTTTTTGAGATCGTCCTGGTGGTTGTTTTATGCATTAAGCCGGGTGTCTTATTGGCTGGTAAGGGTTGCTGCTTCTGCTGTTCTATTATTTTTATATCTGCCCTGCCTTATATGGCTTTCAGTGTACGCTGGCTGGGGACTTTGTGCTGAAGGGGGCTGACACCCCCAACCCCACCTGCCAGCACGATCCTGACACCACGGTTGCGACCACCACTTCAGGGAAGACATTCTACATCCCCTCTCCTCTGTGACCCCTGGGAACTGTAGTTCTGTGAGAGGCAAAGGGAGGGAATGCGGGCAGCATATTGTTAGCACCTCCTCAGACCAAAGCTCCCAGGATTCCTTGTGGGAAGCCATTATCGTTAGAGTAGGATAAACAGCCCATGGGACTTTGGGCTGCGCGTTCAGGCACTCACTGGCCTTGTCATGTGGCCCGGACAGTGTCTTAACGAGAGTGTGCCAGCCTGTTGAAGCTGGGTTGGGGAGCATGTGTGGACAAATATCCCTCTTAGGACATCCTTCACGGACATCGGGATGGGCTCGGTCTCAGCGCAACCCCACTCTGGTTGCGTGACTGGTGACCATCCAGACTGGCCCTTGGTCATGTAGACACTGGGCTCTCCAATGTCGAGATGGCATCACGTAAGAAGCAGTCGTCTACTGAGCCACAGCATTGATCATCGACCTCCGTGTTGACTGCACGGACTAGAAGCAAGATGCTGGCAGAGAACTTTCTGCGTGGTAAGCAGATGCTGTCCCACCGAGCGGCAGCCCCATCCCCTCCAAGGAATAATCCGCCTCCCCTCAGTGGACAGGGTGAAGAATTGCTCACACTTTTCTTCTGGAGTTTTTTCAGATGTTTCAGACCTGTCAAGCAAATCCCACTCTCCCTTATCGTAGTCTGCTTCTAAAAATAGGAACTCTCCAAAGAGCCAGAGTTAAAATGTTGTCAGATCTGAAGGGCTGGGAAGATGTATATGTGCCAATCCCATTATTTGCTAACCCAATTTGAGGATTTTATTTGCATGCATTGCAGGGAAAGGGAGATTTACTACAAAGGATCTCTGCTGATGCTGCTAGCATCACGTTGTGCCCCGTTCCCATTTTCTTTCACCCTCTGGAATATTAACCATGGAATCTCTTAAATCGTGGTGTCGTGACTCCTGCCAGAGCTAGAGGGTGAGGGGTCTCCTTGGGTTGGATCCTGGCCTGATTCACAGTAGGCTGCCACCATCCACTTTATTTTGATATGGGACAAACCACTCATAAGACCATAAGAACAGCCCTGCTGGATCAGGCCCAAGGAAGCCCATCTAGTCCAGCATCCTGTTTCACACAGTGCTCCACCAGATGCTGCTGGAAGACTACAGGAAGGAGTTGAAAGGGGCGTGCCCTCTCTCCTGCTGTTACTCCCCTGCAACAGGTATCCAGAGGCATCCTGCCTCTGAGGCTGGAGGTGGCCTATAGCCACCTATAAGGAAGGTGCTCTAGGCCGCTGATCATCTTGGTTGTCCTCTGTTAGAACTGGAAACTGGTTGCCTATTGTACAACTGGAAAGGTGCACAAGAGGCAAGGCTACAAAACAAGGCAGACAGGGACCTTTTTGTTTTAAAGGCAACTTTTCAATTCGTCACGATGCCATGCTTTACTGCATTGATTTTTCTGGGAAAGGAACCCAGAAGAGCACCCTTCCATCTGTTCCAGAGTCCTTCTGCTAAGAAGATGGCTCTTGAACTGGGATTGGCCTTCTGGATGGGTAGTCCTGGTTACCAGCCCAGGATGGATAGCATGCAGGGTGCTGTTTCTCTCTCCTGCCTGCTCTTCTCATGGATGGCTCTGCAGAAAATCTTCTCTGAAATCTCACAGACCTACAGCAGCAAATGCTCTGCCTGGCATCTCCTCCCACTCCAGCTGAAGATCCCAAGGGTGGGGTGTTTGATCCTTCTGCTGATTCTAGCTCTGAACTTCTGCCATGTTGCTTATCCTTGTGGTGTTAGGATAGCCATTAGGGGTGTGCATGGAACCGGCTGGCCTGGTTCAGTTCAAGTCTGGACCAGACTCGAACCTGACCAGACCAGTTCGGTCCAGCCCCCATCGAACCCCACCCTGTTCGGTCCCGGGGGGGTCGCCATTTCTTTAAGATCACCTCTAGCCCTTTCAGGGGGCTGCCTAAAGGCTGTGGGGAGGTCCGTGAAGGTTCCCCCTCCCCCCGCTGGCCTCTTAAATCACCACCGTGGCCAGCAAAATGGTGTTTTTTGGCCCATTTGGGCCTCTGTAATTGTTCGTGGTGGCCATTTTGCCAGCCACTGCACATGCGCAAATGACCTCTGTGAGGCCCTGGGCCATGCCAGGCCTTGCAGAGGCCATTTGTGCATTTGTGGCGGCAGGCAAACTGGTGGACTGCTATGGGGGTTCAGTTCCAGTCCGGATGAAACAAGGGGGGGGATTCGGTTCAACCCCGAACCCCCGTACCAAACCCCCACATCCCTTGTGGTCATTGGAAGCAAACAGTTTTTCTGTCAATGGAGTAGAGTGATACTGTAGTGGATTTAACCCAGGCTTTGTCTTAGAGCAAGCTCACATGAGGGGAAGAAAAATGCTGAATCATCCCCTCTCTTGCTTTCACCCACAAAGACTTCTCGCCAAAACCTTCCTGTTTCTTCAGTAGCTTAATTGCTGCCACCACCACCACCACCCAATTAATTACACACACACACACAAACACACACACCCTGGATTAGGGTGGAATTCCAGGGAGACTCTCCTTCTCTTTACTACTGGAAAAGTACAAAAACCTTCCATATGCAGCTTACACGTGGTGAGAAAACTTGGTAAGAGTTGTTGAACAATCAAATTGAGGCATGTGTTGCACCAGAGATGAAAATTCCTTTCCAGCCCCGCTTTCCTGAGTTAAAAATCCATACAAAGAGGCTGGTTAAAATTGCAAAGAACCAAAATAAAAATAAACTTTATTTAAAATACTACAGACTGCTTCTGTCTGAGGCTTTCTCAGCTTTTAGTTACAGGTAAAAGAAACACTCAGTGAGATGCTTCACACGACACGTGCAAAGCACCTGAGGGGGTTCTGCGGGGAGAGTGGGCTTAGCCCACTCTCCCCATAGACGAGCAGCTGCTCGTAGCTGGGTGGCGAGATCGGCCGTCCACACGACTGCCAGCTCCATCACGGATCCAGCAGGGGCTGTAGGGATTGGTTACCCAGTTGCAAAGAACATAGATGTAAGAAAATATTTTAAAAGCCCCTTTAAGAGTCTACAGAGACTTTTGCAATGTCTGGCTGGAATGACGCAGGCTCAGGTTTTCTTAGCTTATAAGAACATGAGAACAGCCCTGCTGGATCAGGTCCAAGGCCCATCTAGTCCAGCATCCTGTTTCGTACAGTGGCCCACCAGATGCTACTGAAAGCCACAGGCAGGAGTTGAGGGCGTGCCCTCTCTCCTGCCATTTACTCCCCTGCACTGGTACTCAGAGGCATCCTGCCTTTGAGGCTGGAGGTGGCCTATAGCCCTCCAACTAGTAGCCATTGATAGACCTCTCCTCCATGAAGTGATCCAAACCCCTCTTAAAGCCATCCAGGATGTTGGCTGTCACCACATCCTGTGGCAGAGAGTTCCAAAAGTGGATCATGCGTTGTGTGAAACAGTACTTCCGTTTGTTGGTCCTAGACCTCCTGGCAATCAATTTCATGGAGTGACCCCTGGTTCTAGTGTTGTGTGAGAGGGAAAAGAATTTCTCTCTCTCCACTTTCTCCACACCATGCATGATTTTTTAGACCTCTATCAGGTCTCATGATAGAGCTTAGTTGCATTACAGATAAAATACCATAGAACAGTTGTAAGGATATGCAAGGTACACACAAGAAAAATAAGTTGCAAACTGTTCCCTAGACTACATCCCCCTTTCCTTGAAAACTTACCCCTCACCTGATGAGATTCAAGCGTTCTGCAATCTGGTCTCTGAGGGATCTACAGTTTGTTTCATAGCCATCTCCCTGGCTACTCCACCTCCTGTTGAAAGCCTAGCCTGGCTCCAACAGAACAAAAGGAAGTTCTCTCCCTGCCGCATGGCCCTCAAGGTCCCACCCACCATGTGCTGTGTGGCTGATCCCTAACCCTGTCAGTCAGGACAAGCTACACTTCTGGTTCACTCTTGACAGGAAAGGCAAGGCTGTTCCTGCTTGATCCTTACAGATACGTACCAGGTAGCGAGTTCGGTTGGTGGCTACAAAGGCCCTGAGCAGAGTGGAGCCTTCAGATGCATTTACAGCCGGGGTAAGCAACATGCAGCTCTCCAGATGTTGCTGAACTACAACTCCCATCATGCCCAGCAATAATCAACTGTGGCTGTGGGCGATGGAAGTTGTAGTTCTGCAACAGCTGCAGAGAGCCGCACGTTCCCTACCCCGAGCTCTGATTGCCAGAGGCTCTGAATAACAGCTGGGGAGGCAATCTGCCTCTGCCGCCGCATCCTCACTGTGCCCAACTGGCCATCATTCGGGAGAGCCCCCTACTCAGCAGCGGAACCTGAGATGCACCTGGGTAATTTGGGAGCCTGGCCCTAAAGGCCTTGGGAGCCCCCCACCACCACCCCGCCCGGCGCTGGCAGTTAAGCATCATTTCCTAACAACACGTAGGTCCTTGAGGGCACAAACCACACCTCCCAGGACAGGCGGAAGAGGATTGGGGTGGAGGGGGGCAGGGGGTATGGAGGAGGCCCTGGACTTCAGCCCTGAGCTCTTGGGGTAAGAGCACCTCTGAGTGGGGCCCCTCCTTTGCCTGCCCCAGTCCCCATCCTCCGCTAAAGGCTCCCGGCAGGTAGCAGAACTGGAGGGGGCACTGGAGGGTGGGGCTGGCCAGCATCAGAGCAGGCAGCCGGGGCCCCAAGAGACAGACTGGGCTGAAGGCAGCTGCCTCTCTTCGCCCGTCTCCGGCAGTGCCTGACTGGCCACGAGGGGCCCGGCTGCAGGGCGGAGCGGACTGGGCCCAGCAAAACCCTCCTTGGTCCACTGTGGCCCTCCTGGTGCCTCAGTCAGCCCAGCCTGAGCCACCCACTTGCCAGATGCGTCCCCCCAGCCACACACACACACACACCCCAAATCACTTCTCACCAGCCACCCTCTGCCCCTTGCTTGGCCCCTCCCCTCCCCTTTAAGAGGGTTGTGCTGAAATGGGTCTCATTTTGATCCTGTAAGTAGGATGTGGTCCAGCAGAGAGGCCCCCCCCCCTCCAGCTTCAAATGAGTCCATCAACGTTTATTTGATGTTTTCCTTCATCTGAAGGTTCTCAGTATGGGGACGTGAATGCTCCTCTGCCTCCTTGTCAATTTACTTGGTCCTCAATTGTGGGCAGAAAACGTTTGGCAGCAAAGAGGCAGCTCGTGGGATGCAAGTCTAAGATTGTGACAGCAGCATAATATACACACTTAAAAAAATAAATATATGATGTTCAGAGGTGGTGACAAGTGATAAGGACTTGTAAAGCAGATGTGCATAGAAAACTACTAGGACGGATATCTCTTTCCTGTACAGATTCATGGGGAATTCCTCTCAAAGTCTACTGGGGGGCAGTTTCTCTTCCTCCCCCCCCCCCCCCGCATGTATGTGAGTTTAGTCCTCCGTGCTCAGGTTCTTCCAAGCCTCGCAGAAACTCTTTATCTGATTAAAATTCAGCAGCAGACTTCACACTAGGAATTCTGAGCTTGTTGAGTTGACTTGAAATAGTGTCAGGGGGAAAAATCCAGAAAGAAAAGTAGTCTCTATTCCCTCCGGTTGCCATAACGCTCTGTGAGGCTGGAACTTTTCAACTATTAATTAATACTGAACACAATAAATATTCATATGGAGGCTTCTATCGCACTAAAAGTAAATGAGCTCATTGCGGTTATTTTGGTTACAATGGGCTGCAGGAATAAGGAGAACCCAGAGAAATGTGGGCGTTCCTCAAGAGCCGCAAGCAGGATCTCGTTTCCTGGAGATACACGGAACGCTCTGTGCCAACGGTGGTGCCTGCCGTGCATGGCGCCCCGCCCTCTCCTCGGCCCCTCCACTCTGGGCCAAGCTGCGGGGTGCTGCTTCTGCCTGATGAACCTGCAGCAGCCCAGGAGAGAGCCCCCCCCCCTCAGGGCTGCTATGGACATTCCCCCCCCCCCCGAAATCTCTGCCAGCCTCCAGCTCCGTGCCGCTGGAGGCCCCACCGGGCACTGACTGCCGTGGATTGAGGCAGCCAGAGATGGGCTCCTCCTCAGGTCACATAATGGTCTGCTACTGCTCTCTGTTTCACTGTGTCGCATTTTAATTGTGTGTGTGTGTGTTTAGTGGTTTGCTGCTCTGAGAGCTTTGGCTGAAGAGCACCTAATCAATGTTGGAAAACAGCAGGCAAAGGAATAAAGGTGGGTTGTTCCAAAGGCCCCGGGGCACTGTGGCGAAAACCCTGGCTTGAGCTGGCAGCACCACCCAGGAAAGCAGGGCTCGATCAATTTGCCCTTGGGCTGGTATATAGGGAGAGGCTTTCCCTCAGATGGGAGGGCCTCAGGCCATGAAAAGTCATACTCAGCAGCACCTGTTACTGGGCCCAGGAATTTACACGGACAGCTACCTTGCAATTGGTACAAGGCAGGGTGGGGAGTGAAGGCATTCAGCAGCAGAGTTCCATGCCTGCATCCTCTTCAAGGGCCACCCCATGTATGGCAGGTTGCTGTAGTCAAGCCTGGAGCAGCATGGCAAATTCTTCACTCTTCAGAAAGGGGTCGGACGTTGGTCATAGATGTCAACCATGTGAAGGACTCTCTGAGCTCTTCTCATTCACCTTCTCCAATCCAGCATTTCAGCAGGGAGGTCCAGAGCTGCTGCCAGGATTCGGCATCATTGGACAGCCACCCCCCGCCCCCGTGCCCCATGCTTATCCTCTAGACTGCCCCTGTGCCCATAGTCTGGGTGTGGTGGCGGGGGCAGGTCGGAGCAACTGTCTTGTGTCCTACTAAGGCAGGGGGAGGCCCCGGAGGGCACTGAGCTCTTAGGGCCGTTAGCTGGAACGGGGAGCCAGCCTATTTGTGGTACCCTTTAGGGGCAGCCCCCTTCAGCCCAGGTGAGCTCCCCCTTCTTGAGGACTCCCCACTGGCTTGCTTTACCACCCTTCCTAAAGTGGCGCAGGGTGGTTTACACTGAAATCAGAAACACGCAGTAAAACCATTCCAATTATTCAGACTGGAACTAAAACTAGGAGGCTGTTCTAGGGAGCAGCTAAACCCTGGCCAGCAGTGCTGATGTATAGTGAAATAATAATAAGAATTGCACAGCTTGAGATAGTTTGAATACTAGTTCTCTGCAAGGGAAGTTGCTTTGCCTGTCAGTGCAAAGCACTGTAAAAGCTTTGTCCCTCTAGTAGTTTTCCATCCCCCCAAAGGTTAAAGCACTGTCCTTGTCCTGGTTGGGGGTTAGGAATTCTCCTATTGCATTGTCCCCTATTAAATCCTCTTCCTCTTTGTCCTCCACGCTCATTCACATACATAACCTTCGCCTTCTGCCTTGCTCCTGCCATCTCCTCTCTCTGTGTATGGGTAGTATATGCCGTGTTCGTCAATTGCCCCATTGGCACCTGTAAACCGCCATCTAACTTCTGCAATTTTCATCTAATATCAGGGGCACTCTGACTCACAAAAGCCATCTTCAAAACATACTCCCCTTCTGGAGTCTCCAAATCCAAATTGGTATATTTGGCTCTGCTGCAAACCCGCCTGGGAAGCCCAATACCTCGAGGAGGGGAAGGGAGTGAGCACTTTCTTAACTGCTCGCTTAACCGTGCTTCCTTAGCCGCTTCCGTAGCCCCATTTCACTGTCCATGCGTCAACAGCGGCTGCTTCCAGCCGGCGATTTCCAGGGGTCGAGATGATGCACCCTGGCCCCTGCACTGCCACGCTGCCAGAGGTGGAGCATCTGGACGCACAATCCGCTCACCCAGCACCAACAGGATGATCAGCTGTGGGGGAGAGAAGCTTTGCAGGGCTTCCTTCCCACCCGCCTGGCCGCCCTCACACTTCTTCGTGAGAAAGGCCCCTAGATATCATTAAAAGCCAGGCTACATAGGAAACATAGGAAACTGCCATATACTGAGTCAGACCTTTGGTCTATCTAGCTCAGTATTGTCTACACAGACTGGCAACGGCTTCTCCAAGGTTGCAGGCAGGAACCTCTCTCAGCCTTATCTTGGAGATGCCACCAGGGAGGGAACTTGCAACCTTCTGCTCTTCCCAGAGTGGCTCCATCCCCTGAGGGGAGTATCTTACAAGTGCTCACACATCAAGTCTCCCATTCAGATGCAACCAGGGCAGACCTTGCTTAGCTAAGGGGACAAGTCATGCTTGCTACCATAAGACCAGCTCTCCTCTCCTAAAAAGACCAGCTCTCCTCTCCTCGGCTAAAAAGTTGGGTCCTTTCCTTAAGGGTCTCCCAAAGGCCTCCGGAGAAGATAATCTCTTATATCCATAGAGAGTGCCTTCCACAACCTGAGGGCAGCAACTGAGAAGGCCCTGTCCCAGGTGTCCACTAGATGAACCGGTGGCACCCGAAGACAGACCTCTCCTGATGATCTTAAGGAGTGGTGGGGATTTTGTAGAGAAAGTTTTGATTAAGGACTAGGCTCCAACACCATTTCTTTTGTCAGGGCTGGTTTCAGGATGGAGGGGGCCCTCAGCATGTGAACACTCCTCTGGGCAGGGGATAGTTGCCCAGGCACTGGGTCCTTCGGGGTGGCCAGGGACCTTCCAATATATCTGGACCCTTAGGCGAGTGCCTGACCTGGCCCGACTCTGGCACTGGGCCTACTTTCCAGGATCAAGGGGTGTACAGGTTCCTGCTTGCCTCTGGGGTAGTCAGCTATGCTCCTTCTATCACGGGGGGGTTGTGCTTGTGAAAGGGGACGGGCGGGGAGGTGAGTAGCAGTGGGGGCAAAAGGCCAGCACTCTTCTGAGGTGCACAAAAGTAGACTTGCCTCAGTCTGGCCCAGCTTGGAATGGGCCACAAGGTGCTTCCCCTTGTGGGGCTCATCCTGGCTGTGGGCCCAGGTTGTACTCTGGGACCTCCCTAACTCTGTGATGCCAGGAGCCGCAACTCCCCATTATGAGCAAAGTTTTGCATACAGTTGCAAGGCAGTTAGCACAAATGAAGTGGCCAGAGCAGGAAGGAAGAGAGAACCCAAAGAAGCAGGCCGAGGAGGAGGAGGAGGAGGAGGAGAGAAACATGGGGAGGGAGAAATGAATGAGGAAATAAAAATCATAGCCTCGAGGGAAGCAATATGGACAACCTAAGCAATGCCCAATTGTGATTTTTATATCTCCTCTCCTGGGAGATATTCAGAGAGAACAATGATGAGCGAGGGAGAGATGGGAGGAGGAATCCTTCTCCTCGCTGCCCCGAGTGCCCTGGAGGAAGGAACAGCTGTCAGGACGACTTGATGAGTGGCGATTGATTTCCCTCTCAGATCATTTTGATTCAATCTCTTCTTGGTCGGCTGGGTAGGGACTGCATCTTGGGCAGATGCATCTGCCGAAAAATGTTGAAGTGGAATCAAAAGGAGGTGATTTTTAAAAGTTTTATAAATTTAAACAAGCAGTAAATCCAAATGTCGGTGAGGAAAACATTGACTTCCACCCAAGGGGAAGACTCCTGTTGGATTTTATTTTTCACTTCGTTTTGTGTTTATAAGGTTCAAGGAGGAGATATATTCAGCTTTTTAAAGGCAGCTTCAGCAGAAATATCAAAGCACAAGAAGAGAGTAAATCTGGAACCGTTATAAATGCTCTGGAGCAGAATCAAGGGCCAGCTTGAATGACAGACTAAGGGGGCCCAACAGACTCCCAGCATGGGATTTGCTATATTCCTGCCAGACGTGAGCCCAGACACTTTAGCGGGAGACTCCATGAATGGCCCCAGCCTGGCTTAGAGCAAAGCACTGGAAGGCGAGAGAGAGAGAGAGAGAGAGAGAGAGAGAGAGAGAGAGAGAGAGAGAGAGAGAGAGAGACCTAGGGGCTGTGGGATGGGGGGCTCTGTAGGTGTAGTCCTGCCCTTGACCTTTTGAGAGGGCTCTAGAGAAGCTCCCTTGCCTGGCTGTTGGGTGGGAGAGGAGTTCCCCTCGGCCTCAACCCTTGGAGAGATGCCAAGTCTGCAATAGGCATGGCTGTGATGTGGCCCTCCGACGTTCTGGTGTCCCTCCGACTGGTGTGTGGAGAGGCGAACCCCTGCAGCCCCACTCCGTGCTTGCAAGGAGCCCCTTAGGAAAGTGGTTGGGGAGGCTGACTCAATCTGCAGCACACTTGCCTGCCCCACATCTGCACAGGGTGGGAGCTGCTGCTGGCCTCTGCCACTCAGGGGGAACTTGGAAGCAGTTGCAGGAGGAGAGCCAGCGTCCCATGGCAGAGATGGAAGCGGGTGATCAGGGATCAACTCCAGCTGTGACTCCGGACCTTTCAGAGAACCTCGTGGTTGCTGCCGAGAGGACAAGCCAGAGCTCTGCTGCTCCTAGCCCAAATCCCCTGCGGAGGAAGGTGTGGCTACCTGAGGCCCCTCACAGAGCCAGAGGGAGGAACTTCTGGCTTCACCTTTTTGTGTGTGTTGTTCCCTCATTAAACTGCTGGGGCTCACTGCCTTTGGGCACAGCAAAGCTAAGTCTGCTAGACTTAAGAAGGGGGGAATGTTCCCTCCCCACCACTGTTCGGCCCGCCAGAATTCTGCCGGTCCATGTTTCCCTGTTCTGGCCCTCTCTGTGGCTTGGGCTTGAGAGTGTTTCTCCTCCCCTGTCTAGGCACCTGCACTCCTGGCTCAGACTCCTTCCCCAGACTTCCTCCTCCTCCTCCTCCTCCTCCTCCTCCTCTCCTCTCCTTGCTGGCTGAGGCTCAGACTTCCCCCTTGAAGTCGCTGTGGTAGAGTGCCAGGTGGCCAGTGGTCCTGGGCTCCTGGCAGCCTGAGTTTACCCACCTCTGGCCGGGCCCATTGCTCTGGAGAAGGTTCAGAGGCTGCCACCAGTGGAGTTACAGTGACAAGGACTGGAGGTGGGATCTCTTGAGGTCTCTGGTTTGGGATTTCCCATGTCACACTGGGAAGTCTTTTCTGGAAAATGTATCATGATCCCTCAGGGACTGGGTGAGGTAAAAGGAAAAAAAGGAATGTGCACCATCAGCACCAGGAGGGCCCTTTCCTTTAAGGTGGCAACTCTAGACAGTTCTCTGAACCCACTCAACAAAATGCGTCCACCATGTCTGAGAGCTCTCATTCAGGACCCATGTCCTTTGCAGCAGCTAGAGGAAAGAGTCAATGCTTTGAGGCTCCATACCTTAAAAACCCAAAGTGGCCACGACATCTGAGCCCCATGGAAAACGTTGAGAAATAGTATTGAGGATACCAGGGACGCTCGCTGCTCTTAGGCCCAGAGGCAAGCTCCCTTGAATTACGATGCTGACCTCACAGCAGAGGTGAGTGCTTTGCAGCCCCTGAACCTTTCTTCGGCTAGGTCAGAAATCCAAGTCAAAGAAGAATCCCTGGTTGGTGGCAATTACGGATGTGGACGAACCTGTTTGGAGGCTCCAACAGGTTCGAACACTAGGTGGGTTCAAGGTTCAAGGGTGCTTTAAGGGCAGGGGAGGGGCACTTACCTCTCCCCCGCATCTCCCCACCCTGCCCCGCTGGCACTCAGTTTTGGTAAAAGCCTTGGGGTGGCAGTGTACCTCCCTGCCACCCCTTCCTCCTGGGAAGGGAGCTAAAGCTGGTGCCACTTGCTGCAGGTGATGGCAGGAATCTACAGCCACTAAACCCAATCCGCATCACACCCAAACCCGAAACCATTGCTCAAATGTAGGCCTTGTATTTCTGAGTCTATCTTGGGTGCCTCGTGGTTGTGCCTGTGCCTCCATTTCTAGCAACTAAAGATGCATCAGGGAAAAGGGGTTTCAGGTTGTGAAAAGGCAAAGGGGTTTGCATCCAGCTCTTGTGCATGTGGCCCAGCCAGGACTTTGGGACAATACCAGCTCAAAGGTGGCACTCCCATGGAGTTTCTACAGCAGATTGCTGGATCTTGTATAAGCGTGTCCTGGTTTTGGGAAAGTGACTGCATTTGATGCAAGTCCTAGTGGGTAGATTCACATCTTCTGCCCCACTTTATGGGAAGTAGATGCTGCTGCTGGGCCCTTTTCATTGTGCTGCAGAGGGAGGGATGGCCAAGCATCATATTAGACACGCATTTCCCATCAGATATCCGCCCCCTGCACCCACCCGGGTCTCCCCCACAGCAACAGCAACGGCAAGCCTGGGATTCTGTGGCGGTGGTGGTGGTTGCGGGGGCTCCAGGAGAGGCTTCCCTCTGTCTAGGCCCAAGGAAGAGCAGATGCTTCTAGGGGCTGAGCTAAGGAGAGGGCCCTCCTTCAAGGAACACCACGGCGAAGTGGGCCTACACTACAATGTGAATGTTTTCCCAAGGATTTTTCCAACTCTTTTCTATTAAATACATTTTTGAAAAATATATATAGTTCTAAAAAGGCAGTTTGTCTTTTACTGCATTTACTGCAAGGTATATACAGTAAATGCAGGGTATATTTTGTTCTTGGGGATTCAGCCAAGGCCTTCCCTGGGACTTGATAGGCCTGTGAGAAGGACTCTGTGTTTGAAAACCGTTTTATTCCAAGAGATTTGTTAAAAGAAAGGGCCTTTGAATGGCCAAACTTTTATTGTCACTGTTGGTTTCCTCATTTTCTTACTGCATTTCCATTTAATACATTACTGTGCCATATAAAATTGTGTATGCTGCCTTAAGTGTGGATATACAGTATATAAAGAGAGGTTGAGGTGTGTAAGATGTATTGATAAGGAAAGTAGCATTGACAAGTATTGGTAGAGACTGGCTTGCCTTGACCAAGGTTTTAGGCTTTGACCAAGGCAAGCCAATCTTTTACCAATACTTGTCAATACTGAACTATCCTTATCAATGAATCTTACAGCTTCCCCCCTTGATACTTGGAGAAGGAGGGGACTGGAAGGACCCTCACTGCTCCCAATGCGTCATGATCATTGAACGCTATTGTGGAGGATCCGCCCCATGGTGCTACCAGGAGTCGCCGATCTCCCGGTGCAGCCAACACTTGTCATGGCTTGGTCCCAACCAGCCCTGTGGCCGTTCGGTTTAATCGCTTCCGCCAAGCAGAATTTTGGCTTGTTCTGGCTGAGTCTCCTGCAGCAGGCTTCCAAACCTCTGTTGCATTAAATATCTGTAATGCAGCCAGACTGGTTCTTTTTGTTGGTGAGTGTGTTCAGCTCCCCAGAGAGGTTCCACTCCCTGCCAGTGATTTCGCAGCTCTTTTTAACCCCAGTACTGACCCCCTCTCAGACTGTGCTAGCAGTCCTTCAGTTCTGGATTTCTTGAACTCCTTCTCTAGTTTTCTTCTGGACTCTCAGCTTACACTGCCGCTCTGCAGCTTTGGCTGCCCTTTTTGTTGGAGATGAACTTCCAGTGCATCGACCTTTTGCACCAACTGTCCTAATGACCACCAGGGGCATTGGGAGTAGAGACAGTGAGTCAGGGTCTCCCTATCTGTCCCTACTCTATGACCCCTGGACTGACTCTGCAGCACTTCCTGTGCTGAGCCACAATCCTTCCTTTCCTCCTAGAGAGCAGATGGAAACATCTCTCTCTCTCTCCTTACCTATCCACTATGTAGTCCTTTAGATTAGAGATAGGTCTTTCCTATCTAAGTGTATTTAACCAATAAATATTTAGTGTTCAGTCACACAAGGATCTCCATGTGTTTTCTCTAAATAGCTGCAATATCCTAACCGTCCTCTGCTACCCCCTCTGTCACTGGAGTGTGTGCTCATTCCTTAGTGCTCTGCTGTTTTACCTACTGTGGGTAAAAATCAACAACCGCTAACACTTTTCACTTTCCCAAACTGTACTAAAATGTCTGCTGACAGCAGCCTCCTGTACCCTGCCCCCACACAAATGTCCTCAACATTTTTTTAAAGAAACCTATCAGCATAACTCAAATTCCCTCTATTTTAAAAAATACAACCAATAACTTCTTCCCTTTCCCTCCAGAATCCTAACGGTCAAACTGTTCTGAAATGAGCCGGTCCGCTTTCTCAGTACAGAGACGAGCAAGGCAAGAGACAAAGCAACAGCGCAACAGTTCACCCTCGCAGCCAAACGCAGGCGAAGGCAGCCATGCCCACTCCTGCCTGCCTGCGTGTGTGACGTGGTGGCAGCCGAGTGGCGGCCGGCAGTGCTGCGATGGGAAACCCGCCTGCACAGCCCCCCTCGGAAAGGAGGTTGTGGGATTGCTTGCTCCCTTGACCCCCCGTCCCTGCTTCTAGCCGATGCTTCTGGGGCACCCCTAATGCACATAATGAACTCACACAGTGCATGATGGGAGTTCCGAGGGCTGGGAGGACACCCCCGCCCCCCCCTTACCCTCCACGCTGCCGGGGCTGCTGGTGATTGTCTGCCCAGGGAACAAGGAGGGACCGTCTGTGGTGGAGAGAGTAAATCTGAGCCGCCTTCCCCACCGCCCTCGGCCAAGCCCCTCTCACTGATCGCGAGGAAGGGCTCAGAATCCAGTTGACAAAAAGCTTAGGCCTCGTTCCTTCACAGCGATTCAAAAGCTTCACCCATTCGCTACAATGAGTATGTGCTAAAGGATACTTAAATATATTTTGAGAGAGAGAGAGAGAGAGAGAGCCACACTTGGTACTGTGGAAAATGCAAGTGGTACGAGACTATTTGAACCAGAGGTGAAATAGAAATGTTGAAATAAATTAATAAAGAAAAAGAAACTACCTAGATATGCTGAAGGGGAAAAACAAATAGCTTTTTCCCTTCAAATAAATCCAGAAATTGGATGTATCTGCTTGTAAAGGAGAGAGGAGGGAGGAAGCGGGAGAGAGAGGCAGAAGTGGGGATGGGAATCTTCGTCCACCAGGACGGCAGCCTTCAGCAAGATCCGAAGGATACGATGGCCTTCAGAAGCAAGTCTCATTCGGCGCAAAGGGACTTGCTCCTTGGGGAGTGTGCTGAGCGTTGCGCCTTCTCCGTGCTGTGGAAGTATTATCTGGAAGGACTGCAGTGCCAGGGAGACTTCCTGTGACAATGGAAGCATTTGCGCCTGCCCCTGGGGGCCTCCCCCTCCCCCCAGAGGGCTCCATCGTACCACCACTGCAGGCAGTGAGCAAGCAGTCGGCCGGCTTCTCCCCCCACCCAACCTCCATGGGGCGCTTCTCCTTTCCCTTGCAGAAGAGGAAGTCAGTGAAGGAGAAGAGTGATGCCGGGAGGCTCTGGCTAGAGTGTCCAAGTGCCTGCCTTCTCTTTCCCTGGCTTCCACCTCTGGAGCAGGGAGGAGGAGCTGGGGAAGTCCCTGGGTGGCAGCCTCAGCAAGTGGCAGTGGCCTGGGGAGATGGGAAGGAAAGGCAAGGAGGAGCGTCCTGGAGGGGCAAGAGAGGGCTGGAGCCACCACTGGCCCACTGGAGAGAGGTTCATCCCCTGACCTTGACAGCCCTGACCACTCAGGATAGGTTCCGGCTGGTCTCAAAAACCTCCTGCCACTTCTTAGGCTTGTGAGGATCTGCCAGGGGACTCTGGGCAGTGGTGCACCTCCAAAATGACAGTCGGGGATTCTGCTAGTCCGTACAGCTGGACGTGGGATGAATGTGCCCCAAAATATTCTCCGAAGATTCTCAAGGTCGGAGGAGAATATGTAGTAGGAGAGTATGTACATTTTCTGCTGAACTTCAAAATATTTTTCAAATATTCACAAAATGATTCTTGCACTATTATTTCCAGAAATGGTGTTTTCTAGAAGAAGAAATAAGCCCCAAACAGATGGCCATTTTTGTGACCTACATGCATGCACAGAGGCTATTTGCATCACCACATGATGCAAAGGGCCTCTGCGCATGCATGGAGGTTGCAGAAATGGCTTCTGCATGTGCACAGAGGCCCAAACCGGGCCACAGCTGGCCCAGGCTGTCATTTGGGAATCTGGTGGTGGGCTTGGAGGAGTCCCCCCCGCCACCTCCAGAGACTCTCTGCGGCAGGATTAAAATAAAAGTTGTCCCCTGCCTTATGTCCTCCCCCACTGCACCGTTAGGGAACCCTCCTTCACTTGTAAAGAGGAATTCTCACCGGATTCTCCTTTACAAGTATACCCAAACTTGTCTGCGAACTGGTTCCTAGAACCTAAGGCGAGGCCAGTTCGAATTTGGACCATCCAAACTGGGCTGGTTCGATCTAAATCGTGGTTCAAATCCCTACCTTGGATTAGCCTTTATAATTCATAAACCTTTCTTTGTACAGTATACTACCAAAGCATATCCTTCAAACAAGTTGAGAGATCTGGTTGCTCTAACAATATCTCTCGGTCTCTACAGCACCAAAACAGAAATCCCTGAGGAGCCCTTTTGTTTTCCTAAAAGCAGGCAGGAAAGGTGCTTGGGACCACATGGGATGGCAAATTAACCAAGTCCTGAATCTCGCCCTCTAGTCTCCGGGAGTCCAGACCTTTCTCTGCTCTTCCCAAAATGTTATTTTTTTGTTCATTAAATCAACTTGACCAGCCACTTATGCAGCTTTCTAAAGAAAAGGAATCTCTGCTGATTGTTCCCCCCCCCCACTCCCAACATATGCTCTAAGTATTCTGGACCTCTGAATTCTTTGTCAAAATGCCCCCAAAGAGCTGTCTATGGATAGAGAGGTGGATTCGAATTATTCTTGTGTGAAAAATTTGGAGAGGCGAGATTTTGGGAATTCGGAGAATAATTCACTGAAATCTTCTCATCCCCTCCAGGTGGAGAATAATTGAATTAATTGGAACTGGAGAACCTAACCTTAACCCTGCAGAGTCTTACTGTGTAATCCCAGGAGACGTTGGTGGGCTACAGGGCAGACTGGGTCCATGGCAGGGCACTTTCCAGATTAGACCCAGCAACGGGGACCCAAAGGATCTCTGAAGTGGGCTTCCACCCTTCCTGGGTTGTGACAGCTCAGTCCCTACGCTGACAGCAGGGTGCCGTTCACATTTCCGAAGCCTTGTTTCGAATTTAATCGCTGCAATATAGTGCTATGACGTCATGTATCCAGTGTAAAAATGTTGCTGTTTTTTCTGGGTTGTGAGTTTCCGCGAGACGGCGGCTCCCCCTGCTGTTTAAGTTTCAAATGCGATTTTGCTGCTGTTGAGCAGCTAAGCTGGAAAGTGCCCCGGCCTCAAAGAGCTCCAGGTTATGGTACTGACCGGCTTTTATAGCTGGCCTGCCAGTGCCTTGTATGGTGCTGACTTCTGTCAAGATGTGTGCACAAGAGAGAGGAGGGGGGGCAGGGAGGATGGGGGGGATCTGGGGTTGCAAGTGGCCACTCCTTGCTCACTTGCCAGGAGCCCCTTCCCACCACTGCGCTCAGACAGAGAGAGGTCACTGAGCCTGAGGGCTGGGCATGACGTTCAGCGCCATCGCTGCTAGAGTGACGTGCCGCTCCCCGGCTGGAACTGCAGGCCACCTCGCATCCTGGCTCTTGAGAAGGGCCACCACATCAAAGTGACGTGGACCTCCCAGACGTCTTTTCTCATTGGCCATGGCTGTGCTATGAGAATCCCCCTGGAGGCATCTCCGTGGCCCAGGACTGATGGATTGGTTCTTCTGCACTGGCCTGTTTCAAGAGCAGGACTCGGGGCCTCACTTGGTCTAGGGCCCACCTGGAGGACGGATCTGCTCGCTTTGCATGCCTTCCAGTGAGGACTCATGTGCATGATGGAGGGGCCGCCTTGAGTTTAGAGGGAACGGATCTCCGAGGAAGGGGCCCAGGATACTGCTCATCTCAATGGAGGTGGAAGCAGGGGCTCTGCCTTCTGGTGGGCGGCACTCCCAGGCTTCCTGCAGACTTACAAGGTCCTGAGAATGACCCCAGTTAGTCAGCAAGGAGGAGGTGTGGCGGCCCCATCCTGGTTTGGTTAAGAAGGCCTTGGGACCACACTCAAGGGGGAAGCACGCCCCGATTCCTGACTCAGGAAACCAGCCCCACACCTCAGCTGCCTCCTGGGGTCCAGCATTCCTCCCCACTCCCTCCCCTTGGGCTTCCTTGGTGCAGGGAGGCATTCCTGCCTCTCTAGGCTCCTCACTAGAGCCAGCCTGCCTGCTCTGCCTAGCACAGACTGCTGGACTCTTCAGCCTTCCTTTTCGACTTCCTTGCCCTGCTATCACTGCCAGCTAGGGTGCCAGAGAGGACTCTAGCCTGCCCCATGGATCTACCCCTCTAGGAGCCTCTTTGAGGGAGGCAGTGTCTTTCCTTTAGGCAGAGCAGTCATTAGAGTGGGCTTAAAATGAACAAGCAACAGCGCCCCGTTCTGACATCGCAGGGGGTGGCCGTCACACCATGCCCGGTGATGTCCCTTAGCGCTGAGATACACTAAGTGTGATGCACTTTGAATGCAGCTACAAAAGGCAGCTGTGGAGTGTATGGAAGCTGCAAAATGTCTGCTTCCATGGACACACAGAGTGCACACACACACACACACACACACACACACACACCACATGCAAAGCCCATGTCCTTAAAATGGAGACAGATACTGGAAGGCAGAAATCAGACTCTCTCGAGCTCTTGAATTTGACTCTTCACTCTGTTGTGATGTCTGGTAACACAAATGTGGTTTACACGGTGAAAATATGAGCTGCAGCTTTCATGTTGAACCACAACTTTCCATTGGCTCTTACTGTATGGGGATACCAGCCCTGCCCTCCACTCTGTGGTTAAGCAGAATCACGGTGGATTAAATACAGCAACAGCAACAGGGAAATCCTAGCCTCATCCATTCAACCTGATCGCCTCAGAGGCTGCTCCAGTGAACAGCTGTAACCAGGGTAAAGGGGTAGGGCTGCTCGTGTGAAGTGCCAGGATCGAGGCCGATCCTGGCGCTGCCTTGCTGGGTAGCCTGGGATTTTAACCTGCCCTTTTACCCAGGTATGGGGCCATGTGTCTGGGCACTAGACATAGAGCCAGGTGCCTAGAGTGCCCAGACTGAGGGGGAATCCCTCCATGCACCACACACAGTGCATGTTGGGATACCAGTTGGCTGGGCTTCCTTTCCCCAGCCACTGGAGATCCACGCTGCTCAGAGCACTACAGATCGTGTAGGCACACCAGCCACATGCCACACAGAGGACAACTGATCGTCTGGGGGGAAGGGAAACTCACATTGTTGCCCATTCAAATGGCTGCCATGAGGTTCCCTTGCGTGGATTTCTTTGCCTGGGGGTCTGGGAGCCCCACTGCAAGTGTGTGTTGCAGTGGGGACTTAGCAGGAAGGAGAGCGGAGGTTGCTACCTTCCCATGGCCAGGGGAGGGTGTGAGGGGTGTTCCCATTGACAGCGGCCAGGATCAGGGTCTGCAGCCTCCTGTCCCCTTTTCAGCTCCAGCCGCTGACTGAGGAGCCATTCCCATGTGAATCCACAACCCAGGGCCTCCTCGTGAGTGGCCCCCACCCCAGTCTGGCTAGGCAGGGAGCAGTGAGACCCCTGGGAAGCTTTCCTGCCCATGGTCCTCGACACACTCCTCTGCCACAGAGGGGCAGTAGCAGGGCCCCTCCGGGCTTCCTGCCCATCCTGGGGAGTGGCCGGGCCGGGCTACGAAGAGGGCTACACCAGGGAGGGGTTTGTCCCAGCTGCCCCAGGGTGCCCGGCTTGGGTTGTGTGGTGGAGCGGTGTGGCTGCCTGTCTAGCAGTGGATGCCTCCTTGGGTGTGGGGTGGGGTGGGGTGGGCTGCCCTCCCTGCTGGGGTGCTGTGAGGGTCAATGCAGGGTTCAGCACCCGGGGTGTGGAGGGTGGCAAGGGGAAGGATTAAGGGGTCTGGGGATCGCTCGAGTGTGTGCCAGTACCATCCAAAAATGGCCAAAGAAGTTAAGTAGGATCATGGCTGGTGAGCCCCCCCCCCAAACTTTGGTGGGAGCCAATGGGAGGGGGCTGAGGATGTGATGAAGCCCTGCCCAGGTGAGGGCATTGCATTCGACTGCTGGGAGGCCCGGGTGGAGAGGGCCTGGGGCTGTGCCAGGACTTGGGAGGAGATGGCAAGGCGAGAAGGTTGTGCATGTGCAGGAGGGTCCTCGACACCCTCCTCGTGGGACTGCTGGGCATGCTGAGCTTGCCGCGCCACCAACCTCCGTTCTCGTAGGAGGGTGGACAGGCCTGGTGTGTGTGCCACCCCTCAGCAATAAAGACCCACGTTTCATTGACTGCAAACACGAGTGGGTAAGAATTTTTATTTATTCATTCATTGTTAAATTGATATACTGCCTTTCATTAAAACAATCCTAAGGTGATTCACACAGAAAAATTAAAAGACTATAAAAATACACAATTAAAATATTAAGCTAAAATATAAAAACATGAATTTGTTTCTTCTGCAACATGGGACCATTTGTTTGTGGAAGAAATGGTGAGAAAATTCAAAATCTAACCTCTGCCTCATGGGCTCAAAGGACCTTATAGCAGAACAACAGAGCTGTCCCCAAACAACTCATAATCTAAAATAGTCATGGTTGGGGGTGGGGGGATAAAGGAGGGCCAATGAAGTGCAGAGAGAAAAAGGTCGGGCCCCAGTGGGGTGTTAGGTGGGGTCTATACTCCGACTCTTGGGAGCAGCACAAACGGCCCTTGGCAATGGCTGGGGAGGATATCAGTCCCTGGGGCGAGAAGAACATCTCCGCTCAGGTCCTGAGTGTGTTTCTGCAGGGTCTTGTGACTTGGGGCCATCCACAAGATCTCCTAGCCAAGAACAGTTGCTTAGCAGAATTGGCTGGCATGGCCGTGGGTGGGGTGGGGGTGGGGAGCACCCCTGCTGCCATCAGAAAGGTGAGACACGGGGAGGGGGAGGCAAAAGGTCCAGCCTCCACAGTCTGGTGGCCTGGAGTGAGTCTCCAAGGGAGAGGAGGATTACGCTTGTGCTCAGCGTCCTCCATGTGGAGTAAGGCTGGTAGCATCCTGACCCATTCCGTTCCCATCCAAAGAGGACTGTTCAGCACATACCCCAAGGGACCTTTTGAAATAGCATATGTCTATATCTATATATGTTGTACAAAATGTATCTTTCTGAAAGTTCTGTTTTGACTTAAACATTTAGCAGCAAACCATAAACAAACATTGCACCCTTTTATTGCTGCAATTCTTGCACGCGGCTGTCTCCAAGGCCCCCCCCCCTGCCCAACAGAGAAAGAGTCGACACTTGCTAGCAGCTTCCGGACCATCCTTGCCAGAAAGAGCAACCGCTCAGCCTGACCTCCTGCCTGGCCTGAGCTCTCCAGCACATTGTGGGGAAGAGGAAAGGAGGCTCCAAGTCCTGGCAGCTCATGGCTGGCGAAGCACATTCCACATTCATGATGATGATGATGATGATGATGATGATGATGATGATGTGGAACGGCCACCTCGGATGCTGCCAGCCTGGAGTAGGGACCACCTGACGCCATTTCAGCTTGGCTCATTTCCGCTAATTGCAGCTGGGCCCGGCAGCCACCTGTCCAGCCGCCCCCCGAAAACTGGCCCTCTGGTCTTGAGGCCGCATCTGGCTTCAATGGCGCTCCAAAGTGCCGTCCAAGCAGCAGAACCTTTCGCAGAGGGCTGCTGCTGCAGAGCAACCCCAGGCCCCTCCCCGCCCTCCGTCCACTCCGCTGCCTGCGGACACCACCACACTGCCCTTGGCCCACCTCCAGCAGAAGACACTCTGGCTTCTTGCTGATCCAGGGGATGCCTTTCCAAGTGGCCCAAGTGCTCTGCCATCCTGAGGGCACTTGGAACCCCCACCCCAGGTGCCTTGGTGCTTGTGTTTGCCCGCTGGCCTGGAGGGGAACAGAGGGCGGCAGAAAGGCCACAGGTGGAGCCATGCTGGGGGGGGGGGACAGGATGGAGGACATTTCTCAAAGGCGGTGGGGTCCGCCTTCTCTCGTGGAGACTGTGGGGAAGTTGTTCTGTCCAGATAAAAGAAAGGCCTTCTTCACCTAACACACAATTAGCGTGTGTAATGTTACACAATTAACCCTAACACAATTAACCCTAACCCCTGCTAACTTGGCAAAGAGGCACCTTCTAATGTGGTGGTTCTCTTTATTTAGCAGGGAGAGAGTAACTGGCCCTCTCCACCCCCAGCACAGGACCTCCCGTGACGGTTGCTGGTGTCTATCATTATTATTTTTTAGATTGTGAGCCCTTTCGGGACAGGGAGCCATCTTATTTGTTTGTTATTTCTCCGTGTAAACCACCCTGAGCCGTTTTTGGAAGGGCAGTATAGAAATCGAATGAATGAATGAACATATGGAACTCCCTGCCACAAGAGGTTGTTAGGCTCATCTGACAGATTCATGGAGGGGGAGACTACAAATGGCTGCATGGGAGCTCCCTGATCACAGGGCAGTATATCTCTGAACCAGTTGCTGGTGGGAAAACAGAGGGGAAGGCTTTTGCCTTCAAGCCCATTTTGTGGAGGCAGCTGATTGTCCACTGTCCGAAATGGGGTTCTGGACCCAATTTGGTCTGGACCAGTGACACTCTGCTTATGAGTCCATGCAGAAGACTCAGCCTTCCTTCTCTAGGAGCACCACTCTGTTCTCTGGTAACTCAGACAAAGAGTCACCATATCAGAAAAGGAAGACGGGGAAAATTGGCCCCGGCAAGATGAACATTCAGGGCTCTCTGTAGATTGAAGAACGCCGTGTGATTCGTGCCATCCCGGATTCTCCACGCATGAGGATGGTCCCTGACCCTGACATGCTCCAAGCGGCCCTGGGTGGGCCGGGCACAGATCCGGCAGTGCCCACGTGTCGGCAGGCCCAGGGTCTTCGTGTGGAGCCGCTCCTTGTCTCAGCCAGCGGGGGGCCCTGGCACCAGCCTTGGCACTGGGCTTCTCCTGTGTGTGTCTCTCCCCTGTAAACCCAGTGCCAGTCCATCCAGATCTCTGCTGCAAAAGGGAGAACCAGCCAAGACGCCAGCAAGCCCTGCCCCCCCCCCCCCGCCGAGCATTTGCTTCCAGGAGAGGAAACGGCCTCACTGACAGAGGCCCCAGAAGCAGTGCAGACCAGCTGTCTCCACGCCTGGACCCAAGTGCTCGGCTGAGGAGGAGGCTAACAAGACACGGCAATCGCCAGGCGGGGGAGGGGGAGGGGTGGGGGCTGCGCTCACTCTGCGTCTTGTCACTTGTTGCTTCTCTCCCCTCCTTAGGGCGGGGGGGGCGGTCGCCTGGGTTCCCAAGCAAAGAGCAAGCCTGGGAGGGCAGGGAACAGAGCCCACAGCCACCCCAAGGCAGCCCCACGGTCTCTATCCACGACACAGCAGGAGCTGGGGAATTCCAGAGAGGTGTCCCCACTGGGGCAGGCTTGCCATGGGATCGAGAAGCCGCCTGCTTCTGGGCCCCGGGACTCACATGAGGCTGGACACCTTCCACCTTGGAAAGGGCTGGAGGCTCCTGGGACCACTGGAGTGGGGGCGGGGGGGGGCTGCCTGGGGCCACACCTCCCGCCATGCAAAACCTTGAAAGACTTCTGCCCCAGCGAACTGGCCTTTTTCTACTCGTGAGGCTCTTTCCTGGTTTTAGAAATAGCCTCTGCATGATGTGTGCAAAGGCAGAGCTGGATTTATTTCCCAGGCAACCAGAGTTCACCTGGCATCTCAGTTCCCAGGCTGTAGTTTGGGAAGCGTAGAAGGCCTGGATTCCACTGCCCCGGGGCAGATTTCTGAAGAGATGCCTTTGGCCCAGCCGGCAGCTGGCCTGACAAGCCTGCCGTTCCTGCTTGGCCTAGCACTCCTGACGGTGTGGAAGTCTTTGAGGAGGAGGCCCCTTTGCAGGGGCACAGCTGAGACGGCTTTGCCGACCCCAAGGAAGGAGTGGAGGAGCATCATCAGCCACAAATATTTATAGACCGCTTTTCAACAAGAGTTTCAAAAGTGGTTTACATAGAGAAATGATGAATGAATGAGATGAGATGAGATGAGATGAATCCCTGTCCTTTGAGTTGGAAGACTACTCTGTGAAGAGCAGACACATCTTGGGGAGGTGAGCAAGCTTTTCTAAGCATCTAGTCTTTCCCCCCTTCAAACCAACTAACAGAAGGAGGGGAGATTTTCAGGGGCTTGTTTCTCTTTAAGTCCTAGTCTCTCTCTGTGTGTATTTGTAATTGCAAGGATTAGAATTTGAAAGGGTTAGCTAACTCGAGTGTTTGTTGTTTGTCCCTGCAAGGGTTAGAATTTGAAAGGGTTAGCTAACTCGAGTGTTTGTTGTTTGTCCCTGCAAGGGTTAGAATTTGCAAGGGTTAGCTAACTCTGGTGTTTGTTGATTGTCCCTGCCTGGAGGGGGTGGAGTCAGCTAGGGCTGGGGGAGGCCCCACATTCCTTTGACTCACATCCTGTGTCAGTTGGAAGCCTACTCTCTACATCAGAGGTTTAGGGCCAAGAGCATAGCAAACAGAGCATAGCCAACAGGAATAGCAAACAGGACATAGGAGTTTTGCAGGAGTTTAGTGGGAAGTGTTCAGGGGAGCCTGGAACAAGCCCCAGTAATCACAAGGAGACTTGTGCAGAAGAGAACGTAAGTACAAATCCCTTCCTCATATTCTTGGGAAAGGCTGCTTGGACAGTATACCTGACCATTACAACTGAGACCTATCCTTCTAAGAAGCTATCTCTAAATACTGTAAACAGCCAACAAAAACAGTATGAAGATAGAAGGCCAGCAGAAGAGGGGGCACTTCCCAGTGTTTTGCACAGAGTGCCACATGTATGACTATTTGCCCCATGGGCAGAAGTCATGGTTCTGTGCTCGGTGCAAGGAGCTCCTGGCTCTCAGGGAGCACCAATGATGTGGGGAAATGTAGTCAGGAGGACCTGGAAGCCAAATTTAGGCTGATAGGTAGCATATAGAAGTCCAGGACCCACAAGGTAGCATTCTCAGAAATGAGACAAGCAGAGCTGAGGGGTTTCAATGCGTGGATGAGAAGTTGGTGCCAGGAGGAGGGGTTTAGATTTGTTAGGCACTGGGACACATTTTGGGGCAAGCAAGGCCTGTTCAAAAGGGACGGGCTCTACTTGAACCAAGATGGAACCAGACTGCTGGCACTTAAAATCAAAAAGGTTGCAGAGCAGCTTTTAAAATGATGCCTGGGGAAGAGCCGGTGGGAGCTGGGCAGTATCCCATTTGGCAAAAGCCATCCTTTAAAGTGTGAGGGTGCAAAGGATTCAGATAAAACAGAAAGGGACAGAGCAGTACCGCATAAAGAGCAGACGGGAGAATGTGCCAGCTGGTCAAAGAGTCAAAAGAAAGATAGCGTACATCAGGTGAAAGATTCAGCATATAGGTGCTTATATGCCAATGCCAGAAGCCTCCGAGCCAAAATGGGTGAGCTGGAGTGCTTGGTTGCTTACGAAGAAATAGATATAGTGGGCATAACAGAAACATGGTGGAACAGTGAGAACCGGTGGGACACTCTTATCCCTGGGTATAAACTCTATAGAAAGGACAGGAAGGGGCGCCTTGGAGGAGGGATAGCACTGTATGTTAAAGAAGAAGGCAGAGAATATAACAAGCTAGAAAACCTGGGTGAACTGGAGTCTTCCACAGAAACCCTGTGGGTGGCAATACAAGGCCGGAAAGGGAACGTGGCGTGCTACTGGGGACATGCTATTGCCCTCTGGATCAAAATGCTGACAGTGACTGGGAGTTGCAGGAGGAAATCAGGGAGGCATCAAGGAGAGGCAGGGCTGTAATCATGGGTGACTTCAATTACCCACACATAGACTGGGTAAATTCACAGTCAGGTCATGACCAAGAGGTCAAATTTCTAGATATGCTAAATGACTGTGCCCTAGAACAGTTGGTCTTGGAACTGACCAGAGAGAAGGCAACCTTGGACTTAATTCTGAGTGGCACCCAGGATCTGGTGTGGAATGTAAGTGTCATCGACCCTTTAGGGAACAGTGACCACAGTGCCATCAAATTCAGCATACATGTGGGGAGAGAATCACCAAGGATGTCAAACACAGACATTTTGAATTTCAAAAGAGGAAACTTCTCCAAAATGAGGAGTATGGTGAAAAGGAAGCTGAAAGGGAAAATCAGGAGAGCCACTTCGCTCCAAAGTGCATGGATTTTACTCAAAACCACAATACTAGAAGCCCAGTTAGATTGCATACCCAAAAGGCGGAAAGGTACCACTAAGTCCAGGAGGATGCCAGCATGGCTAACAGGTACCGTCAAGGAAGCCATAAAAGGGAAGAAGACTTCCTTCCGAAATTGGAAGGCCTGTCCAAACGAAGAGAACAGAAAGGAACACAAACTCTGGCAAAAGAAATGCAAGGTGACAATAAGGGAGGCAAAAAGAGAGTCTGAGGAACATTTAGCTAAAAGTATCAAGGGGAATAACAATAACTTCTTTAAATACATCACAAGCAGGAAACCTGCCAGGGAGGCAGTTGGACCATTAGACAATGAGGGAGTGAAAGCGACTATTAAAGAGGATATGGAGGTTGTAGAGAAGCTAAATGAGTTATTTGCGTCTGTCTTCATGGCAGAGGATACTTGGCATATACCTTTTCCTGAACCAGGCTTTGTAGGGATGGAGGCTAAAGAACTGAGCCAGATAGAAGTGATGAGAGATGATGTTCTAAACTGTCTGGAAAAACTGATAGCTAACAAATCACCAGGGCCAGATGGCATCCATCCAAGAGTCCTCAAAGAACTCAAATGTGAAATTGTTGACCTCCTTGCTCAAATATATAACTTATCCCTGAAATTGGGCTCTGTACCAGAGGACTGGAGAGTTGCAAATATAACACCGATTTTCAAGAAGGGATCCAGGAGTGATCCGGGAAATTACGGGCCGGTTAGTTTAACATCCATTCCAGGCAAATTGATGGAAAGCATCCTCAAGGATAAAATTGTAAAGCAAATAGAAGAACAGGCCCTGCTGGGAGTGAGCCAGCATGGCTTCCGCAAAGGTAAATCTTGCCTCACCAACCTTTTGGACTTCTTTGAGAGTGTCAACGAGTGTGTGGATCAAGGTGATCCAGTTGACATAGTCTACCTGGACTTCCAAAAAGCTTTTGACAAAGTTCCTCATCAAAGACTCCTGAAGAAACTTAGCAGTCATGGGATAAAGGGACAAGTCCATGTGTGGATTGCTAACTGGTTGAAAGTCAGGAAACTGAGGGGAGGTATAAATGGAGAGTTTTCACAATGGAGGGAAGTAAGAAGTGGGGTCCCCCAGGGATCTGTACAGGGACTGATGCTTTTAAATTTATTCATAAATGATCTAGAAGCAGGGGTAAGCAGCAAGGTGGCCAAATTTGCAAATGATACCAACCTCTTTCGGGTAGTGAAAGCCATAACTGATTGTGAAGAGCTCCAAAAGGATCTCTCCAAACTGGGTGAGTGGGCAACAAAGTGGCAAATGCAATGTTGGCAAGTGTAAAGTGATGCACATTGGGACGAAAAACCCCAGCTTCAAATATACGCTGATGGGATCTGAGCTGTCGGTGACTGACCAGGAGAGGGATCTTGGGGTCGTGGTGGACAGCTCATTGAAAGTGTCGACTCAATGTGTGGCAGCTGTGAAAAAGGCCAATTCCATGCTAGGGATCATTAGGAAGGGGGATGAAAATAAATCGGCTTATATTATAATGCCCTTATATAAAATGATGATGCGGCCACACCTGGAGTACTGCGTACAATTCTGGTCACCACATCTAAAAAAGGACATTGTAGAACTGGGAAAGGTGCAGAAGAGGGCAACCAAGTTGACCAGGGGCCTAGAGCACCTTCCTTATGAGGCAAGATTGCAACACCTGGGGCTATTTAGTTTAGAAAAAAGACAACTGCAGGGAGACATGATAGAGGTTTATAAAATCAAGCATGGTGTGGAGAAAGTGGATAGAGAGACGCTCTTCTCCTCTCCCATAACACTAGAACCAGGGGTCATCCCATGAAATTGATTGCCAGGACATCTAGGACCAGCAAACAGAAGTACTTTTTCACACAACACATAATCCACTTGTGGAATTCTCTGCCACAAGATGTGGTGACAGCCAACAACCTGGATGGCTTTAAGAGGGGTTTGGATAACTTCGTGGAGGAGAGGTCTATTGACGGCTACTAGTCGGAGGGCTGTAGGCCACCTCCAGCCTTGGGGGCAGGGTGCCTCTGGGTACCAGTTGCAGGGGAGTAACAGCAGGAGAGAGGGCATACCCTCAACTCCTGCCTGTGGCTTCCAGCAGCATCTGGTGGGCCACTGTGTGAAATGGGATGCTGGACTAGATGGGCTTCCTTGGGCCTGATCCAGCAAGGCTGTTCTTATGTTCTTATGTCCCCAAAAGGCTCACAATCTTAAAAAAAAAAAGTGGGATCAGGATTACAAATGTTGGAGATTTAAGAGGGGTTGATGGATCTGTCTGGCCATCAGTGAGACGCTGCAAGGCAATATTTTGCTACACAAGAAAGGGTGGTGATGGGATTGGATCTGGATCTGATGTTGATCTACTCTCAGCATGCAACTGGGTGGCTCAAACTTACCAGACTGGAACCCAGTTAATATTCAGTTATTATTGCTTTGTAGAGTCTCTGGCTGGGTGCATGGCTGATAATTTTTACTGCTGTCTTGAGAACTGGGCATTCTCTCTTGCCGTTGAGCATTTCTTCCTTTACTGCGTTCTCTCTCTCTCTCTCTCTCTCTCTCTCTCTCTCTCTCTCTCTCTCTCTCTCTCGTAAGTTGCCTTGAATACCACTGTATTGTAGAGAGGTGGTATATTCTCACTAAATAAACAAACCAAATCAAGTAAATTGAGATTGCTTTTACAAGAGCAGTTTAGGGCTCTTGAGCAGCTAAGCAAGCGCCAGATGCTGTCAGGCAACAAAGGCTTGTGAGGCTTTGGGGATCTTGGTGGGAAGAGACGAGGAGGGGTGTCTGTCCAAGAGGCTGGAGAAAACCCTGGCATGCTCCCCTCCCCATGATTCACCCCCTCCCCTCCAAGGGAGCCCCCTGGCTGCTAGTTTGCATTTTGGCAGGGTCCTCCTCCTGGTTTCATTATACATTTGAACTACTCTGCTTTTTCAGAACTAGAGTCCTGCAGCCAAGTTTGGGATGTAGCTCTCAGCAGGCTCCCACTATCTTGGCAGCTGCCAAACCTGCACACACACACACACACAGACAGCCCAACAAGACACCCCAATGCTCTCCAAGGCTGCTGTTGTTGTTGTTGCTGCTGCTGCAGCTCTGGTTTCACCTCTGGTTCCTTCACAGATCTTACCTTCCTTCACATAAGGGCCCAGTTTACTCTCCAAGGCGCTTTCCAGACTAGCTGCTCAAGAGCAGCAAAATGCCTCTGCTCTGGCAAGTTGCATTGAAAATGTAAGCAGCAGGGGGAGCAGTCTTGCAGCAACTAACAAATCAAAAAAACAGCAACT
The DNA here is from genome assembly GCF_027244095.1 of Hemicordylus capensis. Classification (NCBI taxonomy): domain Eukaryota; kingdom Metazoa; phylum Chordata; class Lepidosauria; order Squamata; family Cordylidae; genus Hemicordylus; species Hemicordylus capensis. The sequence goes on along the minus strand of NC_069657.1, from coordinate 1,033,705 downwards.
TCCTTACACCGGGAATACGACATCCTAGCTCTCTATTGCAGCGATTAAATTCAAGACAAGGCAATGTGAACGGCACCCTGCTGTCCGTGTAGCGACTGCGGTGTCACAACACAGGAAGTGCAAAAGCACACTTCTGACATCCGACGTGACCCTGTTGCAGGGTCTAATCCGGAAAGTGCCCTGAAGGCTCAAACTACATGTTACACATAACTAAAATTTGACAAAAGTTCAGGGTTTTGAGATTTCAAACAGATTTGTTTCTGAAATTTAATGTTGAGAGGTACATCTCTCAAAATTAAAGAAGTCTCTCTTTCTGATGAATTTTGTGCTAACACAGTTAAGATAATCATACTCACAGATTCATTTGTTCGTTTTGTAAAACCTGTTAAAACCCTAAGGGGCTATTCTCACGACCAGCAAAAATCAGGCTAGGAGAGCCTAGCCCGATTTTTGCTGGTCGTGTAAACCACCGGGCTTGCAGGCGAGCCGGGTGGTTTACAAGCGGGTAACCCACTTAATTGTCCCTGCCCTTAGCTGAGGTTAGCAGAGGGGCTATTCTTACAATCACAAAAATCGGGCTAGGAAAATCCTAGCCCGATTTTTGTGACCGTTAGAACCACCAGGCTCGCTAACCGGCTCCTGTAGCCCACCTCTTAGTCCGGGTTTGCGGAGTAAGCGCTCCACAAACCTGGGCTAACTGCTCGTGAGTAGCCGTGGCTACTTGTGAGTAGATCCCTGGCCGGGAAGCTTAAAAGCAGCCTCCCGGCTCGGGGGTCTCCCCAGTATGCCCTGTGCGCTCACGCAGGGCATACTGGGGCTTTCCGGGGGCCGCACGGCCCCCGAGCTCCCCAGCCCCAGCCCCCGCCGGCTCCGTCTCAGCTTAGCCCGCTCTCCCCGCAGTTTTGACAAAACCGGGTCTCAGGCTCAGAGTGAGCGCTCCACTAATCCCGTCTTTGTGCTTGACTCCGCGCCGCAGCAACTCACGAGTAGAGACCGGGAGGATAAAAAGCAGCTTCCCAGCTCGGGGGTCTCTCCAGTATGCCCTGCGCACCAGTCTCCCCTTCTCACTAACCCACTCCAGGCTCTTCTCACCAGAGTTGCCAGAACCTAAGGGGTATACTCATGGGTCAAATGGGCCATAAGCCAGAATAAAAGGCCACCTAGCTTCTCACTGATCGTGAGAAGAGCCTCTGCATATGAAAATAGTGGAGGAAATCAGAGCAAATCCAAGCCAGGAGAATTTGCCTGAGAATCTCCCCCCACCCATCCCAGTCCTTGCCCCACAAGCAACCCTTTCAGCACCAACACCCCCCACCCTACTGGAGTTCTGTCTGGTTTCCCCACCAACCCTCGTCATCACTCTGAATGTGGAAACAAGAGTCTCAAGGGCCTCTTCGGCGACAATCAGCTCCCTGTTCTTCAGTGAGTCACTGCATGCAAAATAAATGTGTTTAAATAGAGGAAAGTGCATTAATGACCTCGGTTTGAAGGATTTCTGCTGGTGCACTTTCAGATACAAAAGGCATCGCCACTCTTGCTCTCTCAAAGGCATTTATCTCATGGAAACCAGTTTGACATGAAACAGGTGATTTTCCTCTAAGTTGCTTCAGAGCCCCTGAAGTGGACCCTGGAGGCTCTTGGAGCCGCTTTTGTGGAAATGAGTGGAAATCAAGTCAACCTGGTCATGGCAACAGCAGCAACCCAACCCACCAATTGTTAGGGGGCAGGGGCTGATGGATCACTGCAGAGAAGGGTTGCCTGCTTTACTAAGTCTCTACCCCAACTGTTTACAGTAATATCATAGCTCCTACCAGAGCCCGAGGGGGAGAGGGGAGATCACTGGGGTGAGTCCTTCATAGTTGGGGGCCACTAGCCACTTTATTTGATATGATTCCTGGCGGAGGTTAAAGTGGCAAAACCCTCCCTAGAAGGGCTGAGCATTCCTAAGCCTCCAAAGGCATGTGAAGAAGGCAGACTCAAAATGAAGAGTAGCATCCTTCACCAAAAGGGGTTTATTATCGGATTAAAAGAAAAACAAGAGTATGCAATAAGAGAACAATTGTCTCTGCATAAAGCAGCTTGTAAGAGAGAGAGTTTTCATTAACCTGGGAGTTATTCACACATGGCTTCATGCTACGGGGTAAAAGTTGAGCGAAGCCACTTCGAATTACACTCGAGGCCTCGGAGGGAAGCAGCCCCTCCCCTCTGCTCTCGGGTTCGCTTTTTTTTTTTTTTTTTTGCATTTTAAAATTTTATTGATTTTAACAATACCTTAACAATCAAGTTACACTTAATTAGGTAAATATTGACTTCTTGTTTACCAGTCTGCGTGGTTCTTGTTAACTATACATCTAAGCCATTGCTATAATAATACAAAACATATATACTCAACCTTACAATTCGATTTTACCCTACCCAACATGCTGTAATTACTAAATTTCAAACCCTGCTGAAAGGTCCATGTTAGAAAAATCATTCTTGAAGTAAAGCAAGAAAGGTTCCCAATCTTCTTTGAAACATTCCAAGTTTTCATCCCTTATAAGTGTTGTAAGTTTTGCCATCTCCGCATATTCCAAAATTTTTATCAGCCAATCTTCTTTTGAAGGCATTTTAGTGTCTTTCCATTTCTGCGCATGTACTATTCTGGCCGCCGTGGTTGCATACATAAAAAAAGTGAAGTTTCTTCTGGAGAACTCTCCTTGAGTTATTCCCAGCAAGAAGGATTCTGGCCTCTTAGGGAATGTCATCTAAATTTTTTTCTTCAACTCATTATATAGCATATCCCGGGTTCGCTTTTGATGCAGGATCACATTGCATGCCTCTGTGTTTTCCTTCTAGCATTGGCTAGAAGGAAAACACAGAGGCATGCAATGTGATCCTGCATTCCTTAGCACTCCTTAGATAGGAACACAATGAGGCGGGTCTCACGATCAGTGAGACCCGCTTTGTCCAGGTTTGTGGGGAGAGCGGGCTAAGCCCACTCTCTCCGCAGATGATCAGGCAGACCTGCCTGGGCAGCCGGATCGGCTGCCCACACAACTGCTGGCTCCGTGACGGAGCCGACAGGGGCTGGGGAGTTCGGGGGTCATGCAGCCCCCGGAACCTCCAGTATGCCCTGCACGAGTGTGCAGGGCATACTGGAGAGACCCCCGAGCTGCTTTTCAGCCTCCTGCTGGGGGTCTACTCGTGAGTATCCATGGTGCGGAGCTGCAGCGTGGCTGTTCACAATTTTTTAAAAAATGGGTTTGCTGAGTGCTCACTCCGCAAACCTGGTTTAAGGGGTGGGCTACTTGAGTGGGTTACCTGCTCAGGAACCACCAGGCTCGCAGCTGAGTCGGGTGGTTCCCACGGTGGGACGAAATCGGGCTAGCAGAGGCTAGCCCGATTTCGTCCCATCATGTGAATAGCCTCAATGATTCTACATCAGTGCCTATCCCTATTTGCTCCAGCATTTTAAGAAAAGCTCTTGAAACCAGCATTATAAAAACCCAGAAATACATCAAGATAAGCTAGAATTCGGAAGACAAAGCTCGATTTGTGTATGGAGTGCTTCCAAGGATCTTGAATGGACTTCAGGGTAAGTTTGTCTGGTGTGTGAATGTACACACTCTCAATCTTCCAGAGGAGATTCGGAGTAACAGCTCTGTCTGCAAAAGCTCCAGGCAACTCAGATTCAAGCAATACAATAAAGCACTACAACAGACACCATCAAGTGTCTATTACTCACAAGCAGGGATCTTCCTGCTGTCTCCAGCCTCCAGGCTGTGGCCTTCCCATTTCCGCAGTAGCTTCTCCACCAGCTGCTTCCTCAGGGCGCTCTTGGGACAGAACAAACCAACAGAACTGAGCTTCCTCTTCTGCTGCTGGTGGCTGTGAGTGTAACTCTGGATTGGTCCGGTTTTGATTTCCCCAGCGGGGGTTCCCTTATTAAGAAAGGCCCATCACCCCAGCATTTGCTTTAAGTGAGGTCCAGCCCCCCCTCCAATCCTTCCCATCACTTCAAGTAAGGGGGAAAAGATACACTAAAATTGCTTTAGAATTACTCATCCAATCTCAAGGTACATACAGCTGTCTGCTCCCACTTGAGCCTGCCCGGCGCTGGAGACTTGGGTCGGAGGCCTTGTTCTCCATTCTTTCATTGTGCAAGAGCAGACATGTAGGCAAGTGAGACAGAGCCTTCTTGCAGGGGGCACCAAACCTGTAGATTGCCCTCCCCATGGAGATCTGTCCGTCTTAGTTTTTAGACTTCTTTCAAAGCCTTTTTTTTTTGTTTCCACAGGCTTAGCTAGGATGATTATTACAGGAGGCTTGAAACATAGTGAGGCTATTCTCATGACCTGCAGAAACTGAGCTCAAGATGCCCAGCCTGGTTCCTGTGGGTCGTGCAGCTCCCGGCAGCAAGCTAGCGTAATTGCTTCCCCTAAACGTGATTTGCAGAGCGCATGCTCCACTAACCCGATTTACCTGCTCGTGTGTTGCCATGGCGCAGCTCCACACGGTGGCAACTCACAAGGAGACCCCCCAATGGGGAAGCAAGAAGCCTCCCAGTGTCAGGCGGGCTCCCCAGAATGTCCCGCACATTTTTGTGGGGCATTCTGGGACTTCCAAAGGCCCCCAATCCCTGGTAGCCCAACCGGCTCCGTGATGGAGCCAGTAATCATGTGGATTAGCCACCTGATCGTCTGCGGGGAGAGTGGCTCAAAGCCGCTCTCCCTGTTAAACCCCTTACGGCTCTCCACGCTGCTCATGTGGAGAGCCCCAATGAGTATCAGGACGAGCTGCAGTTTTGATCTCTTGCTTTGTTCATTGTTTTACTCCAAGGTTTTATGAAATGCTACTGCTGTGTGTGTTCTATTGGGTGCTGTTTTTAATGGAATTGTATTATTTTATTTTGAATAAATATACATGCTTTGAGTGTTTGACTGAAAAGCAGGGTTGAAAATTAAGATTGAGAGCAGAAGTTCAATGCTTTTAACTTTCAGCTTAAACTTGGGAGAGGGGTGGGAAAGCGGGGCCAAAAGCTGGGGCTGGTTCTGAGTTGTGGAGGAAAACATGATTGTAAGGTCCGTGGGGCCTGGTGGGCTTCCAGAGTGGCAGCAGCAATGGTGGTGGTTCCTTTGTTATAATGGTCCTGGTCCCCCCCCACCACCACCAGCTGTTTAAAGACGAGAGCAGCTCCTATCAACAACTGCCTGCTACCACGTTTTCTTTTCCCCAGAATGGCCCCTGGAATTGTGACACATCATAGCATCCTGCCGACTGAGATGTATTCTGGGGAAAATGTGCTCCTCCATCGGTTGCCACCATTTTTCTTCAAGGCCAGGAGTCTTGCAGGGAGCAGGACATCTTAACATCTGCTTCCCAGAGACAGCTGCTGCACAGTGGTGAGAGCCTGTGTAGCTGTCGTCTGCTCTTGTCAGCCTGCCTGCCTGCCTGTGTGCCCCCTGACATCTGGGGCTATGGCTACTGCCCTCTGGGTGAGTCTGTGCGAGATTGGGGCCAGGGGGAGGGAGTCAGCAGTTCCTGAGGACCATCTGCCCAGATTAGTCATCTTTCTGGGCTTATAAAAGGGCTGCTGCCCTGTGGCAACAGGCCCGCCACCTGTGGGGTTGCCTCTTTGGGGGAGCCACTTCAGGGGGCAATGAGGGTGCGGCCAGGTGGCCGTATTCTGGCTTCTGTTGATTTTAGGTCCTGGGTGTTTCAGGTGTGTCTTGGGTTGTCTGGGGATGGGGAGACAGGGAGTGTGTCCACTGACTATAGGGTGGCTACTCCAGTGGTAGTGGGGAATAGAAGATGTAATGTTGGCAGGCCAGTGAGCTGTTACAGGGGAAGGGAACTCAGAAATCTATTAGCTGTGCTGCAGTTTCTGACCTTGGGGAGCAGTGCCAACCAACCCTGGAACCTCACCTTGTTCCTCTGTAATGCCAGGTCTGTCCAGAATAAGTCGGAAGCCATCCATGATTTGATTCTGGATGAAGGGGCAGACCTGGTATGTATTACAGAGACTTGGTTGGGGGAGGCTGGTGGCCCCGTCTGATCACAGCTTCTCCCTCCAGGATACTCTGTTGAGGAGCAGGTGTGGGGACGTGGGCGGGGAGGTGGAGTGGCTGTGGTCTACAAGGATAACCTGTCCCTGACCAGGATCCCTGTGGAAGTGTCTGACCATATTCAATGTGTGTATCTAAATTTCGGGATCACTTTGGGACCAATTTGTCTGGGGTGGCTCTGGAGTTCATAGCAGCCATGACAACTATGGGCCTATCCCAATGGGTCTTGGAACCAACACACGTTGCTGGTCACACGCTTGACCTGGTCTTTCACTCTGATCCGGGTGGTGTTCCGTGGGTGCGGACTCCTGTGATTTCCCTATTGTCATGGATGGACCACCATCTGGTTAAGGTTGGACTCACAGTCACACCCCATCTTTGTAGGCCCAGGGGGCCCATTAGAATGGTCTGCCTGAGAAGGTTATTAGATCCAGTAGGGTTCCAAGAAGGCTTGGAGGGATTTAGTGTTGGCTCTGCTGGTGATCCTGTTGATGCCCTGGTGCAGAATTGAAACAGGAAACTCAACAGGGCAGTAGACAGGATTGCTCTCAAGCATCCTCTCTGACCCACTTCAAAATTAGCCCTTTTGTATACGGAAGAACTACGGAGGCTGAAGCGGCGAGGTAGATGACTGGAGCACAAGTGGAGGAAGACTCGACTCAAATCCAGCAGATTACAGCATACAGTAGAGCATATTTGAAGTTCTATGCTCTGGCAAAATGGGCAGCAAAGAAGCGATTCTTTTTGGCCTGTATTGCGCCCGCAAATTCACATCCAGCAGAGTTGTTCAGGGTTGTGAGAGGGCTAGTGAGTGCCCCTCCTCCCTTGAATCAAACTTGGAAGCATCAATTACCCACTGTGATGTGTTTAATGATTGCTTTGTGGATAAAATTTCAGGGTTTCAGGCCTTTCAGGGTTTTTTTAATTAGTTCTAATTGTTTTAATGTTAACCTGGTTTTCAGGGTTTTGATTGTTTTGATAGTTTAATTGTTTTTTAAGATGTTTTTAAACTGGTGTTTATATTTGTATTTCTGTTTTAATTGTTTTTAATGATTCTGTTTTTTAATTGTAAACCGCCCTGAGCCAGCTCGGAAGGGCAGTATAAACATCGAATGAATGAATGAATGAATGAATGAATGAATGAATAAATAAATAAAATCCCTCGTATTCTGGCTGACTTGGATTTAGAACCCACAGTTACTGCAGTATCTGAATTGGACATGTCCAGTGACTCCTCTTATGTGGTCAGGCTGGATCAGTTCCAGTTTGTGACTCGTGAAGATGTTGACAAGGTGCTTGGAGTGGTGCAGCCTACCACCTGTTTTCTTGACCCTGGTCCGACATGGCTTATACTATCAGAGCCAGCGTGGTGTAGTGGCTAGAGTGCTGGACTAGGACCGGGGAGACCCGAGTTCAAATCCCCATTCAGCCATGAGACTTGCTGGGTGACTCTGGGCCAGTCACTTCTCTCTCCGCCCAACCTACTTCACAGGGTTGTTGTAAGGAGAAACCTAAGTATGTAGTACACTGCTCTGGGCTCCTTGGAAGAAGAGCAGGATATAAAAATGTAAATAAATAAATAAATATCTGGCAGAGATGTTGTTGTGGAAGGTCTAGTAGAGATCATAAATGCTTCTCTGAGGGAGGGAAGGAAGGATGCCTCCTTGTCTTAAGGAGGCAATTCTGAGACCGCTTTTGAAGAAGCCTGCATTGGATCCCTCAGAGTTAAGCAACTATAGGCCCGTCTCTAATCTTCCATGACTGGGTAAGGTAATTGAGAAAGTGGTGGCCTCCCAACTCCAGGCAGTCTTGGGTGAAACTGAATATCAAGACCCGTTTCAGACCAGCTTCCTGGTGGGCTATGGGGTGAAGACTGTCTTGGTCGGCCTGATGGATGATCTCCAACTAGGAATTGACAGAGGAAGTGTGGCTCTGTTGGTCCTTTTGGACCTCTCGGCGGCTTTCGGTACTGTTAAACAGAGTATCCTTCTGGAGTGTCTGAGGGGGTTGGGGGTGGGAGGCACTGCTTTGCAGTGGTTCCACTCTTACCTCTTGGGCAGATTCCAGATGGTGTCCCTTGGGAACAGTTCTTCAACAACTGAACTTGTATATGGTGTCCCTCAGAGCTCCGTATTGTCTCTGATGCTGTTTAACAACATGTGAACAACATGTTGTTTACATGAAACCACTGGGAGAGATCATCAGGAGATTTGGTGCAGGGTGTTTTCAGTATGCTGATGACACCCAAATCTATTTCTCCATGTCAGCATCATCGGGAGAGGGCATAACCTCCCTAAATGCCTGCCTGGAGGCAGTGATGGGCTGGATGGGAGGTAGGAAGCTGAGGCTGAATCCAGATAAGACGGAGATACCTATTGTGTGGGGTCGGAACTCAGGAGATGATTTTGATCTGCCAGTTCTGGATGGGGTCACACTTCCCTGGAAGGAACAGGTACGCAGTCTGGGAGTGCTTCTGGACACAAACCTCTCCCTGGTGTCCGAGGTTGAGGCTGTGGCCAGAGGTGCCTTTTATCAGCTTATATGTTAGCTGCATCTGTTTCTTGAGATAAATGACCTCAGAATAATAATCTATATATTTAATTTGCTTAGCCGGCATATGTGCCCAGGATTTGGTGGTGGAACTCTTGCAACAGGTTGCAAGAGTTCCGCCACCAAAGGGTGAGCGTTGCGGGCAAGAAAAATGGCAGTGGGTGATAGCGGTGGGCCGCAAAATGGCCTGAGGAGGTGGGCTCGGCTGGCTGCCGGGAGATGGCAGTATGGCCTGGCCAGGTCAGGCTGTTCCGGGTAAGGAGAAGGAGGCGGCGGCAGCCCAGCCTGGCCTGGCCACAGGGAGTGGGTGCGGGAGGCGGCAGCAGGACGGCCAGAGTAGGCACCAGCGAGAGGGGTGAGTGGGAAACAAGTGCCGGCGCGAAGCCCCGGCTCCTGTCGGTGGCCAGGGTGGGAGGGAAACGGGCGGCGAGACTTCTGAAGTAAGAGGCACAGTGCGGGGCAGGGAGGAGAGGAACAGAAGGGGAGGGAGGACAAGAGAGAGGGGGAGGGGAGAGGGGTGGGAGGGGAGGGCAGGGAGCAAGAGAGAGGGGAGCAGGATCGGGCAGGGGGAGGGAGGGCAAGAGGGTGTGAGGCAGGAGGGAAGGGGAGGGAAGGCAAGAGAGAGTGGGGCAGGAGGGAGGGAGAGAGGGGTGGGAGGTGAGGGCAGGGAACAAGAGAGAGGGGAGCGGGAGGGAGCAGGGGGAGGGAAGGCAAGAGAGTGGGCAGGAGGGAGGGCAAGAAAGTGTGGGGCAGGAGGGATGGGAAGGGAGGGCAAGAGAAAGTGGGGCAGGCTTCCCTGAGTAGCCACCAGATGAGCCGGTGGCAAATGCAGACGGACCTCTCCTGATGATCTCAATGGGTGGTGGGGTTCATAACGAAGAAGACGTTCTCTTAAATACCCAGGGCCCAGCCATTTAGGGCTTTACAGGTTATAACTAACACCTTGTATTTTGCTTGGAAACATATCAGCAGCCAGTTTAACTCCTTCAATACAGGAGTAATATGGTCTCTCCTAGATGACCCAGAGACCAGCCTGGCTGCCGCATTCTGGACCAACTGTAGTTTCCAGACTACGTAGAAGGGCAGCCCCACAAAGAGCGCATTGCAGTAATCCAGTCTGGAGGTTATCAGCAGATGTACCACTGTTTTGATGCTGTCTATACCACTGTTTTGAGGTCATCTATCTCAAGAAACAGAGATAGACTTGACTACTGCAATGCACTCTAAGTGGGGCTGCTTTTGTACATAGTCCAGAAACTGCAGTTGGTCCAGAATGCGTCTGCTCTCTGGGTCATCTTGGACCATATCACTCCTATCTTTAAAGAACTACATTGACCGCTAATACGTTTCTGGGCAAAATACAAGGTGTTAGTTATAACCTATAAAGCCCTGAACCGGTTGGGCCCTGGGTATTTAAGAGAACGTCTTCTTTGCTATTTATTTTATTTTATTTATTTATTGTTGAATTTATATACCGCCTTTCATTAAAAACAATGCCAAGGCAGTTTACAAAAGTTAAAAAACATACAATAAAATGACAGTAAAAACATTAAGCTAAAAATATAAAACCAATCTAATTTAAAAACTATAAAATACATGCATAAAAACTATAAATGGATAAAAACACATAGAAGCAGCTATAGAAATAGTCATATAAAAGCCTGGATAAAAAGCCAAGATTTAAGAAGCTTTCTAAAAACTCTGATGGAGTCCGAGGAGTGAATGGCCACCGGGAGAGCATTCCAAAGTCTGGGGGCAGCAACAGAGAAGGCCCTGTCCTGCGTGCACGACAACCAAGCCTCCCTCATTGTTGGCACCCAGAGCAGAGGCCCCCCTCCCAGATGATCTCGTCAAGCGGGCAGCAACCCCTGGGAGCAGGCAGTCCCTCAGATATCCCAGGCCCAAACTGTTAAGGGCTTTAAAGGTCAAAACCAGCACCTTGAATTGGACCCGGAAACAAACTGGCAGCCAGTGCAGCTCTTTCAGGGTGGGTGTGATGTGCTCCCACCAGGCAGCTCTGGACAAAACACTAGCTGCCGTGTTTTGCACTAGCGGCAGTTTCCAGATATTCTTCAAGGGCAGCCCCACGTAGAGCGCATTGCAGTAATCCAGCCGTGACGTGACTAAGGCAGGGGTAACCGTGGCCAGATTTGCATTCTCGAGAAAGGGACGCAGCTGGCACACGAGCCAAAGCCGTGCAAAGGCACCCCTGGCCACCGCCTCCACCTGAGCCTCAAAAAGCAGAGCTGGGTCCACTAGTACCCCCAAGCTGCGTACTTGCTCCTTCAAGGGCAGTGCAACCCCATCCAGAACCAATAAAAACTCCTCATCCCAATTGGCTCTCCTACTGACCAACAGTACCTCCGTCTTATCCGGATTCAATTTCAGTTTGTTAGCCCACATCCAACCCATCACGGCCTCCAGCCCCCGATTCAGGACATCCACCGCCTCCCTAGGATCAGATGACAAGGAGAGATAGAGCTGAGTGTCATCCGCATATTGCTGACAACTCAGTCCAAGTCCCCGGATGACCTCTCCCAGCGGCTTCATGTAGATGTTAAACAGCATGGGGCTATGAACCATACCGTCCATTGAGATCATCTGGAGAGGTCCGTCTGCAGTTGCCACCGGCTCGTCTGGTGGCTACTCAGGGACGGGCCTTCTCCACTGCTGCCCCGAGGCTTTGGAATACACTCCCTGCTGAAATAAGAGCCTCCCCATCTCTGACAACTTTTAAAAAGGCAGTCAAGACACATTTGCTCACCCAGGCTTTTAATTAGAGACTGTTTTAATTGTTTGATTTTTAATAGTTTTAACCTTTTAAGTTTTAAATTGTTGTAATGTTTTAAGCTTTTTGTTTGTTGTTTTTATTGTTTTGGTGTAAACTGCCCAGAGACTTGTGTTTTGGGTGGTATAAAAATATGTTAGATAGATAGATAGATAGATAGATAGATAGATAGATAGATAGATAGAACCTGGAAAAGCCTTTTGGAATTATATCATGTTGCTCTGGGACAATAGACTGGTTCAGGGAAATTCCCCACAGCCCCTCACATCATATGGGTGCACCTTGCCCCCCCCCTCCCCGACTCCATCCCACCACATAATTGTGGTGGGAGGGCATTTTCCAGACTATGAGATTTGCAACAGGTAAAGTGTTGCAAAGTGTGACGGAATCGTGCAATAGTTTAAAACTGAGAGTAAAGTGTTATTCTCTGAGGCTCTTCTCACGATCGGTGAGAAGCACCTGGATGGGTTTGCGGGGAGAGCGGGCTAAGCCAGCTCTCCCCGCCAACGAGCAGTCAGTCTGCTCCAGGCAGCTGAACCGGCCGCCCGCATGACTGCTGGCTCTCTTAAGGAGCCAGCGGGGATCGGGGGGCTGTGCACCCCCTGGAAGCGCGAGCGTGTAGGGCATGCTGGAGAGACCCCTGAGCCAGGAGGCTGCTTTTTCCACTCATGAGTTGCCACAGTGCAGAGCCGTGCTGTGACAACTCACGATCAGAAAGCCCAGGTTAGCAGAGCGCTTGCTCCGTTAACCTGGGCTTAGGGGAGGGTTGCTTAAGCGGGTGGCCCGCTTTCATGAGACCTGGCTCAGCTGCGAGCCCCGTGGTTCTCACGGTCCTGCAAATTGGGATAGGCTCCCTTAGCCCAATTTTGCATGACTGTGAGAATAGTCTCATTGTTTTGTTGTAGGTTGGTGGCCATTCCTAGTTTCCATCCACTGAAACCTGTTTTCAAGGCAGGACTCTCCATATTCTCCTTGAAACACGTTTATTTTGCAGCATGAAGAGTTCACGAACTTCTAGGGTCCATGAACTCTTCATTCATCATCTTGGTGCAAATGATGAATGACGAGAGTGCACTACTATTGAAAATAACAGCAAAACCCAGTACCCCATGGGCTTCTGGTTTGTGGGGTGGTTGGCATCCCTCAAGCACTAAACCACAACCCACTCTGGCCTACCCTGGCACCACCCAAGTGGAGTTATGAGGCTGCTGAAATCCCCCTTATTCCCTATGGGGAAAAATACAAACCTTAAAGATGCACACACTTGGAAGATTTGTTTTTTTTTAAAGTGGGGGGATCACCCCTTTGGCTTTGAACTTTGGGTGGTAGCTGTCTAGCTGACACCCTAGGAGGCACCTACAGGTGGAAATGGGCACTGTCTGTCCCCATTGTCCACTATGGGTGGATCCAGCGCACATCATCAAAAACAAATATTTATATACTGCTTTACAAAGAAGGTTTCCAAAGATCACACACACCACATCCATTGTGTCCCACCATCCCCAACAGAAATACAATTGATCTACACAACAGTGTGAAACAATAAAATGCACTGCCCCCCCCCCCGCCACACCCACCACAAATGCAGGATAACAGCAGCAGCAGCCAGCAACAAAGCTTTGGAATGAGTTCCCTAGTGAAATAAGAGCCTCCCCATCTCTGACAGCTTTAAAAAAGTCTTTAAAGAGGCATCTGTTCACCCAGGCTTTTAATTAATATTGTTTTAATGGTTTTAATGCTGTTTTAAAATATTCTTTTACAAACGTTAAGTTGTAATGTTTTAAACTTTTCATTTTTGTTTTAATGAATGTTTTACTTTGTTTTTGTTTTGTTGTAAGCCACCCAGAGATGTAAGTTTTGGGCAGTATAAAAATATGTTAATAAAATAAATAAAAATAAAACAAGCAAGTGTGATATCAGAGGCGCAGACTGTGGCAGCAACAGAACCTATTGTAGATGCAAGCAATGGAGTTTGAATAAAAATGAGGATGCATCACAAGTCACAATATGACCCAATTTTCATTGCAAGGAAGTCCACGCACACACAGCACCTGTCCTGTGCCAATCCGTGAGGTTACCATTACTACAGCCACAGGCACAACGACAAAGCAAGGCATTTGAATTGCATATGCTGCTCCATTAGTGATTATGGAGGGCGGGGGGACATATACCAGGGCATGCATGCTCCGCAAAAGGGTTAGGGTTGGGTTAGGGTTCGTTTTTGCCATGGCCTCAGAATGCGGGGCCCTCTGCGTGACAGACCGGCTGACGCATGGGAGGGCACCAGCATCAAGCTCACCCTTGGCCATGGCTGGGGGCGTGGGGGGGTTGGGGGTAGGTCCATGTGTGTCTGTGCTGCTTCAGTCACAATCCTTCCAAGGGCGGGAGGAGGGGGGAGCAAAGCAAAGTTGCGTACAAACATTAACGAAACAAGTGCCAAGCCACATTACAAAATGAAATGCAGGCAAACAAAGAAATCAAATCACCAGCATCCGCTTCATGCATCATGGGCTTTGGGTGGGTTTGTTTAAAGGTTCGGGGTGGGGAGAGAAATGGGCAGAGAGGCGGCTAGAGGGTGCCCAGTGCCAGAAGTCTGGTGGGCAGACAATAGGCTTGTGATTTCTTTTAAGCTTTGGGATGGGATTTAGGTGGGTTCGTTTTAAGGTTTGAGATGTGGGGTGTGTGCAGGGGCCGATTAAGTATTTTTGCCACCCATAGGCAACCAAAGATTTGCCGCCCCAGCTTGAGGGGCCTGGCAGCGATACTTATAAAGGGGAATCTGGCAAAGATTACCCTTTACAAGTAAAGGGCTGGGTGTGGGAGGAGTTAGATCTTTTCCCCATGCTCAGAGAGCCCCCAAATGGCCCGACCTGTCATTTGGGAGGCAGGCCAGCCCATGGGAGGAGCTCTTGCCACCACCCCACCACCACCACACCGCCACCATCCTTCTGCCCTCCCGATATGCAGTGGCGGTTTTTAAAAGGTAGAGAAGGAAGATTTAATTTTTCCTCGATCAGGTCCTTTACTTGCACACCACTCTCAAAATTTGCTGCCCCTCAAAATTTGCCGCCGTAGGCCAGTGCCTCTATTGCCTATGCATTAATCTGCCCCTTTGTGTGTGACAAAATGGGCAGAGAGGGCTGGAGAGGCTTCTGTTTTTAAAAACTGCCAAAAACTCTTTGGTTGGGAGGGATTGCAAAAGACAGAAAACAAACAAACAAACAAACAAACAAACAAACCACTAGCCTAGGCTACCCTTCCCTTTCCTAACCACAAAAGTACCTAACTAATATGGAGATCCCTCCCACAGGCAGAACCCCTGCTCAAACTTCTTTTAAACTAAACACAACTTTTTAAAATGCAAACCCAAAACCAAGTCCAATCTCCCTCCAACCAGAAAAAAACACAATTTTAAAAATACACAATTCAATATTGTACTTTGTGTATCTGTGTTTAGTGTCACAAAAGGCTACTCACTCAGTCTAGGACTTTGCCCACATTGTACCCAGTTGTCCACTTCTGCATGGCCTCTGCTCCTTAGTTCAGTCTTCTTCAATCTTCTTCCCCTTTCAGTCTCCAGGGGGCGGGGGCAGGGGCAAAAGCCCGGGAAATTTTTAAAAGGTGGGGGGGGGGGTGGCTGGCCAGGTGGCCAGTGGCCACAGGGGTTCTGGGGCTGGCTGGCACAGACAGCAGGCACAGGGAGTGATTCTCTCAGCAGCAGGAAGGGGGTGGAAAAAAATTATCTTCTCTTTTCCTCAATCAGGAAAGCAGGAACCACAAGCAGAGAATCCCCTCCAGGCAGCAGGCAGGCAAGGCAAGGCAAGGCAAAGCAAAGCTCCTCTGGCTCTCTCTCTCTCTCCTCCCACAAGACAGGAAGGAAGAATGGTGGCTGGCTGCCTCCTTAAGTACACTAGAAAACCCCTCCTTCCAAGCCCCCCATCCCTTCTTTGACCTTTCCCCTAGCCAATGCGGGGTCAGTCACCCCTGGCAACACAATATTTGAATGGAAATGAGCCAATCTGGAACCAGGGGAGAATCGCCAGCAAATCACTGCATACTGTAAGTCACCAATCTGACACTTGAGAGGGTGAGGATTTCAAAAAGGTTTCTTGAAATAAAATGGAGACAGCAAGAGAGATCGCCACAAAATGGAGGTCTGAATCTACAAATCTTTTGGGTCCAAAATCCGGGCGATTTGTTTTGGACCTGAATCTGGCTGGCTAGCACAGGAGCACAGGAGTGATTTATTTTGTCTACCAATTGCCTGAAACAGGTAGATTGGGGTACAAACCATTTTGTACCTGAATTGATTCACACATCCCTACCTGTTCCCTTTCAGAAAACAGAAAACTCAGGAGGTTTATTCTCCTTAATTACCCTTCAGATAGGTGCCAGTGGCTGAGATTCCACTTAGTGACCTGCTCCTCCATAAGTGGGGGATGCGCACTTGCTCTGAGAGTGTGGAGAGCCCACTGATGCTCCTTACTAACCAGGGGCGTATCTAGGGTGGGGCAGGCAGGGCACGTGCCCCGGGCACCATTTGAAGGGGCGCGCCATTTCATAAAAAATTTTTAAAAATTAAAAAATGGCTGCTGAAAACACAGTGGCCACTGCACATGCTCAAATAGCCTCTGTGAGGACCTAAGCCAGGCCAGGCCTTGCAGAGGCCATTTGAGCATGCGTGGTGGCCATTTTGTTTTTAGCGGCTGTTTTAAAAAAATTAAAAAATGGCCACAACACATGTTAAAATGGTCCCTAGAAGCCAGCGGGGGGAGGGGGAACCTTTGCAGACCCCCCACCACAGCCTTTAGGAAGCCCCCCAAAGGGACTACAGATATTATTTTTAATTCAATATAATATAAATCACTGTACACCTATTCATTTTGGCACTATGTACAGAGAATCAGGGCTTGTGAATAATGATCTGAAGCTTATGAGCTAGGATTGTATTCATTTGCTCTTACTTTGTTTCTTGTGATGAGTGAGTTAAATGTGATGTCTTAATAATATGGCTACTAATGGTGAGTTTGTCTTTGAATCAGTGTGAAATCTTAAGGCCCACTGGGAATTAAAATTAAAATCTTAATTAAGGCCCACTGGGAATTTCTTGCTCTCTTTCTCTCATTTCAACTGTCTTTCTGAAATACTAGAATATATTCCAAACAGTGACACAGATTACTCTGCATATCCTTTAATTATTTTCAGAGTATCTGGGAAAAGTCAAATTCTCCATTTATTTTTAAAACTTATGTAATAGTGATGCTACAACACATAGTAGAGACTTAGACAGGCACTTTTGTTTAGTTTTCTAAGTACACCTCCACATCTGGGTATTTCAGATATCTGGGTATTTCATGAGCCCCAGCATACTGAAATTGGTAGTTTCCCAACATTTTTTGGTCTGGCTACGTCCACTGCTAAATAATTTTTGAAATATTAAAAGATTAACAAGCTTGACTTGTATTTTTCAGCTGATATTATGATAAAGTTATCTGAAAGATGGGTGTCAGATGTTTGGACAGGGGGCGCAATTTCAGTGCTTGCCCTAGGCACTATTTTTCCTAGATACGCCACTGTTACTAACTGAGCAAAGAGGCGCCTTTTAAAAGTGGCAATTCTCTTTGTTGAGCAGGGGGAGAGCAACTGGCCCTCTCCAGCCCCAACACAGCATCCCTCCAGTGGCGGTTGCTGATGTTTACCTTATGTTTTGTTTTAGATTGGAGACCTTCGGGGACAGGGGAGTCATTTTACTTACTTACTTACTTACTTACTTACATCGTGCATGTTGTGTGCATGAGCATCAGCCATGGGCATGGTGATGCTGATCAGGGCTGCTGCACAGGAACGCTGCAGCCCAGCGCACCCACTTGTTTTGAGAGTGCCGGTTGGGCGGCGGGGGGGGGGGGGGGTGGCAGGGCTGGGGCTGACAGGTAAGCAGTGCTTTCCCTGCCCCTTAAAGCAACTGCCCCTGCCCTCCCCGGAGGGCACAAACTAGTTTTTGCACATCCCTAGTCCCCAACCAGGAGAACGGAGTGGATACTACACAGTCCTCACAGTTAGAAGTTGCATGTAATGTTATTCAAGGACCCGGCATGTTTGTTTATTTCTGTTACTTTTTTCCTATTAATGAAAGATGAAATGACATACATTGTACACTGAATGGTGCATGGAAACCCTTATTGTGCACATTACGGGGCATTAAAGCAGATGCACACATGGTATAATAGCATTTGCTTGAGCTCAGGGAATGCGGTTTTCCACCACAACTTCCCAGCAGTAGAAAGTCTGTCAAGGACAAAGGAACCAGCCATCACCTGAGGACAATTCTCAGCATGACTTTTTAAGAGCAGAAAAGGCTGACTTCATGACAGAAGCACACATTTCCAGGGATGCAAACAGCAAAACAATCAGACAGCACCATGATGGATGTGCTCAGGTTAAACAGATATCAGACACATGTACCTAAATCCTATGGAGGAGTCCCCTGTCTGTCACTGTCATGTCCTCCAAATATTTCTTTCTGCTAATCTTTTAAGTGAGGCTGGGTCTATACTGTTGCAAAGTAATTACATATCTTAGGGATGTGCATTTCATTTCGGGCACAGATCGTTCTGTGCCCGAAACAACGAATTTCGGGTGATTCGGAGCCGATCCGAATCACCCCTGCGCACCTCCAAAAATTTCTGTGCCCGATCCGAATCACCCTGATTTCGTTAAAAAAAATTCGGGTGATTCGGACCTCCGTGGGCATGTCTGCAGCCTCCATTTTGTGGCTGCAGAATTGCCTTCTTCTTCCCCCTCCATTTTAATTCTGACAGCTCTTTGAATTTCCCGCCTTTTTTCTCCATTGACTTCAATGCAGAAAAATTTTCCCATTCACCTCCATTGAAAATAAAAGTTCCTACCTGCAGAGGAAAATGACCAAATAAGGTTTGGATAGTAAATCACACCCTCCCATTGGCCAGGTACAGGTGGAAGTAGGGTCAAGGGTGGGGGTGATTTTTGGAGGGCTTTGCAGGAGGGTTTTTAAGGGGCCACCAGTAGCCATTTTCTTCCTTTCTGCTGCCTTGCGTGGGAGAAGAGACACAAGAGAGAGATCTGCTGCCTTGCTTAGTAAGTCTTGCCTCCATTTTGATTTTGGATTTTTGTGGGTGCTGTTTTTCTGCATTTACGCCAGTGCTCTGCCTTGTTGGTTGGTTTTCTGCTTTATTTAAGCAATTTTTAAAATAAAGAGAGAAGAGGGTGGAAATTTTTTTTAAAGAAACCTCTGCCTTGCAGAGGTTTCCCACTGCTCATTTTTAAATCCTTGTTGGGGCTAGAAGAGGGGGAGAATTTTTTTTTTTCTAAGGAAACCTCTTCCTTTCAGGGGCAAACCACTTTTCAATTTTTAATCCATTTTTGGATTAAAAGAGGGTGAGATATTTTTTTTAAAAGAAACCTCTGCCTTGCAGAGGCAAACCCTCTGCTCATTTTTTAATCCTTGTTGGGGCTAGAAGAGGGGGAGATTATTTTTAAGGAAAGGATTGGAAGGAAACCTCTTCCTTGCAGAGCAAACCTCCTCTTCCCATTTTTTAAAATCCTTTTCTGGATTAAAAGAGGGTGAGATTTATTTATTTTTTAAAGAAACCTCTGCCTTGCAGAGGCAAACCCTCTGCTCATTTTTTAATCCTTGTTGGGGCTAGAAGAGGGGGAGATTATTTTTAAGGAAAGGATTGGAAGGAAACCTCTTCCTTGCAGAGCAAACCTCCTCTTCCCATTTTTTAAAATCCTTTTCTGGATTAAAAGAGGGTGAGATTTATTTATTTTTTAAAGAAACCTCTGCCTTGCAGAGGCAAACCTCTGCTCATTTTTTAATCCTTGTTGGGGCTAGAAGAGGGGGAGATTTTTTTTAAGGAAAGGATTGGAAGGAAACCTCTTCCTTGCAGAGCAAACCTCCTCTTCCCATTTTTTAAAATCCTTTTTTGTGAAGAGAAGAGGAATAGATTTTAGATATTTTTTTTAAAACATCTGACTGCCTGCAAGCATTGCCAGCCTGCAGCCCTTGGTGGGAAAGGAGGGGTTTTTTTCTCCTTTTGAATCCCCCCACCCTATTTTTTGCCAAACCACTTTTTTGGGCAATTTTTTTCTGCGGAGAGTCACTGCTGCCTGTGCCTGCCTGCCTGCCTGCCTGCACTCCAGGCCCGCCTGTGTGACCAGCCACCAGACCAGACCCTCAGAGGTGGACGCCAGAGACCCGGCGTTGGAGAAGCCTACACCTGAGTGAGATTGGCCCAGCCATTTTATATTTTACACACGCACACAACACACAGACACATGCACGTCACACACGGCGTTCTAATCTGTAGTGTTCCATTCTTTAACTGTGCATTTGGGGTTTATTAATTTTTCCCTGTTTTTAGGTTTTTGGGGTTTTCACTTTTCTCTATAAGTGTTGTGTGATAGTTGTTGTAAGATTGGGTTTTAAATAAATAGTGTTTTAAATAAATAGGGTTTCAAAGTGTTGTGATAGTTGTAAGATTGGGTTTTAAATAAATAGTGTTTTAAATAAATAGGGTTTTAAAGTGTTGTGATAGTTGTAAGATTGGGTTTTAAATAGTGTTTTAAATAAATAGGGTTCTAAATAACTAGGGTTTGTGTGTAACCTTCCCCGGTAGCTAGCTATTAGGAGGAGGTTCAACTGTAGAGTAGCAGTAGACTGTAAGAGTGGCCTGGCCTAGTAGTGCTGCAACTTTATATTTCTGTTGCTGCTTTTGTGTATTTTGCAGAAATATTTTTTAAGGGCCTAGTCTGCCCACAGTTACTTTTCCATCTTGTTTGCCTGTGTAATTGACACAGAGATAATTTTTTGAAACATTTTTGTAACTGTGTGCTACTTTCAGACCACAGAGAGAGTAACTTTCCCCTGTGGTGGAGTGCATTCGATACATTAGTAGCAACAACACAAGTTACTTGCAACAAATAAATTCTCCAGTCTATTCCATTCAAAGTGACCAGCAGTCAGAGAAAGATAATATAACTAAACTTACCTTCACTTCTACTGACTAAGTGCACTGCACACTGTGTGCGCAAGGCTCCAGCCTTAAATAACTCCTCCTGCACCTGTGCACAGCACAGCAGCTGAGCTAGTATCTTAATTTTTAATTTTTACATTTTTTTGTTGCACAGCCTGCTTCTGTTGTATCGCGCATCAAGTAACTCCCACTGTCTCCCAGTCCCTCTGTGGCTGACTGACTGTGTCGTGTGATGCACATTCATTGCACGGCGTAAGCAACTTCTGACTGGGATCTTGCAGCAGCAGCATTTGTGCCAACAACAACAAGCCCTAAGCAAGGAGGCAGTCACCGGCACCGCAGCACATCCACTGTTTTTCTGGCCCTCTAGTACCTGCTGCCCCCTGAGACAACTACCCCTTCTTCACATTTTGAAATTTTTAAAAAAGTTTTAAAAAGCAATGGTTGGGAGGACAGCAGGAAAAGGGAGGGCGCAAGTAAGTGGGAGGCTTGTCTTCCCTACAGCTGGTCGTGGCAGGGGGCGGCAAGAGGGGCCTACTCCCCAAGTCACCCCCGGCCCTGCTTCAACGCGCAGGCTTGACTTCTTCTCGGGTCAGCCTGGCCCTATGCCAGGGCCTGCGTCCAGGCAGGATTTAGGGGGGGGGGCCTCCCAGATTGCCAGGGAAGAAGATCTTCCTGTGGCAGCTGAGGAGGTGGTGCTGGTGGAGGAGGTTGGCAGTCCAGCCAGATCCACCTTGCGGACCCCCCAAACGGTCACTATGGGGGTTGGTGGGGGGCTCAGTCTGGCATCTGAGGGGGCTCAGGAGGAGGGAAGATCTTCTCCTGCCCCTGGGCCTTCCCATGCCAGCACTGAGGGCATTGGTGGTGGTATGCCCGAGAAGGAACCAGCAAAAGTTCCACCAACAAAGCGACCTCGTGTCGCTGGGGAGTCTGGCAGTGTGGTCTGGGATCACTTTGAGCTTAGCCCTGGTGATCCCACCCATGCTGTGTGCACCCACTGCAAGGCACTGGTCAGCAGAGGCAAGGACCCTATGCACTTCACAACCTCGGGGCTGTGGTCGCACATGCGTCGGCGGCACCCAGGTGTGGAGACCTCTGCTGGCACTGGCAGTAGGCCCGGTGCCTCACCTGGTAGCAGAAGCAGTAGTAGTGACAGCAGCAGCAAGCGGCCAGCGGCTCCTGCCCACAGGCAGGAAAAGCTGACCGATCATCAGTGGGTGCAATCTCTTGGGAAGCGGTCTGATCGTCCAAAGCCTCATCTCGTGACTCGGGCCATTGGTGAGATGATCGCTCTTGATGACCAGCCGTTCTCCATTGTCGACAATGTCGGCTTCCGGCGTCTGCTCCAGCTGCTTTCTCTGGATTACAAGATCCCCTCAAGGACCACTTTCAGCAGGAGGGTGGTCCCCTCCCTGTACCGTGCGTGCAGCTGGGCCAAACACCAGTGTGCATTTCACTGCGGATATCTGGACTAGCCGCAGTGGGCTGCACACTGCCTTCATGTCCCTGACAGCCCATTGGTGGGGGCATGGGGGTGAGGGGACATCTGGCGCTGCTGGTGCTGTATCCAGCTCCTCCCATGCATGCACGCCTTCTTGGGCAGTGTTGCATGTGGAGGTGATGGACACAGACCACACTTCAGATGAGTTGGCTGCCGTAATGGAGCGGCAGGTGGGGGCGTGGCTGGCCGGGGAGCCAACCCTCCGCCGGGGCTTCATGGTGACGGACAACGCAGCCAACATCACCAAGGCTGCTAGGCAGGTTTACGGTGTGAACATCGCTTGCGCTGCGCACACCTTGAACCTCGTAGTGAAGGGTGCGCTTGGCCTCAAGGAGGCGCCGAAGAAGGCCAAGGAGCACCAGCGTGTTCGGGGCTCTTCCAGTAGTTTAGGTCAGGATCCTGCTGCTCCCGTGGCCGCCCTGGTGGAGCGTTGCCGCCAGGTAGCGGGCCACTTCCACCGGAGTGAAAAGGCAAGGCGCCAGCTCAAGGCCAGACAGATCGAGCTGGGCCTGCCCGAACACCAAATCCCCCAGGATGTTCCTACCCGGTGGAACTCCACCTTTCTCTTGCTCCAGCGCATGCATGAGCAAGAGGGAGCACTCAACAGCCTGGGGACGCGTGGTTGCTTGGATCTGTGCAAGTCTCTCTATGATGACTGGCCGGTGATCCGCGAGCTGGTCTTAGTACTAGAGCCGTTCTATTTTGCAACGAACAACTTGTGTACTCAGACCGCCACGCTGAGCCTGGCTTTGCCCAGTGCTATTCTCCTGGAGAAGGCAATGAGCGATCTCCAGACCACTCTGACCACTGGGGTTGCGATTGCCCTGGCAGGTCGGTTGAGGACTGGGGTAGTTGAGCTGCTCAAGACACCATGGGCCGCATCTGCATGGCATGTCCTGGCATGCATTTGTGACCCAAGGATGAAGGGCAGCGCTGTGCCTCCTGGCGAGCTGCCCAGGTGGAGGGGCCTCCTGGTCGAACACGTGAAGCGTGAAGAGGAAAGGAGGCTAGGGATAGGTGGTGCAGCAGACGACCAGGAGGAGGGGTCTTGGTCGCAGGCTGGCACTGCGCATCCCACCCCCAGCAGCAGCAGCAGCACTGCCACCACCCCCACTTCTTCCCAGTCCAGCGGCGTGGTTTCTCCGGCAGTGGGACCAGCAGAGCAGCCAGTGCGACCTCGAACCACCACCCGGTGGCTCAGGGGCTATGCTAGTCTCATGCCGGGGAGACGGGAGGAGCCTGTCCCTCGCCCCGGCTGTGCTGAGCAGACTGTTCTGCAGTACCTGGAGGAGGCGACGGAAGACGAGGAGAGTGAGCCGTTCCCCTTTTGGGCAACGCGTCGCAAAGTCTGGCCGGACTTGGCGTCCGTTGCTGTCCGGTTTCTCTCTTGCCCGCCAACCAGCGTCTCGAGCGAGAGGTTGTTCTCCATGGCCGGGGACGTGGTGACTCCTCTGCACTCATGCCTGGATGGTGATTTGGTCGAGCAGCTCGTCTTCTTGAAGGCCAACCTCCCCCTGCTGGGCTACCCTGAACTGGCCGTGGAGAGCGAGTGACTCGCGTCACCCCCCCTATGCAGCGCCTCGCACGCCACGGCAGTTCATCCCGGCCAGAAGATGTGTCACAGTCCATCCCTCTAAGCCCACCCTGCCACTAAAACATGCCCCGTGCTGCTGGCACATCCAGACATGCATGCATACACAGGCACCGCTGCACTGTCAGCCTGGGATGGTGGACTGCCAGGTGAGTGCTCCCAGCATGAGGGAGGGGTTACCACAGATGTGGCAGAGAGAGACTACAACTCCCATTTCCCACTGTCCCGATGGCTGGCCACCATCAAGACTAGGGACAATGGGAGCTGTAGTCGCTGTCTCTGCAGAAGAAATCTGTGGTGGCCCCCCCCCCCGATGCTGGGAGCACCCACTTGCCCAGTGCTGAAGGCTGGGCCGTAGGGCAGCGCACCATCCATCCACAACCTCAGAGACAGGCTGCTGCGTGTGCGTGTGTGGGGGGCACAGTCAGGATTGGAAGGGACATCCCTGGGGGAGAGTAGTGGCTCTGTGCAATGGGCCTGTGCCTCCTGGCGAGGGGGGCACACACACTGTCACTGAGTGGGCTTGCCGCTAATTGCTAGCCTGCTTGCCTGCTAAAACTGTCATCATTGCTTCCTCCCATGAACAATCGCATTGAAGCTGAAATCTAAAAAAGGTCTGTCTGCTGCGTTTCTCAATGTGATGTAATTATTTCTGATTTCGGCTTGCTTGTCAGGTGATGTTTAGTTTACTTCTTTCTTAATCTTCATGCTCTCCTCTGTTCAAATCCAAATATGTGGTTTGCCTTGGTCTACTGAGCTATCAGGTTGTCGCCGCCGCCGCTGAGTGAGATGGTCTGCTCTGCTGCCGCCTGCTTTTTCTGGCCACAATGGGAGTAGTACTACTGCTGTGCCTGAAGCGGCACACACACACACATGCACCCACCCTCCCCTCCCCTCCCCCCAAAAAGCGGTGTTGCCAATGATGAGCTTGATGCTGGTGCAGCCCTCACACAAATGTCTGTCTCACGCAGACAGAGAGAGCACACATAGCAACCTGAGGCGACACGGCCCTTTTCAGCCCTAACCCTCTTGCAGAGTGAGTGACTTGAGCAGCAAACCCGCACAGTGCACACACACAGGGGAATAAAGGCATCTTCTAGACTCCGAACTAGTGGTAATGTCGTATCATGTGATTGCACGGTCTTTCTGCCCAGTATCTGCGGCATGCATTGGGATGCAATCCGAAAAATCCTGCAAAAATTCTAGCTTGCTTTGTTGCAGAGACCTCTTCGTGGTGTGTGGTGTTGTTGTGTGATGTGGTGTGGAGTGGTGTGTCCGTGTGGGGCCCGGTAAAGGACAGGACAGGTGCAATTCACTGTGCCTGTGCATGTGTGTGGGGAGATGCATCATTGCATTATGTTTCCAAATGAAGATCGGGTCATGTTTGCGAGTTGATTGACAGCATTTTATTTGAAGATTGTGCTTGCCGATACATAGATGCGGCGATCTCATGCCACAGAATCAGACAGGAAAAGAAATGTCCAGAGACACGTGCGTGCTGCCATTCTCTTCTTATCTGCCATCATCATCCGTTACTCTTCAAAGCTGTGTGGGCGAGGAGGGGGCAACAACAAAATGCAAAGCCTTGCTGCTCCACTTGCGGAGTGTTGTTGTCTTGCGTGCGCCCTCCACATGCTATGCGTGTTCCCTCCTGGCTGTGCCTGTCTGTTTACTGTAGTGGGCAAAAAAAGTTTGGATGAGGTGAGGTTCAGGGCAGGGCACTGTTGCTGGACTTGGAGTGGGATATGGGGCAGCAGAGTGGGGTGGGGTGGGGTGGTAGTGCCTAATGGGTGTAGGCTGCCACCCCAATTTCAGGGGGGTGGGAGGGACAGAGGGCTGATTTTTTGTGAATTTCTGAAGTTTTTGTGTCTTTGGGGCAGATGGGGGGGCAGAAAGTGTATCTGCCCCAAAAGAGTGGGGTGGGGTGGTAGTGCCTAATGGGTGTAGGCTGCCACCCCAATTTCAGGGGGGTGGGAGGGACAGAGGGCTGATTTTTTGTGATTTTTTGAAGTTTTTGTGTCTTTGGGGCAGATGGGGGGGGCAGAAAGTGTATCTGCCCCAAAAGAGTGGGGTGGGGTGGTAGTGCCTAATGGGTGTAGGCTGCCACCCCAATTTCAGGGGGGTGGGACAGAGGGCTGATTTTTTGTGAATTTCTGAGGGTTTTCTTGGGTGCAGCAGAGCAGAGTGCTAGATTGATTCATTCCCATACTCGTCATAGTAATTAAGGAGAGAGTGAGAGAAAAGTGAGAGTGTTAGGGTCATCTAGAGTTGAGAGTACTATATGTTGCATGAATGAATTAATCAATCACTCTGCTGCACCCAAGAAAATCCTCAGAAATTCACAAAAAATCAGCCCTCTGTCCCACCCCCCTGAAATTGGGGTGGCAGCCTACACCCATTAGGCACTACCACCCCACCCCACTCTTTTGGGGCAGATCCACTTTCTGCCCCCCCATCTGCCCCAAAGACACAAAAACTTCAGAAATTCACAAAAAATCAGCCCTCTGTCCCACCCCCCTGAAATTGGGGTGGCAGCCTAAACCCATTAGGCACTACCACCCCACCCCACTCTTTTGGGGCAGATACACTTTCTGCCCCCAATCTGCCCCAAAGACACAAAAACTTCAAAAAATCACAAAAAATCAGCCCTTTGTCCCATCCCCCTGAAATTTGGGTGGTAGCCTACACCCATTAGGCACTACCACCCCACCCCACTCTTTTGGCTCCAGGGTCCTTTTTTCTGATCCGAATCGATTCAGATTCGGATTCGGATTAAATCCGAATCCGAAACGAATCGGGGGTGATTCGGGTCAGCAAAATTTGGACACAGAACAGAACAAAGGTGATTCGGCTCGGGTCCCGAGCCGAATCACCGAAAACCCAAAATGCACACCCCTAACTTATCTTGTATAAGTGATTACACAGGAAGCTTAATTTAAAGAGAGAAACAAGAGTTACTAACTAAACAAAGGCTGAGAAAACAATAAACAGACTAGCAGTCTCTAATGCAGAGAGTGGGAGAACCTCTCAGCTTGAAATTCACTTCAGCAAATGAACAAAATTGTGAATCCACCCCCGAAGCCAGGACACAGACACATTCAAATATATGCAAGCATGCTCCGCACAAAGAACTGAGACAACGTCCATGTCAAAATCCCAACATTCCCCTTCTCATTGTCTTGTTCTTGAATTCCGAGTCCCACGTTTTGTTTTATGGTGTGATGCAATCTCTTCTTTTCCTGATTGCATCAATTTATCTATCTCTGAATCTGGCAGGCCTTCAATTTTGTGCCAATCTCTAGGTTGTGGCATTTTCTCATTTCTGGCTGCCAGTGACAATCTTTTAGGTGGAATCCCTCCATTCATTCTGCTTGTGCATCTCACTTCTTGATCCATCTCGATCTCCTCTTCTTGATTGGATCTCTCCGGTTCCATCTCAATCTTCCATTCTTGACTGAGTCAAGAATTTTGTCATAGTCTATGCAATGGTCAACCCCTCCTGTATTCTACCAAAGAAAACCACAGGGCTCTGTGGGCGCCAGGAGTCGAAATCAACTTGATGGCACACTTTACCTATACCTTTATGATTACTTGTTGATTTTGTTGCTGTGGTTACTGTTCAGCCTTTTCACTTATTGGAAAATCCAGGTCACAGTCAGACATCGCATTGGCATTTGGCTTTTGTGTCTCATCAAAATATGCAACACCATGCAGTTTAACCATCTCTACCATCGCCCTGCTGGATCAGGCCCAAGGCCTATCTAGTCAAGCATCCTGTTTCACACAGTGGCCCATCACTTGCTTGGATGCCCAAATCAGTGATGCCAAAGATTCATTCAATCTTTGTGTGCTCACTTACTTGTAACATTAGCTTGCTCTCTTTTACAGTCTATTTCCTGCAAAACCCCTGCTGACTGAGCAGAGAGACACCTTTTAAAGCAGTGATTCTCTTTATTGAGCAGTGGGAGGGGCAACTGGCCCTATCGAGACCTTTCCTGCTCTGAAAATAAAGCAATCGTCCCTTTTGAAAAGAACTCTACATCCATGCCTCGTAGTTGTTTTTACCCTCATTAAACTGTTTTTCAAACTTGGAACATAGTATGCCCCTGGAATACACATTTCATTCACTCTGTTTGCACCAAGATTACACTTCAGTTAAACTGTCCTTTTTCCTTTTGAAAAAAATTGCTACCCGTTAGCAAGGTATATAGGATTTTTATATTTCCTGTTTATCTCAGAGAAATCTTGCAGATAATTGAAGAAGCGTGAGGTAGCTGCTCTATCCAAATATATTTTGTTTCTACGTTGACTTGCATCAACCCTGCAGATGATTTATTTTGCAGCACACAATTTTTCATCTTTCTCAGCATTATTTTCATTACTTTTGCTTTTGCATAGGTAAGTTGGTGTGTTAGAAAGTCAATTTTTCTGGAATTTAGTCTTATTCCCTTTTGTCTGTTAAGAATAATTCCCTTGCTCTTTTCTAGGACAAGCATTCCTCAAATGCAAGGTGCTGCCACATATAATACATTGCCTACCATCACCAACTTTTTAGGCTTGATTTTTAACCGATTCCTCCCTTTCTGTTTGCTTTTTCAAATTAAACTCTTGCAAACAATCCTGCACAAAGCTCAAAGTCACATTTTCTTTAATTTGCACAAAATTAATATTTTCATATTCTTTACTAGTACAACTACTGCTTCAACAAATATTTATATACTATGACCAAAAATTTACAAAGTGGAAATTATTGTTATTAATAATTTATTAGTTATTAAGGCAAGGTATTAAGCAAAAGTCCAATTTTTGCTGGTTCAGGCATGTCCCATGGCCTGCTTGTTTGCAGAATCCCATTCTCATTGTTTCTCTTCATTCTCTGTTGGCCTTTGTTCCTCCAGAACATCAGATCGTCCGAGTGTATTCAACATCTTCACTCTGAAGGACCATTTTCTGTAGTTTGTTTCATTGAGCAATTCAACAGTGGGATGCCCCCCCTACAAATGCAAAAGTAGTCATCTTGTCCAGTTTTGTTGCCTTTGAGCTCTTTGTTATCACACAACTTATTGCTTCACAACTAGGCCCTTAACCCAATATTGCAGAGTAATCTTGTAGGCTAAGAAAACAATAAACTAACTGTCTCTGTGCAGTGAGTGAGAGAGAGAGAACCTCTCAGTTTGAAATTCAAAACAGCAAGTGAGGAGGAGTCAAACAAGCACAGTGGTTCCTCTCCCAAGCCAGTACACAGCTACATTCAAGAATGCCCCACTCAAAGGACTGAGACAATGTCCATGCCAAAATCCCAACATATACAAGAAGCTGCAAGGTGGCAGTCGGGACTATGGGTGAGAGGTACCACTTTTGAAGGCTGTCCCATATCAGAAACTCCCTGTGCATCAAAAACTGGCATCACATTGGAAAACCCGATTCCAATCCACTATTTTGCCTGCTGGGCTGGCTTTCTGTGTGGAGGGATAAAACATTCTGAAATGGGGTCCTGCCCCTGCCCTCAGAAGCTGGGCCGTCCAGTCGATTGGATCCACAATCCAACACCTCCATCTGCTTCACATGCAGAAAAGATGCTCCATTGAATCAACGTATGAGCCAACTACATGGTCCAACTTGGGGTGGTGGGACTTGTTGGAAATTCTCTGTGGTGAGAGAATCCCTTTCTCAATATAGCAGAGTGCACAGAGGCACAACACAGTGGTAGATTAGTTAGGCATGCGTGTGTGCTGAGAGTAAAGTAGCTTGGAGCCAATTCATAGTTTCAAATCAATATAAAAGGCATTTACAGTATTAAGGAACTCCATTCTAGATGGGAAAGTGAGGAGTTAGGATCTCTAATCTATCTATCTAGCTGGATGGAGATGGATTCTGCATCTTCTCTGCACACATGGTGCAGGGAGAGAGGCTTGCCATGTTGCAAGGTAGAAGGGCAGGTAGGGAAGAGAGAGAGGAAGGAAGTTAGTCCCTGAGATTAGCAATCTACATATCCAAAGGGATAGTGTCAGAGCAGTGGAGAAGGGATGATCAATGTCTTGACCCACTAGCCCTCTGACTCACTAGTCTGTCCTCCACTGTCTGAGACAAGACAGCGCAACTTGGGGTGGTGGGACTGAGGTTAAAGGATATATTTTCTTTTCTGTGGATGTCTGGCCAGGTCTACCCAGGTCATTCTCAGCTCTTGGTATCTCAAGGTACCACCTCTAAATGCTTCCATAATTAGACTGAGAGAGAAGACGATGGTGATGAAGAGCCTCTAAGGATGGAATGAAGCTGAAAACAGTCAGAACTGTATTTAGAGATTGTAGGGCTGCCATGTTTAGTTAGTTAGTTAATAACTAAACATGATAACTAAATTAATAAACTAAACATTAATTAATAACAAACTTAATTAATTAATTAACTATTTAATTGATGTCCCCATTTAATTAGGCAGCAATTTTTTACACAAGATATACACATATATTGATTTAATTTTTTAATGCATGTACTTTGATAGAAATGTCAGCTAGAAAGCCCCATCTTTCCAGAGACATTGCCTCTTCCCCCCCCCCCTCCTGCACTGGAGGGAGTGTTTCCCCCCAGAGGAGGGCCGGATACGACCCACGTGCAGTATCTACGAAGAAAGGTAGCCTGCGTCTTGCTTTGGAATGATTGTTACCCATACGCAACCCTAACTGGTAGATTACACTCATAGCGCGAAGAGTTTTTTCTTGGGTGAAGCTTTGAGTTGGCTGGCATCATCCAGGCAAGAGGGAATAAACTGTCAAGGATACGTGTTTCACAGAGCAACAGGACACAGTGGGGAGGGCGAAGGGGATTCTGCACTCTGTGGTTCGGAAGGTGCGCATCCCCTCACTCCCTGTTCCACACACTCGCCTCTTCCTCTCTTCCAGCAAGAAGCAGGCATGCCCTCCCCCTTTCCATAGGAAGCCGCTTGTCAGCTAGAGACAGCAAGCTGGCTGCGTGTGTCAAACCCTGAAGAGGAGCAGCTCTTCTGTCTTAACAATCGCTAAGTCGGTTACATGAACCGTTTGATTCCTGGAAATGGCCCCGAGTCGCATCTCCTGTAAACAGCCAACATTTGCCAAATCCTTCCAGGCCCAGATAACCACAGGTCGTGTCATGCATTTCGTGCTGAAAATCCCATGGCAAAATGCTGTTTAATAGGTGCATGGTGTCATATGCCAACATGCTACTGTAATCGGAAATAGATAAGAAAAGCTTAACAAGAGCATTTATTTCTAACTGTGACTCGTGGCTTTCGTTTACTGCCTCATCAGTTGTCTCACACTTCAATATTCTCAAAAGAAAACGGATATTAAGGTTTTGGAAATATGCAGGTAATCGATGAGTTAGTAAAAAGGCCGACCCTTTCACGAATCCTTTCACAACGTGCTTGATCAGCGGACATGGCTGAGGTCCCCTGCCCTCCCCCACTCTCCCTGCTGCTGCACTCTGAATGGTGATGCTGGGAATTTCCAGTGTACCCTTGAAAGGTCGGTTGAAATAGGAGAAATGTCTTACTGCAATTCCCCAGGGACTTTCTGGATTCCAGTTTGGAAAGAGCCGATTAGGAAGCATATCAGAGATGAGGAAGGAATTCCCCTCAACGGATCCAGACCTGGTGTTGGCAGACTGAGCTAACTGCCGAAAAGTCACAAACTAGCTCATGCATTTCCAGGCCCCAGCTCTGCCATGCAGATCCTCTTGGCCCTGGGTGGTAATGCCATTTTCAGCCTTCTCCTTGGATGCTGATGCCACTGCCTGAGGAAGCTGTGACATGAAGGGACCCTCCCTCACCACTCCTGGAAACTCAGGAGCAGTAGATATGATGGGCCAATGCAGAATCCCAGAACCAGCAACTCAGCACCCATTGGGCTGCCTGAGTCCACCCCTCTCTGTCTCAACCCTAATCAAGAAGAGGAGGAGGGAAAGGTGGTCACAAGCACAAGCACCTGCTCTGGATCAGGGCCTGTCTGAGTTCTTGGAGAGAGCCGGACAGCCAGCTCCACCCTGACACCTCTCAGCCTCTGCCTGCTAGCTGCTGATGCCACAGCTCTGTGGTGGAGCTCCCTGTTGCTAGTCCAGCTTATGACCCCCCCCGGCCCCCGCCAGGTCCTGTTGAAGAGTTGCTCAGCTGGCCCAGGCCTCCAGCTCAGTACATGCTCTTCCTGTCACTTGTGTCCTCCCGTCCAGCACCACTTGGAGTTGGTGGGAATGGATGCATATCAAGAGCCGGTCCTTGAATTGTATCCCGCTCTCTGTAATTTGATAGGCTGCTGCTGCTGCTGCTCTGTGGCTGCTCCATAGATAAAGAGCAGGATGAAAGGGCCTTGCTCCCACTGAAGCCCTGGAGGATCAGTTCATGAACTAGATCAGTCAGTCAGACACAGCAAGTGGTGCAAGCTGACCTTGGCCAACCAGAACCATGCTTGCACATAAAGGAACTTGACTGAAGCTGCAATCCAGCATACAGTGAAGTAAGCCCCACTGGAAATGGTGCAACTTACTTCTAAGTAAACATACTGCCACAAGAGCAGGTGGAGGTCTGTTTTGGCACAGAATAAATATAATCGTTATTCTGATGTGGGGGGAGATCATCAGGAGAGTTGGTGCCCTGTGCTATCAGTATGCCAATGACCCCCATATCTATTTCTCCATATCAGCTTAATTAGGAAATGGCATTACTTATCTGCATGTTTGCAGGCGATAATGGGCTGGATGAAGGATAACAAAATTAAGCTGGATCCAAATACGATGGAGGTGTTTATGATAGGAAACCATAATCCAGAAGTTGGACTAGATCTGTCTGTTTTGGATGGAGTTACACTCCTCTGGAAAGAACAAATGCACAGTTTGAGAGTTCTCCTGCATCCAAACCTCTATCTGATGCCTCAGGTTGAGGGAGTAACCAGGTGTGCTTTTTATCAGCCATGTCTGATACACCAACAATGTACATATCTGGAAAAAAGTGTCTTTAAAACACTGCACAGGCTTGACTAGTGCAATGTGCTCTACGTTTGGCTGCCCTTGTACTTAGTCTGGGAACTACATTTGGTGCAAAATGCAGCAGTCTGATTTGTCTCCAGAGTAGTCCAAAGAGACCAAATCACTACTTTCTTCTTTAACTCCACCAGGCAAAATACAAAGTGCTGGTTATAAAGCCCTTAATGGCTTCGGCCCAGGGTATCTAAGAGAAGGAGGGTCTTCTCATGATCACTGGAAAGCGGGCTAAGGGAGCTTAGCCTGCTTTCCAGCCATTGTGAGAACCAGCGGGCTAGCCTACCTGGCGGC
This sequence comes from Hemicordylus capensis, assembly GCF_027244095.1. Classification (NCBI taxonomy): domain Eukaryota; kingdom Metazoa; phylum Chordata; class Lepidosauria; order Squamata; family Cordylidae; genus Hemicordylus; species Hemicordylus capensis. The sequence continues at coordinate 1,000,917 of NC_069657.1, read as the reverse complement.
TAGCCTACCAAAGTAGCCCTCCCCTTCCTGATCGTGTGTTGCCGTGCCACGGCTCCGCACCACGGCAACACGTGAGAAGACCCCCAGCCGGGAGGCTGCAAGCAGCCTCCTGGGCTTGGGGGTCTCTCCAGGATGCCCCGCACACTTGCACGGGCCATCCTGGAACTTCCAGGGGCCATGCAGCCCCCGATCCACGCAGCCCCTGATGGCCAAGTTGATGGTCTGTGAGGAGAGCGGGCTAAGCCCACTCTCCTTGCAGAACCCCCTCCAGCGGGTCTCATTGATTGTGAGACTCGCCTCAATGCCTTCTTCATCACGAACCCTGCCATCGACTCAGACAGTCATGGGAGGTTCGTCAGCAGCCAGGCCTGTCTCCTCTGGGGGTGACCCAGCAGTGAGCCTGCTTGGCAGTTGCCCCCAGGTGGTGGAAGACGCTTCCTGTCAAAGTCAGGGCCGCCTCCTCTCTGATGACCTGCAGAAGAGCCGTGAAGACACACCTGGCCAGTCAGGCATTCGGCTCACTTTCAAACTTGGTTTTAAATGGTTTTAATTTGTTTCTCGGCTGATCAGCTGCTTTTAAAGTGTATAGATATTGTAGTTCGTTGCAAACTGCCTTGAGGCCTTCTTACAGGTACTATAGAAATGTGTCACATAAATCATAACAAATAAAGGTATTCTCCACAGCCAAGGAGAAGTGGGCTGGAAAATACCAAAAGTCTTCCTGCCTCAGCCATAATAAAACAGCAAGAGAGCAGTAAAGACCGAGACTCAGCAGGATCGAAACCTAACAGCTGAAAATGTGCAGTGCCAATTGCCTGGCAGAAGAGAGAGGTCCGTAATGCTCTCCTGAACTCTGCCTGGAATAAGAAGGCGGCCGGGGGGGAGGCGGGTTGCAAGTGGGGCCCCCATGCCCAGTACGGCAGTGCGCAGAGACAGCATCGCCCTCCCTGCCGCCAAGAGTTGAAGGTGCACCAGAGAAAGTCCCCAGGTGATGCGGGCAGCCCCCAGCCCAGCTCAGCCTGCTCATGGGCTTGGATCTCTCTAGCTGGAGTGTGGCCCACGTGTCTTTCTTTCTACGACTGAAGTTGTGGAAATTTCCATTTCTTTCTGGCCCTTAAGCATCTGGTCTTCTTTGGAGCCGCCAACTTTGCTGCTCTCCCCCGATTCCCCAAGTTGGCGAGCTGTCCTGGGAGCCACCCACAAAGCTAGAGAGCACAGCCAAGAGCAGGCCAGTCTTGCAGGGTCTGCAGGGGAGTTGGAGAGGCTGCCTCCAGCAACCTGAGAGCAGCCCCGGCCAAGCACGGTGCCAGCCCGCTCAGAGAGAAGCCTGGGCGTTCACTTGCAGGCCGCATCAGCAGCACAGTGGACGCAGGCTTCTGGGTCAGGAGTGTGGTGTTGATCATGATGCGTGTGCAGAGGAGAGCTGGTCTGGTGGTAGCCAGCATGACTTGTCCTCTTAGCTAAGCAGGGTCCACCCTGGTTGCATTTGAATGGGAGACTAGAAGTGTGAGCACTGCAAGATATTCCCCTCAGGGGATGGAGCCCCTCTGGGAAGAGCAGAAGGTTTCCACTCTGTTTTTTCCAAGACAGGGCTGAGAGAGGTTCCTGCCTGCAACCTTGGAGAAGCTGCTGCCAGTCTGTGAAGACAATACTGAGCTAGAGGGACCAATGGTATGACTCAGTGTAGGGCAGCTTCCTATGTTCCTATGCGATGATGCTAAGACAAAGGTCACTGTGTGTCAGGCTGGCCAAGGGAGGGGGTGGACCAGTGGCTGGGGAGTAGTGCCAGGAAGGATGCCACTGAGATGGACACCTCCCAGGCCTGCTGCTTAGCATGAGAGAATCTGGATCATGGAAGAGCTAAAACCCGGATGCTTAAAAGAGAAGCCCTGTTACTTTTCATTTCCGGCATGAAAAAGGGAAGAAGAGCGGAGCTGGGGAAGCCTGGTGTGTTACTTGGGCTTTGAGACACCTGGAAGCTGCAGTGAGCTCCTTCTGCCCTTCCCCTTGCAGGTAGCTGTCCTTCAGGAGGTGCCTTGCCAGAGGCACCAGCCAAAGGGCTCTTGGTCTTTGGCCCATAGCCTGGGGCTCGTATCCTGAGGCACAGAGGTTGAAGAGGAGCAGAATCATTAGGGGACCGCTGGGGGTCTGCAAGGACAGTGATCACAACGTACCTCTGCATGCAGTCCTGCTCGCCAAGCAATACATCTGGTGCACACAGGAACCCACTTCCCAGAGGTCTGGAGGGTGAAGAGGACCTTGCTCTCAGTACAGTCCTTGCACTTTTAATTCAACTCTGCCTTTAAATTCTGCCTACCTGTAGCCTAGCAAGTGCCTGGGAGAGCGAGGGGCTCGGGGGAGTCTATTTCAGCTATTTCTCGGGTGGCGGGCCGAGGGAAATATGGCAGTGGGAGTTGAGCAGGCCCTTACAGGGAGAAGTGGTCTAGGCAAATGCGGCCAATTCCTTTTTCCGGCTCTTCTCCCAGTCTGGCAGCTCCAGGGAGTTCTCCCTCAAGGATTAGGGTTCTGCTGTGGATGCCAGGTCAGTAAATGCAAAGGCATCTCTCATCCATGACTTAATGGTAGATGAGAATGCTGACCTGGGATGTGTGACTGAGGCCTGGTTGAGGGAGCTCGGTGGGTTGGGTCTTTCTCTCCCAGCTGCTGGACCTCTGGGTGGCTTTCTATACCATCAACCTGCTGGATCAGGCCCAGGGCCCATCTAGTCCAGCATTTTCCAGGTGCCCGGTCAGGCAATCACAGAATTTCGAGTGTTTGTCCTTGAGGGTGGGCCTCCGAGATAGGCTGGGGATTCTGCTCGTGTACCAACCACCCCGCTGCACCTCAGTCTCCCTACCTGAGCTGGCGGGGGTGGTCTCAGAGGTGGCTTTGGGTTTCCCCAAGCTTATTGTTTTGGGGGATTTTAAATGTCCACGCTGAGCCCCCCCCTTGTGGGTGTGGCTCAGGATTTCATGGCCTCCGTGGCAACCATGGGCCTGTCTCAGTTGGTATTGGGCCCTACCCACGTGGCGGGACACACTCTAGATCTGGTTTTTGCAGACTGGGAAATAAATGATCTGGAGGTGGGGGAATTTGAGACCACTCCCTTATCATGGACAGATCATCATCTGGTGGGGTTTAGTTTGCCTACTCCGTCTGCCCTCTGCAGGGTTGGTGGACCAATTAGGATGGTCCGCACCCAGAGGCTTATGGATCCGCTTGGATTCCAGACGGCCCTCGGGGAGTTTCCAGTGTCCAGAGCTGGTGACCCTGTCGAGGCCCTGGTTGATCTCTGGAATGGAGAGACGGCCCGGGCTGTTGACACGGTTGCTCCTAAACGCCCTCTCCGGCTTGGTGGAGCCTGATCTGCTCCTTGGTTTTCCTCAGAGTTGAGGAAGGATGGGACAAAGAGAATGTGCAGTGCAGACAAACAGAGCTGTTTCGTGTGGCAAAAACATTGCTCCACACATCCCCTCATGTAATGGGGGAGGAATCATCTACAGCCCATTGTGATTTGTTTGCTTGCCACCTTGCGGATAAAGTCGCTCGCATCCGTGCTGATTTGGACTCCAGAGTTTTGGCAGTTCTGGCAGACGTGCCTTTGGTACCATCTGGTCCTGTTGTATAGGATTATTTTCAGTTGGTGCGGCCTGAGAATGTGGACAAGATCCTGTGCAGTGTGCGGGCGACTTTGTGCACTCTTGACCCTTGCCCTTCATGGCTAATAAAAGCTGCCAGGGAGGGTACAGGCAGATGGTTGGAGGTGATCATTAATGCTTCAGTAAGGGAGGGCAGGATGCCATTGTGCCTTAAGGAGGCGGTGGTAAGACCTCTATTAAAAAATCCCTCCCTTGATCCCTCCAACCTGGACAACTATAGACCAGTCTCTAACCTTCCCTTTTTGGGCAAGGTGATAGAGCGTGTGGTGGTGTCCCATTTGCAGAGGGTCTTGGATGATACGGATTATCTGGACCCTTTTCAATCTGGCTTCTGCCCTGGGTATGAGACTGAGACTGCCTTGGTCACTCTAGTGGATGATCTACGCCGGGAACTAGACAGGGGGAGTGCGTCCCTGTTGGTTCTGCTGGACCTCTCGGCGGCGTTCGATACCATCGACCATGGTATCCTTCTGGGCCGCCTCTTGAGTATGGGAATCGGAGGCACTGCATTGCAGTGGTTCCGGTCCTTTCTTGAGGGGGGGGTCCAGAAGGTGGTGCTGGGGGACTACTGCTCGACTCCGTGGCCGTTGGCCTGTGGGGTCCCGCAGGGATCGGTCTTGTCCCCCATGCTGTTTAACATCTACATGAAGCCGCTGGGAGAGGTCATCCGGGGATTTGGACTGAGTTGTCAGCAATATGCGGATGACACTCAGCTCTATCTCTCCTTGTCATCTGATCCTAGGTAGGCAGTGGATGCCCTGAATCAGGGGATGGAGGCCGTGATGGGTTGGATGTGGGCTAATAACTGAAACTGAATCTGGACAAGACGGAGGTACCGTTGGTCAGTAGGAGAGCCAATCGGGATGAGGAGATTTTACCAGTTCTGGATGGGGTTGTACTCCCCTTGAAGGAGCAAGTACACAGCTTGGGAGTATTACGGGACCTGGCTCTGCTTTTGGAAGCTCAGGTGGAGGCGGTGGCCAGGGGTGCCTTTGCATGGCTTTGGCTAGTGCATGAGCTGCATCCCTTTCTCGAGAAGGCAGATCTGGCCACAGTTACCCATGCCTTAGTCACGTCACGGCTGGATTACTGTAACACGCTCTATGTGGGGCTGCCCTTGAAGAATATCCAGAAACTGCAGCTAGTGCAAAACACGGCAGCTAGTGTTTTGTCCAGAGCTGCCCGGTGGGAGCACATCACACCCATTTTGAAAGAGCTGCACTGGCTGCCAGTTTGTTTCCGAGTCCAATTCAAGGTGCTGGTTTTGACCTTTAAAGCCCTTAACGGTTTGGGCCTGGGATACCTGAGGGGCCGCCTGCTCCCAAGGGTTGCTGCCCGCTTGACAAGGACATCTGAGGGGGCCCTGCTCCGGGTGCCGACAATGAGGGAGGCTCGGTTGTCGTGCACACAGGACAGGGTCTTTTCTGTTGCTGCCCCCAGACTTTGGAATGCTCTCCCAGTGGCCATTCACTCCTCGGACTCCATCACAGTTTTTAGAAAGCTTCTTAAATCTTGGCTTTTTATCCAGGCCTTTACATGATTGTTTTATTGCTGCTTCTATATGTTTTACTCACGTATAGTTTTTATGTTTGTATTTTATAGATTTTAAATTAGATTGGTTTTGTATTTTTAGCTTAATATTTTTATTGTCATTTTTATTGTATGTTTTTAAACTTTTGTAAACCACCTTGGGATTGTTTTTAATGAAAGGCGGTATATAAATGTAACAATAAATAAATAAATAAATAAATAAATAAATAAATAAATAAATAAATAAATAGTATTTCACACAGTGGCCCACCAGATGCTTCTGGGAAGCCCACAGGCAAGAATTGAGGGCATACACTCTCTCCTGCTGTTACTCCCCTGCAACTGGTACTCAGAGGCATCCTGCCTTTGAGGCTGCAGGTGGCCCACAGCCCTCTGACTAGTAGCCATCAATAGACCTCTCCTCCATGAAGCCATTCAATCCCCTCTTAAAGCCATCCAGGTTGTTGGCTGTCACCACATATTGTGGCAGAGAATTCCACAAGTGGATTATGTGTTGTGTGGAAAAGTACTTCCGTTTGTTGGTCCTAGATTTCCTGGCAATCAATTTCATGGGATGACCCCTGGTTCTAGTGTTATATGAGAGGGAGAAGAATTTACTTCTATCTGTTTTCTCCACACCATGCATGATTTTATAGACCTCTATCATGTCTCCCCGCAGTCGTCTTTTTTCTAAACTACATAGCCCCCGGTGTTGTAGCCTTGCCTCATAAGAAAGGTGCTCCAGGGCCCTGATCATCTTGGTTGCCCTCTTCTGCACCTTTTCTAGTTCTACAATGTCCTTTTTTAGATGTGGTGACCAGAATTGTACGCAGTACTCCAAGTGTGGTCGCACCCTAGTTTTGTATAAGGGCAATATAATATTAGCTGTTTTATTTTCAATCCCCTTTCTAATGATCCCTAGCATGGAATTGGCCTTTTTCACAGCTGCCACACATTGAGTTGACACTTTCAACCAGCTGTCCACCACGACCCCAGGATCCTTCTCCTGGTCAGTCACTGACAGCTCGGATCCCATCAGCATAGACTTGAAGTTTGGGTTCTTCATTCCAATGTGCATCACTACACTTTCCAAGATGGAACCTCATTTTCCATTTTGTCGCCCACTCAAATTGCACAGCCAGTCCAAATTCCCCCCACATGGTTATGTGGCAGTGGGATGGTGTGCTGGTGTGCAGGGGATGTGCGCAGCCTTGCTTCCCCACTTCATGATGTAGAGAAGCTGGCTGATGCCTCAGCCAAACTAGCCCCTTGTTCCAGGGTCTCTTCAGGTAAAAGGCAGCCGCCACCAAGAAAATCTCTGGTGGGCCAAACAGATGTAAAAAAAAAAGAAACAAACTGTTGCCACTACTACCGCCAGCAATTGATAAGTCCCCTAAGACTCCTCCAAACACTTTTTGGGGGAGATAATCAGGACTGGAGAGTTGGACCTGGATCAAGCAATGGATTTACCAAAAGTACCACAGCCCTCTTCCAGTGTTATGCACACAATTAATCCTGCTTGACTGATTTGTTACCAGGTGAGCATGGGAGGCCCCCATTCTGACAGGGCCTTTCGTTCTTTATACAGGAACGTGCTTGCAGTTGACTCTGTATGGGGTGCTGGGCCTTCCAGCCACACATTGCTCACTCTGTAAGTGGGGGGGGCGGTGTCCGTGGCAAATAAGGAGCCCACTTTGTGCATCTGTTGAAAGGGTCATTGGTTCCTGGAAACGTCGGCTGTCCCTCAGCGTGCCACAAGGGAAACTCTGGGTTGATTTCACATCAGGCTTGCTTCCTCCAGCTTGTTTGTTTGGTGGTGGGGTGTGTGTGTGTGTGTGTGTGTGTGTGATGTAGGGTGGGGGAGATGCCAAGGAACCAATGAACAGAAGGAACTGAACTGTAGCAAGCTGTGCTTGGTCGTGTTCTCAAATTAATTTTAGAAAGTTGAACCAGAATTCGGGAGGCACAGAAGGAAGGGCAGAGCAAGGCGACGGCATCGTAGTTATGTGTTTATTTTATTTTTTAAATTTAGATTTCATCCATCAGTTTTGCATTCCTTTTTAAAGAGAAGGGGGAGAAAACGCCGAGACAGCCGTTCCGTGTGAAGTGCTTCTAGCTGTCCTTCCCTTCCCACTATATTCAGGTGTGGTAAAGGCTCAGGATGGGCAGAGCCCCCTTTCTTCCAGGGCCCCCCACTCTTGCCCTCCAGCTGGCTGCAGGAGCTGACAGGGACGCCTCGGGGAACACGGGGGGGGGGGCAGCGGCAGCAGCAAGCCGCCTGGCCAGCCCTCTTCCGCAGCGGCCTGCTCAAGGCCCTGGAGACAACTGTCCTGCACCCTTCCCCTTCCCTGCCATGTGGGGCGGATCTCGCCTGTGTCTCCGCTGCCCTTGGGTGCAGGGGGGAGAGGGAGAGGAAGAGGGGGCTGATCCAGCTGCCTGGAAGAGAGGCCTGCTGTGGTGGGCATCCCCCATCGCAGGCGAGAAAGGCCTCGTTGGGGGGAGGCATTTAAGTGAACCGTCCTCGCCTTTATTAAGTGTTCTGCCTGTTTAAGCGCACCAGGGCGGCTCTTAAAATAGAGGCTGTGACTCACAGATGGCCGCTTTCTCTGCTGTGATGGAGCCATTCCTCTTAAAGTGACAGCTGGATCTCTCTAATATTTCCGAGCGGCCTCTTTGGGGAATATGCCGTGCAATCCCCTCCTACTTCCCGTGTCAGAGAAGCCGAAAAGAAAATCCTCGTCGCCTCTCTGACGCCCAAGAACCAGCTCCAGAAGTCCTGATGGGGAGCCCACGCAGTGCCACACTGTGAAGCAGGCTCTGGAACCTGCCCCACATCCACCCAAGGACTAGGAACTGCCCCGAGGAAGCAGCCCCCCCCGAGCCCAGAGGGGAGCAGCCAACAGGGGGGCCACCGCACACACTCCTCCTCCATGCCCCCCCCGCCTGTTGCTGGGGCCAGTAGGCAAGTCGGGGGGGGTCCCTGGGAGGGACTGTGTGCACCCCCCCCCACTCCCCTTCTCCAACATGTCAAGGCCCTCCCATGCCCCACTGGCACAATGTCTCTGGAAGCTTATGTCCCTTGGAACATGCAGACACCGGTGACCCCAACCCCACCCCCACCCCCAGGAATACCAAGCACTAATGGGAGGGGTGAGCACGCCCACCCCCCAGCAAGATTCCTCTCCCAATGCCCACTCTCATCCCACGAGGGAGCGCTCTCTAGAAAGGCCCACTAGGAGAACAGCCCTGCTGCTGGATCAGGCCCCCCAAGGAGGCCTCTCCTGTCCAGCCTCCTGTTTCCCACAGTGGCCCACCAGATGCCGCCTCCGGGGAGCCCCCAGACCCTCCCTCCTGCTGCCCTGGCTCCCCTGCCACTGGGATTCGCAACCATCCTGCCACTGAGCCTGGAGGTCGCCTCTAGACATCAGCAGGTGCAGGTGGGAGACTCTCCTCAACCGGTGGAGACCGAAAGTGTCAACGGTGTTACGGGGAGCGTGAAGCCTCCAGTGCTGAGCCGATCGCTTTGATCAATTCACACAGACCTGCATTTTCCAGGAAGAAAGGACGGGAGGTCTGAATGAGTTATTCATCTATGTATTTTTACATTTATATCCCAGCTAGTCGTCCATGCAGCCCAGAGCAGCACACCTGGTTATGCTTATCCTCACAACAGCCCTGTGAGGCAGGTTAGGCTGAGAGATAAGTGACTGGCCCAGAGTCATCTAGTGAGTTTCATGGCCAAGCAGGGATTTGAACTCGGGTCTCCCCAGTCCTAGTCCAACACTATAACCACTGCATCATGCTGGCTTATCCCCTCTATTCTTTCTGCCCCAATCCTGCACCCAGAGGTGGCCCCAAACAGAAGGCAAGGGGCATCAGGCCAGCAGGGAGTGGCATGCCTCACGAGCTGTACTCCTGCTCCCCATACCAGTCACCGCCTCCAGATGAGGGGCAACAAGGCCCGGTAGAGCCCCACAGCCTCCACTCAATGTTAACATGAGGACAATTTTTTTGGTCCTGTGTTAATGGGACTGCTCCAGGGTGATTGGGGAAACACCCTTAAATGCTTGTGGGTGGGTGGGAACTAGCAAGCTAGAGTGGAGCAGCCCCATGTCAGAATAAGTTGGTGCAAAATGCTGGTCCTGGGGAAATTAACTGACAGAGAGTATATATTTATTTATTTATTTAAATTTTCCTAGATAATGCTTCCTCCAAAGAGACTAGGCGGTGAACAACAACAATACCAATAACAAATAATAATAACAATAACAATAATAACAACAGATGCAATAAGAGCAAAAGTCAAAAAATCAACCACAAACAGCAAGTGCCACCTCTGTAAAGCAGCAGATGAAACAGTGGACCACCTAATCAGCTGTTGTAAAAAGATCGCACAGACTGACTACAAACAAAGGCATGACAAGGTAGCAGGGATGATACACTGGAACATCTGCAAAAAATACAAGCTACCTGTAGCCAAACGTTGGTGGGACCATAAAATTGAAAAAGTTGAAGAAAATGGAGATGTAAAATATTCTGGGACTTCCGACTACAAACAGACAAACATCTGCCAAAAAATACACCAGATATCACTGTAGTTGAGAAGAAAGAAAAACAAGTCAAAACAATCGACATAGCAATACCAGGTGACAGCAGAACAGAAGAAAAAGAAAAAAATCACAAAATACAAAGATCTACCAATTGAAATTGAAAGGCTGTGGCAGAAAAAGACCAAAATAATCCCAGTGGTCATTGGCGCCCTGGGTGCAGTTCCAAAAGACCTTGAAGAGCACCTCAGCGCCATAGGGGCCACAGAAATCACCATCAGCCAATTACAAAAAGCAGCTTTACTGGGAACAGCCTATATTCTGCGACGATATCTATAATAATAACAACAATGATATTGATAATAAAATTCAGCCATCTCGGGTCCTTGGGAAGGACTCGATGTCTGGGTAAAACAAACCAGTCAATAACACCTGTCTGACTGTGTTAATAATAATAATAATAATAATAATAATAATAATAATAATAAAAAATATTAGAAACAAGAATATTATTAGGGAGAAAGGTAGGCCCCAATTCACACATTACCTCTGAAATAGTATTGTTTTTGTGCTCAGCTAAAACACCTGAGCCTTCAGCAGCCCCATAACTGCACAAGTTGCTACCAAAGAATCTACACTCAGAACACCTCAGAAACAACAGAACCCTGTACCCCATGGGTTAGAAACCCATGGGGGTGGTTTGCACCCTATGTGCACTACACCACCACTCGCTCTGGTCCACCCCAGCAACTCCCAAGTGCAGTTATGGGGCTGCTGAAACCTCCATCATTCCCTATGGAGAAAAACCTTAAAGAGATGCGTAACTTCAACATATCAAAATCAGCCCTCTGCCCAAATCCTTTGAAAAAATTCTGTTAGCTTCCTTGCCCGCCTTGGGAACTACCAACAACCCCACACTGCTCTAGGCCACCCCTTTCCCCCTGACGTGAAGTGATAGACCTCCATGATACCTTATGGGGGGGAACCCTAAAGATGTGTAAACTTCAACAATTCACCAAAAATCAGCCCTTTGCCCTATCCCTCTGCAATTTGGGTGGTAGCCTCCAACCATTAGGCACTACCATCCCACCCCACACTTCCACCCCAGATCCCACTTTATGCCCAAATCTGCCCCAAAGACACTAAAATTTCAACAATTCACCAAAAATCAGCCCTTTGCCCAATCCCTCTGCAATTTGGGTGGTAGCCTCCACCCATTAGGCACTACCAACTCACCCCACTCTTTTGGAACTGGGAACAGAAATTCAAGTAGTCGTCAGATTGGACCTTTCAGCATTGAAATCAATGGGAGGCAAAAAGGCAGGAAATTCAAATAGAAGTCAAAACTCAAAATGGAGGAAGAAGAAGAAGCACTCTATCGGCAACAAAATGGAGGGCTGATACTACAAATTATTTGGAGCTGAAACAGGAGTGATTTGTTTTGGCTCCAAAACATTTCAGGAGGGTTAGAGGGTGATTCATTCTGGCAACGAATCACATGAAACGGGCAGTTTTGGGTAAAGATCATTCTGTACCCAAAACGTTTCACACATCCCTAGTAGCCAGCTTCTCGTAGCAGTGAGGTTTGCTGTGCAGATCAGGCCAGCAAAGAAGGCCAATAAAAACCTAAGGAAAGCCCTGCTGGATCAGGCCCAAGGAGGCCCATCTAGTCCAGCATCCTGTTTCACACAGTGGCCCACCAGATGCCGCTGGAAGCCTACAGGCAGGAGCTGAGGGCATGCCCTCCCTCCTGCTGTTACTCCCCTGTAACTGGTACTCAGAGGCATCCTGCCCTCAAGATGGCCTATAGCTGAGAGGCTGAGAGCAAGAATTGTGCAGAGCAAGAAACGGCCTGGTATTATGGCTGGTGTCAAGCTGTGCACCACTCCAAGGTATAGAGACCAAATGAAGCACACTGGTTCAAGAACCCAGGGCCAGTTATAGCCCAAAATGGGCCCTGAGGTGAAATATCGGCTGTTCCTTCTTCCTGAGGAGGAACATTCTGGTGGATCTCAAAAGGCTCCATTGTCTTTGTTCGCTGTGTTTGAGGGGATCACAATGGCATGAATGGTCAAGAACAACCTGTGTGTAAATGGACTGAATGGATGTGCAAGGATGGTATCTGTCAGGTCAGGAGGACCTTGTTAAACCCGTCAGTAATTGTAATGAGCAGATCTCCTGAGTTCCTATTGCCCACTTAGCTCTTTTCTGATGGGGAAGGGAGTAGCATTCCAAAGCATCTGCAGAGGAGGGGGAAGTAAAAGCGTCCACTGTCTGCTAAATGGCCTGTTCCCATATGCCAACAAATGGGGAGTCCACGATTCGTGAGGCTCCTGAGCATGTTAAGAGTGGGAGCTACAAGCCTGTAGTCCAGACATAAGCAGAGAAGCTTCTGGGGACCCGCAGAACAGCAGTGCTGGAAAACCCAGCAAAATTCATTGATTTTCTCACCCACCATTCAGTTTACAACAAAACTCACAGAGTCACTTACAAAAGGGAAACAGTAACACCATGCACATACAATACTTTAAACAGCAGGGGGGGAACCAGCAACACTGAAGACCAACAGAAAAATCAAAGGATTAAAAGACCTGCTTAGCCAGAAAGCTCTTCGCCTCGTGCCAAGCAGACCAAAGAGCACGACTTCTGGTGAAATACCCCTGGGGAGGAGCCTCCTTCCCCAAGCTGCCCCATCTCTGGGGAGGTTGTTCACATGGGAGGACCCTCCCTGGCACCCGCTAGTAGCCTGGATCTTGGACTCCTCTCTTGTGAAATTAGGTTGGGCTCGAAGTGGAGAGGACACCTGCCCTGAAGAAGACATAGGCCAGGGGCGTAGCAAGGTTGGAGTGGGCCCAGAGACAAGATTTTTAAGTGCCCCCCCCCCCGCCACTGAAGCTCAGCTCATGAAGTAAAGAAATCTTAAATGAGGCTGAATAGTGGTAACAAAACGCATAGTAGCTGGGGGGATCAGTCATGTGACTTGCCTTTGGGGGGCCCAAGGCAGTGCCCCTCAAGGCAGTGGGCCCCCAGACAACTGTCTCCCCTTGCCCTATGATAGTTACGCCCCTGACACAGGCCCTCAGGGGTGTAGCTATAGTGGATGGGTTCAAAGAGCCTGGGGGCCCCAGCTCCACCCCTCCCTATTTTCGCCATTATCTCCCTCACTTCGAGGGACTGCCAGAGAGAGGGGCGGACACGGGCCCCCCTCTCACCTAGCCATGCCCCTGCAGGCCCTGCCACCTGGGAGGTTTGAGGAGTGGGTGTCTCATGTTGGCCCCATGAGCTTCGGGTTTTCCACTGAGTAGAAGATCCATATTTTCAACCATGGAAGTGGCTGTTGACATTCATTCCTTGGCAGCTTTAAAGAAACATCCATCATCATCATCATCATCATCATCATCATCATCATCATCCCAGAAAGCTGGTGGATGTCCTGAACTGCTGTCTGAAGGCAGTTTATTTGGATGAGACTGGATACTGAAGGCTAATCGAGGCCAGATGGAGGCACTGCTGGTTGGAGGATCTGGCCATCTGGGTGGAAGTGTGCACCCTACTCCTGGCTGAGACGGGGCTCCTCCTGAAGCAAGAGGCTCATAGCTTTGGGGCACTCCTGCCCTGGGCCCTGCAGTGCTCCTTGATGATGCCTTCAGCTGCACCTTCTCCCTGGAGGAGCCAGACCTGCCCTCTGCCACTCTTGCTCTTCTCACCTCCTGGTGGGATCACTAGAATGCACTAGAATCCCCCCACCCCACACACACACCCCGGACACATAGGAACCTTCCCAAGACCTCTGACCCCCGCTGCTAAGGGCAGCCCTTCTCCATGTGGGGGTGCAGCTGGTGGGCACAAGCCTGAAGCCCCAGCTGCCACCCATGTGTCCTTGTTTCCAGAAGGCCGTCCCTTTGGGCCTTGGAAACCTTGGAAGCGGCCCCATGGGAGAGGCCAGAAGAAGGCGCACTCCTCCTGCCTTGGCTGGCTCCTCTCTGCTGACTGGCGAGGTGGTCAAGACAAGAGCAGTGGCCAGACCTCACCCCTGCTCTCTGCCCACAAATGCTAAGCCTGCTCAACCGCTGGACCTGAGTTGGATCCGCATGTTTGCCCGCGACACCAAATGTCACTCTCCTGGAGCGTCGCATCAATTCCTCCTCATGCACAGCAAATTTGCAGCCTGGCCTGCTGCTCTCCAGTTGGCCTCTTCTTGAGTGCCTTTATTATTTTCTGCACTACACATTCGCTTCTGTACCTTGTCACTTCTGTGAACCCGCAAACAGAACCGCTACGCGAAAACAAAAAAGCCAGAGGCTGCATTTCAGTTGGAATAAAAATTCAGAAAACCAGCCAAGATGAGGAATCCTCTTGCAACCACCTCGGAGGAGGGAGCATCATCAAAGGCAGCTTGCTTGCCTCCCGCTCCCACTGCCTTCCAGAGTGCACCGAGATACCCCTGGATTTTGCCCCAGCTGGGAAGTGGGAAGCAGCCCCGAGGTGCCGGCGGGGGGCCCCCCCAGTCCCCATGTCCCAGCAGCTCGCCTGGAAAGCGCCCTGGAGAGGTGGCCAAGAACGGAGCCTGGGAGCTGCTGCTGCAGCCAAGCAGATGCTCTGCCGCCTCATCCTCCAACACACTGAAAGGCTCCTGGGGGCAGCGCGGAGAAGGGCGGCGGGGGCGGGCGGCCACTGTGGCCTTGGCTGGCAACTTCAGCAGGACGAGCCCCAAGACCTCCGGGAAGAAATGGAGACCCCCGAGAGCCATTCCTAGGGGGGCTTCGAAGTCTTCAGTCATGACTCAGGAGCGAGGGGGGCCCCAGTCGGCCCCTGGAGGTCTGGCACCCGCCCTGCCCTGCTGCCGTGGCCCTTCTCCCTCCCGGTGGGGTGCTTGAGAGGGATGTGGGGCGCACAGCCAACTGGCCCTCCTCTCACGAAAGGGCCGGGAGCTCCTTAGCAAGCTATGAGGAGGGGAGGCCTCCAGGAGTCTTCCTGTTCCTCAGGACATCACAGACACTGACTCCCCCTCCAGCGGTGTGTAGCTCTTGGCTTTCACAAATGAGGGAGGTTGGAGCTGAAAAGAGAGTGCAGCGAAAGACAGTGGTGGCAGGTCCTGAGGAGCTGGGCGGTTGGTGGGGGGGGGGAGGCAGGCCAGGTGTGCTCCTCTCTCGCCTGCCCTGCCTGAGAGCTGCACTGCCTGCAGGCTGGCCATTTGTCAGGTACAGTTGCATGGTTAACCGTGAAGCGCTACCAGATGAATAACCAGCCTGCAGGCTCTTGGGCAGGGTGGGAGAGAAAGGAGCAACGTGTGCTGCTGGGAAGCAGAGGCAGCTGCCCCCCCCCCCGGCTCATTAGGACGAGCCACTACTGGTGAAATAGAGGAGGAGCCCCCAGGCTGAGTAGGCCTTGCGGGTGTTGGACCCCCCCCCACAACCACCCAGTGGAGGCTCTGCTTTCCTACAGCTGCTGCATTTTCTCCCCATTGCAAATGCCAGTGGCTTCCTTGCTCTGATTCTGCAGTCGATGTTTAAGTTTCCTTTTCTGTGCTGACTTGTTGCAATTATCCAATAAACTGCACTTCAGAGCCAGATCAGAATTACACACACCATTATTTGTGGGAATGAACCAACCTATGAACACAAGAGATAGGGAAGAAAGGCAACCAAAACAGACGGAACAGGGAAAGCCACCAGGAAATGGAGAGAGCAGAGCCACGGAAGCTGAGGGCACCAGGGGCAGAGGCAGGCCTCGGTGGGACTTCCCCTGGCCGGCAGGGCTGGGCTGCTGCTGCTGGACCTCCTCGGCCGGAGGAGGTGGTGGTGGTGGACCCCTCCTCAATCTGGCTGATTTTGCAAGTGCAACAGATGTGATGCACATTTCATTTTGTGTGTGTGTGTGTATATATATATATATATATATATAAGATTGCTTTTTAACATTCTTGCTCACCTTAAACACACACACACGCTTATCCTGGAAACCTGGACGGGTTCTAAGGAGGGCAGTCAAGAAGGGGCAGCAGAGCAGGGTCTGGACACCAAGTCTGCTGAGGAATGGTTGTAGGAGCTGGGGAGGCTGAGCCTGGAGAAGAGGAGCCCGGCTGCAGCGGGCGGGAGAAGGGAGCGCCGCCTGTGCCCTGAAGAAGCTGCAGGCTCGTTCTCTGCTGCTTCTGAGGGCTGAAATAACCAGGAGATGGATTTAAGCGAAACCTTAGGAAGAGCTTCTTCGCAGTCAGAGCTGCTCCCAGCCTCGAGTGGTGCTGAGCTCTCCTTCATTGATGGGGGATGGTGAGTTCCCAGCCAGCCACCCCACAGGGATGCTTCTACCATTCCCTGCACTGACCGGGGGGGGGGTGGACTGGATGGCCCAAAAGACCCTTCCCAGCTCCAACATGCTGCAATTCTGGAATACCCTGATCCTTACAAAAGGAGCCCAGGGCTAATAACCCCTAAAAAGTATCAAACCGCCAAATAACTCCAACAAAACAGTAGCATCGCAAATACTCCAAGCCAGCCCCTTCCAAAGCTCTCAGGCTCTTGTGGCTTTCCGCTTGTTTCTGAAACATGCCTGGCTCCCTGGGGATGGACGGGGCTCCATCTTGCAGGGGCGGCAGCTTGAAGGAGGACAAAGCCTTTCCCCGGAACCCTGGAGGAGCTCTCCGGAGACCCGCTGGCTTCCCCTTTCACCTCCTCTCCAGCCCTCCTGAGACTATTTACGGCTCTTTCGGAAGCTGAGGTCAGTCGGCCATCTACTCTGCCAGCCCAGTCTCGTGAGGTTGCCCTGGCAAAGCCTGTTTGACCATTCTGATGCCCACTGAGGCCTGGGCTTAGCAGCCCATCTGCTGGAGACTGACTGCCCCCATCCCCGAGCGACCCTACAGTAAGACCGAAGCCAAGCAGGCACAGCCCTATTCCTGGCAGCCTTGCTTGTGGGGGCACCTGGTGGGCCACTGTGTGGAACGGGATGCTGGAGCAGATGCGGGCCGCCTTGGGCCTGACCCAGCTGCGCTGTTCCTATGTTCTTAGCCCCTGCCCCGGCCTCTGACTGAGGCAGGTCACATGGTGGTGGGGGGGTTGAACAGGACCTCCTACACCGGGCCTGAAGGCCACAAGGGGCCAGGGGGAGATGCCCCCACCTGCCCCTGCCCCACCACTCCCCTCCTCACCGCTGCTGCCTCTTTGCCAAGGTGCTCAAGGCCAGCACCTGACTCCACCTCCTGTCCCCATGAAGATGCCCTCCTGGCTGCACCTGAGTACCTGCCAGTGCCCCTTTCCCAAGGAAGAGCAGGAGGTTGGTGCTGAGGAAGGGAGGCTCTGCCCCGAGTGGGAAGGCAGGGCAGGCATGCAATCTGGGCAAGGGGGTCGGAACCCGCTGCCTGGCATGGGATGCCAAGGTCTGCAGCAGGTCGATGGGGTGGGCCACATGCCATGGATGGGCAGCAGCCCGACACATATCTGACAGTAATTGGGGGGGGGGAGTCACATAGAGTGCACACTGGGTCAGAAAATCCTGCTGGCACCCCTGGTGCCCCAGTGAAGTCACGGAAACAAAGGCAGCTGCAGAGTGCTTGCAGGAAGTAATCTGGAGGTCACCCAGACCTGACCGCTGTTGGAAGTTAAGGACTTTGCGCTGTCTTGTCTCAGACTGTGGAGGACAGACTAGTGAGTCAGAGGGCTAGAGGGTCAAGACATTGGTCACCCCTTCTCCACTGCTCTGACACTATCCCTTTGGATATGTAGATTGCTAATCTCAGGGACTAACTTCCTTCCTCTCTCTCTCCCCTACCTGCCCTTCTACCTTGCAACATGGCAAGCCTCTCTCCCTGCACCATGTGTGCAGAGAGGATGCAGAATCCATCTGCATCCAGCTAGATAGATAGATTAGAGATCCTAACTCCTCACTTTCCCATCTAGAATGGAGTTCCTTAATAAATGCCTTATATATTGATTTGAAACTATGAATTGGCTCCAAGTTACTTTACTCCCAGCATACACACATGCCTAACTAAATCCACTGTGTTGTGCCTCTGTGCACTCTGCTATCATGAGAAAGGGATTCTCTCACCACAGAGAATTTCCAACAACTGCTAGCGGCGAGTTCGGTGGGTGCAGCTGCTGGCGTCTCAGCCCGAGTCACGCAAACGGACTCCTGGCCCAGGACTCAGCCTCCAGCTGCAGCAGCAGCAGCAGCAAGCTCGGTCTGGCCCGCAGGGCAACAGGACATATTCCTTTCCCAGTGTGCCCTACCCTCGGGGTGCCCCTGCACCCCACCACACTGGGCAGCAGTGAATACTCCCACCCTTAATTACCCATTCTGCTCAAAAACCGGCGCCGTCCCCACATCCATTCCCCTGCCCTCTCAGTGCCCCCCAGTCCGGCCCTGCTGGCTGGAGGGCTGCATTTTGGTCCCCAGAGATCCGAGTTCATGCACGAGGGTCCAGATATTCAGGGACATTTTCCAATACACATGCTGGGATGGAGAAGCAACTCCTCATGGTGTATAGCAGGACTGGGGAGGTGGTGGGCGCTGGTAGGCGGGGGAGCCCACCTCCTTACAAAACACAAACATGTCATGTTTGTGATTTCTGCACGTTCACATATGAGCATCAGCCCAGAGGAGACTCCACTTGTTTGTGAACTTAAACAAATGAGGACTCAAGGGAGAAACCATCACAGGGGGTAGACTCAGACTGAGGGGGTAGGAAGTCACATGGGTGCTGTTCGTGTTAATGCTCTCACATCTCAGAGGGGCCTCACCCTCTGCTAGGATTCCCTCGTCCTCACAGTGATGTGGTTCACAGAGGTCTGGGCTGAGACTGCCTGGCGAGGGGGGGAGGGTGTCACGCGGATGAGCACCCTGCTAAGCTTGAGGGCAGCAGCTGCTCATCTGAATCTGCCTGACTCTGAGCTAGTCGGATCATTCAGGGCACAGCAGGAAAGGAAGAACGTTTTTAGGTGGAGGAGGAGGAGGAGAGCCATAGCAACCGCGTGTATTATGACCTTATTGTATTTCACTGGTACCCAACAGCTCCTGAGATGACTATTTTGTGAACAATCACTCCCAGAACTCAAACGTTGCTTCAGCTTCAGGGTTAGAACTGAGTTGACAGAAACGTTTGGACTGATTGTGTTGCCAAAAAGGGAGCTTGAACAGATGATCCCCAGCTGAGTGTGTGTGTGTGTTCCATCGGAGACAACCCACGATGGCCTTGACCCCACGGAACCCAATGGCCTGGTTCCACTGAATGGAACTGGCTGTCCAGGGAAGCCCTTTCTGCCCCTCAGCCCTTCCTCGGGGGGCTCTTCCTCCTCCCTTGTGGCTGTGACTATTCCTGCTGTCAGCGGTGACAGGGACGACCTTGCTCCGCAGGAAGGGCTCTCGTAGTGCAGTAGAGGAGAACAGCTCACCCTGAAGGCCGGTGACGGGGGACCAAGTCCTGCTGTGCCCTTCTGTGCCCAGTGGAGGGGGGCTGGGGTGGGGCTCCTGCCAACTGGCTCTCCCCCCCCCCATTCACTTGCCCAAGTTGGCCAGGCCACCCACGGCTCAGGAGGCTATCCGTTGGCCTTGCCCTGCCAGACACACAACACACACACACCCCACAAAGCAAGGGAAGAAGTGTCAGGGAGATCTCAGGACTCAACATCCCATGGTGCAGAGCAGCCCTCAAGTATGAAAAACAAGGAGGGGTCTGATCAATTTTTGCCCATCTCCACAAGCATTGTGTGGCCTTTTCCATCCCTGCTGAAGAAATCAGACTGACCCCGTTGCCAGGAGAGCTCTGGAGGCTTCCATTGGGTGGACGGATTCTGGCCAGAGGCCAAGGATAAGATTAATGCAAAGCCTGGCAAGAAATGACACCATCTATCCTTGGAACATGAAGATATTTGTATGTTAATGAAGAGCCGGAGAATGAAGAGCCCCGTCAAGATGGAAGGCAGATAATAGAGAGAAACCGCTCTCCTTGAGTTTGGCTGCCCACCTGGAGACCCGGCGCTCAACGATAATGTGCTTCTCGGAAACATCTTTCTGACAAGCAGGCGAGGGGAAGATCATTTGTCTTTAAAACTGAGGGGAAAGAAAGGCAATCAGCATCAGAAATGTGGATGGTGCTGTCCTTGATAAGGCTGCCAGAAGGGGAAGGGAAAAGCTGGGAGTGGCTGGGGTGGATGAGAGCCCAGGAGGGTGGGGAGACCAGGAGGAGAGGGAGCAGAGGCAGCCTGCAGACAGACAGGGGCCAGATGCTGAGGATGATCCTGGTCTCGGAAGCTTTGCTTTTCTAGGCTCTCCTTCGGATCCCTTTTGCCCTTCCCTGAAATGTCCGAACACAAGGCTCACAGGCAGCTCCCCGAAGAACTGAGCTTCTTGCTCCATCAAAGAAAGCACTTTGCATTAAATCTCCAGCACTTTCCCATCCCACAAAAATAGCTGAAATGTCGTTTGCAGGATGTTATGCCAGTGCTTTTGCAGAGACCATGTAGTCAGATGGACACCCTCAAACGGTCACCCACGGGAGGAGGGGCTAGAGCACACGGGCAGAATCGCCACCTGCATGCCAAAGGTCCCAGGCTCAACCCGGGCAGACATGCCAGGTCAAAGGATCCGCCACAAGAAACGGGAAAGGCTTCTTCCTGCCGGAGGCCTGGGAGAGCTGCTGTCCATCCGAACCGGTCATACTCCGAAGCTGGAGGGGCCAGTGTTCAGTCCAGGGCAGCTTCCGAGAGGCTTATTCTTGGATGCTAGTGAGTTCTCTCTTGCCTTTCCCAGCTGAAACAGGCACAAGGAGGCCTAGGAACTACTTAAAACAATGCAGCCTCATCGCGTGCAAGGCTGACAAAACAATATCGAAGCGGACAAAAGATTCACTCTAGAAACCATTTCACTGCCGAGCCCAAGCCACTGGGTCTGACTTGTTGGAAAGCTCACTGTGCACCCCCTACCCAGTGTGGCTACTTGCGTGCTTTGGGCAGCTACATCAGGAGGGTCCTGCCTCCGTGAAGGAGCCCTCTCGGGCCAAGTCAACCGTGTCCCGGTTTCAGCATTGCTGCCCTGAATTCTGGCCTGATCCTTTCAGCCTGGAGGCTGCAGCCATTCTCCACCTTATGAGAGATCAGCAGAGCCATAGACTCACTGAATCATAGAGCTGGAGAGACCTTGGAGGTCTGGCTCCTGCCAAACACCTTCTTAGATAGGAAGCTGCCTTACACCCAGTTAGACCCTTGGTCCCTCTAGCTCAGGATTGTTTCCCCAGACTGGCAGTGGCTGCAACTCCAGGGTTGCAGGCAGGAGTCTCTCTCAGCCCTCTCTTGGCGATGTTGGGGCAGGTGGGAGGTACCGGACCCATCTGCACATGCAAGCCTGCAGGCACTCTTCCTAGAGTGGCCCTGTCCCCTCAGGGGAATGTCTTATAGTAGTCTCCCATTCAAATGAAAACCAGGGTGTACCCTGATTAGCAAAGAGGAGATGATATGCTCGCTTCCAGTCCTCAGGTAAGGAATGTTGACTGTGACCCGGTGTCATGGCTCAGACCTCTGACTCAGAAGAGTCAGAGGAGGAACGGGCGGACTCGGTTGGGAGTGCAGGCTCAGAGGCACAGCAACAGGATTCGGCAGAGAGAACAGACTCTGGAGCTGAGGAATCGGAACAGCTGCCAGACATGAGGACTCAGGAGGCTGATCAGGAGGAGGCAGGGATTTCGCCTGTCTTGAGAAGACGTCTCATGAGGAAGGCTCAGTGGGAGACACGCAGGTGCAGGATATCACAGGAGAAGAAGTAGAAGTGCTGACTCAGGAAAGCCTGATTGGCTGCCGATTATCTTGAGCCCTATATTAAGCAGTCTGTTAGTTGCACAGATTGCTGTCAGCAACTTTCACTTACTGCAGACTGTGTTCCTATTTAGAATTCCTCAGCCTTTCAAGTTCCAGTTTGCCCTTGTTCTGTTCTTCCTGCTCTGTTGTCCCTTGTTCCATTAATTTCTTGCTCCATTGCCCCTTGTTCTATTCATTCCTTGCTCTGTTGTTTTCTTTTTGATTATTACTCATTTATCGTAGAGTGGGGTACCTAGTTTAGTTCAGGGGACTTTATTCATTTACTACTATTTTTCTTTGTGATTCTTTCATTTTCCTTCATGCAGCTTTGCTGCTACTTTCTGTTTAACTCACAATGGGAGAGCTGAAGAGGTTGTAAATCCTATTGGCTTTGCCAAGCTAACAGATTTACGACACCAAGAATCCAAGCCTTTCTCAGGGACACCATCTTGGCAGTCAGCTGTTTACTTCCAGGATCCTGTGTCCTCTTCCTGCACTTTGACCTTCCACAGGTAGGATCAATGAGAACCCCTTGTGCCCCTGGCTCCTTCACTGGCCTGCCCCGTGCTGCTTAGTGCCCTCTTAGGTCAATTCCAGGCATATTCTGGCAGTGTCACTGGTCCCTATGTGGATTGGTGGGGGCGGGGGGGGTGGGGGCGGGGAAGAAGTGGCTGCTGATCCCCTCTCCATTAGGTTCTGGATGTCTGCGCCAGGAAGATGGCCTGGAGTGTGCAGGGTGGCTTGTGTGTGCCTCGTTGCTGATGCCTCAGAAACACACGTGGATCTGGAGTGGGGGGGAGCTTCTCCCTTAATCAGCTTCTCCCTGATTAGACACATCCTTCCAAATCACATCTAAGCCAATGACAACCCTCTTTCTTTCCAGGTTTTAGATTCAGCAGTTAGACTGAACGTGATGATTTGATTTAACCAAGAAAGCCCCCCACAACACCTTGTCAGGCTGAACCATATTTGTCTCTGCCTCTTGGTAACCAATTGATGTCTAAATAGCTTCAGCAATAACTCGCTTTCTGGAGTGTCGCTTCAGCTAGCAGCACCTGAAAGTGAGAGGGGCAAAGCCGCGACCAAGCACAGTGGCGGGTGGGGCAGAGGGATGACCCCAGGAGTGCTGGAGGCATCATTCTGATGCAGGTGGGATGGTTCTAGTTTGGAATGTCCTACATGCCACACACAACTGAGGCTTGTACAATATTATTGTCCAAATCAGCAAGTGTCCAGTTTTTCAGCCTTGACCACCACCAGCCTTTGTTTCTCAAGGATGGAGGGGGCTTCTTAAGATCAGCCAGGTGTGGCAGAGCAGGGGAGTGGGGAGGAAGGAAGGGTGAACTTCAGCCAAAATGAGACAGTTTCCTGGCTCTGTGGAACTCCAGCCAAAATGAGACAGCCTTAACTCTGGTCTTAAACCAGCAGGTGTGGTGGGGTTTTTTGTGGGGTGGGAGGGGCTGTTACCATTGAATTTTTAGATCTGAAGTCTTGTAATAAGAATCAAAAAGCCTTGCTTGTTCTCTGGCTGAAAAGTATGGAATTTTAAATTCAGCCAGAGGATAGAGAGACTTTACAAAGTGGGGGCTTTGAGGGGGTGATCAGCCGGGAGGATCAGAGACCTGGCCGTGGCCTTTGGGAGCCAAAGTGGGGTCTCCCGACAAAGGAAATTCCAGGCTGTTGCCATCCTGCCTCCTTCCCTGAATTTGGTTGCCTGAACTGCCGAGCAGAGATGCACTGAAGTGATTTTGGAGCCTGGACCTAAAGGCCTTTGGAGCCCCCACTCCCGGCTGCAAGTTAAGCATCACCCCCCTGCACGCGCATGCACACACACACACACACACACACACACACACACACACACTGTGACACACGCAGTACTTTTAACACGTGGATTCTTGAGGGCAAAAACAGCAACTGAACCCATAAGAATGCAAGAATATTAAACAGGTCTATTTATGCAAATGTGCAGTAGCAGAAACATTTCAACAGGCAACGTAACATATTCCTAGCCCACACATTTCTTTCCGCACTCCTGCCCCCCTCCTCCAGTGCAGAGGGCACACTCAGCTGGCATGGCGGCCACACCAGCCGGGCTAGACTAAAGAGGATTTGGAGGCCCCCCAGCGGGTTTAGACGTCCTGGACTTCCCGAGGTAAGAGTGTCTCTGCTGTCAAGGGGGTGCAGGAAGTTGCAAGGTGGGATAGACCCACTTTGGGGGCACCTCGTGCCATTGAATCCCGTTGTGGCCCTGTTTTGACCCCAGCTGGATTCCTCGCGTCTTCCCTGGCCTCTTCACCTGACACAAAATCCTTGCCGGGACAGACAGCAGCCCTGCCTCTGCAAACCCGGCAGGCAGGCAGGCAGGTAGCCCCTCTCCTTCTTGGCAACAAACCCACAGCATTGTAGGAAAGTAGGGTCCCCTTAGCAAGGAGGGCAGAGTGCTCAGTCCAGTCCCAGATCTGCCTCCGAGCCTTGCCCACCGAATGGACGGAGGTGCGCTCAGTCGCCGAGGAGGGCAGCACAGTCTAGGCGAGGGCCTCTTCAGGCTCCTGCATGGCCTCTCCTGGGCTTTGCAGAGGGAAACTTCCAGCCTTCCACAGCAGCCAAGACAGCCCCATAATGGTGGTGCAGGGCTGCCATTTCCCTCTGAATACTGGCTCCTTGTCAAGTGTAGTCCCTCACTCCCACATGATGATGATGATGCAGGCGAGACAAAGTGGAGGGGAGGAAGAGGCTTCTGGGGGGTGCCAGGCAGGGTCCCCTTGGCCGCTTCTTCCACCAGACAGAAGGAGTGGCTGGCAGGCTGCCCAGACCGGAAGGTGCCCAAGGGACAGGTGGGGGCACTTTGAAAGCACCACCACCACCACCACCACATGGGCTCATTGGCCGGCTGTCGCACAGATCAGCCAAGATTCACAATTGTGCCCTGCCTGCAGCCCAACTAGGAAAGTGCAAAATCGTCCGCCTTCACTGGCGACAACCACCATCCTGCTCCAGTGGCCAGAGATGAGGAGCCACCTTGCTGCTTGGGCTGGACACAGAAGATGCGGCCTGACCCTGGTTGCTGCAAACGCCCACGCTTGGTGTAACGAGGCAACCCCACCCCCACCCCCATGCTGACATGGACAAGTTGCGTAGTCTGTCTTGCTTGTAAATGTTTTCTCATTGCTTTGATTTTAATTCCCTGGAAATGGCTTTGAAATTCTTTGGAGTGGAAAGCAGGATATGAAACTAGTCAAGGAATTCATAAAGAAAACCTCCCTAATGTTGTGTCCAGCAAAGTCCACACCTGCTTCATGCACGTGGCTCAGTCTGTGGCATGTGAGGGACTCTGCTTTCCCGGCCTTGCTCAGCTCCGCAGATCTTTGGTTCCTTGCAGGTGGTTCCTTGGGCGCCAGGTGCTCAGCCTGCACTTCCCCCATGCCATCCCTTCTGCCCCCTCCGCCTGGCGGTGGCTCCCAAGAATGGCCTTGCATGGCCCCCACCACAGGACTGGACTTTGGGCTGTAGAGGTTGCAGCCCGACTTCTCTGGAAGTGTCCCAAGCTGCAGCAGCCACTTGGGACCAGCCGATGACGGCGTGAAAATCAATGGCCAGCCCCAGAAGCCCCCACAATCACTGAGGCCGTCATTCAGAGCTGGCCATTGCGAATGGTACAAACGCAGCATGGATTCTTTGTTGGGTGAGCCAAACGTTTGGAATCTGCAGCTTAACAAATGCTAGAATTGATTTATTGTGCATGCTGTTCCAGAACAGAGTGTCCCGCTGTCTTTTCTTGGTGCTCTTCCTCTTGGGCAGAAATGGTTGTGACCGGGAGCCCCTTTTCCAAAGGAGCACCCCCCCTCTGTGCCCCCCCCCCATCACTGCAAGGGCATTCCTTGTCTTCCCAGCTGGATGGCAATCTCTGCGCTTCCAAGGCGATGCCATGAGTAGCACAGACCTCAGGGGAGATGGCTCCTTGGAAAGGTCCGTGTCCACGATGTACCTGGGTCCTGGTCTCTCGGGCACGTGTGTCCTCCCCTGCCCCCGGCAGGGTCTCTGAGGGCAGCTGCTGGAACGGGAGACGGAGCTGAGGCCCAGCTCAGAAGTGGTTTGGGAGCCTGCTGGGAGTGCTCCCAAGAGGCAAGGCGCAGAAGAGGCCCGGCTTTTCCTAGGCCTGCCAGGCGGGACTCATCCCTTTCAAACTGCAGAGGCTGCCATTGGCCATCACGGTGCCCTTTGCTGCTGGCGAAGAGGGGTCTCACAGCCTGAGCACACAGCGGGCTGCAGGGGAAGGAAAGCAGACACTTGCGGAGCCTGTCGAAACCAGTCCAGGTGCAGTCCCCGCCGGCAGCAGCATCGCCAGCAGGGTGCTGGGTCTTTTCAGGTAGCAGGGCTGGGAGCAAAGCCATCCCTTGGGGAGCTTCTGCCAGCTGTAGGCAGCCCTGGGCAAGGCTGATTTGTGGCCTGGCCCCGCACAAGGCTACTCCATGTGTCCACACACCATCCAGGGAACTCGGTCTCCAGGCAATGAGGCTCCTGGTCAAACGCCGCCGCGCTCCCTGGCTGCCACCTCTTCGGGGGGGGGGGGCAGATGAAGGCAACCCGCGGGGAGTTTGGAAGCTCTCCTTACACGGGGCTTCAGCTGCCAGGAAGAACATCTGCTTTTAAAAACAGACACAAAAATAGCCTTTCGGCTTGGGAAGAAACCACCCCTCGGGTGCGAGTGAAGGGAGGTTGGAGACTGGGGGGAGGGGGAGGAGGCTTGCTAAATCCAGCTAATATATAACCTACTTAGGAGGGAGAGGATGCTGACACAAGCACTTTTTATAGCACACTCAGAACTGATTCAGGGGAAAACCAAGGCAGATAACCTCCCCCGCACCCTTCCTCAAGCTGTAATGCGAAAGGTAGGGAGAGGTTTACCAGTGAGGGTTTGCAGCATCCTGAAAGCCAAGTGAGTCCTACCTGGAAAGGGCCCTTCTCAGGGAGGTTGTGCTCTTAAGCCAAAACCTCGCCATGTGGAACTAACTTGTATGAGGAGGACTCCATCATCACCCCCCCCCATCTTGTGTGTCAATTCACCTTTGAGACCCCAAAGGGTTGGACAGGTATTGCAAAGCAGGCAGATTCACTTCATCTGAGAGACAGATGCAAAACATCTGCTTTTAGCAAAGAACAGCACACACACACACACCCATCTTATAACTATTTCCCAAAGAGCTGGAAATGTTATAATCATTCCAGAAATGTGATCAGAGCACCTGCAGGTGAGAGGGAAGTACTGGTGGCGGCCGACTTGAGATAATCCCAAAGCTATGAGGAAGTGACACCTCTGGGACCCAACCCCCACACACCTCCCCAATATAACTCAGAGGAGTAGAATGTTTGTGGACTCAGGGGACACTTAACAAACAACCAGGTAGGTAGAGCCACAGGGATTCAGTGGCAAGGCAGGGCTTGAACAAAAAGAGCAGGAAACGTCTCAGCTTGAAGAAAAGGCAAAGTTGTGCCCTCAAGTCGGTGTCAACTCCTGGTGACCACAGAGCCTTGTGGTTTTTTAGGGGGTAGAATATAGGACACCCCCCCCCAAGTCCTGCTTTGCTGCCTCATTGTGGTGGAGGGGTGTTCCTGGGAGGGATGAGCGAAGTACGTCAGGAGGTATACTCCCAGTAGGGTCACCCAAAGCATGAAGGTCATCCCAGCTGCCCAGCTAAAGCAAACAGGCACCTTTATTGGGCAGCAGCGATATAGGAAGGTGCTGGAGGCGGACAATCACTTCAGTGACAGCAACAAAGGCATTTCATACTGCACAGGAGAAGGCAATGGTAAAGCACTCCTGTATTTTACCAAGGAAACCACATGGATAGACAAAATGGAATGACTGTCGATGTAGTGCCAGATGATGGGCCCCTCAGGTCGGATGGTACTCAACATGCTACTGAGGAAGAGCTGAGGATCTCTCAGAGTACCGATGGTGTTTATGATGCAGTTAGGCTAAAGCATTTGGGACGTCTAGCAGCTGATGTTGCCATGCGGGAAAAGAAAACCCAAAGCTGCAAAGACAGAATTACAATGGGAATGTGGAACATAAGTAGGCATGAATATGGGAAAACTCAACACAATGAAAGATGGAATGAATTGACTTCTGATTGACATCTTGAGCATGAGTGAATTAAAAAGGACTGATTGCTGGTCAATGACTGAAATAAAGATATCTATCTTAAAATGGACTGGAACGGGACACTTTCAGTCAGAAAACCATACCGTTTACTACTCAGGACACGAAAACCAAAGAAGGAACGGTGTTGCTTTCATAGTCAGGAAGGATATAGCAATGACAGTACTTGGGTACAATGTGGTCAGTGACCAACTAATATCAATTAGATCTCATGGACAACCCTTGAACATGGCAGTTCTTCAAGTCTATGCCCCAATGACTGATGCAGAAGAAGAGGAAGTGGATGGGTTTTATGCTCAAGTCCAGTCTGAAATTGACAGAACATGCAAGCAAGATGTGGTGCTGGTGGTTGGAGACTGGAATGCCAAAGTTGGAAAAGGGAAGGAGGAAAACACAGTTGGCTTATATGGCCTAGGAAACAGAAACGAGGCAGGAGAATGGCTTATTAGTTTCTGCCAAGCCAATGATCTCTTCATTGCTAACACATTCTTCAAACAACCAAAGCGGCACCTATACACATGGACATCACCAGATGGAGTACACAGGAAGCAAATTGATTACATTATTGGTGCAAGGAGGTGGAAGAGCTCAGTTATAACAGCAAAGACATGGCCAGGGGTCCATTGTGGAACCAACCACGAACTGCTCATGTGCAAGTTCCAAGTCAAGCTAAAGTGGAAAAACAAAGCTATCCAGCTTCCACAATATGATCTTGGGAATATACCCACCATTGTCAAGGAGAACATCAGGAACCGCTTTGAAGTCAAAGACCAGGAAACAGAAGAAAGCAAAATGGATGTCAGAGCAGATGGTGGAAATTGCCCAGAAGAGGATCGATCGATCAATCAGGATACAGGAGGGGTTTACTATTGCCATCTCCCACGCAGTATGAGATGATGCCTTTCAGCATCTTTCTATATCGCTGCTGCCCGATAGGGGTGTTTCAGGAAACATGCCTGTGGGGAGATTCGAACCAGCAACCTCTGACTTGCTAGTCAACTCATTTCCCCACTGCCCAAGGCCTATCTAGTCTAGCATCCTGTTTCACACAGTGGCCCACCAGATACCGCTGGAAGCCTACAGGCAGGAGTTCAGGTAATGCCCTTTCTCCTGCTGTTGCTCCCCTGCAACTGGTATTGTGAGGCATCTTGCCTCTGAGGCTGGAGGTGGCCTTTAGCCCTCCGACGTGTAGCCAATTATAGACTTCTCCTCCATGAAGTTATCCAAACCCCTCTTGAAGCTATTCAGGCTGTTGGCTGTCACCACATCTTGTGGCAGGGAATTCCATAGGTTGATTATGCATTCTGTGAAAAAGTACTTTCTTTTCTCAATCCTAAATTTCTTGGCAATCAGTTTCATGGGATGACCCCTGGTTCTAGTATAGTGAGAGAGGGAGAAAATTTTCTCTCACACGCCTTTGTGTTTCTGAGGGGAAAGGTGTTTGACACATTTAAGCTTGGGGCAGGGGGTTAACCCCCCAATAAAATGAAAACAACTGTATGTGTGTGGACATTCTTGTGGAATTGAGAGGCATATTGGGCACTGAATAAGTGAATGTGTTGGACAGTGTGTGTGTGCTCTGTCTCTCTGTTTCTCTCCCTCTGTGCGTTCACCATGAGATAGAATCTGTTCTATGAGCCTGCTCCCTCACCAGCCATCAACGCTTGGAACTTTAGGGCCTGATGAAAAGGAATTGAGACTGAGCTCCAGGACCCTCCCTCACAAAAGCCCCAGAAAACAGGAAAAATAAAATGTGCCTCTGAAGTCAGACCCACGTGAGAGGAGGGACTCCTGTCTTGCTTGCCAGCCTTGGATGTCCGCCCCCCCGCCCCCCCCCCCGCTCAGTCACAAGCTCAAGTGAGGCAGGAGCACCAGGGATACCCGGCAACACTGGGGGGGGGATACCTTTCCTTCTTTAAACCAAACACTCTGCACAGAATACAAAATGCAAATGGCACCAGCCTGGAGCACCCGCCTTGGCTTGCAGGCACAACAGAATCCACACCTTCCCTCACCAACGGGCTTGTCTTGATGCACTTGCTCCTTCTAGCCATGCACAGCAGCCTGCGAGGCTTCCACTCTGGGCTGGGCTCACCCGGAGCCGGTTCGGGTTCGGGCTGCAGACTCAGGACACTGGGAGAGGCTCAAGAGAGCGGCTTCTTTCTCCTGGGAAGCTCATGCCATGGCAAGCAAGGCTTGGACTCTGGCGGGAGGAAAGCAGGCTCAGACTGGCCCACAGGGCAACAGGGCATATTCCCACTGCATTCGGCACCGCACTCCCACCTTCAGACACCAAATCTGCTCAAAACCCGGCACCCTCCCCACATGCATTCCACCGCCTTCTCAGGGCCCCCAACCCGGCCCTGGAGGACAGAGGTTTCCCCAGCATGCTCCGCTTGGCTGAAAATCACCCCACCGCATCCCAATTGAGGGTGGAGGAACTCTTCTGCAGCGCTCTAGAGCTCACCGGCCCCCTCGAGTGGCCCGCCCTCTCTTCCGGCACCCCTTGGTCCTCTGCTCTGATCCAGGGTTCCTGCCTGTCCTTGGATCTGCTGCTGTCCTTGGTGCTGAACAGTGGGCCCCCGGCCCCTGCACCGCCTTCCATGCTACAGTTGCTCGCCCAGATGGAAAGCCGGCAGTGGGGCGCCCCGGCTCCCTGAAGCTCCGCTGCGGTGTGGAAAGGTGGCTTGGGAGTGAGGCAAGGCGAGGAGAACGGCAGGCAGGCCGGCCGGCGGGATGGAGGGCCCCCTTCCACTGCCGTGCCTGGGTGGAGGAGGGAAGGCTCCGTGGTATCTCAGTGTCTTTGTATTTCTGCTGAGGCTGCTGTTTGGTGAAACCTGAGAAGCTCTGGCGGGCAATGGGCCTGGCACAGACGCTTCTCAGCTGCAGCAGCTGTTCTCGCCCCAGGGATTCACCCCCCCCCCACTCCCGCACCCGCACACACACACACGCACACACTGTTTGATTTCTAAGTCCGTTGTGCTAAACGTGGAGGCGCGCCTGAGGCCAGGGGCCAGAGCAGGAGCCAGAAATGCTTCCCAATATGCCCGTGAGCGTAGGGGGCTGCTTCACGCGCCATTCGTCGAGACGGCACACCCTGTGTGCGCACTGTGTGAGCTGCCATGTTTGGAGCGGCTTCGTCCATTGGGTCAGCCCCATGTACATGTCCCCCAGTGCACGTCGATGGGGAAACAGAGGCCCGTAGCCCTTCAGCCATTCTGCTGGGCATGGTGTGTACATCGGGAATGTGCCTTCAGGCTGGTCCACAGTTGCATGTTTGTTGTCACTTGGTTTCTCTCTGCTTGAAGAGACACAGCGCAAGATAGGTGGGTGTTGTAAGCATTGCTCTGGAGACAATGGGGCTATTTGTACAACCGGAGGTGGGGTGGGCAGGGGGGAGGAGGCTGCATGAACCTCCCCTCCCCCCCCGAAGGTCTCTGCAGCTGGTGGGAGGCACAGGCTGCACTCCCACATGACCCACACTCCTGCAGGCAGCACAGATCCCCAGAGGCCGGGATGCAGTGTATCCCATAATGCACCGCAGGATGAGCATGGGGTGCATCGGGGGATACCCCCATGAGACAGGCACTCTAGGCACCCATCTCTGTGTGCACTCAGCCTGCAAGCAGCTCGGGTGCACTCACGGTCCGGGCACTCGTACCCTTAAGCTGAGCTAAAGGCTGGGCTTTGGCGTCCCGGCGGGTCCCGGCAGCACTCCCCACACGCAGCTGAGCCCTGCCCTAGCTTGGTCTAGCAGCCTCAGTAAGTTATACAGACGTGTTAAATGGCTCGTTCAGGCAGACATCTCATCAGCTGATCTTGCGATCATCGTGGGCGGCCCCTTACCAGACTGCGTGAAACATCCCCACAGACTGATTTACATTTAGAGGGCCCATACCTCGGTGGCAGAGTGCAACGTGCTTTGGTTTCATGTGTAAGTTTTCCTCCAGTTCAGAGGATCTCAGGAAGCAAGCTAAGAAGGGCTTCGGAGGCTCCTGATGGTCAAGAGGGGCTTTGGTGATCTGGCTTGGTGATCTGGCAGCCACAACAGATCTCAGTCGCTGGTCAGCCAGCCGGCCGTGTGCCTCGGTCAAATGCAAAGGGTGTCGATTGGGAGACATCCCCACAAGCAGCATTTCCCAAACGTTTCCTGACATGAGCTGGAAATAAAAGTATAGATCTGTTTGATTGTTTAATACATTTATATGCAACCTGCTACAGAAAGCTCAAGGTGGGTTACAAAAAATTAGAATATTTTATATATATAAGTGTGTGTGTGTGTGTGTGTGTGTGTGTGTGTGTGTGTGTGTGTGTATGAATGAACATCTGCCCCATGGGGCAGACCCCAGGATGAGGGACTGGGTGCCTGCCTGTCTGCTCCCGCCGCCCCTGCTCACTATCTGTCCCCCCAAGACTGGCTGCTGGACTGTGGTGAGGCTTGGCAGGACTGGGGCCCACAGGAGGTAACTTGGCCGTTTCCTGGTTTCCATCTGCTGGAGCTTGCTGCTCGGGGCTATTTAGGGTGCTGTCAGTGGCAGCAGGCCGACCACTGGCTGGGTTGCCACAAAAGGGGCAACACCAAAGGGGGTCACCCCTTTGGGGAAGCCACTTTGGGGGGGGCAAGGGCCAGGCCTCCTGGCCCAGGTATTTGTATGTGGGGGTGTTAATAGTGGGGCTTCTGTTTTAATTAGCCCTGGGTGTGATTGTTTTAGAATGTGTCTAGGCTTAACTGGAGATGGGGAGACAGGGTGTGTGTCCACAGACTGTGGGGCAGCAATTCCGGGGGAACAGAATAAGTAACATTGGCAGGTCACTGGGCCGTTACAGGGGATGGGGACTTGGAAACCTAATAGCTGTTTCCCCTTCCGGCTGTCCTGCCAGCTCTTTGACCTTGGGGAACAGTGCCGACCAACCTTGGAACCTCACCTTGCTCCTCTGCAATGCCAGGACAGTCCAGAACAAATCAGAAACCATCCATGATTTGATTCTGGATGAAGGCGCCGATCTGGTATGTATTACAGAGACCTGGCTGGGGGAAGCTGGGGGCCCAGTGTGGTCCCAGCTTCTTCCTCCAGGCTACTCTGTTGAGGAGTGGGTCAGGGTCCGTGGGCGGGGAGGTGGAGTGGCTGTGTTCTTTAAGAATAACCTTTCCCTTACCAAGATCCCTGTTACAGTGTCGGACCATATCGAATGTGTGTACTGAAGTCTAGGGACCAGGGATAGACTGGGACTTCTGTTGTTGTACCAATTGCCCCGCTGCTCAATGGAGTCCCTAACCAAGCTGACGGACTTGGTCTCGGACTTGGTGTTGGAGTCCCCCAGGCTTCTGGTGCTGGGGGACTTCAATGTTCACTTTGGGACCGATTTGTCCGGGGAAGCTCAGGAGTTCATAGTGGCCATGACAACTATGGGCCTATCCCAAGTGGTCTCGGGGCTGATGCACATTGCTGGTCACACGCTTGATTTGGTCTTTCACTCTGATCCGGGTGGTGTTCTGTGGGTGGGGACTCCTGTGATTTCCCCATTGTCATGGACAGACCACCATCTGGTTAAGGTTGGACTCACAATCACTTCCCACCTTCACAGGGGCAAAGGACCAATTAGGATGATCTGCTTGAGAAGGTTATTGGATCCAAAAGGATTTCAAGAAGCCTTGGCTGGATTTAGTGTCGGCTCTGCTGGTGATCCTGTTGATGCCCTGGTGGAGAATTGGAACAGCAAACTCACTGGGGCAGTAGACATGATTGCTCCTAAGCATCCTCTCTGACATGCTTCAAAATTGGCCCCTTGGTATACGGAAGAACTACAGGGGCTGAAGCGGTGAGGTAGACGACTGGAGCGCAAGTGGAGAAAGACTCGGCTTGAATCCGACAGATTGCAACATAGAGCTCATTTGAAGATCTATGCTCAGGCAATACGTGCAGCAAAGAAGCAATTCTTTTCTGCCCGTATTGCATCCACAAGTTCACATCCGGCAGAGTTGTTCAGGGTTGTGAGAGGGTTAGTGAGTGCCCCTCCTCCCTTTAATTAGAATCTGGAACCATCGATTACCTGCTGTGATGTGTTTAATGAATTCTTAGTGGAAAAAGTCTCGTGTATTCGGGCTGAGTTAGATTCCATCTCCACAATTACTTCAGTGTCTGATGTGGAGATGTCCAGCAACTCCTCCTGTGTGATTAGGTTGGATCAGTTCCAGTTTGTGACTCCTGAGGATGTGGACAAGCTGATTGGAATGGTGCAGCCTACCACCTGTTCTCTTGACCCTTGCCCAACATGGCTTATTCTATCTGGCAGGGCGGTTGTTGTAGAAGGCCTGGTAGAAATTATAAATGCATCTCTGAGGGAAGGCAGGATGCCTTCTTGTCTTAAGGAGGCAATTATTAGACTGATTCTGAAGAAGCCTACCTTGGATCCATGAGTTGAACAACTACATGCCTGTTTCCAACCTCCCATGGCTTGGGAAGGTAACTGAGAGGGTGGTGGCCTCTCAGCTCCAGACAGTCATGGAGGAAAGTGATTATCTAGACCCCTTTCAAACTGGCTTTTGGGCTGGCTATGGGGTGGAGACTGCCTTGGTCAGCCTGATGGATGATCTCCAATTGGGAATTGACAGAGGTGGTGTGACTCTGTTGGTCCTTCTGGACCTCTCGGCAGCTTTCAATACTATCGGCCATAGTATCCTTCTGGCACACAATCCCTGTTGTGATTAGAGCTGCTCCATTTGTGATGGCTTCTAGGGAACAACTGAAGACACATCTCCCCAGTCAAGCTTGTATTTATTTAACAAACTTATAGACCACCCAAAACTCATGTTTCTGGGCAGTATACAACAAACAAACAAAAATTAAAACATTAGTTAAAATAAATGACAACCAAAAAAACCTTAAAACAGTAGTTAAAACAAAATAAATGACATAGTATAAGTTAAAACATTACAACAATTTTAAATTTTAAAACAATATTTTAAAACGATGATCCAAAACAATATTTAATTAAAAGCCTGGGTGAATAGATGCATTTTTAAAGACTTTTTAAAAGCTGTCAGTGATGGGGAGGCTCTTATTTCACTAGGGAGTGCATTCCAAAGCCTCGGGGCAGCAACGGAGAAGGAGCAGCTACAGTGGCCCCCTCCTACCCCCCACCCTCTGACTTTTTTATTTGGGGGGAGGGAGGGGGCCAAGGACCAGTTTGGGTCTCAGTCCAATCAGGCCTCCAGCCAGCTCCGGGGCTTTCATGCTCTCTCCATCCCCACCCCCTTTTAATTGTTACACCCGGGTTTTTGTGCAACCCACAATTGGTGCAACCCGTTACACTTCTGCGAAGGGACCTCTTGTGCTTCCCCCTGCTGGTGGATTTGAGCAAGAACACAGAGAAATCATTTTTTAAAAAATAAATAAATAAATAGTTTGTCATGACAGCCCCCCTCTGCAGCCCCATTGGCCAGAAATGGAGGAGGAGGCAGGGCCAGTGAGAAAGGCCTTGGGGTCCTCGATCCGTGCCCTGGCCTAGTGGCTCGTGCATTCCTTCTGGAGTAGGAAGTGAATAGAACAGTTGGCAACTGTGTCAAGACATTTAAGTTTCTAACTCAGTCTGCTGTTTACAACCAACTACAATCTATGGTATCTACCAGTCTTCCTGATAATTTCTGTGCAACTCAAAAGCTTGCTCACTTCTGTGCCGGAGACAGAAGCTAACTTGCCAAACTCTGCCCATTAAAGGCGAAAGACACAGAGCGGGCATCAGTGGCTTGGATGTTTAGTCTGCCCTCTCCTTGGAAGGAAGGTCAAGCCAAATGTCAGCTTTTTAAAAAATGTGCGAGTGAATCCTGCCTAAAGAGACATCTCAGGGTGAACACGGAGGTTCCTGGATGGACAAAGCACCCAAGGCACTTGAGAGGTGCCAAATGTGAGTCCAGAGAAGACCAGGGAAGGGGTTCCTACCCAATTCCCAGCAAGACCAGGAATGCCAGTGGCTAGTCATGCCCCAGCTCACTTCTGAGGGCTTCCTTCCTTTGTCAGCCTGAATGCCCTATAAGGGTGGGGGATGCAGACTCTGCCCCCCCCCCACGGCCCAGCATGGCAGCTTCATGGCATTGCTCCCAGGAGCTGCAATGGACTTCCAAGCAAGCCCCGATGCTGCTGGGAATGAACGGTTGTGGAAGCAGCTGATTCTCCCCTTTGTGGCGAACTGGGGGAACTTCAGCAGCCCTGCTTCTGGAACTGCTCGCTCACAGCCACATCAGGGCTAGCTTGGAAGCCCACAGCAGCTGCAACCCTGTGTGCATCCTGGGGGCTGCTCTCTCCATGCAGTGGGTCTGATGTTTTTGCCTCAGTGGCTACATTTGCCTACCTGTTACCTCCAGAGGCGTATCTAGGGAAAATAGCGCCTAGGGCAAGCACTGAACTTGCGCCCCTGTCCAAACATCTGACACCCATCTTTTAGATAACTTTACCATAATATCAGCTGAAAAATACAAGTCAAGCTTGTTAATCTTTTAATATTTCAAAAACTATTTAGCAGTGGACGCAGCCAGACCAAAAAATGCTGGAAAACTACAAATTTCAGTATGCTGGGGCTCATGAAATACCCAAATACTATGTGGAGGTGTACTTGGGAAACTAAACAGAAATACCTGTTCTAATTCTCTACTATGCACTGTAGCATCACTATTACGTAAGTTTTAAAAATAAATGGAAAATTTGGCTTTTCCCAGCTACTCTGAAAAAAATTAAAGGATATGCAGAGTAAACCGTGTCACTGCTTGTAATATATTCTAGTATTTCAGAAAGACAGAAAATGAGAGAAAGAGAGCAAGGAACTCCCAATGGGCCTTCATACTAAGGATTTCACACTGATTCAAAGACAAACTCACCATTAATAGCCATATTATTAAGACATCACATTTAACTCACTTATCACAAGAAGCAAAGTAAGAGCAAATGAATACAATCCTAGCTGATAAGCTTCAGCTCAGTATTCACAAGCCCTGATTCTCTGTACCTAGTTCCAAACTAAATATGTGTACAGTGACTTATATTATATTATTATTTTTACCTGTAGCCCTTTGGGGTGCTTCCTAAAGTCTGGGGGGGGGGCTGCAAAGGTTCTCCCTCCCCACGCTGGGCCCCAGGGCCTCGCAGGGACCATTGAGCATGTGTTGTGGCCATTGTTTAAATTTGTTTTTAAATGGCCACTAAAAACAGAGGCCATTTGAGCATGTGCAGTGGCCATTTTATTTTCGGTGACCATTTTTTTATTTTTTATTTATTTTAGAGAATGGCACCCCCCTTCAAGTGGCGCCCGGGGCATGTGCCCTGCCTGCCCTACCCTAGATACGCCCCTGGTTACCTCACCTGGAATGTGGAAGTCAGCGGAACACCCAGAAGATGTCCAGGGAAGCAAAAAAAGCTTCTCATTAGTAGGCTCGTTTTCTTGGGGAAGGGTAACTATTTTCTACATATGCCTGATCTTAGGGATAGTGATGGGAGAAAGTGGAGGAGAAGGAGAAGCTGGGTTAGAGATGTCATAAAATATAGAATGCCAGATGCTTCTGCAGGGGGAAGTATTTTCAGCTCCAGTTTCCATGCGAGTGTATTCTTCATCCACGTCTCTGAGGAATCTTTCTTCATGTTCAACGTCATCCTTCATGTTTCTGCAATTCCAGATGGATCTGCCAGGTTGGCGCTGCCGAGCTCCAGCCTCCAAGGGAGACCTCTTGCCTGAAGCCAATGTCTCTTGAGGCTATTGGGAAGTGGGAAGCAAAACGCTGAGACAGATGGAGCCATTCTAGATGATGCACATTCCCAGGACAAAGGAAATGGCTTAATGAGGTGGAGGCAATTCATTCCAGCCGGGTCCTGTCCTCCACACCCCCAACAGGCACCAGAATCCTCAGGTTCCTGCAAAACAATCATGGGATGTTCATTGGCTTAAACTTCTAGGCCAACTAACCTGGGGACTTGAAGTGAGTTGCAATATGAAGAAAACCTATATTGTAATAGAAGCTTGTGTAGCTAGCATGGCTAGAGAGAGCCTCTCTGCAGGGAAAAAGCTCCAATGGCTGCGACTAGCCCCATGCCTTTGGAATATGCAAGTAGTGTGGGTTTCCACAGAGCTCACTTCTTAATGTACTCAGCATTGCAATGTGTGAAGCTTTACCCAGAACACCCAGAAGATGTTTTCAAAAATGATTCTGAAAAATTAGACTCTCAGAGAGAGAGAGAGAGAGAGAGAGAGAGAGAGAGCCTAATCTGTCAGGAAAACTTGGCTACTCACCTCCATGGCAGGAAGCAAAGACATGGCAAAGCCTGGCGAGTGGCAAGAGGCTCTGGAGACATTGTGGGGCAGGGGGAGGGGCGGGGGGGAGAGAGTCAATTGCCAAAAGCCACACCGTCATTCCAAGGCAAAGGGGGGACGTGAGTCCAAGTCTCTCTCTCTCTAAGATAAGGCTCTCTTTCTGTCTACTAGGCTTCCATGCTTCTGCTCCGACATAGATCAAAAGATACATGTTCCCCTTACGCAAATTGCACCTATACTTTGGAGCTGTTGATTGTATTGTTATATTTGCAGCCTTTGGTAATTTTTGCAACAGGAATCACAGAAGTAGACATGCAAATTTGAGCAGTTGACCATTTGCAGCAGAATGTAGAGTTCTGAGCTCTGTTTTGGCAAAAGGATTGCAAGTTGCTGACAGGAGTTGTTTCTTGCAACTCTCACTACATAGACAGCAAATGCAAAAAACCCAGCAGGTTTTGTTCAAATTATGCTGAGAAAATCTTGCTTTTGATCCTGGTAGCTGCACAGCTTTCCTCTTGGCTCATGGCCTTATTTGCTGGCAAATTAACAAGGACTCTATCATGCATCCCACAGCAGAGAATATTACCCAACCCAGCAATGTTGTTTGTTGTCCAAAATCCTGGCTCAAACCATGTGAGTGGGACATGAGAAATTCCAGTGCTGCTGATAGGTTCAACTAATGCAGTACAGACGCTTGCCTAAGGGGGGATTCGACAACTTCCCCTGCCCCTGAAAGTGCTCTGTACCCAGCAGCAAAATGTCCCCGAGGGTCATGCAGCCTTCAGGGACATATTTTCAGGTGAGAGAAAGAGGGCTTCTTGGGGAAGGGGAGCTCATTGAAATCTGCCCTTCCTCCCCACACAAGTGCCAGGGCTGTATTAAGTCAGCAGCAGAGCTGGTGCTTCCCACATGGCATTAGCACACACTGTTAGTCAGGATGTTGGCTGCTATTGTTGGCTGCTATTATGGGCTGCCCCAGGGCTTTGGAATATGCGCCCTGCTGAAATAAGAGCATCTCCTTCTCTGTTTGTTTTTAGGAGGACCCTGAAGACATACCTGTTTCCCCAGGCTTTTAAATGAAATCTCATTTTTAAATTTTAATGTGCTTTTATCTATTATGATTTGTATCTTTTTATTATTTTAAAGGTTTTATATTTTATACTATGTTTTGATTCCATACATCGCCTAGAGATTTCGATGTTAGGTGGTATATAAATTCAATCAGTCAATCAATCAATATTATTATTTTGGCAGAGCCCTTTTATGCTGCTTTTCAGTGAAAAAGTTCGTAAAGCGCTTTACATAGTGATAGCATGAAAAGAGAGTTGCCTGTCACAAAAGGGCTCACAATCTATAGACAAACACAAGGGGGAGAGAAAGCAGCAACACATCCTGGCTTTTAGTTCGCATCTCTTCCAGAAAGGAGGGGATACGTTGACATATCGGCCAGATGTACCCTGAAATCTCTGGGCGCTCTCAGGGAGTATTTCACACACAATTCGGGTTTTTCATTGCATGTTAGTGTGTCAGCCGATTTATATCCAGGGTAAAAAAAATTCTCCTTTTTGCATCAGTTTTGGGGGGCAACTTTGAACTCGCAGTCAAGCCTGCAGTCTGGGAAGGCTCCGGGAAGAGCTGAGCTGGGACCTATGCGAAACATCTCAATAGGGAAGCTGTCCCTTTAAACGGTGCCCTCTGCCAGTGAGCCGGGGCTGCGTGAGCGGCTTGGCCCCCCCCCCGCCTCATGTGCCAGGCATCCGGCCACTGCTGCTCTGCCCACTGGCTTGCAGGAGGCTGGAGAGCAGCCCTTCACTGGGGGTGGGGGGTGGGGGGAGGGGAGCCGGTTGGGGCTGACACTCGCCTACCACCATCAAGGCTGGCCGCAGCCTGGCCCTGGAGCCATGCCGAGCCTTCTTGAGAGATCGGGGAGATGATGAATTCCAGCCCAGCAAAGACGAAGCTCCCCCAGTTCCCACTAGTCCTCCAAACCACCGTGCTGGTTGCTTTTGTCCAGAAGCCCCTGAATCCTGGCCTTTGGCAGCTCGACCTCCTGACTGACTTCCCCTCACCAGGAAATTCGGATGCCACAAATGTCCCCGACTGCTGCTACAACAGCCCCACCTTTCTCCTTCCGCTCCTGCCCTGCTCTGGCTCCTTTTCAGCCCCCAACCCACATTTCGACTGGCCCTCCCCTCCCCTCCCCTCCCCACCCCTCTCCTCTCCTCTCCCCTCAGCTGCTCGTGTCTCCGCTTTGGTTGCCTCTCTGCCTTCTTTCTTTCTGCCCAGACTCTGTCCACCTCCTCTCTCCCTGCTCCTCTGGAAGAGCCACCGCTTCAGCACAAGGACCTGGCTTGGCCCACATCAGCCTCCCTTTACCCACCTCTCTGCAGACCTTCTACTGCTCAGAGAAGCTCCACCTTGGCAAGCTGTGGCTGCTGCCACTGCCCACCCTCCCTTCTCGGCCTTGTTACCACCAGCAGCAGGATTCGCTTGCTGGCAGCCCTTCAGCCCAGAGTGCCTTCTGCTCTCTGCAGCGCCCAAGGAGACGCCTGCCTGCCTCCTTCTTGGCGGCCTTCCATTGGGCAGCAGCGCCATCCAGGCTGTTGGGCAGTTCCGTGAGTTGGCTTTTCTCTTGTGGAGGTTTCATCATGTGAAAATATCTCTGGCCCGTGTCATATTTTCCAGGAGGCCCTGGCACCCTTGTCAGAGATTATTTACAGTGGAAAACAAGATGAGAAGACGGAGGGTTTGATTTAAATGGCATATGGAGTCCCACCAGCACCGATGGATCATCAGTCAAGGCAGAAAGCAGTATCTTTGGCAAGCAGGGAGCGTGTGTGTGCCTGGAAACGCAGAGGGGAAGTACTCAGAAGCATCTTGCCTCTTTGCTGTGGGAAATGAGGCCAGGAAAGGAAGAGAATGGTGGGAGAACGAAGTATTTGGAAGCCCACCATCCCACCAGTTTGACTCGGCAGTGCTGGACTAAGAGTTGCCCTTGAGGTTCAGCTGAAGGAAGGTTTTTGTCCAGCACTGCCGAGTCAAACTGGTGGGATGATGGGATCGAAAGGTGCAGAAGAGGGCAACCAAGATGATCAGGGGCCTGGAGCACCTTCCTTATGAGGCAAGCCTACAACCCCTGGGGCTTTTTAGCTTAGAAAAAAGACGACTGCAGGGAGACATGATCGAGGTCTATAGGGTCATGCATGGTGTGGAGAAAGTGGAGAGAGAGAAATTCTTCTCCCTCTCACACAACACTAGAACCAGGGGTCACTCCATGAAATTGATTGCCAGGAGGTCTAGGACCAACAAACAGAAGTACTTTTTCACACAACGTGTGATCCACTTGTGGAACTCTCTGCCACAGGACGTAGTGACAGCCAACAACCTGGATGGCTTTAAGAGGGGTTTGGATAACTTCATGGAGGAGAGGTCCATCAACGGCTACTAGTCAGAGGGCTATAGGCCACCTCCAGCCTCCAAGGCAGGATGCCTCTGAGTACCAGTTGCAGGGGAGTAATGGCAGGAGAGAGGGCCTACCCTCAACTCCTATCTGTGGCTTCCGGCAGCACCTGGTGGGCCACTGTGCGAAACAGGATGCTGGACTAGATGGGCTTCCTTGGGCCTGATCCAGCAGGGCTGTTCTTATGTTCTTCTGACCCTGAGCACCAGCAACCCTATTGACCACTGGAGGCATTCGGGGTAGACAGCCAGTAAAGACGTTCCCTCTCTGGCCATGCTTTCTCTGATTCCCAGTTGCCCCTTTTTAGCCTGATAGCAACTCAGCATGTCGGCCTCCTCTCTCTCCCTGATGGATTCCCTCAATAAACAACTTCATTTAGAACTTCAGCTCCGTGTCTCCTTACCGGTGCACTTCCGCTGCCACAGGGATCGATCCAGACATCTCCCCTCCAAACTCTCTAAGCAAACTTGCTGCTAAAGGGCTCTGTCCAGCAGCAGCAGCAGCAGCAGCACTTCTCTCGGAGGCTCCCTGCGGGGAGAATGTTTCCTTGGCTGAGACTGGTCACGGGGCCACGAGAGGCAGTGCCTGGCTGTCCCAGGATGTCCCTGAGGCTATGGAGGGCCACGGAAGCCTGAGGACAGTCATGAGTGAGATGGCCCTGGGGGCCTGCTCAGGATCAGAGAGCTCTGTCCTGCTAGGCTTGGGGGGGATTTGCACACAGAGACACCCCACCACATATTTTCTGGAACTGAAAATATGAAAGTGGGAAATCCTGAGGAGTTTCTGCTGAACTCTCAAATTTTCTCCTGGGGAGCTTTTACTTCAGCACATCAGCTGGATTTCTGGGAATGATGTTTTCCCCCAAGCAGGAGCCTCATTAATGGGAATAAAGTGAAGAAAAAGCAACTACAGCCATCCACCACTGAGAGGGACAGGAATTATTGGTTCTGTTACTGAATTTATACTTCTGCATACTTTTCACTCTGAGAATATATTGAATACCTGTTCAGTTCTGCTGTGTAGTAAGACTCCAGTCTGCTTTGTATGAATCTAGATCTGTCCTTAGTTCCTGAGCATGTACAGAGTCTTCATAGCCACACCTGTATCCATGCACATGAGTGAGTGAGAAAATTAAGGGACTTTGTTGTGTGGTGGGGGTGCGCTCACTAGCTGGGCAAATCCGCTGCTAATTGGGCCAAGAGGCACCTCTTAACGTGGTGATTCTCTTTATTGAGCAGGGGGAGAGTAACTGGCCCTCTCCAGCCCCAGCACAGCACCCCTCCGGTGGCTGTGGCTGGTGTCTCTCTTAGGTTTCTTTTTCGATTGTGAGCCCTTTGGGGACAGGGAGCCATCTTACTTATTTTATTATGTCTCTATGTAAACTGCTTTGGAAACATCTGTTGAAAAACGGTATATAAATATCTGCTGTTGTCATTGTCGTTGTTAGGCAGTGGGCTACCTAAAAGGGTTCACCGCTGGTTCTCACAGGCAGCAAAAACAGGACCTGGGCTTTCCTAGCCCGCTTTTTGCTGCTCGTGAGAATAGCTTCAGAGGCTTAACTGTCTCTCTTTTAATCCTTTTAATTTGCAGCGCCGCCTGCTATTTCATTTATTTTTTCTATCTTTTTTTCTTTATTTGTACCAGCAGCGCTGGTAGGTTTGACTCGGTGCTGCTTGGAATTTTATTGTATTATTCTTGCTTGTAGCCACCTCCACCCCCAGGGATTTTAAAAACTGGGGTGCTGTGTGTGCTGTTTCCCCCTCACTAGTGTAAAATAGTGCCAGCAGCCCAGTGGCTTAACTGGGGGCTGTTTGGAAGTTATTTCCTTGTGTGGTTTTTCTTTTCTCTCATTGCTTGTAGCCAGGCCCCTTTGATAACTAGGGTGCTGTGATCTCCTCCCCCCCAATTTTATTTAGATTGTGCCTGCAGCATCCAGCTGGGTGCTGCGGGAAGCTCCCTCTCTTTACATTTCTGGGTTTGTTTGTTTGTTTTTAAAAAATGATTGTTTGGGTGGGTGATAGGAAGATAGGAAGCTGCCATATACTGACTTACTGAGTCAGACCCTGGGTCCATCTAGCTCAGTATTGTCTTCACAGACTGGCAGCGGCTTCTCCAAGGTTGCAGGCAGGAATCTCTCTCAGCCCTGTCTCGGAGATGCTGCCTGGGAGGGAACTTGGAACCGAGATGCTCTTCCCAGAGCGGCTCCATCCCCTGAGGGGAATCTCTTCCAGTGCTCACACATCAAGTCTCCCATTCATATGCAACCAGGGCAGACCCTGCTTGGCTAAGGGGAGAAGTCCTGCTTCCCACCACAAGACCCGCTCTCCTCAGGGTGGATGCCTGACTGGTGCCCACCTGCACTCTGGCTCTGCCCCAGCTGTCGGGTCCCGATGTCTGCTTGGCCCAAGAGTGCCTCCAGGAGCAACACCAGGCAGACTCCAGGCAAAGAGGCTGCTGGGAGTCCCCAGCCAGATGCCAGAGAGGTGAGAACGCCCCCTCCCCGCCCCGCCCTGCCCCAACCCTGCCTTGGTCAGCTTATTAGAACTTAGAGTTCTTTAAATAGGGCCAAGTTTGGGGAAGGGAGGGAATTAGGGGGCAGGACAGGAGGGGTGGGTGAGAGAGAGGCCACAGCCATCCCCGGCCCTTCTTTGCCTTCCCTTCCCTGAGACCTGCCCTGTTGTTGTCCAGGCCCTGCAAAAACAGACCCGCTGCAAGAGAGCCTGCTTCTTTATGGGGTGTGTGTGTGTTAATTTTTCTCACAGTGCTATAGATCGTGCTTGGTGTGGCACACAGACCATCAATGGACCACGCCCCCTGCGCCCCCCGTAAAGGCGCTTCTACCCCCTCCCACCACCACCACCACCACCCCAGGTTAGGGTTTATGATTAAAAACCTCAAGATGTCTGGGAGGGTGCGAAGCAGAGCCAGGCAGGCAGAGGGAAGGTTGATGCTGGTGCGGGGCACTGCTGAGAGGAGCCGACTGCCTGAGTCATCCCCATCCCTGCTCTCCTTTCTGGGGGATCCTGGCCCCGCAGTGCAGGTGCCAGTGGCAGCGGAGGCAGAAGTAGCAGGGAGATATTCCCCTGTCCGGGAAGATGCTCTTCGTATGGCAGTGGAAGAGGAGGAGGTGCCGCTGGCTGCTAGCTTAGCCAGATCCCTCTCTCCAT
This sequence comes from Hemicordylus capensis, assembly GCF_027244095.1. Lineage (NCBI taxonomy): Eukaryota > Metazoa > Chordata > Lepidosauria > Squamata > Cordylidae > Hemicordylus > Hemicordylus capensis. The sequence goes on along the minus strand of NC_069657.1, from coordinate 956,309 downwards.
CCTCCTCAATCCCCGGTGGTGGTGCATCCCTCCCACCAGGGGTCAGTTGGCAGTCAATAACCAGCTGACTCAGATAATAATTCAAACATTTATTTAAAATCACCTGATTGTCCAATTGTTTTATGGGTTGGGTGGTCGGCAGGTTGGGTTATGCCCTACCACCCAAACCACTTTGGTGTCACTAGGATCTACCCATGGGGAACAATGGGGTGATTTGAGTTCTCCATTGTTCCCTATGGGTGATTCATGAATTTTTCACAAATTTTTGATTTGATTCATAGAATCAGACAGCTTGATTCAAGATTGAATTGAATCACATAAAATGATTCATGCACACCTCTAATACATACTACTGATCTGAGGTCATTTAAGAAACGAATGCAGCAGGTGTAACAGCCAAAGCTGATAGAAAGCACCTCTGGCCACTGGGAGAAGTTTGGATCCAGAGGCACCCCCAAACGGCATACCTTTTCCTTTTACGGAAGTGTGACCCCATCCAGAACAGGCCCATCCAAAATTACCTCTCAAGTTCCAACCCTGCACAATAAGTACCTCCATCTTATCTAGATTCAGTCTCAGCTTGTTATCTCTCATCCAGCCCATCACCGCCTCCAGAAAGGCATTGGAGGTTATGCCGTCTCCCGATGATGTTGACATAGATCTGGGTGTCATCAGCATACTGATAACACCCTGCACTGAATGTCCTGATGTTCTCTCCCAGCAGCTTCATGTAGATGTTAAAAACTATTGGAGACAGCATGGAGCCCTGGGAAACGTGATATAAAAGTTCACATTTTGAAGAATGACCATCTCCAAGCAACACCATGTGGAAAGTGCCCGAGAGGTAAGAGTGCAACCACTGCAAAGCAGTGCCTTCTCCTCCCAACCCCCTCAGATGCTCCAGAAGGATACTATGGTTGATCGTATTGAAACAAGTGTTATCATAGTTGAAAAAGGCAACTACTGGGAGACATGATTGAGGTGTATAAAAGTTATGCATGGAGTAGAGAGAGTGGACAGAGAAAAGGGTTTCTCCCTCTCTCCCAACACTAGAACCAGGCATCATCCCATGAAACTGAAATTCAGGACCGACAAATGGAAGTACTTTTTGACACAGCACATAATTAATCTATGGAATTTTCTGCCACAGAATGTGGTGTCACTAGCTTGGACGGCTGTAAAAGGTGCTTCCATGAATTCACAGAGGACAGGTCTATCAGTGGCTACTAGCCTGGTGGCTACAGGCCACCTCCAGCCTCAGAGGCACGATGCCTCTCAATACCAGTTGCAGGGGAGCCACAGCAAGAGAGAGGGCATGTCCTCATCTCTTGCCTGTGGACTTCTTAGAGGTATCTGCTAGGCCACTGTCGGAAACAGGATGCTGGACTAGATGGGCCTGATCCAGCCGGGCTGTTCTTATGTCCTTAGTTGTTTTTCAAGGTAGTTGCCTATCAACCTAACAGCAACAAAACGAACTGGCTGATGTATTTGTAATCTTTCCCTGAAGCAGGTGATGGAAGGATATTTAACATGCCACATCTTTGCTGTACACACACTTGTCATATTTATTCCTAGAACTGGCACAGATCTTTTGAATGCCCATATAAAAGCAGGGGTGAAATTCCACTGAGTTTCTTTTTCTCCTTATACTTTTTATTCAATTTTCACAACACAAAAGGACAAACACAAATGATACAGACACTCACAAACATACAGAATAAAGACTTCCATCTCATCATTGGAACAAGTGTTGTTAATAATAACCGGATCTTGCCTATAGATTAAACATTCTCTCCCCAGTAATTCATATAGAAAACAACTTTGGGGTGTTTTTGAAACATTTGTTGTTAGCCCTCAAAAGCCTGACAAAAATTCATTTTGTGATGTATTTTTAAATAGACAAGAAGAGGGTCCCATTCTTTTTTAAATTCTTCAAATTTATTTCTTAGTAGTGATGTTAGTTTCGCCATTTCTGCCAATTCTAGTACTTTAAGAATCCAATCCTCTTTAGACGGCATTGACTGTCTTTCCATTTGCGTGCAAATGTCAGTCTTGCTGCCGCTGTTAAGTACATGAAGAGGGTCCAATATTTCCTTGGGATAGCATTGTTATCAATACCTAATAATATTGATTCTGGACTCTTGGGAAAAGTCATATTGAATACTTTTTAAAGCTCATTATATATTAAGTCCCAATAACCTCTTGATTTATTGCATGTCCACCATAAGTGTATATAGGAACCCTCTTCTTTCTTACATTTCCAACATTTATTTGACATATTCTTATAGATTACGGCCAGCTTTTTGGGCGTAAGATGCCATCTGTACATCATTTTCAAAATATTTTCCTTTAAATTAGAACAAGCAGTAAACTTTATAACTTTTATCCAAAGTTTTCCCCATTTTTCAAAGTCAATGTTATAACCAAGGTCCTGGGCCCATTTAATCATTGAGGTTTTTACTACCTCCATTCTTGTGTCTTCCAATAGTAATAGGCCATACATCCTGGATACAGGTTTTTCTTCCTTATCGCACAACTGTAGTTCGAATTCTGACTTTAGTTGGTTAAGACCCTTTTTACAGTCTTGTTTAAATAAAGCATTAATTTGATGGTATTGGAATCAAGAGATATTCCAATCCTGCATATGTTCTAACTTTTTAAGTTCGTATTTTACACCTTGAAGGACAAGCAATTGTCGATACGTGGGCCAAGATTGTTGCATATTTTTCTGTTTTCTAGATATAACTTCCAGTGGGGATACCCAAAGTGGCACTGAGTTTCTTTAGCTAAAGGCAACATCCGTTTTGGAACATACTTGGTAGCATGGTTATGAATGGATTTAGAGGAAGGGCATCAACAGAGATGTAGAATTTAGGGATACCTCTGATGCTTTCATCTCTAGTTACAGGGAGGTTTTGTTATCATGATGTGCCAGTTCACCCATGGGGTGATAGGAACCATGTGATAGGAACCCATAGGAAGCTGTGTGGCACAGTCAGAATACTGGCATGTCTAGCCTTGTCTAGCCTTCTCTGCCTCTGGAGGGCCTCAGGCCAAGAGAGATCTTCCCCAGCATCTCCTGCTTGATCCCTTTGAAGTGGAGATGCTGCCAGAATGGGACCTGGGGCCTTCTGCACGCAGACCAGAGCTCAGCCACTGAGCGACGGTTCTTCCCCTCCAGGAACCTTGTTTGGGAGCCAGAATTTGGTTTGCATTTTAGGCTTGTAAGCTACCTTGGGTGCTATTTCTTCATAACAAATCAAGCAATCAACATTGCCACTTGAGCGGCGCATCTGGGGCTGACCCGGCTCTTAGAGTGGTGGTTGCTTCAACAGCCACAGCCACAACACCACAGTCTTTGTTTTCATCTAACTTCCAGAAATGCACCCAGCTCAGTGTGAGTCAGTCTTTATTGCCGTTTATTTCATAATTATAGCATGTATTGTTAATTGTTGGCTTGATGTGTCTTTTCTTCTCGGGTACCACATGGTTATCCTTTTTTGAAATGTATTTTAATTGTGTTCACAGTTGCAGCCAAAAGGATTTTGTAGCCAGCATAGGACACAGCTTCTTGAGCCCTGGGGTGTCCCCTGCCGGATGTCTTGGCATATCCATCATTCCTCTGGTCACGTCGTCTGGAGGAGCAGCCAGCTGGGCCTTGGAGCGCTGTGTTAAAAGTGTTTATGAACTGCACTGAGGCTCTTTCCTGCTGAAGGCTTTATGAACAATCCACTTTTCCTCTTTCCCAATACTTTTATTGTCGAAAGAGAAAAAACCTTGGGCAAGACCCAGTCATGCTTAGGGGTACAGAGAAGCCCCTGGGCACATCAGGAACATTCAGTCAGGCACTGTGAAGATCCAGCGGAGGGTGGGCTGGGCTGGGCTGGGCTGGGCTAGGAAGCCCTTTGGCCTGACCCAGCTCTTCTTGCTGTTCTGGAGCTGCCCCAGATGATGGGTCCATCTTGCCAAGGCTCTTTAAAGAACTCAGATGTGAATTTGCCAACCTGCTTGGAAAAACAAAACAAAACTTATCCCTGCAATCAGGCTCTGTACCAGAGGACTGGAAAGTAGTAAACATAACACCAATTTTCAAAAAGGGATCCAGGAGTGAACCAGGAAATTACAGGCCGGTTAGCTTAACGTCCGTTCCAGGCAAATTGATGGAAAGCATCCTCAAGGATAAAATTGTAAAGCACCTAGAAGAACAGGCCCTGCTGGGGGAGAACCAGCATGGCTTCTGCAAAGGTAAATCTTGCCTCACAAATCTTTTGGAGTTCTTCGAGAGTGTCAAGAAGTGTGTGGCTCAAGGTGATCCAGTTTGCATAGTCTACCTGGACTTCCAAAAAGCTTTTGACAAAGTTCCTCATCAAAGACTCCTGAGGAAACTCAGCGGTCATGGGATAAAGGGACAAGTCCATGTGTGGAGTGGTAACTAGTTGAAGGACAGGAAACAGAGGATAGGAATAAATTGAGAGTTTTTATAATGGATGGAAGTAAGAAGTGGGGTCCCCCAGGGATCTGTACTGGGACTGGTGCTTTTTAATTTATTCATAAATGATCTAGAAGTTGAGGTGAGCAGTTAGGTGGCCAAATTTGCAGATGATACCAAACATTTGGAGCCAGTGTGGTGTAGTGGTTAGTGTGCTGGACTAGGACCAGGGAGATCCAAGTCCAAATCCCCATGATTCAGCCATGATACTTGCTGGGTGACTCTGGGCCAGTCACTTCTCTCTCAGCCTAACATACTTCACAGGGTTGTTGTGAGGAGAAACCTAAGTATGCAGTATACCGCTCTGGGCTCCTCAGAGGAAGAGCGGGATATAAAATTTAATAATAATATTTAATTTAATTTAATTTAATTTAATTTATTTGATTTATATACCACCCTTCCAAAAAGGGCTCAGGGTGGTTTACACAGAGATATAATAAACAAATAAGATGGCTCCCTCTCCCACATTCTAAAACGAAACATAATATAGACACCAGCACCAGTCACTGGAGGGATGCTGTGCTGGGGCTGGATAGGGCCAGTTGCTCTCCCCCTGCTAAATAAAGAGAATCACCACATTAAAAGGTGCCTCTTTGCCAAGTTAGCAGGAGTGATGATGATGATGATGGTGATAATAATTAATAATTAATAATTAATAATATTTAGGGTAGTGAAATCCAAAACAAATTGTGAGCAGCTCCAAAAGGATCTCTCCAAACTGAGGGAGAAGGCAACAAAATGGCAAATGCAGTCCAATGTTAGCAAGTGTAAAGTGATGCAAATTGGGGCAAACCCCCCCTCCCCTCCAACTTCACATATACACTGATGGGGTCTGAGCTGTTAGTGACTAACCAGGAGAAAGATCCTTGGGTCATGGCAGACAGCTTGTTAAAAGGGTCAGCCCAATGAGTGGCAGCTGTGAAAAAGGCCAATTCCATGCTTGGAATCATTATATTATAATGCCCTTATACAAAACTATGGTGCAGCCACATTTGGAGTACTGTGTACAGTTCTATATCTTAAGAATGGTGTTCTTAAGAAGGACATGCAGAACTGGAAAAGGTGCAGAAGAGGGCAACCAAGTTAATCAAGGGCCTAGAGCACCTTTCTTAAGAGGCAAGGCTACAACACCTGGGGCTTTTTAGTTTGGAAAAAAGACAACTGTGGGGAGACATGATAGAGGTCTATAAAATCATGCATGGTGTGGAGAAAGTGGAGAGACAGAAATTCTTCTCCCTCTTACACAACACTAGAACCAGGAGTCATCCCATGGAATTGATTGCTGGAAAATTTAGGACCAGCAAATGGAAGAACTTTTCCACACAAGGCATAATCAACCTATAGAATTCTCTGCCTTGGGATCTGGTGACAGCCAACAGCCTGGATGGCTGGAAGAGGGGTTTGGATAAATTCATGAAGGAGAGGTCTCTCAGTGGCTACTAAGCTGAGGGCTAAAGGCCACCTCCAGCCTCAGAGGCACAATGCCTCTCAATACCTGTTGCAGGGGAGCAACAGCAGGAGAGAGGGCATGTCCTCAGCTCTTGCCTGTGGGCCTTGCAGAGGCATTTGAGGGGCCATTGTGTGAAGCAGGATGCTGGACTAGATGGGCCTGGAGCCTGATTCAGCAGGGCTGTTCTTATGTTCCTTTGAGGACTTTGTGTTGGAAAGGACAGTAAATAAGTACTGTAAAAAGGCAAGCATTTGGGTTATTCTGGCAGTACCAAACCACTGAAGAATTAACAGTAAGCCTCAAGATCCATGGACAAGTTTCTTTGCATTTTCTGTCCAGATTCCCCCAATTTCAGATGCTAAAAGGAATTCTGCTTGGCAATTCTGTGAAATCTTTGCATGAACCATCTGGTTGTGTTGAATGGGCTTATTCAGCAGGGTTCATGTTGCCCACCATCCCTGGGGTTTTGGTCTCTCTCTTGTGCTGCTCTCCTACACTGAACTTCTAAACTACCTCTGTGACCTTTTCTTCTGTAATTATTCTTGTTTTCCAGGAAAGGTTCTGAACATTTTGGACAGATGAATAGATTTGCCCTTCTCTCTCCCACACATGGAATATATGACTGATAGGGACACATTTTCCCCAGTTTCTAATTGTCCAGTGTGTCCTTAGGACAGATATAACTCAATGCAGTATGTTCTGTATCCCCCTGCTTCAAAGATCTGATTAAATTATGGAAGATTTCTATAGTAACTGATGGAATTGTCAGGAGGGCAAACCCATGCCCAGAACTGGAGTCAGACAAGACCACCTTGGAAAGCAGGGAGAGGAATGAGGACCCCACCCATCAGCTCTGGCATCTACTGAGACCCTGGGATCTTGGAAGATGGCCCACCCAAGGGGTCTGCAGAGGTGATGAGCCCTATACACCATGACTGGCCACACAGCCCAGCTCTGTGCCCTTTCACGATCACCCCCAGGTGCACACACTTGGCAGCATGAGGCCTTCTGTCTCTGAGCCTTACTCAGGAAGAGAAATGGTGAATCTCAGGGACCTTCCAATGCTTCAGGAAGTGGGGCAGCTACCAAGCTCCTTTCTGGGTCCCTGGGTCTTGCTGGTGCCACACTCCCCTCTGTCCAGCTCCTGGTCTCGTCATCTGGCTCTTCTGACCGCTTGCAAGGGCAGCTGTTCCCCTGCTGCCGCCCTTCTTGCTCTGCTAGAGAGCCCCCTAGCCTGGCTGATGAGACAGGCTGCCCAGCTGAGTTTTGGTGAGAGTCAGCTTTTAAAAGTGGGAACCTTTCCGGAGCTAGCTGTGATACAGGTGTGGACTAAAGGCCTGGGGTGGCTGAAAGTCAAATGGACACTGGAACTTGACTGGCATGGTGGGAAAGACGTTGCTGGCACTGAAATCAGCAGCCCCACATTCCTCCTCCTCCTCCCCTGATAATGTCAAGGAAATCAACATGGGTGAGGTGAGGTCTCGGGATGCCCAAGACGTTACTGGTGTCAGCCAGCAAAGGGGCACAGGAGAGGGAAACCCAGAGGGTGGTGGTAGCAGCATGTGATAACTGTGTCAGAAGGTGACATGAGACTGATGCTTTCAGTGACAGCCAGGAGTCTTTCCCATCAGTTGGTTCTACCCTGGGGAGATTGGCACACTCAACTGGAACCATAGGAACGATTCTCAGCAGACTGGATAGTTCCTGCGCCTGCCCCCGGATACTTGGCGAAATGGACTGTGCTTCCTAATGACACAAAAGGAATCCTCCTGACATGGCCTATAGTGATGATGTCATCAGTGGTGTCAATGTCATGGCAGCAAACTTGGCATACTGACCGAGGTGAGCAAGTCAATTGCAGAAGACAAAAGATGATGTCCTCTAGAGTGTGGGGTTCTCCAGTGCAATGAGTTGGCAGGCAGAGTAGATTAGAGTCAGCACCACAGAAGACCACAAATATCCTCTCACAGCATCAGAGGGTGTACTCAGAGAGGAAGCCGTCTTCCTTCATGACACCAGGCACCATGCAGCATCCCAGCAGAATCTTCCCACACAGCTGCCTGAGAAACTGCTGATATCATATTTCTCCTGTGAGTGCCTTCTCTCTCAGGCAACGGCGGCAGCAGCACGTCTGTGTGGCTTTGAGCTTAATGCCAGTCAGGGGAGATTGTTTGGTAACATTTTACAGAAAAGCTAAACACTGCACTGAACACTTGTTAAACCTGCACCCTTCATGATTAGGCTGTTGGTTTAGTGATTTGTGACATGGAGAAAAATGTTGGTGCTGTTTGGCTAAATAATGAGGAAGTTCCACTGGCAGGAAACTCCAAAGTCAACAAAACGTGCTGGAGCATTCGCAGATGTTCCTACACATCCTGGACCTGGAAGGGTGTTTGTGAAGATCAATGTGCCCACAACTGCCCCACCTGCAAAGAGGTGTGAGAGGAAGATGCTCAGCGCCGCTCCACAGTGAGGCTCGTAGATACCATCCAAGAACATCTTTCCCTGGGCAGGTGACAGGCAGACAGAGACACCACAGGACTGAAGCCCCTGGCTGAAATCTTGCTTTACCAGTGAGGTTCCTCAGCCTCATGGCTGCAGTTGTGGAGGCAGGAAAGCACTGACCAGGGATGGGCTGCACTTGAACCAAGATGGAACCAGACTGCTGGTGCTTAAAATCAAAAAGGTTGCAGAGCAGCTTTTAAAATGATGCCTGGGGAATAGCCGACGGGAGCTGGGCAGTATCCGGTTCAGCAAATGCCATCCTTTCAAGTGCGAGGGTGTAAAGGATTCAGATAAAATAGAAAGGGACTGAGCAGAACCGCATAAAGAGCAGACGGGAGCCTGTGCCAGCTGGTCAAAGAGCTCTAAGAGCCAAAAGAAAGATAGCACACACCAGGTAAGAGATTCAGCGTATAGGTGCTCATATGCCAATGACAGAAGCCTCCGAGCCAAGATGGGGGAGTGGGGATGCATCCCTGATTTCCTGCTGCAACTCCCAGTCACTGTCAGCGTTTTGATCCGGAGCGCGATAGCACGTCCCCAGTAGCACGTTCCCTTTCTGGCCTTGTATAGTCACCCACAGGGTTTCTGTGGAGGACTCCAGTCCACCTAGGTTTTCTAGCTTGTTAGATTCTCTGCCTTCTTTAACATACAGTGCTACCCCTCCTCCAAGGTGCCCCTCCCTGTCCTTTGGCTTCCAGGACCTCCCGACTGCATTTCCCCACATCGTTGGTGCCAAGGTGCACCACGACAGCTGTCTCCTCCCCAGCACTGCCTAGGAGCCTGTCTAGACGCTGCGTGATGTCCGCAACCTTCGCACCAGGCAGGCAAGTCACCGTGCGGTCAACACGTGAGTCACAAACCCATCTCTCTATTCCCCTAATGATCGAATCACCAACTACAAGGAGGCCCCCACCCCCCAGAGGAGTATCCCCTGTGCGAGAGGATCTGGGCTCATCATCCACGGGAGGGGTCCCTTCTAAAGGAGCATTTCCCTCTTCCTCAGACCGATGTCCTCCTTGCCCAAGACCTTCATTCTCCCTGACAGCAGAGGAGCTACCGGCCCTGGAGTGGGATGCCTCTATCACATCCCTGAAGGTCTCATCCACATGCCTCTCTGTCTCTCTGAGCTTCTCCCGATCCGCCACCTTGGTCTCAAGGTAACGGATTTGTTCCCTGAGGGCCAGGAGCTCCTTGCACTGAGCATACAACCATGACTTCTGCCCATGGGGCAAATAGTCATACATGTGGCACTCTGTGCAATACACTGGGAAGTGCCCCTTCCCCTGCTGACCTTCTATCTTCATACTGTTTTTGTTGGCTATTTGCAGTATTTAGAGATAGTTTATTAGAAGTAGTTTATTTTCTGTTTATTAGTTAGTTTATTAGAAGGATAGGTCTCAGCTGTAATGGTCAGCTATTTATCTGTCCAAGCAGCCTTTCCCAAGAACATGAGGGATATGAGGGAGGGATTTGTACTTATGTTCTCTTCTCCACCAGGCTCCTTGTGATCACAGGGGTTTGTTCCAGACTCCCCCACACACTTCCCGCCAAACTCCCGCAAAACTCCTACGTCCTGTTTGCTATCCCTGTCCGCTGTGCTCTGTCCGCTATGCTCTCAGGCCTTCACCTCTTATGTAGAGAGTAGTCTTCCAACTGAGGCACAGGATGTGAGTAAAGGAATGTCAATGGAATGTGGGGCCTCCCCCAGCCCTAGCCGACTCCACCTTCTTTGTCAGGCAGCCCGGTCTGATGCCATTGGCTCGTTTGGAGGCTGCCCTGGGGCTTTGGAACACGCTCCCTGCTGAAATAACAGCTGGTTCTTCTGGTGTGGAGTGTCCCAGTGGCAAGGGACCACCCTGGGTCTGGATCCTGCCTGGCTTCCAAGCTATTCATCACCTGAATGCTGCTTCTTGCCCAAAGTGGGCAGGGTCCCCAATCTGGGGTCTGTTCTGAGTGTCCATAACTTTAATATCTGCACACTGTCCTTCAAAAACAGAAAGTGAAAATTCCCCCATGCTCCATGTTCCAATCTGCAGAAGTAAGCTGAGAAAGGTGGGTTCTGTTTCCCCCAAGAGATCACCTAGGTGAGAGCGGGAAGTCAGCTGGGTGGACTGCACAGCTGGCACCCATCCTGCCCTTCGCCACTCCCATTGGTCCAGGGATCAAGTGGGCTAAGGTACTTGATATCGCTTGGTCATCTGGGCCTGGAAACACAAGAGCAGCAGCCCTTCTGCCCCAACCCTCTAGAATTGCCTGGAGGAACCCAGAGTCTTGGTGGGTGGGCTCTTCATGGGAGTCTTGGTCACAAGGTCCATTGTCTGAGGACCCACAGGCAGGTTGAGCAGATTAGGGTCAGCAGCCTGCGTGCAGCGCCTCTCCTGGTTTGTGCAGCTGCCCACGGAATTCTGCCCACGGAACCCTGCCTGGGAGGAAAGGGTGCTGCTCTATCCAGCTTGCCGGCCATGTCAATCAGCTGCACAAATGGGATGCAAATGATGCTTGAAATATGCATTTCAGCTCCACTATAATTAATCTTTTTTTTTCAGCTGCTGTGTGTGATTATTCAATTAGTCTTGGATTTCTTGTCAAGTTGTTTCAGGAAGGAATCCCTGCTGAAGTCTCTGAGAACTGTTCTGCCTCTCACAAGCACGGGATGGGGTCAGATTCCACACGTTCTGCAGATGGCTGGACCTGGGCCTCCCTCGAGCTGCAGGCCAGATCCCTCCAAGCTGACCAGATCCCAGATCCCTCCAAGGGAAAAGGCTATTCCAATATAATAGCATTTTCCCTGTCCCTCCAGGCTCCCCCTGCATAAAGAATTCTTATGCATTTCTATACTATCTTATTTTAAAATGTATATGTTGTTATCGCAGCACAAACTGGTCCGCAATTCAATGTCACAATACTACATCAACAACAAAAACATTGTATTTTAGTTTTCTTAAATACACCCCCCCAGTTAAACTCAAACACACATAAAGGGCTGCCAGTGGCTCCAGTTCTTAGAGGGGGGGAGCCAGTCAGCTCAGCCAGGCTGCTGGGGGGTGGGGGTGGGGGTACTGGCTCTGCCCTCTGCTGCAGGCAGGTGGGATCAGTGAGGTCCAAAAGCTGCACATTTGGAGTGGAGTGAAGATGGCCGTGCACTGGAGTTGCTATGACCGGCCGCCAAGGGCCACGGCATCACCCTTGGCCATCCCAGCAATGCCGTGCGGTGCCTGAACAGGCCACACCACAGCAACTGTCCCCTTCTCCCCTGGAGGAGGCCAGTTGTCCCCATGCTGCTACCAGCTGCAGGGGAAGCAGGGCCCTCCTGGCCACCCCAGCAGCCCCACAACAAGCACCCCGTCCCTGCTGAGCCAAGGATTCCTGTGGCAGCCAGCTGTGGGGCACCATCCATGTGGCTTGCTTCCAGTCCAGCCAGGGACTCAGCGGCACGGCTTGAGACCTTTCATCTGCCAGACTCAGTTTCCCATCTGTAGAAGGAGTGGCCTACCCCACAGTGCTGTTGTGAGGGAGAGAAAAGAGCTGACCGGCAAAAAGTATTTAGAGAGAGAGAGAGAGAGAGAGAGAGAGAGAGAGAGAGTGTGTGTGTGTGTGTGTGTGTGTGTGTGTGTGTGTGTGAATGAATGATACAGTGTGTGTGTATGTGGGTAGATAGATAGATAGATAGATATGTTTTGTGTAGAAAGTAAATGGGTTTTACTGGGATGTTGGTAGGCTCCTAATTCAACATCGAAGGCAATACTAGAAACACACTGTGAGCAAACGTAGGACAAAGTGCAGAGCGGGGGGGGGGGCGGTTCTGGAGAACATATGACTCTGTGTCTTAAAAAAGCAAATTTCTTCTTATGGCTTATTTTGGCATCCATTTTTCAAAGTGAGTAGTTTGGATTTGTTTTTAATGTGTGATTTTCATAAAGCATCTCCGTTCCTCTCCCGGTCTGGAAGCCTGCCTCTCTGGTGCACATCCATCCCCTGGAGCAATTGCACAGATTTTCTGTTTAACTGCTTTATATCACATCCCCCGTAAATGGCTTTTTACCTATATCTTGACCTACTCTTGGAATCAAATCACAGGTTATAAAGAGCAAGCAGAAACTCTGTAACAACCAACATGAATCACAGCAGCCGTTAAGGAGACATTCCTGCAGAAATGATTCCATCTTGCATGATCTTTACAAATTAAGACTGCTGGCTGGGTGTATAGAACACACACACACACACACACACACACACACCCCTCTTGCCTTTGAAATGGAAATGTCTACAGACAAGACAAGGCCCCTGCTCAATTCTTCTTTAATTGATTTGGTTGCTGCAACCTCCCCTCGCCCCCAGCCCCCAAAATCCTTTGGACTTGTCGGGTGGTGCTGGAGTTGAAGCATGCCTGAGATTAATGCCTTCTGCCCAGAAGCAACACACACACACACACACACACACACACACACAAACACACACACACACCACCATGGCACACAACCTCTGTCTTATCTGGGGGCAAAAGTTATGTTAAGAACTTTCTTTGTGAAAACAGGGAGGTTCTGAAGAGGAGAGGCTTCATCAATGCCCCCCACTTTTTTTTTAACTGCTGGGTCAGGTTTTATGGCCCTGGCAGCAGCAATGCGTTCTCATGAGCTCTATCCAGATATTATTGAGCTCTGTGGCACTCGGGGTTACAGGCGCGGAAGCGGGGAGGAAGTCCCACCCCAGGGCTGTCACTAATCCCTCCTGCTGGGTGCTCATGGTTATGAGGCTGTTTGCCTGAGGGGGGCAGCACTGCAACTGTGATGGGCAGAGCTTCTGGGGGCAGCATCCTAGATTGCCCAAGGTGACTGCTCATGGAGGCACCACCCGTCATGGTTCCGCTGGCATCCCCCCTTCAGACCAATAGCCCTGTAACCGTGAGTGCCTGGCAGGAGGGTTGACTGACAGCTCCGGGGCAGGACTTCCTCTGGCATTTCTGCTCCTGTAGCTGTGAGCAATGCAGCCCTCAGGAACTACCAGAGAGGGTTCAAAAGACTCCAGTCTCTAGAGTTGGCACCAAGAGGAGCATCTTCCCTCCTGAGGCAAAAAGGAGCTGCTGCAGGAGGCATTTTGTCAGGACCCACAGTGGGCAGCGGGGGGTGGGGGGTGAACCTCCTCGCCACATTAAGGATCCACGACTTAGGGATGACTAGATTAGATTAGATTAGATTAGATTAACTGTGCACTATGGGAAAAAGTACTTCCTCTTGTTGGTCCTAAATTTCTCAACTTTCAGTTTCATGTGGTGACCCCTGGTTCTTGTGTTGTGAAAGAGGGAGAAAAATTTATCTCTGTCCACGCTCTCCACTCCATGCATAATTTTTCGCACTTCGATCATGTCTCCCCTTAATCGCCTCTTTTTTTTTTTTTGTATTAAAAATTTCTTATATACTGGCTCCTCCATAGACTCTAGATAGTGAACAACAACAATACCAATAACAATTCATCATAATCATTATCATCATCATCATCATCATCATCATCATCATCATCATCCCAAACAGCAAATTACAGCAATAGCGAAGAAGATCAGCTGATATGATGCTTGTGTACTGCAATACCAACAAAATTTCCTTTTCTATTCAAATCAACATCAGTTTTATCGTAGTGTTAATCAAGAAAAATTGGATAACATCATGCAGCCAGACAGGGAACAGCTTATCGGGTTTTGGAGAAACATTTGGGATAACCCTGTTGATTACAACAAGAATGCAGAATGGATAGAAAAAGGTTGAGGGGAAATTGGATGGAACCAAAATGGATGACTTGATAATAACACCCCTACTGGTTGAAAACCGAGCAAAAATGATGACGAGTTGGATAGCACCGGGAATGGATGAAGTACATGCCTTTTGGCTCAAACATCTGATCAGCTTACATCAAAGATTAGCCAAGCAATTGAATGATATACTGGAAAGTGGATGAATGGATGACAACTGGCAAGACTTGTCTTCTTCTGAAAGACTATGAAAAAGGTGCAGTACCAAGTAACCATAGGCCAATAACTTGCCTTCAAACAATGTTCAAGCTCATGACAGCAATTGTAGCAGATGCCATGCAAGACCACCTAGAAAGGAACAGTTTGTTACCAATGGAACAGAAGGGAAACTGTCGGAAAACAAGAGGCATGAAAGATCAGCTTCTTATTGACAAAATGGTTTTGGAAAACTGTAGACAAAGGAAGACAAAACTAAATGTAGCTTGGATTGACTATAAGAAAGTGTTTGGCTCATTACCACATAACTGGATTCTAAAATGCCTGAATATGTCTGGTGTGAATGATAACATTAAAAACTTTGTTTTAAAAAAGGCAATGAACAAATGGAAGACTCATTTTCTAGTAAACAGAGAAGAAGTGGGAGAAGTTAACATCTGGAGAGGAATATTTCAAGAGGACTCATTATCGCCTTTACTTTTTGTAATCTCCCTAAATCCGCTACCCATTATCTTGAACAAAACAAACCATGGATACCAACCTTCAAAAACATCAGTTAAGCTTTCCCACCTTCTTTTTATGGACAATCTAAAGCTTTACGGAAAGTCACCATCTGAAATTGAGTCATTACTCAATACAGTTAGAATTTATAGCCGTGATATCGCAATGGAGTTGGGACTGGACAAATGTGCTATATTGGCAATAAATCGAGGGAAAATGACAACTAGTGAAGGAATTGAGATGCCAAACAGAAACAACATAAAGAGTCTGTTATCTGAGGAAAGTTATAAGTATTGAGGCATTCTCCAGAGTGACAAGATCAAGCATGCTGAAGTGAAGACCAAAGTTAGCAAGGAATACATCTGGGGCCGGGGGGAGAAAGACATTGAAATCCAAACTCAATGGTGGTAACACTATCAAAGCAATCAATACTTGGGCAATTCCTGTAATCTGATATACAGCAGGTATTTTTGATTGGACACAAGCAGAATTGGATGTGCTGGATTGGAAAACCAGGAAAATAATGACCATCAATCATGCCCTGCACCCAAGAAGTGATATTGATAGGCTGTACCTGCCAAGAAATGAAGGTGGACATGGAATGTTGCAAGTCAGACAGTCTGTTGAAGAAGAAAAATGCGCATTGGTGGAATACATGAATGAAAGCCAAGAAGAAATGCTATAGGAAGTGAGTAAGACAGGACTGTTGAAAATAAGGGAATCAAAGGATGAATTCAAAAAACAGCAGATGAGGAATTGACACGAAAAATGGCACAACAAACCATCGCATGGTCAGTTATTTAATGACATACAATTGAAAATCAACAATAGCACAACATGGCAGTGGTTAAAGAAGGAGAAACTGAAGAAAGAAATGGAAGGTCTCATTTTTGCAGTCCAGGAACAATCAATATGAACAAATGTTATAAAAGCAAAAATTGATGAACCAGAAAGACAGTGAGTGTTGGTTATGAAGGAAGCGGATGAGACGGTTGAGCACCTTATATGTTGTTGTAAGAAAACTGAACATACTGATTATAAGGAAAGACACAATAAAGTTGCTGCGATGATCCACTGGAACTTTTGCAAGAATTACAAATTGACAGCAAGCAAGGATTGGTGGAATCATCCGATTGAGAAAGTCACAGAAAATGAAGAGGCAAAAATCCTTTGAGATTTTTGAATACAAACTGATAGGCATTTAGCACACAATATTCCGGATCTGACAGTCATTGAGAAGAATCAGGTTCTGATCATTGATACTGCAATCCAGGGGATAAATGAGTCGATGAAAAACAACTGGAGAAAATAACTAAATACAAGGACCTTCAGATTGAAATTGAGCAGCTCTGGGAAAAGAAAACAGTAGTGGTGCCAATAGTTGTGGGTGCCCTTGGTGCAGTACCAAAAGAACGTGAACACCATCTTGACACCTTGGGCATTGATAAAATTGCAACACATCAGCTACAGAAGGCCACACTACTTGGAACAGCATTAATACTATGGTGCTATCTTTAATTTTTCTTTAGTTATTCTAGGCCCTAGGAAAGGGCCCGATAAAGTACGAAATCCAGTCAATAGCATCTGGTAGACTGTATGTAAATAGAATAATAATAATAATAATAATAATAATAATAATAATAAATAATATCACCTCTGTTGTTTGTAATCGCCATGACCCCACTTTCACAAATACTAAACAAAACAGCCCTCGGATACCAAACATCTAAAACATCAAGTAAAATCAACCATCTGCTGTACATGGACGATCTGAAGTTGCATGGAAAGTCCGAGTCAGAAATTGAATCACTGCTAAGCACTGTCCGTATATTCAGTAGCGATATAGCAATGGAGTTTGGACTAGACAAGTGTGCTGCATTAATAATGAACAGAGCGAAAATAAGAAAAACAGAAGGAACAGAACTGCCCAATGGAAGCAAGATCAAGAACCTGGAAGAGAAAGAACCTTACAAATACTTGGGCATTCTCCAGGCTGATAACATCGCACACACTGAAGTTAAAAGAAAAATGGGAAGTGAATACATCAGGAGAGTCAGAAAAATCCTCAAGTCCAAATTCAATGGCGGGAACACCATACAAGCCATAAACACCTGGGCTATACCTGTTATCAGATACACTGCAGGAATAATAGACTGGACCCAGGCAGAGCTAGAGACGCTGGATCGTAAGACCAGGAAAATCATGACCATCAATCATGCTCTGCACCCCCGCAGTGATGTAGATAGGCTCTACCTCCCTCGCAGCTCAGGTGGAAGAGGAATGCTGCAAGTTCATCAAACAGTAGAGGAGGAGAAAAGAGGCCTTGAAGAATATATAAAGGACAGTGGAGAAGATGCACTTCAAATGGTCAATAACATGAAACTATTCAACACCAATGAAAGAAAGCAGGCCTACAAGAAAGAACAAGTCAAGAACCAAGCAGAAAAATGGAGAAATAAGGCCCTGCATGGTCAATATTTGCACAATATAAGTGGAAAATCAGACATCACCAAGACCTGGCAATGGCTTAAGAATGGCAACTTGAAGAAAGAAACAGAGGGTTTAATACTGGCTGCGCAAGAACAGGCACTAAGAACAAATGCAATAAGAGCAAAAGTCAAAAAATCCACAACAAACAGCAAGTGCCGCCTCTGTAAAGAAGCAGATGAAACCGTGGACCACCTAATCAGCTGTTGTAAAAAGATCGCACAGACTGACTACAAACAAAGGCATGATAAGGTAGCAGGGATGATACACTGGAACATCTGCAAAAAAATACAAGCTACCTGTAGCCAAAAATTGGTGGGACCATAAAATTGAAAAAGTTGAAGAAAATGAAGATGTAAAAATATTATGGGACTTCCGACTACAAACAGACAAACATCTGCCACACAATACACCAGATATCACTGTAGTCGAGAAGAAAGAAAAACAAGTGAAAATAATCGACATAGCAATACCAGGGGATAGCAGAATAGAAGAAAAAGAAATAGAAACAATCACCAAATACAAAGATCTACAAATTGAAATTGAAAGGCTGTGGCAGAAAAAGACCAAAATAATCCCAGTGGTCATTGGCACCCTGGGTGCAGTTCCAAAAGACCTTGAAGAGCACCTCAACACCATAGGGGCCACAGAAATCACCATCAGCCAATTACAAAAAGCAGCTTTACTGGGAACAGCCTATATTCTGCGACGATATCTATAACAACTGACAATAAAATTCAGCCATCCCAGGTCCTTGGGAAGGACTCGATGTCTGGATAAAACAAACCAGTCAATAACACCTGTCTGACTGTGTAAACAAGAAATAATAATAATATAAAAGGTCAAATGCCTGGCAAAACAGGTGGGTCTTAAGGGCCTTAAAAGCAGCCAAGTAGGAGGCTGAATGAATCGGTGGGGGGGGGGGAGACTGTTCTAAAGAAGAGGGGTGGCCATAGAGAAGGCCCTCCAAGGTAAAGAGCCCCAGATGCTGTAGCCTTGCCTCATAAGGAAGGTCCTCTGTGCCCCTGATCATGTGCCCCTGATCATCTCCAGTCCCTTTCCTAATGATCCCTAGCATGGGATTGGCCTTTTTCACAGCTGCCGTACACTGAGTCGACACTTTCAAGGAGCTGTCCATGCAGACATTCAAGCAGACATTCAAGTGGTAGTGATGGGAAGGACTGGAGGGAGGACTAGGCCTCACTTCGAGCAACTGCTGGGAGGGTGGGCCTTGCCATATAAGGGGAAAAGCTGGGGACGTTCAAGACCAAAGGGCCAATCCAGAGGACTAGGCACTAGGCTTGTGCATTTCAATTTGGGTACAAAATGTTTTGTGCCCGAAAATGGCAATTTTGGAGGTTTTGTAATCAAAACAAAATCAAGAATTAAAAAACTGATATTTTTGTTCCCAAATCAAAATGACCCTTTTTCTGAATGAATGCTTTGTTCTTCAGAAAAGTCCATTTCAGCACTGAAATTGAAATTGACTTCTTTAACTCCTCTTCACTCCAGCTGAAGCACTTAGTGATTAGCAGGAGATAAGATATGCAAAAAGCTGGCAGAGCTTCCCTAGTGGGCATGAATGGTTTAGTTAAGTATGTGTTGTATTGTAATGCAATGAATTGTGTACTAAGAAATTCTGAGTAACCTGAGTAGCTAGCCATTGCCAACAACGGAATCCCTGAGATTCCACTCTGAGCTGCTTGCTTTGGGAATGTATGAAAAGTGCCCCAGCCTGGAATGGATTAATCAATTTATCTGCTGCCTGCCAGTGCTAGCCCTAGACTGAGTGAGTCACCCCCCATTCTCTCTCTCTCTCTCTCCCTCCCTCCCTCTCCCTCTCCCCCCTCCCTCCCTCTCTCTCTCTCTCTCTCTCACACACACACACACACATACACACACACACACACACACACACACACACAGAGGAATTCTGGATTCTTGGGTTAATTGAATTTACAAAGTTGTGAATTTTAAACAGGGGTTCTGTGGGAGGGATCCCCCTGAAAGTCAAATTGACTGCCAAAAACCCTACCTCATCAGCAAACACCTTCAGTTTGATTGAAATGCAAACTGACCTTGCAAAGGGATTTAGGAGACAGCATTTTGAGACAGAAATACCCAAATATCTTTGGGAGCTCAATGCAATTCCAAAGCTCTTGCTAAAAGCCATGGTATAACTTGTGTGGAGAAGCTTTTCCAGAAGCTGGTTAGGAAAGTTCTGAAATTACACAGGTTTTTCTTTCCAAAGGTTTAGAAAGAATCTCTTGACTTGTTCAGAGGTCTTTTGAAGAGCTATTTTGTTTTTCTGCTGATTTTTATGAGTTATAGTGGTGCCTAAGCTTTGTTGCCCAAGTTGAGCAGTCTAATGTAATTTAGGCCACAATGTAATTTGGTGGGACATGATGTCTAAGCCAGTGGTTCACAACTTTTGCCATTGCAGGGACAGGTCATCCACATGGGACTACATGAGACAAAAGGAGGGGGTGGGGGATACCCCTGTCGATCTATTGACATCCCCAGGAATCTTAATTGCTTCTCTCTTTCTTGTAACCATGATCCATGGTTTTGCACTTTCTTAAATGCAGTGAGGATAAATCTCAACAATTCTGAACAGTAGGCTGATTTGTTTGGCTCACTCCACTTCAGTTAAATTAACATTTGAAGTTGTTCCATAGTATCAAGGCAGTTTATTGGTCTATCTTGCTATCTCAAATGACCTGTGGTTCATGGGGAGGGAGTGTTTTTATTGTAAGTTTGCTTGAATCCACAAATGGGTTGTCCTGCTGTGCTAGTGCCACAGGGACAGGCTCCACACGCTGCATAATTCTCAGATAACTGTGCTAAAAAAGAGCTTCATTGTTGTTCATCATTTTTTTCACTTTCAACTTGTGTATGGGAGGGCTTCAGAGGCAAAACGGTGGGTTGGCCGGCAGTGCCCCAAGGGGTGGTGCACCCAGATTCCACATAGGGCAAAGGGCTGATTCATTAGGAAATTTTGAGGTCTTAAAGATTTTTTCCCCATAGGGAATAAAGGAGGTTTCAGCAGACCCATAACTCCACCTGCGGGGCACTGGGGTGGCCCGGAGTGAGTGGTAGTGTAGTGCACATAGGGTGCCAACCATCCCCATGGGTTGCTAACCCATGGGGTGCTGGGCTCTGTTGTTTCTGAGGTGTTCTGAGTGTAGATTCTCTGGTAGCATATGAGATTTTCAATGACAAACCATGAATCCGCTCACATATGCTACCAAAGAATCTACACTCAAAACACCTCAGAAACAACAGAACCCAGTACCCCATGGGTTAGAAACCCATGGGGGTGGTTGGCACCCTATATGCTCTACAGCACCACTCATGCTGGGCCACCCTGGTGCCCCCCAAGTGCAGTTATGGGGCTCCTGAAACCTCCATCATTCCCTATGGGGAAGAACCTTAAAAACATGTAAACTCCATTAAATCTTTACAAATCAGCCCTCTGCCCAATTCCTTTGAAATAATTCTGGCAGCTTCCTTGCCCCACTGGGCACTACCACCCACCCTACTCTGCTCTGGGCCACCCTCTGTGCCTTCGACGTGAAGCTATACTTTTGCTGAAACCTCCATTCTTCGCTCTGGGGAAAATCTTCAAAAAAATTCCCCAAAATCAGCCCTTTGCCCAATTCCTATGAAATTTGGGTGGTAGCTTCCACCCATTGGGCACTACCACCCCCACCCACTAGTTTTGCTCTGGTGCCATTTTTTAAAATCCAAATAGTTTCAGATTTGGATTTTGCAATTTCGAACAAAGAACAAAATTGGGGTGTTTTGGATTGGCTGATTTTGAACAAAGACCAAAATGGGGGTGTTTTGGATTTGGGCCAAAAACAAAACAGAAAACAAAACAAAAGGCACAACCCTACTAGACACATGGCCACCTACTGGAGAAGAGAAAGCTTTGTTCCATTGGTTAGTCTGTCCCAGGAGGGCCCTGAGAGCTGCTGGGGAGATGGGAAGGGCACTGCCCATGACTAACAAGTTAGGACCAAGTCAGTCAAATGCATCAGGGAACTTATTTTTCTTTTCTCTATTGCTTGGAATCTGAGTTGCCAGGTTTAATGAAAATTCTTACAATCTGTTTTATGAAGAGACCATTATTGTTATTGCATACTGTTTTTCTTTTGCTCTAATAACCAACCCTTGTTGCTGAAGGGTGCTACTCTTCATTTGGGGGGTCTGCCTTAGTCACACACCTTTGAAGGCCTAGGAATGCTCCTCCCTCTTGGGAGGGTTTTGCCACCTTAACTGCTCCCAGGAACCTTATGCAGAAAGTGTGGTTTGTCCCACATCAAAATAAAGTGGATGGTGGCAGTCTACTGTGAATCCCTTACAGCCAAGGATTCAACCCCAGGGAAACCCACTCACCCACCTGCACCTCCTCCTCTGGCTCTGGTAGGAGTCCTGACACAAAGGAATGCTTGGAGGGCAGAGCCTGCCCCCTTGATCCTGCCCCCCTGAATAGATTGTGAGAAGTGGGCAGATGTCTCCATCCCCACAGGCCTGATGAACAGTCACATTCTCAGTGAACACAGCTCAGCTTTACAGACTTCAGGTCATTCTGCTGTTGCCAAACAATTCTGGAACATTTTGCAGTGCCAACTCTCTTTATTTGAAGGCTTTTGAAGGATCCAGTAATCCTCTTCCACATCATTAAACTTTTGAAAAGAATGTCAAGGCAATCAAAATGCAAAGCTCACAGACAGGCCCACCTCTGTCTTCCTGCAGCCTTCATTCTCCCTGGGCAGGCAGGTCCTATGCCTCCCAACTTCCATGTATCAACAAAGTGGTTTCCACCACCACTGCTCTCATTGATTTTGGATTGGTAATTCATCAGCCCCATTCTTGCTTTTCATCCCTGGGAGTTGGGAATGAGTCCAAGGTGTCTGTTTCAGGATCAGCCCAGCAAGGAGGAAATGTTGACATGGGAGTTGGCTGAGAGTCCTTTGCTTCTCATCCTCCAAACCAGACCACCAATAAGTCCACATACTGGTGGACACAGGGAGCAGGGAAGCAGTGATGCAGAGAGAGGAGCAGGCCAGCTAACTGCACCGGGGAAGTGACCACTTTTAGCAACCCTCTCTTCTCCAGGAAGCCCTCTCTGTCCGCTGGAAACATGTCCCTGAGGACTGTATTGCTGCTCCCTTGTCCTGTATGCCAGCCATTAATACTGGGGGGGGGGGTATAGTGGCCCGCATGGTGTACAGCCTTATGCAGGTGCTTCCAATACATTCACCCTGCTTTGGGTGTCTAAGGAAATGCCGGCAGTCTTGTGCATGAGTGCAAATATGTTAAATTGTGCACCAGCACTCCAGGAGTGCAGCTTAGATGGTTTCCTCCAAAGTAAGTAGCACACCCAAAGTGCTAACATACAACTTTAAGTATTTGTGCACTTGTGTCCTTGGACAAGACCACCAGCACTTCCTGAGGCATGCACGGTAGTGTGGGCCAATAAGAAACCTCTGTGTTGCCCTGTGCAACAAGTGGGCCACTGTTTTATTTGTGTGTGTGTGTGTCCAAAACTCTTCAGCCACATAACCCCATCATAATCAGGCTTTTCATTTTCTCTACATAGATCTGGGAGAGCGGGAACTGACATGGAAGTGGATTTCTACACACAGATTTGTTCTGATTCCATCACAGTTGAAGACCATAGTTGAGTGAATGAAAAATGTTGACCAGGTGATGTGGGGTGGCTAAAACAGGGGAGGAGTCCCCTCATCCCATGACCGCTAAATTTCCTCAGGAGTCTCTGATGAGGAACTTTGTTGAAAGCTTTTTGAAAGTCCAGGTATACTATATCAATGGGATCACCTCTATCCACACACATTATGACACTCTCAAAGAACTCCAAAAGGTTTGTGAGACAAGATTTATCCTTGCAGATGCTATGCTGGTTCTCCTCATTACCTCCTTCAGCAGGGCCTGACCTTCTATATGTCTAACAATTTTATCCTTGAGAATTCTTTCAATCAATTTGCATGGAACAGACGTTAAGCTAACCGGCCTGTAATTTCCTGGATCCTCCAGTGTTACATTGGCTACTTCAGTCCTCCAGTACAGAGCCTGATTGCAGGGATAAGTTATATATTTTTGCAAAGAGGTCTGCAATTTCACATTTGAGTTATTTAAGACTCTGGAGTGGATGCCATTTGGTCCTGGTGATTGGTGATTTTTTTAACTTTTCCAGGCAGTTTAGAATGTCATCTCTCACCTCAAATTTGCCCAGTTCTTCAGCCTCCAAGCCTGAGAAACTCAGTTCAGGCTCAGGTATGCACTCAGTATCCTCTGCCATGAAGATAGATGCAAATCATTTAGCTTTTCTGCAATCTCTTAATAATTCACCCATCAGCTTCTCCAGGAGGAGAGTCACGGGCAGGACCTGGCTCAGAGGAGTGGTGTCGCCACACAAGCTCTTCATGGCAAACAGGAAGGGCTCGAGTGCTGACACCATCTTGGACATGAGCTTCCACTCTGCATTGGATATGCCGCACAAGCCCAAGGACTTGTTCCTCGCCAGGTCATTGAAGGCCACCTCCTGCTCCAACAGGCGCTGAAACAAGAGGAAGGTGGAGTTCCACCGGCCATCTACATCCATGGGGATGAGATGTTGTGAAAGCCCATGGACATGCTACTGCTCATGAAGCAAGTGCCACTGGACTTCTTGCTCCAGTGGAAGTGGGCTGCAATCTTAAGGAACGTCTCCACAAGCACAGCCGTGGCAGCAACAGCACCTACCATGGTGCGGCCATGTTCCCTGGACACCTTTGCCTCCTTGAGGCCAAAGGCATCCCTGACAGTCAGGTGGAGCATGTGTGCCATTCAACAGATGTTCACACACTTGATCACTGACTCTACCGCTGTGGTGACGTTGGACCCATTGTCTGTGACAATGAAGCCTTGTGATAGATGTGGCAACCCGTCGATCCACTCCTCTATCTGGTGGCCAAGTACGGCAGCCACCTCCTCCTTGGTGTGCTTGATATCCAAGGTCTCCACATGCAAGATGGACCACCTGTGCTGAAATGCAGTGTGGGACACACTGCAGCCAGAGGCAGCACCGGAGGTCCCTTCTCTCTCCGGACCCCACCAGTGGGCAGTCAGGGCTTGGAAAGCAGCATGCATCCCACTCACACTGTTCCACAGATCAATGGTGAAATGCACACTGGTGCCAGCTGGTGCTGCATGCAGCATGGCTGACACGAGCTCCCTGCACTGCCTGTACAGGGAGGGGACCACGTTCCAGCTGAACGTGGTCCTTGAAGGGATGGTGTAGTCAAGTTCTAGCAGCTGGAGTATCTGGTGGAAGGCAGAGTCCTCAACCACGTGAAAAGGTTGATTGTCAGTGGCCATCATTTCCCCGATTAGATGGGGGAGGAGACATGGGTCCATGTGACCAGGTTGCTTTGTGCCCGATGACTGCATCCACCGCTTGACTGGCAGCGTGCCCTGCTTCATGGAAGCTGGTGCACTGCCCTGGTCAGTGCTAGTCGCAGGCACACAATGCTGCCAGCAGAGTCAAGGAGATCCGGGGGATGACGTTGCATGTGTTGCCACATGGAGGCTGTCCCCAGATGCTTCGCAACCTTGCCCCGACTTACCTGTGCCCTGCAGTGGACACAGCGAGCAGTGGTTGGGGCATCTTGAGGGACCTCAAAATGCCACCAATCCTCACTGCTCTGGGTGGCCTCAGACACCCTGGGCACCGTCTTGGGCCTCTTGCGTGATGGCGGACCTAGGGGGGCTGCTGGTGCTCGCCCAACGCCGTCACCCACCCCCTTCCACCCTCCGTGGAAGAAGAAGGGCCCAGCTTCACTGGCAGAGGGGCCGCCCCCTCCTCCTCAGCAGCAGCAAACTATTCCTCATTGGAGCCAGACTGGGAGGACCCAGCACTGGACTCCACCATGACCTGGGCATCATCATAGGGGCCCCCACTGAGTGGCGAGAGGAGTGTTGGAGAGGCTGCAAGA
This sequence comes from Hemicordylus capensis, assembly GCF_027244095.1. Lineage (NCBI taxonomy): Eukaryota > Metazoa > Chordata > Lepidosauria > Squamata > Cordylidae > Hemicordylus > Hemicordylus capensis. The sequence goes on along the minus strand of NC_069657.1, from coordinate 930,915 downwards.
GGGAGGGAAAATCTGGCTGCACTGCCAGCAGTCAAGTCCCTGCCCTCTGCCCCCACCACTTAAGGAGCTTCCCTGGCAGGAGAGCCCCCCCCACACACACACTGCCAGGCTCTGCACTGAGCACCTGCCACTGGTCTAGAACTGGTTTGGTGGCAGCAGGCTCCTCCGGAGAGGAGAGCTTTCACACCACTGCCTCACCTGGGTCAAAGAATTTGCCAATGGGGACGTATGAGACCCCAGGATGGTGCCTTCTCTGCCCACCGTGGCTCCCTGCACCAGCTTGGGGACCCCTACCACCTCTGCCTGCTACGAGCTTTGCTCACAACACGGCACTCAGACATTCCCATAGACACTTTAAATAAAATTATTATTTTTTTTGAAAATCGAAAAAAAGGAGGGGGGATTTTTAAAAAAACCTATTGGGGGGGGGGAACCCTTTTTAAAAAGCCTATGAGGGAACCTTTAAAAAAAACCTATTGGGGGGTAAAGTTTTTTTTTTTAACCCTATTTAAAGAAAACCCATTTTAAATCAAGCCTACCCACCCACAACAGTACAATACAATAAAAAACAACAACAATGCAATTAAACAATAAACTACAAAATGAGGGAAGGGAACCTGTAAAAACAAGACACAACCTCCAAAGAAAAACACAGAAAATATATCTCTCCACACCCAAACACGAAAAAAGGAGGCCCTATTTAAAAAACACTAAAGTAGGGGGAGGGGGCAACAAAAACTAATCACTTACCCCCTCCATCATCCAGGAGATCTTCTGCCCCACACTATGGTCAGGACAAAAAAGAAGGAATCCCAGAGCAGTGGCAGGTTGGCACAGTGCAGGCGGGCAGGCACAGCCGAGGTGGGAGTAGGGCGGAATGAAAAAGCCTTCCAGCAATTTCATCCACCTCAAAAACAAATTAAAAGTAAAAACACGGAGCAAATAAATAAAAAGACTGGTGGGGGGGAAGGCTGTGGGATTGGAATGGGAAGGAAAGGGGAGGGGGAGAGGTGCTGGAGTCTGGAGCAGGTGATGTGCTAAGCACATCAAGAAACGGTTTAACAAAGAAAAGCTCCTGCTCCAGGGAAAACAAGGGAAACACACACACACACCCCAAGAACCCAGAATAAAATAAAATAAAATGGCAGTGGCTGCTGAGCTGAGGAGGAGGAGGCTCTCACCTCAGCCAACAGATTTTAAAGCAGCAGCCAGCCACCATAAGCAAAAAAAGTGGGGGAAAGTGGGGGGACTGGGTTAGGGAAATGGATGGGCCAGAGAACGGGCCTAGGCCCCCTGGCCCAGAGGTGGGGGGGAGACAGACACGCACTCACTCACTCAGGGGGGGAAAACAATAAAAGCAGCCGAACAGACACACAGTGAGGGGGAAAGGTTTAAAGCAGGGGCAGAGGGAAACAGGCAGAAGGGAACAGGGGACTGGGGGCAAAAACACTGCAGCAGTCTGCCCATCAGACTCTCACCGCACCAGCAGAACTAGCCAGAGGAAGCCAAGCAGCAACTGCAGCCAGAGTGATCTGGCTAGGCCAGAGGCTGGGCTTTAAATAGGGTTTGAAACTCCCTCCTTTGGGAGCCCTCACCTTTGCCCTCCCCCCTGGCAAATAGGGTGCCAGTTCTCAAGGACTGGCACAATGCAGAGCCTACCAGAGAGCCAGACTCATCTGGCCAATCAGGGAAGCAATTGCTCAGCCAATGAAATCAAGGCACACAAGTCACACAAAATGGAGGACAAGATCTAAAATGGCCACTAGGACCTTCGAACAGTCTCAAACTGGCTTGAACCAAACCAGGCTCGATCAGTTCGAACTCGGACCAGCATTGCCAATGCAATGCCCTGTTTGGTCCGAGTTCGAACCGGTTCGAATTTGAGCTGGTTTGCACATCCCTACCCTCGGCCTGTGTGGAGGAGCATCTGCTCCCATGAGGGGAGGGGAGAGCTCCAGCTGGCTCCTCCTCTGCCCACTGTTATGGGCCAGCCCAATGGGCCTGTGCTCACTTGCCATGACTGATTCTACATCATCTGGTCTACATCATCTGCCTTTCTGGGCGCAGGATTCCCTCTTCCTTCATGCCAGGTATACACAGGCCTGGCCACACTCATCTCCTTAGTGGGGCAGGGGGTGTGCTGGCACCAACTCCCTTTGTTGGGCCATGCTCCCAGCTGGAAAGGGACAGAGGGGGTCTAATGCTGCATGTACCCTTGTCAGGGTAACAGGGGCTTATGAGGACTGGTGCTGCTGGAATTTAAATGGAAGTTGAGAGGCATCAACAAACAGCTGCACAGAACCGCTCCACTCTGCAGTCTTAAACTCTTTGGCTGAAGCAACTGCCGTGAAAAGACGTTGGGTGTCTAGCTTTGCAGGAGAAGATTCCCTGCTCTTTTGTATTTGGCACTGCTCAGAGTAATTTACAAAACAAATTGCTCCACAAGGCGCAGTGAATGGTCCCTGCTTCTCTGCCAGATCCTGGGCCTTGATCTGCTTTCCCATCAGCACAGAAAGGCAAGAAGCGAAGCTCATGATGCCAGCTTCATGGATGCCAGACCAGCAAAGGCATGTGGCTCCCCAGAGCTCCTGCTTCCTCTTCCTGCAGTCCCTCCTTGTGCCCGCCCTTCAGCGGAGGGCAGAATAGCTTTGCCAGGTCAGCCACCTCTTTGGTGGTCCAGGGGCTGATCAGAGCTGCCTTGCCTGGGGTGGACACAAGGGATGGGCAGATGGGCTAGACTGGGAAAGCACACTTTGTTCCCAGGGAGTGTGGTCAGTCCTTCTTGGGACCATCCCTTCCTGGGCAGCCGGGCCTGTGTGGTGCAGATGGAGCACATGCTGGAACTTGCCTTTTGTCACTCAACAGTCCCCAAAGAATGCCCACATGAGGCCCCCCCCCAACACAAAACCCCAACGTCTCATATACGCTGAAGGGGTCTGAGCTGTCTGCGACTGACCAGGAGAGAGATCTTGGGGTCATGGTGGACAGCTCGTTGAAAGTGTCAACTCAGTAAATGGAAGCTGTGAAAAATCATTAGGAAGGGATTGAAAATAAAACTGCTAACATTATAATGCCCTTATACAAAACTATGGTGCGGCCACACTTGGGGTACTGCAGAGAGTTCTGGTCACCATACCCAAAGAAGGACATTGTGGAACCGGGAAAAATGCAGAAGAGGGCAACCAAGATGATTAGGGGCCTAGAGCCAGAGGTGTAACTAGGGAAAATAGCACCTAGGGCAAGCACTGAAATTGCGCCCCTGTCCAAACAGGAATGATGGGACTTGTAGTCAACAATATCTGGAAATCCCTGTTAAAAGGAACACTGTACCATCTAGACATGGTTGTTGATCAAAACCTGAAAACATGAGCCATCTCTGTAAAACACTTAGAACAACAGTCAGGAGTTATGCGAGGATTCCAAGTGTCATTTTCTCTGTCTCATCTCATTCTTTAACAAACATGACTTTGTCTTAGAGGATCACCTGCCCAAATAGCCACTAACAAAATAGGGGAAGAAGAAGGTGCTGGTTGTGTGTGTGTATATATAAACCAGTGAATGCTTCCTGCCAGCCTTTGTCTTACGATGACTGTTGGCTCATGATGGGGTATATGTGCATTCACCACACTAGTGCTTACTTTGACACCAAGAGGGAGGAGGATACGTTAGTTTGCCACACTAGACAGAGGAATTTGCAACAGGAGCAGATAGCCAAGTTCTGCCAGGGCCAAAACCAGCCCCTGCCAAACTAAGAAATCATTGTAATTTGCCCCTTCCTGTCACAAACAGTGTGCTGTTCTTTTATTATTGACTCTAACTCTCAGATATCCCAGTCATGGATGGAAAATTCAGGGTCAATTTACAAGAGACACATTTTCTACATGGGAGTTTCTTCTGTGCAGGTGTTGTGCAGAAACCCATGTGTAGTGATCAATAAATATGTAACTATTCCGCCAGGGGCATAGCAAGGTTGGAATGGGCCAAGATGAGATTTTAAAATGGGCCCCCAGGCCCTCAAAGTCCAGGGCCTCCACACACCCCAGGCCCCCAAGGATTTAAGTCTGATATTTCAAAATAAGTATGCTGCCTGGAAATACATTTCACTGAATACACACATGCACACTTCACAGTATATAGTGATATACATTGAGTACTATATATTTGTGCTACTTTTAATGCCTAGAACACACTAGCAATGCTAATTATTAAAATGGCCCCCTCGCTACAGATTAGCAAAGGAGACTTTCAACCATGCAGGGTGAGCCTATGTTTGTTTTCTCAGAATTCTGAACAAATTCAGTAAAGTTTGATTCCAGGAGGTTTTTCACAACAGGCTTTTAAAGCCCTTTAACACACATCTCCTCTGGAACGGAGGTGCTGCATTCACATGTTGGCCAGATTTACCCTCAAGTCCCTGCAAGTTATTGGGGAGCAGTTCACACACAAGAAAAATAAAATAAAATAAAAGCACAGCACATGCTTCACAGTTCTCACTCAGACCTTCTAGGTTGCAAAACAACTTGAACATAAGTGCATTTATGAATGAATGAATGAATGAATGAATATTTGTTCCAGAAGTTTTTGTAATTTTCTGCCCTGAAACAAGCCAGTTATAGGCCTTTTTAGATAGTTTTTGTTTTTAAAGCCAGCACATTTTTCAGTTTGTTTTAAATTAAATATTCAGAGACTTCTCAGTCTCGCCCCACCCCCCATATCAAAGCCCTATGGCAAGCAGATCCCTATATATGAGGGGGGGGGGTGCAACCACAAAAAGGAATTCACAGCCTACCTGGCAAAAGCTGTGCTGGATGGTCTGGGCAGAGGGTCTGCTGCTGCTGCTGCAGAGAACTCTGCCTGCTTCCTCCTTCCTGGCTTGCTTGGCCTGCTGAGTTCAGGCTTCAGGGAGGCCTACTCGGAGGCCTCTCTGGAAGCCCCGCCCACCTGCCGATCAGCTGAGAGGCGGGGAGAGAAGAGCTCTGCAGTTTGCAGGCCTTGCCGATCCTAGGCCTCGCCGATCAGCCGGAGCTGGAGGCAAGTGGCTGAAAGGCCCTGGGGCTGGGCAGGTGGGCAATGGGGTGGGGGCGGCAGGAACTGGCTTGCCACCCCCACCTCAGTGGCACCTAGGGCACATGCCCTGCCTGCCCCACCCCAGTTCCGCCTATGCCTAGAGCACCTTCCTTATGAGGCAAGGCTACAAAAACTGGGTTTTTTTAGTTTAGAAAAAAGACGACTACAGGGAGACATGATAGAGATCTAGAAAAACATGCATGGTGTGGAGAAATTTTCCTCCCTCTCATGTAACACAATAACCAAGTGTCATCCCATGAAACTGATTGCCAAGAAATTTAGGACCGACAAAAGGAAGTACTTTTTCACACAACCCATAATCAGCTTGTGGAATTCTCTGCCACAAGATGTGGTGACTTTAGCTTGGGTGACTTTAAGAAGGGTTTAGATAAGTTCATGGAGGACAGGTCTATCAGTGGCTACTAGTCTGGTGACTATAGGCCACTTCCAGCCTCAGAGGTAAGATGCCTCTGAATACCAGTGGCAGAGGAGCAACAGCAGGAGAGAAAGCATGCTCTCCACTCCTGCCTGTGGCTTCCAGCAGCATCTGGTGGGCCACTGTGTAAAACAGGATGCTGGACTGGGTGGGCCTTGGTCCTGATCCAGCAGGGCTGTTCTTGTGTTGTTATGCTAAATCAAACCCTGTGCCTCATTCCAGGCCAAAACACCACCTTCCGCTCCTTAGCCAGACCACTTGGTAGCCCCTGGCCCTGGAAATGGAAGTTCCCGCCAACATGGCACAGTTGTGTTGGGGTTATTTACCCTCAAGACTGTTATGGTGGCCCATGTTACAGCAGGACGTCCAAATGCACTAGGTCTTCTTGAGAATGGCCTTTAGGCTGGGGTCAGCTGCAGGTTTCCCCTGTTTTCCATGGATGTGCCAGTCATCGCAAAGGCATGTACCATGAATTCCTCTTCTTGCCAGCGCAGGATCCTTCAAGAGACCTTCAGAACAGGAAAAGCCACACCTATAATGCTGGGCAGGCACGTCTCTGGCTTCCAAAAGCTGTATCATGGCATGCAATGATGCCTCACTGAGCCCAGCACCGCTCTTGTCTGCAATGATGCCCTTTCATCACTACCTGTCTATGGCTCATGCTGGTCTCACGCACAGGCTTCCTCAGAAGTGGAGATGCTCAGGGACGTGAGCAGAGTCCCAGTTTGAGACACAGAGGATGGCATTGTCAGGCAGCTGTCAAGGTCCCCGCGTCTTGGGAGGGCTCACCACTGACCCCTGGCCTGCTTGTAGCAGAAGCTACTTGGGTCTCTGGGCCCACTCCACCTTCTTCACCTGTCCAGAGGGGGTGCTGCTGCCTCCCTCAATAGTGGATGAGAGACAAGTAGGTAGGAGGCATGGGTGGCCCACTCAGCACCATGTCGCTACACTCCCCCCCACACACGAAGCCTGGAATAGGCCCTGTCCATACCTCTCCCCCCACTCATTAGTGTATAGTATCGTTTGTCTCAAGAAATGTGGACCACCACTGCCACACTCCCCCCCCGCACACACACACACACAGAGTCTGTGCTTGTGCCTCTTCAGCACAAGCATAATGACTCTGAACTGGGGATGCAAAGGTTTGTGTGGCTGCTTGCAATCCTCTGCCCACTTTTGCCTGAGCAATTCTGTTTCCATCCCAGAGCAGAACTGGAGGCCTGATTTCTGCAGATGTTCAGGAATTACCAATGAGTGTTTTCATGGCACAGAAACTGCCTCTTCCCTGTGAATGGCCTCCCTTGCAAATCGTCCGTTTTGTGGTGATGGATGGAGCCACAGGAGTTTGACAGTCTTAATAAATGCGTCTTGTTGCAACCAAACAGGGAGGATGATGCAGCATTTAACCTTAAAACTAAATGTTCCAAAGTTGATGCTAATTCACCGATGGACTTTTACACTCCAATTTCATCAACAGATATAATTAAATGCTTTCGTCTGTGAATTTTATAAATATGGCATAAAGTTGCTAATGGAGTGTCTTAAATTCTATTAACATTCAGTTCATCTCTTTGGGGTCTCTTTAAACAAGCATTTAAAATTCTAATTGCTGCACAATGATTTTAATAAAGCACCAAATAATGAAATATGGGGAACAGATATTAGGAGAGAGAGAAATTTCGGGAGGAGAAATACAAATAAAGAAGCAGGTATGGGGGAAGCGGAACTGAAAACTGCCCAAGAGGCATTTGAGTAACAGGCCAGAATTTCTAGAACTCAGGTGGGTGTGCGGGAAACCCTCAAACGTGCTGATCTCTCATAAAGCGGCGCATCATCAGGATCAAGTGGCTGGAGCTACTTTGCGGTGTTCCGTGCAGGGATAGTGGAGATGCCCAGAAAGGCACGAGGGGCCTCGAATCTCTTCTCCAGCCAAGAGGAAGAGCCCAGCCAGAGAAGAGTCCCTCGCTTATCCTTCACCCACTCAGACCCTTATCCTCTCTAGCCCCACTGCTGCGGCAGCAGCAGCAGCCCTTGGGGAGACAGTGTTTCCCAGCAGCTCGTCCTGGCATGTTAACAGTGTTTGGGAGCAAGAAGAGAATGAGAGAGCCGCCTTCCCTCTTCCTGTCCTGCTGAGATCAGAGGGCTGGGCAGATGACAAGGGGTTGGTCCTGGAGATCTGTTTTGGGAACAACTTGAGCTTATCTCTGAGCCCATCCAACACAAGGCGGGTGAATGTTGCCAAACTCTCCACAAGCTGCAGGCCCCGGGCTAATGAGGAAGGGTGGCGGGGCTCTCTGGCCTGGCTGGCTGCCCTCACAGAGGAGCCCCTGGGCAAGCTGGCTCCTGGCGTTTCAGCCCACACTGCATCTCTGTGATGCCCCCAGCCAGGCTTCAGCCCAGACAGGTGCCCCATTGTGCCCCTCCATGGTGTTTCTGGTTAATCCATTCCTTGATCCAGGCCAGCTTTTGAATGGTGCTTTTTAGTCCAGTCCTGGAGTGGAGGTGGAGCTAAGAAGGGAGGAGGGGTTGCCAGCAGCAGGAGCCCTGGAGGCAGACTGCACTTAAAACCAAGATCTATTTCATCAAACCATTGACATTCCTGATTCCCCTTGGGTGCTACAACTCTTTCCCCTGGACTCTACGCTGGTGACAAGAGTGGCTAAGAAACCCTCCATAAACCAACCAACCAACCAAGCTCCCTTCTCAAAAACAGAAAGCGACAGAGAGAGGACAAGACTTACAAGAAGGCACAGAGGGGACAAAAGGAAGGGAAGGGACAGAAACAAAGACACACCATTCTTCTAACCAGGTATTTCTGTCTCTCCCTCACTTGGAATTCAAAATTTTTCTTAACAGACATAACAGACTGTGTCCACAGGGACACAGGAAGCTGCCCTATACTGAGTCAGACCCTAGGTCCATCTAGCTCAGTATTGTCTTCACAGACTGGCAGCGGCTTCTCCAAGGTTGCAGGTTGCAGGCAGGAGTCTCTCTCAGCCCTGTCTGGGAGATGCTGCCAGGGAGGGAACTTGGAATGTTCTGCTCTTCCCAGAGCAGCTCTATCCCCTGAGGAGAATATCTCGTTAGAATATCTCACTAGTCTATAAGCAACAAGGGCAGACCCTGCTTAGCTAACACAAAACTTTTGTAGTAGCCTGCTTTTGAGTGCAGCAGCCATCTTATCTCTTGCAGTCATAGTTAAGTAACATACAGATTGGACTACAGCAATGCGCTCTATGTGGGGCTGCCCTTGAAGATGGTTCAGAAGCTTCAGCTGGTCCAGAATGCTGCTGCAAGGATGCCACTGGATGCAAGTTGCTTCATGAGTGTCACACCCATGCTCTGGCAGCTTGGTTGGTTACCAGTCCACTTCTACCAGGGCCCTCCAGTCATCATCTCAGGCCCTGTTAATGGCCCCACAATTAACAGAGATCTGGTTGGTGGGGACTAGAAACAGGGCCTTTTTGGTTATGGCCCCTCTGCTGAGAATGCCCTCCCTGAAGACCTTTGCCATGCTCCCTCCCTCAGTGTTTTTTAAAAAAACACTGGAAAAAATATCTGTCTTTTAAATGGCTTTTAAATGTTTCATATCTATTTATATCTGGTAGGTCCTTTGGTTTTTAAAGTTCTTATTTTTCTTCATATTTTTATTTTTAAATAACTTAATCTGGCACTTTTAAAAAAATATTGCAATTTTAAATGTGGTTTCAGCCTGGTTTTTAACTTGTTTATCTTAAATTTGGTTAATTTTATTAGTCTTACTTTACATTGTGTCTTTTTATTAAAGTTGTGATGTGCCCCGAGCAGTAGAGTACTGGAGGGGTGGGGTATAAATATTTTAAATAAATAAGAATCCTACATGAACCCCGGATGAAATTCACCAAAATATATTGGATACTGCTCAAGCATGTCTGAACAACATGCCCAACTGATTGAGCATGGCAGCCATGCCCCACAAATGGAAACTATCCAAAAGCTTCAGAGACACCCCAGTTGCAAGCTGCCAACCAACACTTTCTCAAGCTACCCATCATAAGAATCTGGCGCAAGGCCCATCTAGTCCAGCATCTTGTTTCACACAGTAGCCCAACAGATGCCACTGGAAGTCTACAGCAGGAGTCAAGGACATGCCACAACAGTAGGAGTCAGGGGTGTATCTAGGGTAGGGCAGGCAGGGCACATGCCCCGGGCACCACTTGAAGGGGGTGCCCTTTTTTAAAATTAAAAAAAAATGGCCACCAAAAAGAAAATGGCGACCACACATGCTCAAATGGCCTCTGTGAGGCCCTAGGCCATTTGAGCATGTGCAGCAGCCATTTTGTTTTCAGCTGCCATTTAAAAAAATATATATATATTAATGGCCAATGCACATGCTCAAATGATCCCTGTGAGGCCCTAGAGGCCAGCAGGGAGAGGGGGAACCTTTTCAGACCTCCCTCTATTGCCTTTAGGAAGACCCCCAAAGGGGATATGGATATTTTTTTTAATTAATATAATATAAGTCACTGTACACATATTTAGTTTGGAACTAGGTAGAGAGAATCAGGGCTTGTGAATACTGAGCTGAAACTTATGAGCTAGGATTGTATTCATTTGCTCTTACTTTGCTTCTTGTGATAAGTGAGTTAAATGTGATGTCTTAATAATATGGCTATTAATGGTGAGTTTGTCTTTGAATCAGTGTGAAATCCTTAGTATTAAGGCCACTGGGAGTTTCTTGCTCTCTTTCTCTCATTTTAACTGTCTTTCTGAAAGACTAGAATATATTCCAAGCAGTGACACAGTTTACTCTGCATATCCTTTAATTATTTTCAGAGTATCTGGGAAAAGTCAAATTCTCCATTTATTTGTAAAACTTATATAATAGTGATGCTACAATGCACAGTAGAGAATTAGACAGGCACTTCTGTTTAGTTTTACAAGTACACCTCCACATAGTAAGTATTTGAGTATTTCATGAGCCCCAGCATACTGAAATTTGTAGTTTTCCAGCATTTTTTGGTCCGGCTACATCCACTATTAAATAGTTCTTGAAATATTAAAAAAATTAACGAGCTTGACTTGTATTTTTGAGCTGATATTATGGTAAAGTTATTTGAGAGATGGTTGTCAGATGTTTGGACAGGGGGTGCAATTTCAGTGCTTGCCCTAGGCGCTATTTTCCCTAGATACGCCTCTGGCAGGAGTTGAGGGCATGCCAATTCCACAAGTTGATTATGTGTTGTGTGAAGAAATACTTCTGTTTGCCGGTCCTAATTTCGCGGCAATCAATTTCATGTGATGACCCCTGGTTCTAGTGTTATGTGAGATGGAGAAGAATTTCTCTCTCTCCACACCATGCATGATTTCATAGACCTCTATCAAGTCTCCATGCAGTCGCCCTTTTTCTAAACTAAATAGCCCCAGGTGATATAGTCTTGCCTCATAAGAAAGGTGCTCTAGGCCCCTAATCATCTTGGTTCCCCTCTTCTGCACCTTTTCCAGTTCTACAATGTCCTCTTTGAGATATGGTTACCAGAATTGTACGCAGTACTCCAGGTGTGGCCGCACCTAGTTTTGTATAAGGGCATGATAATATTAGCAGTTTTATTTTCAATCCCCTTCCTAATGATCCGGAGCATGGGATCGGCCTTTCCACAGCTGCCACACATTCAGACGACATTTTCAACGAGCTGTCCACAACTACCTCAAGATCCCTCTCTTGATCAGTCACCGACAGCTCAGATCCCATCAACGTATACTTGAAGTTGGAGTTTTTCGTCCCAATGTGCATCACTTTACATTTGCCAACAATGAACTGCATTTACCATTTTGTCACTCACTCACCCAGTTTGGAGAGATCCTTTTGGAGCTCTTCACAATCCTTTTTGGATTTCACTACCCAAAAGAGTTTGCTATCATCCGCAAATCTGGTCACCTTGCTGCTTACCCGTGCTTCTAGATCATTTATGAATAAATTAAAAAGCACCGGTCCCAGTACAGATCCTTGGGGGACCCCACTTCTTACTTCCCTCCATTGAGAAAACTCTCCATTTTTACCTACCCTCTGTTTCCTGTCTTTCAACCAGTTAGAAATCCACATATGTACTTGTCTGCTTATCCCATAACTGCTAAGTTTCCTCAGGAGACTTTGATGATGAACTTTGTTGAAAGCTTTTTCGAATTCCAGGTATACTATGTCAACTGGATCACCTTTATCCACACACCTATTGACACTCTCAAAGAACTCCAAAACGTTTGTGAGGCAAGATTTACCTTTGTGGAAGCCATGCTGGTTCTCCTCCAGCAAGGCCTGTTCTTCTATGTTCTTTACAATTTTATCCTTGAGGATGCTTTCCATCAATTTGCCTGCAACAAACATTAAGCTAACCGGCCTGTAATTTCCTGGATCTCCCCTGGATCCCTTTTTGAAAATCGGTGTTACATTTACTACTTTCCAGTCCTCCAGTACAGAGCCTGATTGCAGGGATAAGTTATATATTTTAGCAAGGAAGTCGGCAATTTCACATTTGAGTTCTTTGAAGAATCTAGCATGGATGCCATCCAGCCCTGGCAATTTGCGTTTTCATTTTTTCCAGACAGTTTAGAACATCCTCTCTTGTCACTGCTATCTGACTCAGTTCTTTAGCCTCCATCCCAAAAAAGCCTTGTTCCAGAGCAGGTATATGCTCAGTATCCTCTGCTGTGAAGATGGATGCAAAGAGCTCATTTAGCTTCTCTGCAACCACCATATCTTCCTTAATAATCCCTTTCACGCCCTCATTGTCCGGAGGTCCAACCACCTCCCTTGCAGGTTTCGTGCTTCTTTTGTATTTAAAGAAGTTTTTGTTATTCTTGATGCTTTTGGCTAAATGTTCCTAAAACTCTTTTTGCCTCCCTTATTGTCACCTTGCATTACTTTTGCCAGAGTTTGCGTTCATTTCTGTTCTCCTCATTTGGACAGGCCTTCTGATTTCAAAAGGAAGTCTTCTTCCATTTTATTGCTTCCTTGACGGTACCTGTTAGCCATGCTGGCATCCTCCTGGACTTAGTGGTACCTTTCCTCCTTTGGGGTATACAGTCTAACTGGGCTTCTAGTATTGTGATTTCGAGTAAACTCCATGCACTTTGGAGCAAAGTGACTCTCCTGATTTTCCATTTCAGCTTCCTTTTCACCATACTCTTCATTTTGAAGAAGTTTCCTCTTCTAAAATTCAAACTGTCTGTGTTAGACTTCTATGGTGATTCTCTCCCCACTGTATGCTGAATTTGATCGCACTATGGTCACTGCTCCCTAAATGGTCGGAGACACTGACATAATGCACCGGGTCCTGGGTGCCACTCAGAATTAGGTCCAAGGTCACCTTCTCTCTGGTTGGTTCCAAGACCAACTGTTCTAGGGCACAGTCATTTAGCATATCTAGAAATTTGATCTCTTTGCCATGACCCAGAGGCGTAACTAGGGAAAACGGCACCCAGGGCCAGCACTGAAATTGCGCCCCCCCCTGAGATTGCGCCCCCCCCCCCCGTCGGCGAGCCCTGAACATTCCAGCCACCGCCACCACCGGCCTCCCCCCGCCCCGTCCCCCCTGCTGCCCTTTGCTGGTGGGCAGCTGGCAAGGGCCCCGGAGCAGCCCACAAGCCCAGCCCACGCTCTTTACCTTCCATCTCTTTGGTCTCACTGCAATTCATGGCCACACAGACCGACCGAGCAGCAGCCAACCGCACCAGCCACCGAGCTTGCGTCTCCCTACGGGGGTCGCCCATGCCCAGCAGCTGTGAGCGTCTGCCTTCCCTCTCGCCCGCCGCTCTGAGCCGGGCGCCCCATGCAGCCGCTCATCCACCGCCGCGACCAGGGGTCCTCCTTCCACCCCCCCGGCAGCGGCGAGCAGCGGCGGGCAGCGGCTACGACTGGAGAGACACCGAGGCCTGCCATCCGGCAGGCCGTAACCCTAACCCTAACCCTATACCCTGTCTATGTGTGGGTAATTGAAGTCACCCATGATTACAGCCCTGCCTCTCCTTGACGCCTCCTTGATGTCCTCCTGCAACTCCCAGTCACAGCCAGCATTTTGATCCGGAGGGCAATAGCACATCCCCAGTAGCACATTTCTTTTCAGACCTTGGTTTCTGTGGAGGACTCCGGTCCACCTAGGTTTTCTACTTTGTTAGATCCTATCCTTCTTTAACATACAGTGCTACTCCACCTCCAAGGCGCCCCTCCCTGTCCTTTTTATAGAGTTTATATCCAGGGATAACAGTATCCCACCGGTTCTCACTGTTCCACCATGTTTCTGTTATGCCCACTATATCTATTTCTGTGTTAGCAACCAAGCACTCCAGCTCACCCATCTTGGCTCAGAGGCTCTGGCATTGGCATATAAGCACCTATACACTGAATCTCTTACCTGGTGTGTGCTATCTGTCTTTTGACTCGTTGACCAGCTGGCACATGCTCCCGTCTGCTCTTTATGCAGTTCTGCTCTGTCCCCTTCAGTCTTATCTGAATCCTTTGCACCCTCGCAATTTAAGGGATGGCATTTGCCGAACCAGATACTGCCCAGCTCCTGTCAGCTATTCCCCAGGCATCATTTTAAAAGATGCTCTGCAACCTTTTTGATTTTAAGCGCCAGCAGTCTGGTTCCATCTTGGTTCAAGTGCAGGCTGTCCCTTTTGTACAGGCCTTGCTTGCCCCAAAATGTATCCCGGTGCCTAACAAATCTAAACCCCTCTTCCCAGCACCAACATCTCATCCACGCATTGAAATCCCTCAGCTCTGCCTGTCTCACTGTACCTGTGTGTGGAACAGGAAGCATTTCTGAGAATGCTACCTTGGGGGCCCTGGACTTCCGTACACTACCTGTCAGCCTAAATTTGGCTTCCAGGACCTCCCAACTACATTTCCCCACATCATTGGTGCTGACGTGCACCACGACAGCTGTCTGCTCCCCAGCACTGCCCAGGAGCCTATCTAGATGCCGCGTGATGTCCGCAACCTTCACACCAGGCAGGCAAGTCACCATGTGGTCAACACGCGGGTCACAAACCCATCTCTCTATACCTCTAATGATCAAATCACCCATTACAAGGAGGCCCCCACCCCCCAGAAGAGTATCCCCCGTGTGAGAGGATATGGGCTCATCATCCACGGAAGGTGTCCCTTCTAAAGGAGCATTTCCCTCTTCCTCAGACTGATGTCCTCCTTGCCCAAGACCTTCATTCTCCCTGACAGCAGAGGAGCTTCCAGCCCTGGAGTGGGATGCCTCTATCACATCCCTGAAGGTCTCGTCCACATGCCTCTCTGTCTCTCTGAGCTTCTCCAGATCCGCCACCTTGCTCTCGAGGGAACGAACTTGTTCCCTGAGGGCCAGGAGCTCCTTGCACTGAGCACACACCCATGACTTCTGCCCATGGGGCAAATAGTCATACATGTGGCACTCTGTGCAATACACTGGGAAGTGCTCCCTCCCCTCCTGACTTTCTACCTTCATACTGGCTAGAGCTTAGCTTTTATTTTTATTTTTAAAATGAAACCTGGGAATCAGGGGAAATGAATAACAGTAACTCAAATCTCAAATCGATTTGAATCAAATCTGGGGAGATTCGAATCAAGCTCAAATTTGGCCAGGGGTGATTGGACAGATTTGTTTCAAGGTTGAATCACTCAGATCAACCAGATTCAAGCTGAACTGATTTGACCTCGAATTGATTCACACATCCCTACTGAAGGCAGACTGCACTTGCCTCTGTAAATAATATCTGTCTTATTTATTTATTTGATTGCTATACCGCCCTTCCAAAAATGGCTCAGAGTGGTTTACACAGAGAAATAATGAATAAATAAGACGGAAATAAATAATAGGGAATAAATAAGACAGACCCCTGTCCCCAAAGGGCTCACAATCTAAAAAGAAACATAAGATAGACACCAGCAACAGTCACTGGAGGGACGCTGTGCTGGGGGTGGAGAGGGCCAGTTACTCTCCTCCTGCTAAATAAAGAAGATCACCATGTTAAAAGGTGCTTCTTTGCCAAGTTACCAAGTTAGCATTAATACTTAATTAAAGTATTAATATTCCTGATTCTACTCCACCGCCTTGTCCTTGCATACCACAACTCTTTCCTCTGGATTCTACACCACCCCACTTCATTCTGTCATGCTGAGTGCTCTGAACAATGCAACAGACCCCCGAATGTGTCATGTGTGAAATTACAAAGATGCGGGTCAACAAAGTTGTTTCATGAAACTCAAGGTGAGTTCAGACAAATGTTTTGATTTTTTAAATTTAACTCACTTTTAATAGTTATTAGTTACTCCTTCATCTGAAGCTTACAGAGAAGCATACAATCAAATAAAATATAAATGACAATTTAAAAAAACCCTTAAAAACAGCAAAATTCCAGCCACTTCCAGAGTCTGGTCTTTTGCTAAGGAGGGTGCATCCAGAACCGTGTGTTTGATTTGCATCCCCCCCCCCGCTTCTTCCTCCAGCTGCAGCATTCTACAAAATTTCCCTGATTATTCACACAAGGCGGGGACCTTGTTCTGTGGCTTTCACAAGAACGCAAGCAATATATCAGGCCCTGCCAGAGAATGCAGAATGGAGGGGCTTTGATATTCATCTTGCATCTGTTCTTTCCCCATGAATTGCATTTTTCTGCTGTCACTGTAGCAGGCTCTCTCCCTCCTGGTGTTCATTCCGCATTCATTCTGTGCGTCTGCTTCTTTCTCTTTACATGGAGAGATGAGAGAAGGAGGAACAAGCTCGTGCTTTATCAAACGGATAAAGGCATATTTATCTCCCTTTCCACTGTGTGCTTCAGAGATGCCTTCACTCCCATGCTCCCTGGCGAACTTTTTAAAAAGCTGCTTTTCTAGTCCCCTTGCTGGAATTCTATCTCTGGGATCTTCTTTGCCGCCTTGTCTGAAATGCTCCCTTGTAAACCTTCCAAGGCCCTGAGAACACATGTTGGGTGCAAAGGCCCGACTGCTGGGTTTGGCCTGGGATTGTGCCACAGCCCCACTCACCCCCAGGACCGAGGCCGCTGGCCTGAGGTGGTCCCAGGTAGGCAGCCCAGCCTCCTGTAAATGGACAGGCCATGAGCTCTATCTAGGTGCCAGGCGCAAGGGCCCAGGAAAGCAGAGCTCTGTCCTGAGTCTGCTGCTGGAGAGAGAGTGGCGTGCAGAGACTGTCTTGTGAAATGGCACGAGAAAGGTGCGTCTCCCCAAAAAGAAGTTCCTTCAGCTGCTGGTTCCGTTCATTTTGCTCCAGGCAGTTTGCATCCATCTTTGCTTTGTGAACGGCAAGAAGAAGGAACTTGCTAACTTTATCCATAAGGACAGACAAATAGAGATGTTGGCTGTCTTCAGATGTCCATCTGAGTATCGTGTTTTCTTCATAAGCAACCAAGGGGGTGTGGCATTGCAGCAGCAGGCTCCACCCCCAAACTACCTACGTGTGTTCATTAGCACACATAAGGAGTCGTGATGCTTTTTATTTATTTATTTTACATTTTCTATCCCGCTCTTCTTCCAAGGAGCCCAGAGCCCCTACATACTTAAATTTCTCCTCACAACAACCCTGTGAAGTAGGTCGGGCTGAGTGATGCTGGTGAACATGTTGTGAGTGCCGCCTGCCATCCCTTTCAGCAGGCTTGTCATGCTTCCCTCAGCCACGGGGCCGGGATTATGGCTCCGGCGTACATCTCCCGCTTGGCTTTTCCTTTGGGCCAGAGAGGCATGCCAGCCCCAGTCCCTGCCTCCCATGCATCCACCATCCCAGTCTCTAAGCCAGGCTGGATTCCGGCATCAGGTAACAAAGCCACAGTCTGCAGCCTCACAAGATGAGGGGTGTCTCTTAAGAAAGGATGAAAGGCGAACCCCTGCTTTGTTGGCCTGCGGTTACCAGTAATCTTCTGACCAGACCTTCATAGCTCATGAAGCAGAGGAATGCTCTCGGTGCCGATCACACTGCGGGGAATGTGGGCTGGGAGATGCCAGGGCCATGAAGCAATCCTGTCAAGCTCATCCATGCATGAGACTCTCACCCCGAGCATGATGGCATCCTGCTCACGTCCCCCACCTTGGCTGGTGCCGTCGGAAGGCTGCCGTCTTTCCCTTACAGTCCCGCATGCTCAGTCAGACGGTGCCTCTTTGTGCCCGGCAGACTGTGGTGGTTGGTGCTGTTCTTAAGTGACTCCCTTTTTGATCTATGCCCAGTGCCTATGTACAGCTGTGCATTGCCGTGTGAAAGCCACTTTCTGCCCTGCCTGCACCACATGAGCGAGTTGCAGAGGGCTGTCTTATGGACTCGGCTCCAGTGGATCTTGAGGAGGATGAATTTGTGTTGGCTTCTCTCTCTCTCCCCCTCTCAGTTTCAGGAAGGGCCACCGTAAAGATCAGAGTGTGCTGATGACAGGAGCACTAAAGGGTTTTGAGACAAGCATAGCTATGCAGATGTTAAACTCCCATGTTTTATGCATCCAGTGTCCCCAGGAAAGAAAGACACTCATGTTTTTTAATGGCACAGGGCCTCTTCCACTTGACCTAGTTTAGGGCCTCAGAAGAGCACCATCTAGCCCTGCCTGCCAGTGTCCCCCCTCCCACCCCCAGCCATACGGCTGAGCTTTCGTGTTGCTCCAGCAAGGGCAGGGGAATGGAGAGGTGTCGCCCTCCTCGCTCCCCACTCCGAAGCCTGGCTGGGCATCCGATCTAAAGAGCTTTCCCGGCATGATTGACCTGACCTGGGTCAGTCGCAGCACCACTATTGTGCCTGGCATGCAGCCCTCAAAGTGCATCAGCCAGCAGAGAAGAATGTGGGGAGAGGAATGGACCTCTGTTCTCTCGCAAGAGAGCCAAGAAGTGTCGGTGGGGGGAGGGGCTTGAGGGGACAGGCAAACCAATGGATGGGTGAAGAGAAAGAATCTTAGGTACTGGGTGGGGCAGGGGGTTGCAGGAGAAACCAGACCCTGTTGTGCTCTCAGTGATATGCCCGCACACATCACAGGGTCTGGAACTGGCTTGGTGTTGGGTTGGGGGGGGGGACCCCTCCCCCAACAATGTATTTTCTGTTTTGAGAGCTGATATTTTCTGAGACCAATCCTGAGTCCAACTGGGGCGGAGTGGGGCGTGGTTCACCCATCACTAGTGAAGAGAGTCTAATTCATAGACAGAAAAGGGCTACTCCAACAACTAGTGGTTGGAGATGCTGGTTTCAGAAAATGTGGGGGGAGGGGCAGACGACAAAGGTTTATACAATTATGCACAGTGTGGAGATGGTTTACAGAGAGAAGTTGTTTAAGCGTCACATCCCTGGAAATGGCTCAGCACTGCTTGTCCAGCAAAGATCCAGGTTTGCTGAATCAGCTTAGACCTAAACTGTTGTAGGTCATGTCAGTGATTGCCAGGAAATTTAGGACCAGCAAACAGGTACATTTTCACACAACGCATAACCAACTTGTGGAATTCTCTGCCACAAGATGTGGTGACAGCCAACAACCTGAATGGATTTAAAAGGGGTTTGGATAGCTTCATGGAGGAGAGGTCGATCAGCAGCTACTAGTCAGAGGGCTGTGGGCCACCTGCAGCCTCAGAGGCAGGATGCCTCCGAGTACCAGTTGCAGGGCAGCAACAGCAGGGGAGAGGGCCTGCCCCTTTCAACTCCTGCCTGTGGGCTCCCCAGAGGCATCTGGTGGGCCACTGTGTGAAACAGGATGCTGGACTAGATGGGCTTCCTTGGGCCTGATCCACCAGGGCTGTTCTTATGTTCTTAAAAAAGACATTGGGACTCTTCTCATAGGGACAGTAGCTAGTGTAGCCAAGCCCAGGCTTAGAGAACCTCGCAGATCCCAATAGTGCTACTACAGCACCACACCCAGTGCCAAAGCCCGGCACTGAGCTGGAGCTAAGGCTGCCCCGACCCAGCTGGAGGGATTCTGTGTCAGCGGGAGCTGATTGTGACCACAGGGATCACGGTAGAGTGCTTGCTGGCTACCACCCACACTGGTGTGATCACGTGACCACCGTGGAGCTCTTGGTTCTGCCCCAGGGAGAAAATCAGCAAAGATAATCCAGGACCAAGTAGGGCGACAGATCTCGGGCTTCTCCAGACCCAGACCCACTGATCCTGTGAACCCCGGCTTCTCACCTATCCTGGTTGGCTGCCTTTGAAATGCCCTCACCAGCACACCCACCATAGACATCCCAGATACAGTGGATGCCACACAGCACCCCACTCTTAGACCACAGGAAGGGCATTTCTCTATGGCCAGGTTGACCAATTGGCTTGACAAGAGCTTTAGGGAAAACTAGACTTTGGGGCCTGTGATGACATAAATATACGTTCTCTGCTGTCTCTACTGTGCTCTGTTTTTCAAGCAGTTTCCAAATGTCAAAGGGTGCTCTTTCAGGGGCATGCCGAAAGGCATGCCAGGCGCATCTTGGCAACTTTCCCAGTTTAGTTTATGTTCTACTTCAAAGAGATTTGAAGGGGTGTGGCATTTTGACAGGATGAGCATAAACCACAGAAGCCCATGTATGAGGCGCTCCTTTAAAATAGCCAGTTTCCTGAAAAACACCTAGATGCAAATATGCAGGTATCGATTACGCAGATTTTACGCAAGTTATAGGTCAATCGTATAACCACCAATCACCACCAGTCTGCCTTGCACAGTGCTGGGCTCTCTGCCACGAGAGGCAGTCGGACAGGGATGCTCTCGAAACTTCCTGCTCTGAGCGGGGGGGGGGAGGGTGGACTGGAAGACCTCCAAGGCCCCTTCTTACACTCACATTCTGTAATTCTATGATTCTACCAAATGGAGGGAGATTCAGCACTGACTTCAAACTATTGGTGCAAATAAAATTCACTAGAAGTAACCAAAATGTTTACCAACTGAGGGCCTTCAGAAGGCTGCTTTCCATGGATGGATGCCAAATAGGGTTGCTAACACTGCGTTGGCAGAAATCGGGAGGGGGACTCCAAGAGGGGGCCGGGGGTATGGCCACCTAGGGGCAGGGCTGGTCTTTTAAAAAAAGCTTTTCAAGTGGCGGCAGAGCAAGGATGGCAGCGGGAGCTCTCCCACCCTTCCAAAGGATGTGGATGGCTCTGGATGGGGCAGGGTTTGCTGGGGCGGGCATGCTGGCGACCGGTGCGCTGCAGCTGAACTGAAATCACTCAGTGCCACTGACCGACTGCAGGAGGGATGGAGAGAAGGCTGCAAAAGAGTCCCTTGTCTAGATGGACCAATGGGCTGACTCAGTCTATGGCAGCTTCCTATGTGCCTATGTTCCTATGCCTCCATCCCTCCTGCACTCAGTCAGTGGCAGTGAGTGCTTCCAGTTTGGCCGCAGCAGGCCTGTCACTAGCCCACCCGCCCTGGCCAGCCCTGTCGCATCCAGAGCCATTCACACTGGCTCTCGGAGGCAGCAGAGCTCTCACTGCCACTCAGCAGCGGCTTTAAAACTTTAAAGGAAAAAAAGATTTACAAAAAGGTAAAAAAGCAGGAAATTGAGTCCCAAACGGGACAAGCATTTCCCAACGAAGTAGGGACATTCTGCACCGCACAGGACAGTTGGTGACCCTAATGCCAAATGAAGGATGATCAAACTTGATCAAACATGGCTGCAAGAGATTTGAAGGGTGGGAGGAATGCTGTTGCTGAGGGAAACACCGTTCTCCAAAGCTAGCAGGTGAAACGGCTGGCAAAATGCGTGGCCTTCTCATAAATTGTGCATGAGAAAGCGTCTTCCTTCAGGCTGAGCTCCTGCCCTGCCCCCAGGAAATGCAGCTTCTTTCATTCAGTTCTGCCTCCTGGTTTGGAGAGTTCCAAGGCAAAAATGTTTGGCCCTCCTCTTGTGTAAATGCAAATCTGTCTAGAGCTGCTTTCAACCAAATCACTTTAGCGCCAGATAGAGCACCCTCATTGCGTCGATAAAAAATTAGTCTGTATTTTCTAAGCCTAGCTTTGCATTGCCTTCTAGTAATTGCAAAGCGCTGGACAGAGCGTTTATCCATCAACAGAAATTGGTCATTTTCTGCATAATTTACAATATGCTGAAAAAGTCAATACATATCATTAACAGAAAGGAAAGACTGAAAGAAATTTCTGCATTATGGAAATTGAACACATTAGGAGGATCCCGGATGAATCTCATTGCCTGAGAAAAGACGCACACCTGGCAGTGCCACCTTCCATGCTCATTTAGGCATGAAAATCTGAATTTTAGTTTGACAAGAGAAAGAGAAGAAGGCAGCATGAGACAGCAGAGGAGGAGGAATTTACAAGAGAGCTCACCTGTGATCATGTGTTGCAGAATGAATGCCATGATTATAATTAGAAATCATCGTCATCATCTGTAAAGTTATAGATGTCTGCCACTTGCTGCCATGGCTGAGTGGTTTGAGGATTTTTAATTCCATCTAGAGAGAGAGACTCACTCAGGTGCTTTCAAAAGAGTGAGAAGACCAATACAAGGAGTCCGTGGCAAGATCCAAAGCTCTGTTCAGCCTCCAGGCTGTCAATGAATCTTTGGCCAAGTCCCCCCCTCTCAGCCAAAGGTACATCTCAGCCACAAGCGATGCCTGTTCTCCAACCTACAGAGAGGAAGGGGTGGAGGAAGCTTTATAACTGCTCTTTGGCCATAGAAGAAAATGCCAGTAGGAGCTTCTTCTTTGGAGGTTTTCAAACAAAGGTTGGTCAAGCATCTGCCTGGGATATTTTCTGTTGGTATCTTGGACAAAATAGGTGTCTTCCCCCTCAAACTGCACAAACTCTGCTGTTTCCACAGAAAATGGGGTGTTTGAGAAGGATATGGAGATTGCAGAAAAGCTGAATGAGTTCTTTGCATCTGTCTTCATAGCAGAGGATACTGAGCCTGCCTCATCTGATATTGTGCATGAACCAAGCTTCTCGGGAATTGAGGCTGAAGAACCGAGTCAAATAGAAGTGACAGATGATGTTCTAAACTAGCGTGAAAAATTAAAAATTAACAAATTGCCAGGGCCAGACCTGGAGAAGCTCAGGGAGGCAGAGAGGTGTGCGGGTGAGACCCTCAGAGATATGACAGAAGCATCCCACTCCCAGGCTAACAGCTTCTCTGCTGTTGTGCAGAATGGAGATCTTAGAGAAGGAGGACATCAGTCTAAGGAAGATGGGGAAGCTTCCTTGGAAGGGACCGCTTCCTTGGGTGATGGACCCATATCCTCTTGTACAGAGAATACTCCTCCAGGGGTGGGTGGGGGTTCCTAGTAGTGGGTGGTTCAGTAATTAGGGGAATAGAGAAATGGGTTTGTGACCCACATGTCAATAACATGGAGTCTTGCATAACTGGTGCAAAAGTTGTGGACATCAGGCTGAATCTAGATAGGCTGTTATGCAGTGCTGGGGAGGAGTCAGCTGTTGCGGTGCAAGTCAGCACCAATGATGATGTGAAATGTCATCGGGATGTCCTGGAAGCCAAATTTAGGCTTCTAAGTAGCAGACTGAAGTCCAAGACCCCCAAGGTGGCATTCTGTGAAGTGCTACCTGTGGTTCCTGTTCCGCACACAGGGCTAGTGAGACAGGCAGAGCTGAGGGGTCTCAATGTGTGGATGATGAGATGGTGGTGCCAGGAGGCCACGCCAGCCTTATTATTCTGTGGCTGAAATTCCACACAGGTGGCTGCACTCCCCGGAGTGGTGGCACTCTGCAGCTGCACAGCGACACTCTTCCTGCTGGTGGGGGAGGCTCCGTGCATCCTCTGTGCTGTGTCAGGGGAGCTGTGACCTACTTCCAGCATTCCCAGTGGGAGTTGATTGCAGCTTTTGGAGCCTCCCCTGTCCTCACTTGGGCGAGTGCTATGGGGCTACTGAGACTGCATCCCACTGGGGGTGGGAGGGAGGGTGGCTGGCCATGCGGAATGAAATGAGCCCAAAGGCTGATTGCCATCATGTCCCCCACTCACTGGACACAGGCATCTTTCCAAGGGGTGCTCTTCTTATCCTGGCCAGGGGGAGAGCCACTGTCCTCATGCATCCCAGCACAGCCTCCTCCCAATGGCAGCTGGGGTATGTGTGGTGTGTCACTGTGAGACCTTTTGGGGACGAGGGACGGTTTTCTATCCTCCTTGTGACATTCCTGTTGAAAGGCCAAATATAATGCTGTGCCCCATTGCAGCTTTGCCGCTCTGCCCCAGGGGCTGCTGCCCTTATGCCCTGTGGAGCGGAAGCTGCACTAGCAAATGGGTGTGATACTCATGAGAAAAGGCAGGTGCCAGCAAGCATCCTTGCAACAGCGTTCTGGACCATTCTGGTGTGTATATATATATATATATATATATATATACACACACACACCCATCTTTTTACTCAGGCTTTTTCAGCTTCTTAATAATGTATAGGTTTTTAATTCTGTGATTGATTTTTATAAATTGTTAGTTTTTAATTGTTTTTATGTGTTTTTATATGTGTTTTATCATTGTGAACCACCCAGAGACACGAGTGTGAGGTGGTATAAAAGCGTAATACATACTTACATACATACCAAGTCAGACCATTGGTCCCGTCTTCTACACTGACTGGCAGCAGCTCTCCAGGGTTTCAGAAAGGAATCCTTCTCAGCCTGGTCTGGAGACGCTGCCAGGGACCGGACCCACAGCCTTCTGAAAGCAAAGTATATCCTCCACCACTGAGTTACAGCTCTGTCCCCAACTCACCCTGAGACTTTGGGATTTTCTGTTTAAAAACACCTTTCACTTCCTCTCATAATGTCCAGGGTAGTTAAAATATCTCAAAAATGATGCTATATCCATTTTCTGCATGTTTATTCTCTTACCCTTAAATGCTAAATAAACGACTTTGTGCACTGCAAGATGCAAAGAGACCATCCCAAGTGATGCACCAAATGCTGATTTAATGGCAGTAATTCATTTCATCTGGTTGGTATTGAGCAAGGCACGACCTACAAGACAATGAGGAAGAGCCGCCATCATGAAGAGGAAATGCTGAAGCGCCTTCACACAGTTTAAGAGTGAAGCCTCTCAAGGATGTGGTGAACCAAGCAAGCCACAGAGAGAGACTCTGAGAAGCCCAGACTCCCTGTGCTCGCCAGGAAAGACGCGGAGGCCCGGAGTGGAGGCTGCAGAACGTCCTTCCTTCCATCCAGGAAGGACGCTCCTCCTCGCCAGTGGTGATCCTGGTTGTCTTGCCTGCCGTGTCTGGGGAGCCGCAGCCTCGCTCCCCGCTAATGACCGCCGCTGGGGGCGTCAGGGCACTTCATTCTGCGGCGCACACACCAGACCATCCACTCTGATAGACTGTTAAGAGGCCAGAAATGGGGGGGGGGATCCTGGTGGAAAAAAGCATAACCCCCACCGGCTTGGGGCTCCTTGGGGGGAGTTGCGGTACAGCCTGCTGTGCCCCCAACCCACTTTGGGGTGCCCAGGCTAGGAATGTGCACGGGACCGGGCAGGGGAGGCTCAAAGGCAGGGGGTGCTGCTTGAGGAGGGTGCACTGACCCCTCTCGCTGCTCTTCCCGGGCCGGTGCTCCGTTTTTAGAAAGGACTGCAACTCACCGGAAGTATCTGATGTGCCCACTTCTGGTGAGTAAAGGAGGCAGACGGGGCAGCAGGGAGGGAGGCCCGCTGCCGCCCCGCTGGGCCTTCTAAAACTGGAGTGCTGGGGGGAGAAGAGCAGCGGGAGGGGTCAGTGCTCCCTCCCCGGCCCTTCAAGCAGCCCCTCCGCCTTTGCACCACCGGCTCTTCAAAGCAGTTCGGAGGCCCATAAATGGATTTGAGCAAAACCCAAACTGAACCCTGCCACCCTGCTTCGTAGCTGGTTCACATTCGACCCAAATAGGCCAAGCTGTTTTTGTGCCCACCCCTAACTTTGCAGGCATATTTGGGTGTGTTTATTCCTAATGTGCTCCACGTTGTTGAGTAGTTAAGGTCAGTACCTAAAACAACAAACTCAAAGAAGCCAAAGCGCCCCCCCCCCCCCCCGACAGGTTAGCCTGCTCTCTTGACCTGAAGTCCCGCCCTTCTTTCGAGCCACATGTAAAAGCCGGTCAAAGCCAGGTTCAGAGGGAAAGCAGCAGCCATCTCAGGCTGTCTGCGGAAATGGCAAAGAGCCCCGTGACAGCTTGAAGGCCCACCAAGGTGTCCTTGTAGCCTGCGCTTGCAAGGACCATACAGTCCACAGCTGCAGATGCCTCTTTGGCGACAAGACGTGTGCTCGTCTCTAAGGTGCCAAAAGACTCTTTGCTGTTTCTAAGATGCTTCCCGACAGCCATCAGGCTCAAACATGGGTTGGTCTCCAGGCAGGGGTGTCATTAGGGGGTGGCTGACAGGGAATGGGTCCCCCATGCATTGCCCAGAGCCCCCTTCCTCCACCTAGCACTCTTCCGCCTCCATAGGTGCTGTGTTATAATATGGGAGACTTTGCTCAGGGTGGGGTGGGGAGCGGGTTGTAATGACTGAGCTCAGTTACCCAAAGGCGGCTGTGGCTCTGGGGCCTGGATCTTTTAGGTACACACCGGCACCCCTGAGTCCAATGGAAGGGCGTTCCAGAGGAAGAGGACAGCCCCCGGGGTCGTTCTGCTGTGGTGCTTTTAATGGTCTTTTTGTGAACAAGATTTCCGGTATTCGGGCCGACTTGGACTCCACCACTCTTGCAGGGTCTATGGAGGAGGTGTCCAGAGATCCCTCCTGCAGTATTAGATTGGATCAGTTTCAATCTGTGACTCCTGAGGAAGTGGACAAGCTGCTTGGGGCAGTGAGGCCCAACACCTGTTCTCTGGATCCTTGCCCGACTTGGCTGCTTCGATCTAGCAAGGAGATTGCTGGAGGTGGCCTAGTTAAAATCATAAATGCATCGCTAAGGAAGAGTAGGATGCCCCCCTGTCTGAAGGAGGCAATGGTTAGACCGCTCTTAAAGAAGCCTTCCCTGGACCCCTTAGCGATGGATGATTACAGGCCAATCTCCAATCTCCCATGCTTGGGCAAGGTGATTGAGAGGGTGGTGGCTGACCAGCTCCAGGCAGTTTTGAAGGAAACTGATTATCTAGACCCATTTCAAACTGGCTTTAGAGCTGGCTATGGAGTTGAGACAGCCTTGGTCAGCCTGATGGATGACCTTTACCAGGGAATTGACAGAGGGAGTGTGACACTGCTGGTTCTTCTGGATTTCTCAGCAGTGTTCGATGCCATTGACCATGGTATCCTTCTGGATTGCCTGGGGGTGTTAGGGATAGGAGGCACTGCTTTGCAGTGGTTCCGCTCCTATCTCTCGGGTAGATCCCTGATGGTGGAGCTTGGTGACAGTTGCTCCTCAAAACGGGAGCTGTTATATGGAGTCCCCCAGGGCTCCATTCTGTCACCAGTGCTTTTGAATATCTACATGAAACCTCTGGGTGAGGTAATCAGGAGTTTTGTTGCTGGGTGTTATCAGTATGCTGATGACACCCAAATCTACTTCTCCTTTTCATCTTCAGGAAATGGCACTCACTCTTTAAATGCCTGCCTACAGGCAGTAATGGGCTGGGTGAGGGAGAACAAATTGAAGCTGAATCCAAGCAAGATGGAGGCGCTCATTGTGGGAGCTCAGAATCTGAGGGGTGAGTTAGATCTTCCTGTGCTGGATGGGGTTACACTCCCCCAGAAGGAGCAGGTGCGCAGCTTGGGAGTACTCCTGGACCCAGGACTGACCCTGGTATCTCAGGTGGAGGCTATGGCCAGGAGTGCTTTCTAACAGCTTCGGCTGATTCGACAGCTGCGCCTATTCCTTGAAGAGGATGACCTCAAAACAGTGGTGCAGCAGCTGGTAACCTCCTGGCTTGACTACTGCAATGCGCTTTAAATGGGGCTGCCTTTGTACATAGTCTGGAAACTTCAGTTAGTTCAGAATGCGGCAACCAGATTGGTCTCTGGGGCAACCCGGAGAGACCATAGTATGCCTGTTTTGAAACAGCTGCACTGGCTACTAGAAGAAGAAGAAGAAGAAGAAGAAGAAGAAGAAGAAGAAGAAGAAGAAGAAGAAGAAGAAGAGAGGAGGAGGAGGAGGAGGAGGAGGAGGAGGAGGAGGAGGAGGAGGAGGAGGAGGAGGAGGAGGAGGAGGAGGAGGAGGAGGAGGAGGAGGAGGAGGAGAGTGCATTTCAAATATGGGGCACACACATTGGTTTTGAATGTGTTCCTTCCATGAAACCAACAGATGCAGAGATGGCTTGTGTTGCACCTGATGCTAAGCAGTGCCTCTGAGAAGCTGCACAGAGGGCCCTAAAGTTCACACACACACTTGCCCAAATATCTCGGCAGGGCTCCATGACGGACCCATTCCAACTGTTTTTTACTTGTATGATGAGGAGTGACAGGTCCTCCTAGGAGAAGCATGGGGGAAGCTTTTGTCCTTTGCTAGACATGGACAGTCCCTGCCCCATCTGCAGGCGGGGGGGGGGGGGGGCTGAGCTGCGCTGCTGGGCTAGAGCCCATGGCCCTGACATGCCAGCTTACTAGGGGGTGCTTTCCCCTCTATACGTGCACACTTACTCTTCTGCAGTCAGAGGTGGTCCAGCCAGCCACAGGCCGGCCACCTCCACAGGATCGGGGGCCTTGGTTGCTCTCGCAGCCTGCCTCCGGACAGGCATTCACCTTTCAAGGCTTCCCAGCATCCACAGAAGCAACCAGTTGTGGAGGAGTCAACCTGAATGTGTTCAGAGTCATGCGAGTATTTCATTTACCCATTCATTAATTTTAAAATCTATATACCCCACCCATCCAGTACCAAGGTTTGGGGTGGGGGGGAGTGTGCATTTTGTGCATTTTGGGCTCAGCCCTGATGAATGCAGGTAATTCCGCATGAAAGCCATCTTTCTGCCAACATCATCAATTAAAGACCTGTTTTTAGAGTCGCTAATCTTGGAGTGTGTGGAGCAGACAGATGTTCTGATGCAAAGAATCATACACTGGGAATCCTATGTCCCCTGAATGTCAATTTACAAAAGTTGCTTTTTCACCTTGATAGAGCTTGCTGAAGAGCAGAGAAAAATCAATCCAGGCCCTGCTGAGGGTGCTGAAACTTCTCCCCTCCACTGGCCTAAGGAGCTGATTGAACCTCAGGTTGCTTGTCCTTCTGTCCACTTGTCCATCAAGGGCAAAGAGCTGCAGAGGAGAACGCAAGCATGGCTAAGGTGGAGAGATGCTGGCTTCTGGCAGAGCATCCAATGAGCCTTGTTGGTCCAGCCTCCCATTTCCATGGTGAGATGCCTCTAGGAAGCCCCCAAGCAGGACACAAAGGCAGGAACTCTCCTTCCACTGCTCACCCTGCCCCCAGCAACTGGCATTCAGAGGTAGCCTGCCTGTTTCCAGACAGGTGGCTCCATTTGGCCATCGTAGACATTAGTAGTAGACCCATCTTCCCCCATTAATTTGTTTCATCCCCTTTCAAAGTACGTGCCACCTAATGGCGCAGCAGGGAAATGCTTGACTAACAAGAAGAAGGTTGTCGGTTTGAATCCCTGCTGGTACTAGGCTTGTGCATTTTGATTTGGGTACAAAACGTTTTGTGCCCGAAAATGGCAATTTTGGAGGTTTTTTAACCAAAACAAAATCAAGAATTAAAAACCAGAGATTTTTGTTTCCAAATTGAAATGACTGTGTTTCGGACAGAATGCTTTGTTCTTTGCAAAAGCATTGCAATTGAAATTGACTTCTCTGACTCTCTCCACTCCAGCTGAGGCACTGAGTCATTAGCAGAAGATAAGATATGCAAAAAGCTCATGAATGGTCTAGTTAAGTATGTGTTGTATTCAGTGTGATTAAAATGCAAACTGACCTTGCAAAGGGATTTGGAAGATAGCATTGAGACAGAAATACCCAAATATCTTTGGGAGCTCAATGCAATTCCAAAGCTCTTGCTAAAAGCCATGGTATAACTTGTGTGGAGAAGCTTTTCCAGAAGCTGGTTAGGAAAGTTCTGAAAAGTTCTGAAAAACACAGGTTTTTCTTTCCAAAGGTTTAGAAAGAATCTCTTGACTTGTTCAGGGGTCTTTTGAAGAGCTATTTTGTTTTTCTTCTGATTTGTATGAGTTATATTGGTGTCTAAGTTTTGTTGCCCAAGTTGAGCAGTCTAGTGTAATTTAGGCCACAATGTAATTTGGTGGAACATGATGTCTAAGCCAGTGGTTCACAACTTTTGCCATTGCAGGGACAGGTCATCCACATGGGACTACAGGAGACAAAAGGAAGGGGGTGGGGAATACACCTGTCAATCTATTGACATCCCCAGGAATCTTAGTTGCTTCTCTCTTTCATGTAACCATGATCCATGGTTTTGCACTTTCTTAAATGCAGTGAGGAAAAATCTCAACAATTCTGAACAGTAGGCTGATTTGTTTGAGCTATGGCTCACTCCAGTTCAGTTAAATTAACATTTGAAGTTGTTCCATAGTATCAAGGCAGTTCATTGGTCTGTCTTGCTATCTTGCTATCGTAGCAAGCATGACTTGTCCCCATAGCTAAGCAGGGTCTGCCCTGGTTGCATCTGAATGGGAGACTTGATGTGTGAGCTCTGCAAGATATTCCCCTCAGGGGATGAAGCCGCTCTGGGAAGAGCAGAAGGTTCCAAGTTCCCTCCCTGGCAGCATCTCCAAGATAGGGCTGAGAGAGATTCCTGCCTGCAACCTTGGAGAAGCTGCTGCCAGTCTGTGAAGACAATACTGAGCTAGATAGACCAATGGTCTGACTCAGTATATGGCAGTATCCTATGTTCCTATGTTCCATGGGGAGGGAGTGTTTTTATTGAAAGATTGCTTGAATCCACAAATGGGTTGTGCTGCTGTGCTAGTGCCACAGGGACAGGCTCCACACGCTGCAAAATTATCAAATAACTGTGCCAAAAAAGTAAGTGTTGTTGTTGTTCATCATTCTCTTCACTCTTTCAACTTGTTTATGTGGGGCTTCAGGGGCAAAACAGTGGGTTGGGCGGCAGTGCACCAAGGGTGGTGCACCCAGATTCCAAATAGGGCAAAGGGCTGCTTTCTTAGGAATTTGTCAGGTTTAAGCATCTTTAAGATTTTTCCCCATAGGGTATGATGGAGGTTTCAGCAGCTTCATAACTCCACCTGGGGGGTACTGGGATGGCCCGAAGTGAGTGGTGGTGTAGTGCACAGAGGGTGTCAACCACCCCCCTGGATTGCTAACCCATTTGGGGTACTGGGCTTTGTTGTTTCTGAGGTGTTGAGTTTAGTTTCTCTGGTAGCGAATGAGATTTTTAATGAAAAACCATGAATCCACTCTCATATGCTACTAGAGAATCTACTCTCAGAACACCTCTCGAACAACAAAACCCTGTACTTCATGGGTTGGCAACCCATGTGGGTGGGTGGCACCCTATGTGCACTACACCGCCACTTGCTCTGGGCCACCCCAGTGCCCCTCAAGTGAAGTTATGGGACTGCAGAAACCTCCATTATACTCTAAGAGGAACATCTGAAAGACGCATAACTTCATTAATTCTTTAAAAAGCAGCCCTTTGCCAAATTCCTCTGAAAAAAAATGTGGTAGCTTCATTGTACCAACTGGGTACTACCACCAACCACACTCCACCCTGGGACACCCCTCCCCCCACCACGTGAAGCTATACTTTTCCTGAAACCTTCATCATACCCTATGGGAAAAATATGAAAGACACGCAAACTTCAAAAATTCACCAGAAATCAGCAGTTTCCCCAATTCCTTTGAAATTTTTGTGGTAGCTTCCACTCATTGGGAACTATAACCCCCACCCACTCTTTTGAACATGTGACCCATTTTTAATCTGAATTAATTCATATTCGGATTCAGATTAATTCGGATACAAAACAAAACTGGGGTGATTCGGAAGGCTTAATTTCGGACAAAATACAAAATGGGGTTGATTCAGATTTGGTACAAATCGAAACAGAACAAATACAAAACACACAACCCTAGCTGGTACTATATCGGGCAGTAGCAATGTAGGAAGATGCAGCATCTCATAATACATAGGAGGAGGCAATGGTCAACCCCTTACCAAAGACAACCACAGGGCTCTGTGGGCACCAGGAGTCAAAATCGACTTGACGGCACACTTTACCTTTACGTGAAGGATCCCTTCCCACAGGACTTGAAGAAGACGTTCCTTCAAAAATAGGCCAGGAAGGGCAGCAGTGCCCCTCGTGTTTCCTGCTGGCATCGTCTGGTGGTCTCATCAAGAGTGGTGCAGAGAAAGGCAGTTCAGGCTTTGGTGAGTGAGAAGCTCCAGAATGTCCAAGCTGCTGGGGATGGGAGGGGTGTGGAGTGCTTGGGCTGTTTCCACACAATTGGCCAGAATGCAGCTCTTGCTTCAGGCGGTTTGCAATGGGGACAGGCTGCCTGCATTGGCATCCTATGTTCCTCTCTTGTTCATCTTGAACAATGATCAAACATTCTCCTAATTAGCACAATGGAGGGCCAAAGGCCTCCATTAAGCTTCACATCCGAAAATGTTCTCAGACCTGGACTCTATTATTGTTGTTTGTTTGTTTGTTGTTGTTGTTATTCCACCGTTCAGTCACCCCATTATTTGAATGAGTTGGCTTCTTCGTTCCTGTGCAATTCAGAGACCACATGAAATGGTCTTAGTGGAGGTGGTGGAGAAAAGGGGCAGGCAGATGAGCCCCATTTCATCCCCTCACCCCCCCCCCAATTCTCACATTAGAACTGTTGGGGTTTAGCAAAGCACGAAGGAAACCACCACTCCAGTTACAGAGTGCAGAGCTTAGTTGTTGCAGCTATTTAAGTAACATGCATGGAGATCACTGTAGAGTCTAAACTAAATAGGTTTATTAGTGAAAAACATTTGGGATAGGAAAGACCTATCCTATCTATCAGCTACATAATGAATAGGCAGGTAGGTAGGTAGGTAGGTAGGTAGGTAGGTAAGTAGGAGAGAGAGAGAGAGAGAGAGAGAGAGAGAGAGAGAGAGAGAGAGAGAGAGAGAGAGAGAGAGAGAGAGATGCTTCCACCTTCTCTTTAAGAGGAAAGGAAGAGGACTGATTCACTACAGGACGTACCTGAGGAGTCAAAGCAGGGGTCATACGGTAGGTAGAGGCAAGCAGGGACAGGTAAAGGAGACCCTCACTAACTACCTCTACTCCCAATGCCTCTAGTGGTCATCAGGATAGTTGGTGCAAAAGCTCGATGCACTGGAACTCCATCTCCAACAAGAACTTGGCAATTGCAGTCTTGTTTAACAGTAAATTGCAGCTTCAGGTGGGAAGGGTAATCCCTAACCATAAGAGGCTTCCTAAGCCTACCTTCATGAATGGTTAGTTAACCTGTGTGGGGTTGGCTGACAGGGGCAAGAAGACCTGACTCAATTATCCTCTGTGTGTTGATCGATAGGTAGGCAAAACTTCTGGATTCCTGCCTATTGTTAGCATGGACGAAAGCATTCTCCAGGATCTTCCATAGACTACCAGGAAGGTGTTGAGACAAAAACAGCATGCCTACCTTGCACGCATCTTAGGGTCTGGGTCCTTTGTGGCAGCACACCTTGCACAGGAGGCTGGAAAAGGTTCCTACAGTTAGAAGAGAATACTCACCAATGTATTTAATAGAATGGATAGAATAATTATCCAAAATATTCTCTTTACTTATAATTAGTGCATTGGCGAATATTCTTTTCCAAGTCTAGCAACTTTTTTAAAAAGCCAGAGACCTTTCAGGGCTGCTGCCAGGCAGAGTCCCCTGCACTGGACAGATGAGCTAATGGTCTGACTCTGCGCAGAGATGCCCCCTGTATTCAAATATCCCCCTCCGCTGTTCATGGCCACAGAGGCATTCCTCTCCAACTGTGCAAGGAACACTCTTCCCCATGGTGTGCCTCCCTTGTCAATGCAGCAAGATGGATGGGTTTCTCTTGCCCCAAGCAGATTTTTGTAGACATTTGGCAAGTGAATAAATACAGACACAATGCAAGTTCTCCTCCGTGTTATCTCCAGATAGCACAAGAGAATTGCCACTGTTGCTACGGAGGGCTCATTGTTTCACCATGAATGGAGTTGTCAGGTGTTCTGCAACTGATCTCCTCTGGAGCTCTGCAGCAGCAGCGGCAGTGGCAGCGTATTTCATGGGAAGCAAACAACCCAAATCTCTTGACGGCTTGGAGGCAGTCTTCCTTTCACTGCAGTAGCCTCCTGTCTTCCTTCAAGGGATTTGCCAAAGGTCGGTGTGACCATTCAGAACAGCAGAAGTGTGAGCAGACCAAAGCAGGCGCTTCTCCCCCAGCGTCCGGTTTCCTCAGTGGCCCAACAGGTGCTTCTGGCAGGCAAACCCGGCTGCAGGGCAGGGGGCCTGTGGTCACTCTCTTCCATTGCTGCTTCCCAGCACCACTGAGGGCAGCTGCCTCTGAAGCTGGAGGTCCCACCTAGATCTCTCCTTCCTTCATTGGTCCTGTCCCATTTTAAAGCCACCCAACCTAATGGCCCTCACTCTGGCATCCTGTGGGAGCTAATTCCATCCAGGGAGGATGCGTGGTGTGAAGAACTCCAGGGGCCTAGACTTGGAAATACAGTTTATGGAAAAACGTAAAATTGATAGGATAATTCTCCAAAACATTCTCTTCAGTTATAATTAATGCATTGGTGAACATGCTTTTCCAAGTCTACGGCAGGGGCCTTGTTCTCTGCACCTCATTCTGCAGACCCTTGAGGGGACATCAGTCCTTACCTCCCTTGGCCCCTTCAGCTCTTCAGCTAACCCAGTTGCTGCTCTGACCTGATCTCGCCAACTCCAGATCAAGAAAGTGTCTGGCTCCAGGAATGGCAGGAGGCCTTAGGGCTCCTGGCTCAGTCCAAGGAATCTGCTGGTTGAACACATTTTACTGTACTTTTCAGGTAATGAAAATAGCTCTGTGTGTTATATAATAGATATGCTGGACTTCAGAAGAGGAAACTTCTCAAAAATGAGGAGACTGGTAAAAGGGAAGCTGAAAGGGAAAGTCAGGAGGGTCAAATCACTCCAAAAAAGCATGGAACTTAGTTAAAGCCACAATAACAGAAGCTCAGTTGGAATGTATACCAAGAAGGAGGAAAGGTACCACCAAGTTCAGGAGGACGCCAGCGTGGCTAACAAGTAGAGTCAGAGAAGCTATAAAAGGGAAGAAGACTTCCTTCAGAAAATGGAAGTTCTGCCCAAACGAAGAGAACAGGAAGGAACATCGGATCTTGCAAAAGAAATGCAAGGAGACAATAAGGGAGGCAAAAAAAAATTCAAGGAATGTATAGCTAGAAGTGTTGAGGGGAATAACCAAAACTTCTTTAAATATATCAGAAGCAGAAAACCTGCCAGGGAGGCAGTTGGCCCCTTAGAAGATGAGGACGTGAAAGGGATTATTAAGCAGACAAGGAGCTTGCAGAGAAGCTGAATGAGTTCTTTCAATCTGTCTTCATGGTGGAGAATACTGAGCTTCTCAGGCTTGGAGGCTGAAGAATTCAGCCAATTTGAGGTAATGAGAGAGAATGTTCTAAACTGTCTTGAAAAACTAAAAATTAACACATCTCCAGGGCCAGATAGCATCCACCCAAGAGTAATGAAGGAACTCAAATATGAAATTGCATCACTTTACACTTGCTAACATTGAACCGCATCTGTCATTTTGTCACTCACTCACCCAGTTTTGTCCCTACACTAGAAGCAGGGATCTTCCCATGTAATTGAAGGCCAGGAAATTTAGGACCAGTAAAAGGAAGTACTTTTTCTCATAGCACATAATAAATCTATAGAATTCTCTGACACAGGATGTGGCAATGGCCACTAGCTTGGATGGCTTTAAAACAGGCTTAGACAAATTCATGGAGGACAGGTCTATCGATGGTGACTAGTCTAGTGGCTATAGGCCACCTCCAGTCTCAGAGGCAAGATGCCTCTAAATACCAATTGCAGGGGAGCAACAGCAGGAGAGAGGGCAGGCCCTCTCTCTCTCTCTCTCTCTCTCTCACACACACACACACCCGCCTGTGGGCTTCACAGAGGCTTCTGGTGGGTCACTGTGTGAAACAGGTTGCTGGACTAGATGGGCTTCCCTGGGACTGATCCAGCAGGGCTGCTCTTATGTTCTTATCAATTTCTGAATGTGCGTAAGATTCTGAGCTAAGATCTCCCCTCCAGGAAAGGCAAAAGCCACAAGGACTTGCAGAGAGGGCCCCAAGCGAAGATCACATAAGAACCTAAGGAGAGCCTTGCAGGATCAGGCCATGGCCTCTGTAGCCCAGCATCCTGCTTCTCACAGTGGCCCAC
Organism: Hemicordylus capensis; assembly: GCF_027244095.1. Classification (NCBI taxonomy): domain Eukaryota; kingdom Metazoa; phylum Chordata; class Lepidosauria; order Squamata; family Cordylidae; genus Hemicordylus; species Hemicordylus capensis. Next base: position 895,168 of record NC_069657.1, on the reverse strand, counting down.
CAGATGGCTCTGGGGAGCCCAGAAATGGGGCATGTAAGCAAGCAGCCCTCTCCTGCCATTACTTCCCTGCAACTGGTATTGGGAGGCAGCCTGCCTCTGAACCTGGGGGCTGACTATAGCCCTCAAGACTAGCAGCCATGGTGAGACCTGTCCGCCATGAATTCTTCTAGGGCGCATTTGAGCCATCCAAGCCAGTGGCCATCACCAAATCTTGTAGTGCTGAATTCCAGAGATGCCATTATGAGCTGGGTGGAGAAGTCCTTCCTTTTGTCTATCCTAAATCTCCTGGCAATCAGTTTCATGGGAGGGCCCCTGGCTGAAGGATTGTGTGAGGGGACACTTCTCACTTTCCATTCTTTCCATACCAGGCATGGATATACCTCTGCCATGGCCCCCACTTGGTGCCAGCCAAACTGCCAAGGGGCTAGGTGTTGGAGATGAACTTCCAGTGCATCGACCTTCTGCACCAACTGTCCTAATGACCACTAGGGGCATTGGGAGTAGAGACAGGGAGTCAGGGTCTCCCTCTCTGTCCCTACTCTATGACCCCTGGACTGACTCTGCAGCACTTCCTGTGCTGAGTCACAATCCTTCCTTTCCTCCTAGAGAGCAGATGGAAACATCTCACACTCTCTCCTTACCTATCCACTATGTAGTCCTTTAGATTAGATATAGGTTTTTCCTGTCCAAGTGTATTTAACCAATACATGTTTAGTGTTTAGTCACACAAGGATCTCCATGCGTTTTCTCTAAATAGCTGCAATATCCAAACCATCCTCTGCTACCTACTCTGTCACTGGAGTGTGTGCTCATTCCTTAGTGCTCTGCTGTTTTACCTATTGTGGGTAAAAATCAACAACCTCTAACACTAGTGAGGAGGGAAGAGGAACCAGAGAGAAGGAGGGGAGAAGGTGGTCCTGGGATGGACTCCTCCCTGGGAGAAACATGATTTCTGGGACTCAGCCAATAGTTTAGGGTCCTTGGGGGCAAATGGATGTCTGGGATCACATGGCCTGGAATATGAGTTGGGCAAAACTGTGTCTGGTGGAAGAAGGGCCAGCAGCCTTGTCACAGCAAAGAGCCAGACATGACATTTCAGAAAAGTGGTCAAGAAAGCACCAGTACAGTCGCTCTGCCATTGGGGGACAGTGAGGGCAGAAGAATATAACTTTTTAAAGTTAGCTGTGACTCGGAGGCAGACCTTCTCTGTAGCTGCTCCTGGGCTGCGGAATGCACTCCCGGCAGAAATCCGTAATCTGAATTCATTCATGGCCTTCAGGAGAGCCCTCAAAATCTATCTGTTTGGCCTGGCCTTCCAGGGTTTTAAAACTGCTGTAAATGTTTTTGATTTGTTGTAACCTGGTTTTCCAGGATTTTAAAACTGTTTTGAATGTTTTGACTGTTAATTGTTTTATGGTGTTTTATAATTTCTGTTTTTAACTGTTAATTGGTTTTAATTGTTTTCTTTTAATGTAAACCGTCCTGAGCCATTTTTGGAAGAGTGGTATAGAAACTGGATGGATGGATGGATGAGAAAAGTGGTGAATATACCACCTGCTAGCACCTGTTATCCTGTATGTCCCAGTGGCAGCCAGCCAACCAGCCAACCCTTTTGGTGTTGGGGGACTTCAGTGTTCAGTTTGGGACTAGCTTGTCTGGTGCAGCTCAGTAGTTCCTGGTGGCCATGGAGAACCATGAGGGTTCTCCACCACTCAGCTGGTCTCTGCACACGCACAGCGGCCGTTTGAGGGATTATTATGGCAGGTTTCCCCCCGCATGTTTTGTCATGAAATGCTGTTCTAAATTCAGTTGTGTTTGTCTCCCATTACAAACGAGATCCCAACCTATCCACCGTTGCACACAAGTCCGTTTGTAACCCTTTTGAGAATTCTGGGACTGCTCCTCTCTCTTTCCCTTTGCCGTTGTGACTGTTGAGGGTGGGCCGAGTTCACCATCACAGATGATGATGGAAAGATTTCTCGGAGGCTTGAGCACGCACACACACACACCCACCCAGCTGATTTTCAGTCTTTTGTCCGGAGAAGCAATCGTGCAGAGAAGGGGCCTTTGGGGCACCCTGCAGAGCGCCAGGGACCACCATGCTGCAGCCTTGTCCATTGGGGCATCTGTGGGGAGCAACTGCCAGGCCAGCATGAGGCATCTCACTCTCCGTCTTGGAAACTGAGCACCGGTTCAGCCTTGGCATCCCCAAGCAGGCCTCTGCTGCCCGCGTCACTTTGCTCCAGGCACAGCCACACAGCCATGGCCAGACGGACCCTGTGCCTCTCCTCAGCGGAGGTGCGGGCTGTGCTCTGCCATGGATGCAACGTGCACTGGGGCATGCGCCCTGATTCGCCAGGGAGCCACCATCGCCTGCTCCACTGGGCAGCTTGGGCCATACCTGGGGGTAGGAGGTGGCAGGCACAGGACACATCCCGGAGCCTTCGGAAGGGCTCTCCCTTGACGGCCCCTTAAATGAGGTGTGGATGCAAGAGAGGGCTGCTGCCTCGCTAGCTGCAGCTGCTGTCCTTGGCTACCGGTTCTGGGTGTGCACTGTTCTTGCATGCCAGAGACAGCACACCACACAGAGGTCTGCCCTCAGGACCCCCCCCCTCTCTCTCTCCCCTTGTTCTGCATCTTTTACACTCTTTCCAGGGTACTGATAATGAAATGTTTAATCCAGGCCTACAAAAAGTATATAAAAATATATAAAAGTATGTATTAAAGTGTAACTCAAAAGTTTGGTTCACATCCCTAATGGAATATGAAGCTAATAGGAGGCCAGAGTTAAGAGCAAGAAGCCCCCCTCCCAAGAATGTGGGTTGAGGGGCCCACCGAGGCAACAGGTACCAGGAGTGGTCAAGCACAGGCCATTAGTTGAATTCCTTCGCCAGCTGAAAGAGGGTCTGGCTGGTATGAAAAGATACCATAGGGATTAAAGTTGTCAGAAGCCAGGTAGTTGATCATCTTCTCAGGCTCTAGATGACACCTCTGGAATATTTAAGTTTGATAACTAATGACGTGTATTAATCGCTTTATTGATATGCATGTATGTTTGAAACCTATAAAAACTTACCTGCTGTATAACTCGGCGCGCAGTATCATCCAGATGCGCTCTGATGATACTCGTGCCTTCCATGACATGAAATAAAGCGCTTTCTTTGAGCACGTACCCTTGTTGTTTGACTTCATTCAGTTAAGACAACAAGTATATTGGCGAGAATTGAGTCTAATCCTCTTTGGTTCTGGCAAGACACCCCATTCTCTATCCAAGTGATAGACGGATGAAAGCAAAGTGGCTGAATCAAACAGGAAGGCTGGATTCTAGAGGGATCTTTTCCCCGCAACATCTCCCTCTCCCACTGCCAGTATCCATTGCCCTGGCTGACCCCTTGTCTAATGGCCCTGAGGACGCTCTGCAGAGTCTCTGTCAGTTGCAAGCCCCACCTGGGAGGCCAAGGCTGGTGGGTGCAGTCTCCTTGCAGCTCCAGCATAATCTTTTGCGCCTCCTCCGTGGATTTAGTACATGCTGGAATCCCATCCCATTTCATCATGCTTAAGTGGCTAATGGGCTATCTGTGTTCTCTCCGCTCCCAAGAGGGCTCTGTGCTACTTTGGCTGGGAAGACTCACTTTATTTGCTACATGCTTCAAATGAATCTCCACCACAAGTGCCTTTCTGAATTCATGGGTGGTTTTTTTCCTTCTCCCAAGGACCGCTTATGGCTCCCTCCAGTGCTTTTGCTCTTGAAGATGTCCTTGCCCTGGTCGCTCCCTGTGACGCTGCCTTAGAACGGCTGGCACCGGGGGTATTATTACTGGCAGCAGCTGCCCTCCTTCACTCCATAGCTGCTGCTGCTGCTGCCCCAGACCTTTGGCAGCTCTCCGTCTCCACCACCACCACCACCACTTTGTGGGAAAGCCATGCCTGCCAACCCTTGTTTTGGAAAGAATGCAGACTAGAAGTGTGAGCACTGGAAGATCTTCCCCTCAGGGGATGGAGCCACTCTGAGAAGCGCAGAAGGTTTCAAGTTCCCTCCCTGAGAGAAATATTCCTGCCTGAAACCTTGGAGAAGCCGTTGCCAGTCTGTGAAGACAATACTGAGCTAGATAGACCAATGGTCTGACTCGGTATATGGCAGCTTCCTATGTTCCTGTGTTCCTATGTTCCAGGTTCCTTTTGTCCAAAGGCAAAAGAACGCATTCGTGTCTCGCCCTCAACAGAGACAGGTTTCAAGAGAGAGACTTTGTTCTGAGGCTAGGCTAAGGTTGACCATGCAGGACTGGTGGCCCAAAGGCGTGCGGCGGCGATCCTGAGGCCTTTTCATTCCAAAGGAGCTGATTTTGTGCCAGTGGCCATTACACTGTTTGTGGAAAAGTCATTGGCTGAGCTCTTCTATGGAGCCCAGTTGGGACTGCATTCTTCCCACTGCTTATGTGTTTCTCAAAAGAGTCCCATCCCACTTCTCGAGAGAGTTGCTCCCGGTTCCCAGGTGTGTGCCTAATGCAGCCCCCTATGGATGTAGGCAGAGCTGCCTGCAGGGGGTTGAAGTGAGCAGGGGTGACTATGTCATTATGAAGGGGCTAAAGATAACATTTCCACAGGTTGACTTGTCCCATCTAACGCTTCTCAATCACTTCCAATCCAGCTGGAAGAAGGATGTCCCAAGAAAACTGCTATCTTTTGGCCTCTCTTCAGAGTTCCTGATGTCATTGGGGTATGAGGCGGTCAGATAAATTATCAGGCAGAATTTTTTAGAGGTGGAACATGCCTTGAACATAGCCCCTAAGGACTTTAAGTTCTGGAGGTCAAACCTTTGTCTGAAACCAGCCAGCTATTTTGCCACTTTGGTAGTACCAAGATGCTGGCAAGCATTTTCTAGAGCTCGAGTCACTGTTCTCCTAGTCTGCCCTGTGGCAGGGTAGGCTACAGAGACTTGCCCAGAATGTTAGTTACAACTTTTTAACATATTTTCTGAGTCAGTCAGATGAATTTAGATCTCTCTTCTTCTAGCAGATAAGCAGCCTGCCATCTCTTATAATGTTGCCAAATTCTGTGTGATGGCCTGTAGATCTTGTCATCAGATTATGATGGGTTCCTCTTGAGTGAAAGTTTAAAGTTAACAAACCTACTCTACTCTACTCTCAAGGTTGACTCAGCCTTCCATCCTTCCGAGGTCGGTAAAATGAGTACCCAGAATGTTGGGGGCAATATGCTAAATCATTGTAAACCGCTTAGAGAGCTCCAGCTATAAAGCGGTATATAAATGTAAGTGCTATTGCTAAGTGCTATTGCTACTGGTGTGTTTGTATTGTTATTATATTCTCTGTTTGTGTGGGATGCATTCCTATATTTGCTTAGAGTTGCATGTGCTGTTATGTTGCTGGTTTTTGACTATAATTAAGTTATTAATCAAGCAAGCAGTCTATCTATCTATCTATCTATCTATCTATCTATCTATCTATCTATTGAGTCCCACATGCTGAGAAATGGCCTCCTTCCCTCCATGTCTTCATTGTATTGATGCTTAACCAAGAGCACTCTCCTAGGTAGAACTTTCTTATGTCAAGTTCAAAGAAAAAAGACATTAACAAGTGTGTGCATTCGTTGCTACTCCTAGTTTATTTGAAAAACCTGCTAGAGGGAGTCTCTTTGTTGTTCAGAGCAATAGATTCCCATGAAAAAAGCTGCTGGTCAGTTTTGGATTCCCATAGAAAATCTTCAAGCTCCACTTTCAGACAGATTAATTATTTCTATTACTGAAGATGTTCCAACTGCTCCGGTTTATATGGGACAGCCACAATTTGCTGTTTCACTCCCCAGCTCACAACCACGCAACAGAAATTCATGATCCCCACCCGCTCCCTCCTTCCCCTCCCTCCACAGAGACTTCAGTCTCTCACTCTCCGCCCTCTCCAGCTTTGAGGGAGGAGACACACTGAGACATCATCCCTCTTAAGGGAGCCTCCCTCAGACGAGGTGGAGGAGTCAGTGTGGCCACCCACCAGAATATATAAACCTCTGGCCGCGAGGTCTCACCATCTGTCTCAGAGCGTGCAGATTTCCCTACAGAAAAGGGTCTGATTAATCTGAGAGAGCACTCGCGTCAAAACTGTTTATATTATGTATCCCTGCAGAAAGGGTCAGATGCATTTGAGAGAGCATTGGCGTTGCTTTTCGGAATAATTTCTTCAGTTTATATTATACATCCCTGCAGAAAGGGAGATCTTCCATTTGGGAGCCATATCCACCTTGCTTGTTCACAAGACCTTCAGTTTATTGTCATAATATCCATGCAGAAAGGAAGATAATATATTTGGGAGCATTATCCACCAGCTTGTTCATAACTCCTTTAGTTTAATTTTCACACATCCCTGCAATAGGGGAGGTATTTTATTTGGGAGCTTTATCCACATTGCTTGGGGAAACACTCTTCCATTTATTTTGAAGACCCTCAAAACACCAGTATGCCTAAGGAGAAAGCAAAGCAAAAACATTGTGAAACCACATTCAGTTCATCCTATTCTTCAGATGGCAGGGGCCATCTAGGAATGGGAGCACCTATGCTTTCTGTTCAACATGTGCCTGTGACTTCTTGGTATCTATCCCACAGCAGGATTCATGATGTAAAACTGCATATAGAGCCTGTGAAGCACAGGACAGATGCAGAGAATCAAGAGAGCTTCAAGCCCTCCGGAGCACTGACGAGCACTTGACCCAGCCCACACAACCCCGTGACAGTGAAGGCAGAACGACTTTTCCAGGGAACTACTTTCCCACTGCAACATAATTTGACATTTACTGTGAATGACACTTCCAGTAAAATGGTAGGCAGAATGTTCCCAGACAGTGAAATAGCTAAGAAATATGCATGCAGACATGCAAAATCTAGTCATTTTAGCCACTGCATTGGAAAAGAGAGTATTTGCCATCCAAAAGCAATTATTACCAAGTTCCTGTGAATTAAAGAAATACTTTCCCCTGAGTACACATGGCAGTTCTGACAAGGATGACAAGTTCTTTCAAGTACTTGTCACCTTTGAGGATTCAGAAGGCTTAGTTAGGACTCACTTTCTGGATATGCCCACAGCAAACCATGCAGAAGCTGAAAATATTAGAGCCGCCATTGAAAAATGTTTCTCTGATTCACGACTCAGCCGAGAGAACTGTGTTGCTTTTGCCTCAGACAACGCCTCTGTAATGACTGGGATGGACAATGGAGTCCTGAGGCTTCTACAGAAGAAACAAATGCATGGAAAGATTTGTGGTGTTGGCTGCCCCCAGGCTCAGACTGGCCCACAGGGCAACAGGGCATATTCCCGGTGTGCCCCACCCGTGGGGCGCCCCTGCGCCCTGCCACACACGGCAGCAGTGAATACTCCCATCCTCAATTCCCTGTTCTGCTCAAAACCTGGCGCCCTCCCCACACACATTCCCCTGCCCTCTCAGTGCCCCCAATCCGGCCCTGGCTGGCCTGCCATTTAGCACATCTGGCAGCAAAACATGGGGCAAAGGCTCTTTCATTTGACCCACGTGGATTTCTCATCGATATCTATTTTCATCTTGGGGAAAGTGCCAAAAGAAAAGAACTTCTCAGAGAAGACCTTTCATTTTCTGAAACAGTCAGAAAGGTCCTAAAACATGCTTCTACTTGATGGCTGAGACATTTCGCACACTGGAGAGGGTACTAAATATTTGGCATGGCCTCAAATGCTACTTTCTATCTCACTCCATCCAAACACCACAAAACAGGAAGAACCCAAGAAAGCAGATGAGCAAAGATATTCAAGAGTCCAGTCTGTCAACTGTCTGTTCTGTTTCTGCATGCCATTACAGCTCACGGTGAGGACTCCAATGCATTGCTTCAACGAGAGGAACCAATGATCCACAGGCTACATTTCCTGCCATGAGGAAACTATATGTAGACCTTTTAGGATCTTTCATCAAACCAGTGGACATACTTGAGCACAAAGATGATATATTGTCTCTTGATATCACCACAAAAGACTTTCAAAGGTCAGAACAAGACATGTTTATAAGTTTTGCTGCATCGCAGCTGATAAAAAAGCAGGATCTTGATGGACCACCTGAAACCACCAGGTTCCATGCTGAGGCTACGAGATTTGATGAGAACATGCTGCAGTATAGGAAGACAAAATTCTCATTTAATGGCCCACTACTGCAGGCAGCAGTTGTCCTTGATTCTATGGGGAGAGAAAATCTGAGCTCCTCACTGATAGAGACTCTACTGGAAGAATTCTGTAATCTATTGCCACAGAGCAGACAAAATGCTGATTATATGGAGTTCATTCAGTCCCAGTGTTTTATAGAGAAGAGATCTCTGCCATGGCTCCAGAGGAAGTCAGGATTGATCGGTTCTGGCATCATCTATGCAAAGTACAAGATCCAGCTACTGGACAACCACAGTTTCAAGGCCTCTCTCAATTTTCCAAGTATCTATTACTCATTCCACACAATAATGCTTTCTGTGAAGGCATTTTTAGCATGCTTATGAGGAATAAATACTGAAGTTTGGTACTCCTTGGGAAGGTCAGCAGAGGGACATGCTCCAGTCGGAGCATATGCAAAATATACACGTATGAGAAACAGTCTCTGTGCAGTGATGACATCTAAAATCAACATTTTCAAGAACTGTAGCTGTACTGGTTGTTCACCAAACACTGACCTAATCCCGGAAGCAAAATCTGCTATGTATAGAAATGTACAGGCAAGGAGAGAAGCTCTTCATTAAGTTCTGCTCAAGCCCCAATTAGTTGTCACTCATTAGTTGGATGCATTTTTTGGTTTGGGCTTGTAAGGCGACTATTGTTACAGTCCCATTCCTTAGATGTCTTGTTTGGTTGGACCTACATGGAGATTACCCCTTTAGAATCACAGAATCTCATGGTTTGAAAGGGAGCACAGAGACCATCAAGTCCACCCCCCTGGCTGGTGCAGGAATCTACACGCCTACAACAGCTGGTATTCTCAGATGGTCTCCCATCCAAGTAATAATCAGCTCTAACTCTCCTTCGCTCCTGAGATCAGATGGTTGCTTTGGCTTCTTTTGTTGCCATCGACTAGCTACACAGAATGCCTCTTGAGTTGTGGTGGTGGGAGTTTATTAAAAAAAATGTTATCCCTGTTTTTCATTCTGAAATGTTGGCAGGTATGATACTGTCGATTCCTTGCTTTCATCACAAAAGACTCAGAGTCAGGTGTTTTCACAGATGCAAGTTTCACTCAAGTGCTTTTAGATAAGGAAACATGGGGCTGAAAAACACCTCAGTGACCCATACCCATATGTGGGGCCTGGTTGTGTGGGTCTTTCTCATGAAATCAGCATATCCCCCCCCACACAAGATAACAATACCTGAGTGGGAAAGGCCCACCTGACTGGGCCCTGCCCATCTGGTTGAAGCCATTTAAGCTTCTCAAGGGTTCATCAGCTCACTACGTCATCGACTCCTTGGTGTGAAAGGGATCAGTCTTGCAACTTTAACATGGCTTGAAGAGAAAACGTTATCATATTGCAAGAATGAACACAACACTTGCTCTTACGCCCCATAAGTCGGCCTTCTGAGCATGTGGCAGCCTGCACTACAGCTGATTCATCCTCATCTGGGTGTGGGGGTAGATTTCCACCCCCAGCGGCATGAAGGTATGTCAACAAGCCAACCACAGCACTCCCAGCAACTTCTTGTTGTCACACTCTTCCCTGCCCTCTGGCACATGATATAACCACAAGTATGGCCACAAGTATTTTCCTTTGATTGCCCCTCACCAGTTATGGAATCTTGTTATTAATCAGGATATGATACAACGTAGAAAACTGTCCCCAAATGAACGGGCTTTCCAAATGAATGGTGGGGTGGTTTCTATCCCATGCCCATGTTAAGCCACTTGGAATGGGGTAGAACACCCTGTTTCTCTGGGAACTTAAGTATTGTTGTCCCTTGCAAACTTAATTGACCTTGAAAGATGATAGTGTCTTAAAAATAGTCTGAGGCACTGAGTAATTCTGTGCTCTTGAGTTCAGGAAGATGAAACAGGCTCATCCCACAATGGCAGACCATTGTCAAGTATATAAGACCAACAGTACATCTCTGCTCTTTCCCCATTTCTTCTAGTGGGATACAGCCCAGCAGTGAGGGAATGGATCTGAGTTTCAGGTGGAGAGAGCAAGAAGATGCAGAGGGGGGCTGTGTGGCATGGAGAGGTCTGCTCAACCTCATTCACCTGTCTCAATCACCGTTCTAAAACCAGTCTATCACAGGGCCAATGCATACATGCCAAGTTAACCCCTGCTATCTTGGCAAAGAGGCACCTTTTAACGTGGTGGTTCTCTTGATTGAGCAGGGGGAGAGTAACTGGCCCTCTCCACCCCCAGCACAGCATCCCTCCAGTGACTGTTGCTGGTGTCGTATCTTGTTTATTTTTAGATTGTGAGCCCTTTGGGGACAGGGATCCATCTTATTTATTTGTTATTTCTCTGTGTAAACTGCCCTGAGCCATTTTGGAAGGGCGGTATAGAAATACACCATACGTGAGCGCACAGGGACAGTGTGTGGAACAACCAGAGACAGGGTCAGTCCCTCTCACTGTGCCCTGTGCTTTACTCACCCAGAAAAGGGGAGGCTACATTGGGAGCTGTCAGAGAGACATGGGGTTCTTCTGACATGCTGTCAGGCCTGGCCAGAGTGAATGGTGCTGGTCAAGTGACAGAAGGGAGCCAGGTAGCAGCAGCAGGGGCAAGAAGATGCTGGTGTGGCAGCCAGGATGCACAATGGCAGTGAGGCAGGGCCTCTGACACCTGAGATAGCCCAGGATATGAAGAGCTGGGCTTGGGAAACAGCAAGACAAGGGTGGGCAAGGGGGTTCCCCAGGAAGGACAGGGATGGAGACAGGAAATAGAGGGGGAAGTGGGAGGCCTTGGAGGGGATGTGTGGGTGGGAAGGAGGCATTTAGGAATGCACAGCTCAGGGGTGAGGTGAAGAGTGCTGAGGTGGGTTCTGCATCTTCCAGTGGGAGGTCAGACCAAGAGGCATTTAGTCCAGCAGGAGGAGGCAGTGAGCAAAGCAACTCCCTCCCTTGAAAGGGAGAGAGAGCAGGAGACCATCATGAACCCTGAGGGATGAATCAAAATCTCCATCGTGAACCCTGTCGCCTATTAAGAGCATCCGGAGAGGCCCGGTTATGGATGGCGCAAACTTGTTTGGTGGCAACTTGGGACCGGGCCTTCTCTGTGGCTGCCCCAGGGCTTTGGAACACACTCCTTGCTGAAATAAGAGCTTCTCCTCCCCTGTTTGCTTTTAGGAGGACCCTGAAGACGTACCTGTTTTCCCAGGCTTTTAACAGAAATTTAAATTTTAAATTTTAATGTGTGTTTTTATCTACTGTGATTTTTATGTTTTTATGAATTTTAAATGTTTTTATATTATGTTTTAATTTGTACACCACCTAGAGATTTCTATACTAGGCAGTATAGAAATGCGATAGATAGATAGATAGACAGATAGACAGACAGACAGACAGACAGACAGACAGATAGATAGATAGATAGATAGATAGATAGATAGATAGATAGATAGATAGAATGCTGCCTGAACTCTTGGATAGCCACTGCCTGTCAGAGTAGACAACACTGCTGTAGATGGACCTACTGGAAAACATATCTTGGCCAGCTTGGCCTGGCTGGTGAGTTTCATGCCAGTTATGAAGAGCTGCAGGGACTGTGGGGAGTACATCTGGGGCCTTCTGACTTCTCTGCCACGACACCAGGGGCGTAACTACCATTAGGCAAGGGGAGGCAGTCATCTTGTGGCCCCACTGCCTCGAAGGGCCCCCCAGAGGCACATCACATGACCCCCCACCCACCCATGTTGCACCCCCTATGGATTATGTTGAGTCTCTTGGAGATCGGTAGGAGCAGAGAGTAAAAAAACTAAATTCAATGTGAACCAGATATTCACCGTATTCATAATAGGGATGTGAGTGTGAGTGCACTATATATATATATTGTGTGTATATTAGCGAGGGGCCCATTTTTAAATCTTGTCTCTGAGCCCCCTCCGACCTTGCTACGCCCCTGCACGACGCTGCTGAGATGTTTCGACCTGAGAACATCACAAGTAATTTAAGGTTTGATGACAAAGCCACACAGCAAGAGAGAAGACTGATTGCCAAGCAGGCACCATGAGAGGGATCTGGACCTTGTTTGTGCAGCAGCTGCAGCTACATTCCTGGGTCTGACCTAACACTTGATGGGCAGCTGCTAGGTTGCTGAAGATTTATCTCTTCTGGCAACACATGCCAAGCCACCCAAAGAAGTACAGGGTGAAAATATGGTGGTGCTGTGATGCAGAAACGTCCTACCCACTAACAGGCCATGTTGACCCTGGGAAGCAGGCTGGAGGGGGACTGCAACAAAGACAAGTAGGGCTGCAGCCGTGAAGCAACCCTTGAGGCCACTTCAGGTGAATAATTGCCCCTCGACCTGCACTCCAGAACTCTGTTGGAGTGCGTGTAGAGGGGTGGTTAGCATCCCTCTCATGCAGTTGAAGGATGTCTCAGCCAAGAGATGCTTTTATTTTGTCAAAACATTTTGCATTCTGAGAAGTTTTGGAGCTTTACAAACACTTTTGTAAATATTACTTATTCTCCAGTGACATCAAGGCCGATGCCTTCTTGCTGCAGCCCTGATGGGATAACATATGCAGGGCTGTGTTAATCTGAACCTGCCCTCAGAGGAATGTGTGTGGGGGGGGGGAGTCACTTGCCCCCCAGTGCACAGCTGGCAGAGAATCTCTTGAGCAAGGGGTTGACCTATGAGACACAGCAAGCCAGATATCCCACCAGGGACGCAACCACGTCGACAAAGGGGAGTGCTGTTGTTTGCATTTGGCTTGGATGGACAGCAGGTCATGGTCTTGTGTGTACCCAAGAAGTGTGTGCCCAGGGACAGCTGACAGGAAACCAAGCCAAAGATGTGAGGATGGTGGGTAGCTGGCCTGCCTGCAGAAGGCACTTGAGCAGCTCCCAGACCTCTCATGATTGCCTTTAGAGTGACCCTGCGGCTGAAATGCTGTCAAAGGATGGATCCTCATTAGTGTGGGGCTCTCTTCGCTGAGAACTCACATTCTCAGTGAGTCGTGCCATCACACAGGGCACCTGGGGGTCACCGCTGCTCTCCCCTGGAGTGAAATTTTAAATTACTATGGGCTGGAAAAGGGGGGGGTGACATCCAGTGTATCCAGTGGGATTACTTGGTAGTAGGAAGCCCTACTCATGTGTAAAAAGAAACATGGCTCCAGATGAGGGTTATTACCCATCCACAGTGTTCAAACGGATGATGATATAAAACTGGAGGTCTAAATACTATAGCCTCAAATCCGCTTCCGTCATCTACTTCAATGTTTAACATAGCCGTGGAATCCTTGGCTGCAACAATTAGACTGAGTTTCTTCTTCATTCTGGTTACATTTAAGGAAGAGAATATAAAGTGCTATTATATGATGATGGTCCCTTATTGACTGTCGAATGAAATGTCTTCAGTGCTTAACTTGTTGTGTGGTGTCATCTGTGAATTCTTGGCTTTATGGAGAAGGTTAGCAGTGCTGAGTCAAAACAGGGGGCCTCATTTTTCAGCCCCTGGAGCCTTTCACCTTGCTCTGGGACAAGGGGGCCTTGGGTTCCAGGGCACAGGGTAGGGCAGGCAGGGCATGTGCCCCGGGCGCCACTTGAAGGGGGGGGGCACCATTTTTTAAAATTAAAAAATTAAAAAAAATGGCCAGAGAAAACAAAATGGCCAGCACACATGCTCAAATGGCTTCTGCGAGACCCTGGGCCTCACAGAGGCCATTTGAGCATGTGTGGTGGCCATTTTATTTTTGGCGGCCATTTTTTTGAAAAATATATTTTTTTAAATGGCCATTGCACATGCTCAAATGGTCCCTGTGAGGCCCTAGGCCTTGCCAGGCCTTGCAGAGGCCAGGGCTGGGGGTAGTTTGGAAAAACCACCTCAAATGCTACGGGTGATAGCCAGACTTAAATCCAATTGCTTCCCCATATCTGCCACATGCTGTTTAATAATTTCTTTGGCAGCATCATGACCCAAAGCCAATAAATATTGCAGTGAGAAGCCATATCTGCCCAAATTGTCATAGAGGCTCTTGAACCAGAGTGAGTGAAACTCACCTTTCAGAAGCAAGGGGGCAAGGCCCTGGGGGCAGGCATTAAATGTACAAAGCCACGCCTGTGTCTCCACTCTGGTCAACCCTGTTGCTAAACGCAAGATAGCACTCAATATGCATCTGGGGACTTGGAAAATGGCTCAAAGAAATCCAGATGGCACCACTTCCAAGGGCTTAAAATTACAGGTGGGAGAAATCTGAACTCCAAACAACATTTGTGCCAGTATTTTAGCCTGAGACACCCTGACCGCCACAGGGATGTCATGTCCGCCATTCGTGTGAAAGAATTTGAGTACAGCAGATGCACTCCTCCGCATGCTTGCTGCCGCATATCCACATTGTGGGCCCCACAAACCTTTTTCATGGAAAACTAGACCCAGGTACTTATAGGTCTTTACTTGCTCAAACCTGCACCCTTTAATTTGCCATTTAGGTTCTTTTGGTCTCTTGGCAAATACCATGACCTTGCTGTTTTGGGTATTTATAACAAGCAACTCATCTTCACAGAGACCAGTGGCTCTGGTCCTTTCTTGGAGGGAGAGTCCAGAAGGTGGTGCTGGGGGACTACTGCTCGGCCCCATGGCCATTGGCCTGTGGGGTCCTGCAGGGTTCAGTTTTGTCCCCCATGCTGTTTAACATCTACATGAAACCGCTGGGAGAGGTCATCCGGGGACTTGGACTGAGTTGTCAGCAATATGCGGATGACACTCAGCTCTATCTCTCCTTGTCACGTGATCCTAGGGAGGCGGTGGATGTCCTAAATTGGGAGCTGGAGGCCGTGATGGGCTGGATGTGGGCTAATAAACTGAGACTGAATCCGGACAAGAAGGAGGTAATGTTAGTCAGTAAGAGAGCCAATCGGGATGAGGAGATTCCACCAGTTCTGGGTGGGGTTGCACTGCCCTTGAAGGAGCAAGTACGTAGCTTGAGGGTGTTGTTGGACTTGGCTCTGCTTTCGGAAGCTCGGGTGGAGGCAGTGGCCAGGGGTGCCTTGGCACGGCTTCGGCTAGTGCACCAGCTTGAGGAGGCAGATCTGGCTACAGTCACCCACACATAAGTCGCGTCACGGCTGGATTGCTGTAACATGCTCTATGTGGGGCTGCCCTTGAACAGAAACTGCAGCTAGTGTAAAATGAGGCAGCTGGGATCACATTATACCCATTTTGAAAGAGCTGCACTGGTTACTAGTTTGTTTCTGGGTCCAATTCGTGGTGCTGTTTTTGACCTTTAAAGCCCTTCATGGTTTGGGCCCTGGATACCTGAGGGACCATCTGCTCCCAAGGGTTGCTGCCCACTTGATGGGGTCATCTGAGGGGGCTCTGCTCCAGGTGCCAACAATGAGGGAGGCTCGACTGTTGTGCATGTGGGATAAGGCCTTCTCTGTTGCTTCCCCCAGACTCTGGAATGCTCTGGGCTATTCACTCCTTGGTCTCCATCACAGTTTTTAGAAAGTATTTGAAATCTTGGCTTTTTACCCAGGCTTTTCTTTGATTGTCTCTGCTGCTGCTTCTTTGTATTTTGTATGGTTATTTTATGATTGTATTTTAAATCTTTTTAGTCAGATCTATGTTTTTATATTTTAGCTTATATTTTAATTGTGTATTTTTATAGTCTCATTTTAATTTTTGTGTAAACCACTTTGGAATTTTTTTTAATGAAAGAGAATAAGAGAACGACCAGCAGCAAGGTGGATGGAGTTGATTACAACAGCAGTGATTGGACCATGGAGAGACCTTCAAGGCCAAACGGAAGACAGATCATCCTGGAGAGAATCTATCTATGTGGTCACGAAGAATCAACACCGCCTTGACAGCACTTAATCAATCAATCAATCAATCAATTTTTTATTTGCTTGATTAAGTGGCATCAAGTACTTTACTTGGTGGCCAAAAAAAAATTAAAAATGCAGTTTTCACTTTGGGCTCAAGCAAACATCACAAAAACATCAACTGTGTGAAACCAGGATTCTGGGCTAGATAAGCTTCCCTTGGCCTGATCCAGCAGGACTTTTTAAAATGTTCTTATGCCATGCCTTTTTGTTCTATTTGGCTTTTGGTTTTGGTTTTTTAATTGACTGTTTTTGAGGTACAGAATGAAGACATATGTATGGACTTTTAAAAGATATTTTTCAGAGTTTTTTGTGCAACCATCAGATGTTCATCATAAGAATGTCTGACAGTGCTCACATGTCTCCCATTCAGGCAGACCCTGCTTAGCAAAGAGGACAATTCATTCTTGCTGCCATAAGACCAGCCCTCCTATCAATGCAGAATACATTTTTTTAAAAATGGCGAGGCTGTTCTCCCACGCAGCCTAACCCAGGCTAGGGACACCCAGCCCGGGTTAGGCTGCGTGGGAGAACTGCCAGGACCGAGCCTGGTCCCGGCAGGCCAGCAGCGCCACCTCACCCTGTTGGGAAACCCTCCTCTTGAACTCGGTTAAGGGAGCGAGCGTTGCCCACTTACTGTACTTGACTGTGGGGCAGTGTCGGCTGATTCCAGCTGATGCTGCAATGCTGACAGGTGCCTGCCCATCACTGGGGTCTCCCCACAATGCACCGTGCACTTGCGTGGTGCATGGTGGGAGTTCTGGGGGCTGGGCTGACGCATCCTGACCCCCGCACCTCTGTGCTGCCGTGGGAAGCAACGGACTCTCTGGGCGCCTAGTCTGCAGCAGCCAGATCTTGTGTGGGGCAAGGTGGGCTGTGGCTGTCCTCCCCGCTGCCCACCCCGAAGCCCTCCCACTCACATGGTCACGAGGAAGGGCTCTGTGTGTAATAACAAGCCTCTGGGAGCTGCTGCCAAATGCGGAGGCTTTCATGGCCCAAAATGTCATACTTCTCATCAGGGCTTTAAAAAAAAATATCGACTTAGAAGGTGAATGTGGTGAATCCTGAGCAGAGGGGAACTCCTCCTTGCAATGTGAGATGTCACACTTGTGACCACTTACTGGCTTAATAGCATTACTATCGCATTATTATTTTTAAAATGTCACCTTATTACCTCCTGCTAAAGTCGCTGATAAAGATGGCTGGTGAGTAATTAACTGCGCAGATGAGAGAGCTTAATCAATCCACCCATATGTGTGTACAGCCTGTTTGGAGTCATCTCTCATTCTGCATGGAGAATACTATGGAAAAAGTGGGCTGACTGAGGCAGATGTGCTTTCAAGGTAGCCCCTCTAGGAGGACATTTCTCTTTCCAGGGTCACAAGATGCTCTGAAATAGCACTTGGAATCTGGACACTAGTGGCTGCATCTGCAGTTTAGGCTGCTTGGTAATCACCTCCTTTTTGACCAGAGGCTTGTGAAATATCCTTTTGAAAGCTGTGCTTTA
Organism: Hemicordylus capensis; assembly: GCF_027244095.1. NCBI lineage: Eukaryota > Metazoa > Chordata > Lepidosauria > Squamata > Cordylidae > Hemicordylus > Hemicordylus capensis. The sequence goes on along the minus strand of NC_069657.1, from coordinate 877,641 downwards.
TAATCAACTTGCACAAAATGATGCATATGTAGTTGGACATCTTGCTTGTGGATTTGATCAGGGATTTTACTTGGACATGGGATTTCTGCATCATGATTTGGGGGCATTGTCTTTGCTGTATTTTGTAAAACTTGCATGAATTTGAAAATGGTAGTCCAAACCTCTGTTTTGGAGTTTGACCGGTTAGGGTTTACTGTCCAGATGGATGTATGAAGACATCCCAGAAGAGCACCAGCAGGCAGGACAAGGCCAGTTTGAAGACACAGCCTCACCATGCAGCTCTGCTTGGCTGCCCGGGCTGAAATGCCTTCCCCTGCCCATGGATGCAGAGGTGGTGGTTGTCACATCTTGTATATCTAAACAGGGGCATAACTACCATTAGGCAAGGGGAGGCAGTCGTCTTGGGGCCCCACTGCCTCAAGGGGCCCCCCAGAGGCATGTCACATGACTCCCCACCTGCCCATGTTGCACCCCCTATGAATTATGTTGAGTCTCTTGGAGATCGGCAGGAGCAGAGAGTAAAAAAACTAGATTCAATGTGAACGAGATATTCACCGTATTCATAATGGGCATGTGAGTGTGAGTGCACTATATATTGTGAAGTGTGTTTGTGTGTGTGTATCAGCGAGGGGCCCATTTTAAAATCTTGTCTCTGGGCCCCCTCCAACCTTGCTACGCCCCTGTGTCTAAAGGAGGGCCTTGTAGAGAAGCCAATCGCTAAAGGGTGCCTGTTGTTAGAGGCAGCTTTGGTGGCAGAACTACGAGGCTGTGCGTCTCTGGGAATGAACCCATTTTCAGATCCCAGTTTGTGTGGTTGTGCTTGGCATGAGATGTGCTTCGAGGATTACTGTATGAAATCAGAGCATGTGCCTAGGGTTGAATGTCCACAGAGGCACCACTCATTCCACTGTGCAACACTGGCCCCAATGCCAGTGTGTATAGAGCAGAGGTGCCCTCCATGAAGAACGTCTGCATCTCTTGCATGGAAATCACAACACTGGAAAGCAGTGCTGTGTCACTAAACAAAGAGGCTCTACGCATGATCAGTGTGCAGAGCCAGGAGGGGTTTGGCGGGGAGAGCAGGTCAAGCCCGCCCCCAGAAGTCCCAGGGTGCCCCACGCAACTGTGCAGTGCATTCTGGGGAGACCCCGGGCCGGGAGGCTTGTTTTAGCCTCCAGGTTGGGGGTCTCCTTGTGAGTCGCCATGACATGGAGCCACAATGCAGCAACTCACAATCATGGAAACTGAGTTAGCGGAGCACTAGGCTCACCTGCGAGGTGGGCTAGCTGCCATTGGTGGGTCTCACGATGGCTCGAAAGCAGGCTGGGCTCCCTTAGCCAGCTTTTGACCCGTTGTGAGAATAGCCTCAAAGCTTCATGAAAACCCTGGAGTTAAGAGGTGATGTGAATGAGGCTACAGCACACAACATTTCATGAGGACAAGGCAGCCACATTAATCTGTGAGCCATTGACTTGGTATGACTCCAATATTTCTGCTTCCTTGTCTCAAAATTCTGACTACTGGAAGGAAAAGGTGATCGGGCAGCACAGACAGCAGAGGACACCTGGCACTGCGCTCACAAGAGGCAACCTCAAGCTGTCATGGCTAAGGAAAAGGCTCAGGTGAGCATAAGAACATAAGAAGAGCCCAAGGCCTATCTAGTCCAGCATCTTTGTCTGAAGGAAGCAATAGTTAGACCTCTTCTTAAGAAGCCTACCCTTGATCCCTATGGCAATGAATAATTATGGGTCAGTCTCCAACCTCCCATGGTTGGGTAAGGTGATCGAGAGGGTGGTGGCTAACTAGCTCCAAGCAGTCTTGGAGGAAACCTATCATATAGACCCATTTCAAATTGGCTTTAAATCATGCTATGGAGTTGAGACAGCCTCAGTTGGCCTGATAGATGACCTTCACCAGGAAGTGACAGAGGGTGTGTGACTCTGCTGGTTCCTTGGGATCTCTTAGTGGCTTTAGATACCATTGGCCATGGCATCCTTCTGGGGTGATCCAGAGGGATTTGGGGATAGGAGGGATTTGGGGATAGGAGGCACTGTTTTACAGTGGTTCCACTCCTGTGTCTTGGGTAGATTTCAGATTTATTATTTATTTTTTGTATATTTGTTTACCATATTTATATATCGCCCAAAACGCAAGATGGTGGCGCTTAGTGATAGTTGCCTTTCAAAATGGGAGCTGTTATATGGAGTCCCTCAGGGCTCCATTCTGTCACCAATGCTTTTTAACATCTCCATGAAACCGCTGAGTGAGGTCATCAGGCGATTTGGTGCAAGGTGTTATCAGTATGCTGATGACACTCACTTTCATCTCTCCATGTCCTGTTATCAAGAAATGGCATGGCTCCCCTAAATGTAAACTGCCCTGAGCCATTTTGGAAGGGCGGTATATAAATAAAATAAAATAAAATAAAATAAAATAAAATAAAATAAAATAAAATAAATTACTACGGGTAGTAATTGGCTGAATCCTTTTTTCCTTCTTTTTAAAAAATTGGAACATTTTTACATTTATTCAATGTAATTCAATACAAATCAATATAGCATATTTATGATACAAACAAAACTATCTACATAGTGTTGGACCACTACTAGGAGTGGACTCCATCCTCTATTCCAAGCATATCAAAATAATCATGATTTCCAAACTTCATGAATAGGATCAGAGTTATTTCCATTACGATCTATATAAGAAATATAATTTTTCCAAATGTGACAAAATTGTGATTCTTTTCTCTGAGTTTTCATTATCTTTACTTTATCTGAATTTTTTTCCTAAAATTGCCAATGACCATACCTTGTTATGCCATCTCTCCACATTTAAATTACCCAACGGTTTCTATTGCTGTGCTATAATTGCTTTAGCAGCCAGGATTAAAAAGATAACTAACTGGCTGAATGAGGGATAATAAATTGAAGCTGAATCCAAGCAAGAGGGAAGAACTCATTGTGGGAAGTCATAATTTGGAGGATGGGATAGCATCTCTCTTACTGGATGGGGTTGCAACAATCCCTCAGAAAGAATGGTTATGCAGTTTTGGATCCTGGTCTCAGCGTGGTGTTTCAGGTTGAAGCTATGGCCAAGAGCAACGTTCACAAGATTTGGCTGATATGACAGCTCCACCCATTCCGTGAAGAGAATGGACTCCAAACATTGGTGCACCAGCTGGTAACCTCCAGGCCGGACTCTCCTGCCACCTACTCCACCTAGGGCTGCCTTTGTGTGTGGTACGGAAATGCCTGCTAGTCCGAAATGTGGCAGCCAAATTGGTTTCCAGCATAACCCAGAGAGACCAAATGATGATGATGATGATGATGATATCGATTTCTATACCACCCTTCCAAAAATGGCTCAGGGTGGTTTGCATAGAGAAATAATAAATAAATAAGGTGGCTCCCCATCCCCAAAGGGTTCACAATCTAAAAAGAAACCTAAGATGGACACCAGCAGCTGTCACTGGAGGTTCTGTGCTGGGGGTGGAGAGGGCCAGTTACTCTCCCCCTGCTCAATAAAGAGAATCACCACGTTAACAGGTGCCTCTTTGCCCAGTTAGCAGGGGTTAACCATGTCTGTTTTTAAACAGTTGCACTGGCTGCTGGTTTCTAAGGGAAATATAAAGTGCTGGTTATTACCTTCAAAGCCCTGAACAGCTTAGGCCGGGCTTCCCCAAGAGAGCGCCTTTCTCTTCAAGATCCCCACCACGCATTCAGGTCATCAGGCGAAGTCCACCTCCAGGTGCCACCACAACTAGATTGTGGGACATGCTTTCCGTGGGCTTCAAGAGAGCAGTAAGGACCCGTATTTTCAGCCTGGCTTTTAATAATACTTTACTGGTTTTAAATGAGTTACATTTCACTATTTTAACTGCTTTTATGTAAAAATTTAAATGGTTTGAATTTTTTATGTAAACCACCCTGAGCCACTTTAGGGTGGGCAGCATATTTCTTTTTTATTGTTTTGTTGTGAACCATCTAGAGACTTATTTATTTATTTATTACACTTTTATACCACCCCACACTCATATCTCTGGGCGGTTCACAATGATAAAATATTTTAAAACACATATAAAAACACATAAAAACAATTAAAACTAACAATCTAAAAATTAATCACAGAATTAAAAACCTATACATTATTAAGAAGCTGAAAACGCCTGAGTAAAAAGATGGGTTTTAAAATATTTTTTTTTAATTGTGAGAGATGGGGAAGATCATATCTCAATAGCGAGTGCATTCCACAATCTCGGGGCAACGACCGAGAAGGCCTGTCTCTGTGTAGCCACCAGACACTGGCGGCAACTGGAGACGGACCTCCAGAGACTACCGCAAATGTGAAATCAATAAACAAATAAATGATAAAATAAAGGGAGTGAATTCATTCTGTATTCTCAGAGTTGATGCCTGTACCTCAGTAGGTGTACATTTGTAATTTGCATTACTTAATGGAAATTTACCGTTTCATAATCAGCAAGCGCATTCTAGGGTAAGTGGCTACCATTCCGAATTCACTGGATATTCAAGGTAACAGCATAGATCATAATGAGTATGGTTGATATGCATTGCACTGCCACAGAAAGCAACTGTGTTTCCACCCAGAGGACCTTGGTTTGTTTGTTGGTTGGTTGGTTTATTACATTTATAAACTGCCCCATCCAAAGGCTCTGGGAGGTGCAGCAGAAGTTCAAAAAGACATAAAACAAACACCATTTTAAAAACACAGCTTAAAACAATATAAAAACAATTCATAACCATTTAAAACCAATTAAAATGCCCCCAAACAATTTAAAAACCTTGGAAGGCCAGACCTGGATCCAAGAGCACTCCCAACTTGTGTACCTGTTCCAGCTGGTGGAGTGTAACCCCATCCAGCACAGGAAGATCTAATTCATCCCTCAAATTCAGATCCCCCACAATGAGCACCTCAGTCTTGCTTGTATTCAGCTTCAATTTGTTATCCCTCATCCAGCCCATTACTGCCCATAAGCAGGCATGAAGGGAGTGAATGCCATTTCCTGATTATGGTGATAAGGAGAAATAGATGTGGGTGTCATCAGCATACTGATAACACCCTGCACCAAATCTCTTGATGACCTCATCTAGTGGTTTCATGTAGAGGTTAAAAAGCACCAGTGACAGAATGGGGCCCTGAGGGACTCCATATAACAGCTCTCTTTCAAAGAGCAACCATCACCAAGCTCCACCATTTGGAATCTGCCTAAGAGATAGGAGTAGAACCACTACAAAGCATTGCCTCCTATCCCCAATTCCCCCAGGCAATCCAGAAGGATACCATGGTTGATGGTATCGGACGCCCTTGAGAGATCCAAAAGAACCAACAGAGTCGTACTCCCACTGTCGATTCCCTGGTAAAGGTCATCCATGAGACCGACCAAGGCAAACTCAACGCCATAGCCTGCGCTAAAGCCAGTTTGAAATGGGTCTAGATAATCAGTTTCCTCCAAAACTGTGTGGAGCTGGTTAGCTCTCTCAGTCATCTTGCCCAACCATGGGAGATTGGAGACTGGCCTATAACTATCCATCACTGAGGGATCTAGGGAAGGCTTCTTAAGACGTGGTCTAATCATTGCCTCCTTCAAATAAGGAGGCATCCTACCCTCCCTCAGCGAGGAGTTAATGATATTAACTAGACCATCTCCAACAATCTCCCTGCTAGATAGAAGCAGCCAAGTCGGGCAAGGCTCCAGAGAACAAGTGGTAGGCCGCACTGCCCCAAGGAGCGTGTCCACGTCCTCAGGTATCACAGATTGAAACTGATCTAATCTAATACTGCAAGAGGGATTGCTGGACAACCTTAATAGATTCTGCAAAAACTGTGGAGTCCAAGTTGTCCCGAATACAGGAGATTTTGTCTGCAAAGAGCCCATTAAAAGCATCACATTGCAGCAGAACAAAGTCTCCAGGGACTGGTTTGAAATGGAAGGAGCCTAAACAAAACTCCCCACAACCCGGGACATCTCTGCTAAACACGAACCTGCAGAAGCAATGCGCACAGACCAGAATTGTTTTTTTGCCGCACGCACCGCCTCCGCATAAACCAGGCTTCCTCAAACTGCGGCCCTCCAGATGTTGCTGAACTACAACTCCCAGCATCCCGAGCCACAATTTATTGTGGCTGGGTATGCTGGGGGTTGTAGTTCAGCAACATCTGGAGGGCCGCAGTTTGGGGAAGCCTGGCATAAACCTTCAAATGGGCTCTATGCTGTGTCCTGTCACATTCAAGCCGAGTTCTCCTCCACTCGCGCTCCAGTCGCCTATCTTGCTGCTTCAGACCCCGAAACTCCTCTGTGTACCAAGGGGGCACTTTTAAAGCAGAGCAGAAGGGACGCTTAGGAGCGATCATGTCTACTGCCCTGGTGAGTTCCCTATTCCAGCTTCCCCGCAGGGCATCGACAGAATCGCTGGCAGGACCAACATCAAAACCCCCCAAGGCTTTTAGGAATCCTACTAGATCCAACAACTGTCTCGGGTGGACCATCTTAATAGGTCCTCCACCCCTGCAGGGCTGGGTTGTGGCTGTGAAACCAACCTTAACCAGGTAGTGGTCTGTCCATGACAATGGGGAAACCACAAGATCGCCTACCCATGGAACACTCCCCTGCTCCGAAAAAAGACCAAATCGAATTTAGACGGTGGTGTTGGTTCTCTGTACTTAATTCAGCAAGGAAATGAGGCCAGCTCAGCCACCACTTCCCGTTCCGAGCCATTTGTACTAAATGCAGAGAGCACAAGGGGGGCACAACATGTCAGCAGCATCCCACAAGGGCCCCCGTGTACCACAAATGGGCGACGGTATCTGAGCAGTGAGGCAGAAGCAGCCAGGAGAACAGGGGATTTCAGCCTGAGCATCGGTGTGTGTGTGTGTGTGTGTGTGTGTGTGTGCTCGTACTCACCAAGGGCGCCTCCAGCAGCTCCCCCACTGCCACGAGGGCACTGCTGTACGCCTCCTCCCTGCTAGGCAGACTCTTCTGGCTCTGTGGCCTCCCATGCTGTGATCCTGAGCTGCTGCTGAATTGGATGGCTCTGTTTGTTCACTGGTCACAATTCCGCCAAAGTTAAGCATTCCTAAGCCCCATCGAGCCAATGCAATAGACAGACTTTTAGGAACATAGGAAGCTGCCATATACTGAGTCAGACCATTGGTCTATCTAGCTCAGTATTGTCTTCACAGACTGGCAGCAGCTTCTCCAAGGTTGCAGGCAGGAATCTCTCTCAGCCGCACTATCTTGGAGAAGCCAGGGAGGGAACCTGAAATCTACATGCTCTTCCCAGAGTGGCGGCTTCATCCCCTGAGGGGAATATCTTCCAGTGCTAACACATCAAGTCTCCCATTCAGATGCAACCAGGGCAGACCCTGCTTAGCTATGGGGACAAGTCATGCTTGCTACCACAAGACCAGCTCTCCTCGCCATAATTCTCTCTCACATTTTGTTTGTGGTGTTATGATATTTCAGACCCACCCTTCAGGTTAAAAGCTTCTTGGGGCAATTAACAATAATGAACCACAAAACATAGCAATAATGAACAACAACAAACAATGCCTGAAAACAAATACAATAATCCAAAAAGCAGAAGAATATTGTTTCAAATTTCATTTATGTATATATTTGCATTTGTATACAGTACCAGGACAATTGAAAATAAAATGGCTAATATTATAATGCCCTTATACAAAACTATGGTGCGACCACACTTGGAGTACCACGTACAGCTTTAGTCACCGTATCTTAAGAAGGACATTGTAGAACTGGAAAAGGTGCAGAAGAGGGCAGCCCAGAGGATCAGGGGCCTGGAGCACCTTCCTTATGAGGCAAGACTACAACACCTGGGGCTTTTTAGTTTAGAAAAAGAATGAGGGGAGACATGATAGAGGCCTATAAAATCATGCATGGTGTGGAGAAAGTAGATGGAGAGAGATTCTTCTCCCTCTCACATAGCACTAGAACCAGGGGTCATCCCATGGAATTGATTGCCGGGAAATCTAGGACCAACAAATGGAAGTACTTTTTCACACAACACATAATCAACTTGTGGAATTCTCTGCCACAAGATGTGGTGACAGCCAACAACCTGGATGGCTTTAACAGGAGTTTCCATAACTTCATGGAGGAGAGGTCTATCAACAGCTACTAGGCGGAGGGCTGTGGGCCACCTCCAGCCTCAAGGGCAGGATGCCTCTGAGTACCAGTTGCAAGGGAGTCACAGCAGGGGAGAGGACATGCCCTCAACTCCTGCCTGTGGATTCCAGTGGCATCTGGTGGGCCACTGTGTGAAACAGGATGCTGGACTAGATGGGCCTTCTTTGGCCTGATCCAGCAGGGCTCTTCTTATGTTCTATGTTCTTATTCCCCCCCCCACATTTAACATTTAAGAAAACAGCAGCAGCTTGGAGGGGGAGGGGCACTGTTGCGGTGGCGGGGGAGGGCTCCTTCTCTGCAGACGCTCTGAAGCTGCTCTCGCCTCTTTCCACCCGTTGCTGCTGGTCAGTCAGGCTGGCCAGAAAATGAAGGCAGGGAGCGAGGGAAGCCCTTGAGCAGAGAGCCACGGGGCACCAGCCCTTTGCACAAGAAAGAGGTGAGGGCGGCAGGGAATGCCGGGGACTGTCCAGCAGCCAGCGGGGGACATTTTGGCCAGGATTAAAGGCCTCTCCCCCCCTCCCCAACACAGCCAGGTGCGGGTGTCCACTTTGCCCAGAGATTCCCATGGAGAAGAGGCGGAAAGCTGGAGGAGCCAGATGCTGCTCACTGGCTCTGCAGCTGCTCCAAGAGAAGCCACAAGGAAAAACCGGGGTCCACGGAATGGAAAGGGAGGAAAACACAAAACCTGTGAACAATAAATAAAAAATGATGAAAACCAACTCTCAACACACATTAAAACAATCAAATGCATCTATATTGTTGGGAATTCTCTCTGGTAAGAGAATCCCTTTTTTTCATTATAGCCGAGTACACAGAGGCACAACACAGCGGAATTTGGTTAGGCATGCGTGTATGCTGAGAGTAAAGTAACTTGGAGCCAGTTCATAGTTTCCAATCAATATAAATGGTATTTATTAGAGAACTCCATTCTGGATAGGAAAGTGAGGAGATGGGATCTCTAATCTATCTATCTAGCTGGATGCAGTTGGATTCTGCATCCTCTCTGCACATAAGGTGCAGGGAGAGGAACTTGCTTGCATGTTGCAAAGTAGAAGGAACAGGAAGAGAAGGGAGAGGAAGTGCAAAGCAGGAAGTAAGTAAGTTAGTCCCTGAGAGTAGCAATCTACATTCCAAAGGAATAGTGTCAGAGCAGTAGAGAAGGGATGACCAATGTCTTGACCCTCTAGGCCTCTGTCTCACTAGTCTGTCCTCCACTGTCCACTGAGACAAGAGACAGCGCAAAGTCCTTCACTTCCAACATGTATAACACATGTAAAAAGTACAATCACATAATACAAAATGGAAATACAGCATACAAAGGAAAAATAAAGAAACAGTGTATACAGGTATCTAGACAGAGTCCGAGATGTCTTCAGAATGAGATGATGATGAGTACATGCAGTACAGGTCATAAGTCCACAAATCCAAAAAGAAGAAGCGACGTACTCGGTGAGATGTTGTAAATGCATATAGTTCAAAACATGAATCCTTCATTCAAAAGAAGCAAACAACATATTCTGTGATGACAGATAAGGACTGATGGCGGAAGACAAATCACACCAGGGGAAAACCACAAAGTTTGGAACGCTTCACTAATTTGCGTGTCACAATTAGCATGGCCCCTGAGCAAGGATGACACCAAATTCGTGAAGCGTTCCAAACTTTGTGGTTTTCCCCTGGTGTGATTTGTCTTCCGCCATCAGTCCTTCGCTTCCAACACCCCCCTCGATGTCTCGTGACTCAGTTCACAGGATTCATTTTCTCTCTCAGCTTTTTAAACCAGAGTCTTGGTAGTGGCTTAGTGAGTACTTAACTCTTTAGTTGCAGCACACGCAGCTCAAAATCTTGGGCTCCATTAACCTGTTGGGAATTCTCTCTGGTAGGAGAAACCCTTTTTCATTATAGCAGAGTGCACAGAGGCACAACACAGCGGAACTTAGTTAGGCATGCGTGTATGCTGGGAGCAAAGTACTGTCATTGTACTTTTTACATGTGTTATACAGATGCGTTTGATTGTTTTCATGTGTGTTGAGAGTTGGTTTTCATCATTTTTTATTTTTTGTTCACGGGTTTTGTGTTTTCCCCCAAGAGAAAGCCAAGCAGCGTCCCTGGCCTGAGGGAGAGTCAAGCTTCATGAGCCTGCAATGATCGCTCTGAAATGCTGCCGTTTCTGCCCAGAGCCCCCCCCCCCACCAAGCCACTGCCTCTTGGGCTTCAGCAGCCTGGAGAAGGGGGGGGGTCTTCCACTGGCAGAGCAGCACTCACAGCCCCTCCCTGGCTGTCATCTGCAAGCCCCACCCCGCTGGCTTCTTTCGCCAACCAGACCCTGAGCTCCTCCACCAACCCTCCATTGCAAAGGGCTTGAGGGGAAGAGGAGGAGGGGCTAAGGGGGGGCCTTCTGCCCCCTGCCTCCTCTTAAGAGATTCCCACATCCACTCCTTCCAGACATGCATGCACACACACACAAACACACACATATTATATTATATTATATTATATTATATTATATTATATTATATTATATTATATTATAATGCTTTTATACAAATCTATTTTGCAGCCACATCTGGAGTACTGTGTGCAGTTTTGGTCACTGTATTTTAAGAAGGACATTGTAGAACTGGAAAAGGTGCAGAAGAGGGCAACCAATATGATCAGGGGCCTGGAGCACCTTCCTTATGAGGGTAGGCTACGGCATCTGGGACACTTATCTTGGAAAAGAGGCAACTAAGGGGAGACATGATCAGAGAGAAAATTTTCTCCCTCTCTCACAAGCCCAGAATCAGGGGTCACCCCATGAAACTGAAGGTCAGGGCATTTAGCACCAACAAGAGGAAGTACTTTTTCACACAGTGCACAATTAATCTAAGGAATTCTTTGTCATGGGATGTGGTGATGGCTACCAGCCTGGATGATTTTAAAAGGGGTTTGGACAAATTCCTGAACAACAGGTCTATCAATGACTACTAGTCTGGTGGCTGTGGGCCATCTCCAGCCTCAGATGCACGAAGATGCCTCTCAATACCAGGTGTGGGGGAGCACCAGCAAGAGAGAGGGCATGCCCATGCCTCTTGCCTGTGGGCTCCCCCGAGGCATCTGGTGGGCCACTGTGTGGAACAGGATGCTGGACTAGATGGGCCTCCTTGGGTCTGATCCAGCAGGGCTGTTCTTCTGTTCTTATGTTCTTGCACTCCCCTTGAGCAAGCTGGGGACTTCAGTCCAGGCCCACACTTCTACCCAGGGAAACTTCACTTTACTGCAGGGAAACACCTAATGTTGTTATTCCAAATTCATCGCTGTATCCTCCTAAATCCACTCTTTTTTTATTAGATGGGTACAAATGGCTCATAGAACAAATCAATCCAGAATTTTCACACAGGCTCAAACTACTATCATTTATTTGTTTTATTATTTATTTTATTTATCAAATTTATACCCCACCCAAACTTACATCTCTGGCATAACTTACCAAACTTACGTCCAAACTTACGTATGATACTTATGTATCATACTTCGGACACATTATGCGAAGACCCAGCTCCCTCGAGAAGTCCGAAATGCTGGGAAATGTTGAAGCGAAGAGAAGAAGAGGACGACCAGCAGCAAGATGGATGGATTTGATGACGACAGCAGTGAATGCACCACTGAGAGACCTTCAAGGCCAAGTTGAAGAGAGATCGTCCTGGAGAGAATCTATCCATGTGGTCGTTAAGAGTCGACACCGACTTGACGGTACTTAATCAACCAATCAATCGCTATTAGGCTGAGAAAAAGTTATTTGTTACAATAGTTACAACTGTTTGGGATCTTATGCATACTGTTTGTTGTCTTTAAAGCTACGATTTAGGGGCACCTCAAGGAGTGGCTCCTTTGCCATCTGCGGGCAGCAGGGGCCCTTAGTGTTGGGAATTCTCTCTGGTAGGACAAACCCTTTCTCATTATAGCAGAGTGCACAGAGGTACAACACAGCGGATTTAGTTAGGCATGTGTGTATGCTGAGAGTAAAGTAACTTGGAGCCAGTTCATAGTTTCAAATCAATATATAAGGCATTTATTAAGGAACTCCATTCTAGATAGGAAAGTGAGGAGTTGGGATCTCTAATCTAGCTAGCTAGCTGGATGCAGATGGATTCTGCATCTTCTCTGCACACATGGTGCAGGGAGAGGGGCTTGCCATGCTGCAAGGTAGAAGGAACAGGAAGAGAAGGGGAGAGAGGAAGGAAGTGGCTGGAAGGAAGTTAGTCCCTAAGAGTAGCAATCTATATTCCAAAGGGATAGTGTCAGAGCAGTAGAGAAGGGATGGCCAATGTCTTGACCCTCTAGCCCTCTGACTCTCTAGTCTGTCCTCCACTGTCACTGAGACAAGAGACAGAGTAAAGTCCTTCACTTCCAACACTTTGTCTGTCCCAGAGACATCTGCAGCCCAGTTGGCTGTGCAGGCGCTGGGTGGGCCTCCCTGCCAGGAGGGGAAGTTGCTGTGGCCACATCCCCTCTACAATAAGTTTTCCCCTGGCATAAAGTCTCCCTTCCTCTCCCAGTGGCCTTTTGCCTTTGTGGGCTTGTGGCTTTTTTTAGACTGCTTACTCACTGCTGTTCAGTTCTTATGATCTTTTGTCTCTCCACCTCTTCTAAATTGTTCTAAGTTGTTTTGATAATCTTGTTTTGGATGGATGTTGTAAGTTGTCTTGTGAAAGGGAGGACAGAAGCACTGCTGCATAAAGAGCTAACTTGGCCTTTCTTATCAAGAATGGTTTAAAGTGGAACCATTGCAAGGTTATTTATTTGGAATGGTTATAAGCCACTCCTCAGCTGAAGCTTTCAGAGCAATTTAGAAAAGCTAATATTAGAAACTTCAGAATGACAGGGGGAAACTCACATTAGCAATAAAACAAAGCCACAATTACATTCCATCTTAAAAACAATCTATACAATTGCTGCGCCTCCAGCAAGAGGAAGAGGTGGCTGGAGGGGACAGAGAAACCGGCAGGAGGCAGGAGAAACCATGGGTGGGGGGTGGGGGAAGTGGGCCGGGCAGGTGTCAGAGACACCCGCCGGAAGACAGAGTCAGGGAGAAGGGGCTGAAGGTGGGGAGAGAGTCAAATTAGGGGCGCAGATGCTATGCGTCCGGTCAGCTAGTTCAATTTAAAAGGCCAGAGCAATTAAAAACATTTTCTCTCAGTGCTGAAAACTTGCAGAGGGCATTCCAGAAGTGGGGTGCCCCAGATAAAAAGGCTGTTTCCCTGGACACGATCCACCATATAATGACAGTAGTGCGAGCAACCAGGCATCTGAAGGTGTCTTACCAACTGGGCAAGTTTATGAAGTAGGAAGAGGGCTACCTTTAGGAACTCCAGTCCCAAGCTGCAAGTGGCAGGATCTATATACCACGGAAGTCTCCCTCTGGAGCTGGACTGGAAGAACCTGGATCCTGGTAATGGTCTTGTCTAGTGGGGCAAGGGGGGCAGAGCTTCCATGGATGGCATTGTGATTCTCGTGGTGAACAGGAAATGTGGCAGCACCTCCAGTTTGAAGGTGGGACCAGTGTTCCCTCTAACAGGGAACATAGGAACACAGGAAGCTGCCATATACTGAGTGAGACCATTGGTCCCTCTAGCTCAGTATTGTCTACACAGACTGGCAGCGGCTGCTCCAAGGTTGCAGGCAAGACTCACAGCCCTATCTTGGAGATGCTGCCAGGGAGGGAACCGGGAACCTAGATGCTCTTCCCAGAGTGGCTCCATCCCCTGAGGGGAATATCTTACAGTGTTCACACTTCTAGTCTCCCTTCCATATGCAACCAGGGTGGACCCTGCTCAGCTAAGGGGACAAGTCCTGCTTGCTATCACCAGACCAGCTCTCCTCTCAGGGATTCCCAGATGTTGTTGACTACAACTCCCTTTTCCCCCAGCCAACAACCACTGCCGTTGGGGATGCTGGGAGTATAGTCAAAAACATCTGGGAATCCCTGTTAGAGGGAACAGTGGGTGGGACCAGTCTGTGCCCGAATCTCTCGGCCTGCTCCCTCAAGATTTCGCTGGCTCCTTGGTCCTTTCCTTCGTTCCTGCGCAGCGATCCAGGCTTGGAGTTGTCTTTCTCTTGGTGACCTCCAGCTGGTGCTTTGTACAGCCAGTTACCCTTTTGTTTGGTCCTTTCTTTTCTCCTTCATTCCATTCCCAACTCTTTCTGTGTTGGTGTCAGTGTTAGAAATTGCAGTTTTAGGAGAAGTTTTTTTTCCATTTCCCTTTGCTTTTATATGCCAAAGTAGCTGGAAATAATTGGGTAGCAGGAGGATGAAACCTCCCACAGGGCAAAAAGAGAAATATCTCATCCAGGTGTAGAACCAACAGTTGCAAAGTGACTTATGGTGCTTTGCAAGACAAGAGCAAAGATGGCAACTTCCAGGCTCGGCCCATAAATATCCGTGACAGGGCATTTCCTTGGCTCCGAGTTAAGAAGCCAGAACAAGGAGCTGCCGGAAGATAAACGTCCTGCTGCTCCACGCTGTGCAGTGAGTGGTTCCTTCCTCTCCTCACAAAGCCAGCTCCATTTAGACCCCAGGTTTCCAGGAAAAGGCCATCGCCGAGTCCCACCTAAACTGCTGACGGGAAATGCTCGAAGGCCCCCTCAGAACCACCTGCAGAGCAAATGGAGAGACTCTCTTTTCCTGGGCTTGTAAGTCAGGCAAGGCTCTGGTGGGGTGTGGAAGAGGAGGAGACCCAGCCAGCCAGCCTGACCTGGCCATCTCTCTGGCTTCCAGTGCTGGGCACTGCAGACTCCTCCATCTTCCTCGGAGCTGGGGCAGGGAGGTCCACATGGCGCCGAGAGAGACTGGGTGGAGGGGAGGCGGGCAGGGCTCCCATCTAAAAGCAGTGAGGTGATTGCACATGGAGGAACGGCATGGTGTGGACTGTCTGGGCCACTTGAAGGAGGGACAGATCCCCAGATAAGACTGAGGCGTCCGGAGACTAGGCAGGTCTTTGTGTGCAGGACCCAGGGGATGCATCTTGCCAGCATGGTTTGGATCCGTGATCAAGCAGTGTCCTTTGAAAAGAGTGACACCTTCACACATGCTTGTTCTGCTGTGTGTCATGGGGGGGGGGAGGGAGGGAGAGCCTGGCGGGGGGGGGAGCACCAGCGTCTTGCTGAGCAGCCTCCAATGATGCCCAGCAGTGAAAACATGCATCCCTTGGAGTGTTTTTACGAAGCAGTTCAAGGAACATCAACAAGGTTTACTGGACTATGAAGCAGCTCTTTACAAAGTGAGAAAAGGAGTCAGGCCAGGCAGGCAACCCAATGTGTTTTCTTTATTGTGTGCACAACTTGGAACAACATCTATAAAAGCCGAAGTTGAATGGCCCATAAATCCTGCCAGCAGCCTGTGCAGAGCGAGGGAGGGAGGGAGGAGGAGGAGGAGGGAGACAGGCCTGCTCCTCCGGAAGCTCATCCCCGGCAGCGGCAGCAGCAGCCCCCACCCTGGAAGGGGCCGTGGCTCCTGCTCCACGTGCTCTGGAGGGAAGGCTGGGGGGGGGCACAGAGGACATTTCCCCCCCAGGAAGTGAGAGGCCCAGGCCCCGATCCAAGGGTGAAGGGCAGGGTTGGGAAAGACCCTGCATGGCCGGAGAGCGGCAGCCAGGCCGACCGATGGCCACACTCAGTGCCCCCCCCCCCCGGAGGCTTCTGGTGCTTGATTTGACAGAGGGATGCTTGGTGAGACCAGCGCTCGGTTTCCAGCAAAGGTCAGCCAGGCACTGCTCAGGGTGCACTCTATTGCCCGGAGAGTTTAGAACAAGGACATTTCTTGTGCCAAATGGTTGTTCAAGTCCCCAAGTCTTCTGAAAACAGAAAATATGGTATGTCTCAGGAACCCGATTTGGACTCTGACCCCCCCCCCCACGGAGATAAGCCACTTCAGAGTCCCTCCCACCCCCTTGAAGCATGGCGGGGGCTGGGAGGATCATCCGAGAGGGCAGCGGAGAGAAGCAAGAGGGAGGCCAGCGGGGGGGGGAGGGGCGACCAGCGTGCCCCTCCCCCTCCTTTCTCGCCTCTAGGTGGCAATGGCGGGGAGGGGGCAGCTTTCTCACCTCCCAGCTGCCAGGAGGGTGGCCATGACACCCGGAATTGGGGGCAGCCCCCGGATTGTGGCTGCTCCACCCGGCTGCTAAATTCCACCCAGATTCACACAGATTTCAAATGCCCAGATTTTACTCTGAATCCGATCACATGGGAGGGCAGGGAAGGAGGGGAATGTATACAAATCTGTCCAATAAATACATACACAACATGCAAATTAGTTGCCACATGATTTGCATAATATGCAAATCAGGACACCTGGATTTGGGAAGCTTGACTATGGCAATCCTAGCTGCCAGTCATGGCTGCCAAGAGAGAGGAGGTTTCGTCCAGCACGTGGGAACCAGAGGGAAAGCCCTGCTGGCTCAGGCCCAAGGCAGGCAGCCCAGAGAGGCCAGCATCCTGGCTCATGCAGCAGCCATCCCGCTGCATCAGGGAAGCCCACATGGCGGGGGGGGGAAGAGGGCCATGTCCCTCCTATTGGTGTTCTCTGGCACCTGCTTTTCAGGGCCATAACCCTCACCACACCCCCGCCGATCCTGATGGAGACAATATAGTCCAGATAGCCTGGCTAGTACCCACTGAGAGCGCTCTGGTCCTCCATGAATTTGTCTAATGCCCATTTATTTATTTATTTATTTTATTTTATTTTTACATTTATATACCGCCTTTTGTTAAAAGAAAACCCCAAGGCGGTTTACAAAAATTAAAAACATACAGTAAAAAGCAGTAAAAACATCAAGCTAAAAACAGGCATAAAAACAAGACAACAGATAAAAACACACAGAAGCAGCAGTAAAAACGATTATGTAAAAGCCTGGGTAAAAAGCCAAGTCTTTAAAAGCTTTCTAAAAGCTGTGATGGAGTCCGAGGAATGAATGGCCACCGGGAGAGCATTCCAGAGTCTAGGGGCAGCAACAGAGAAGGCCCTGTCCCGAGTGCACGACAGCCGGGCCTCCCTCATTGTTGGCACCCGGAGCAGAGCCCCCCCAGATGTCCTAGTCAAGCGGGCAGCAACCCTTGGGAGCAGGCGGTCCCTCAAATACCCCGGGCCCAAACCGTTTAGGGCTTTAAAGGTCAAAACCAGTACCTTGAATTGGACCCGGAAACGAACCGGCAGCCAGTGCAACTCTTTCAAAATGGGGGTGATATGTTCCCTACGGGCAGCTCCAGATAACACCCTCGCTGCCGCGTTTTGCACTAGCTGTAGTTTCCGGATATTCTTCAAGGGCAGCCCCACGTAGAGCGCATTACAGTAATCCAGCCACGACGTGACTAAGGCGTGGGTAACCGTGGCCAGATCTGCCTTCTCGAGAAAGGGACGCAGCTGGCGCACCAGACGAAGCCGTGCAAAGGCACCCCTGGCCACCGCCTCCACCTGAGCCTCCAAAAGCAGAGCTGGGTCCAGTAGTACCCCCAAGCTGCGTACTTGCTCCTTCAAGGGGAGTGCAACCCCATCCAGAACCGGTAAAATCTCCTCATCCCGATTGGCTCTCCTACTGACCAACAGTACCTCCGTCTTATCCGGATTCAATTTCAGTTTGTTAGCCCACATCCACCCCATCACGGCCTCCAGCCCCCGATTCAGGGCATCCACCACCTCCCTAGGATCAGATGACAAGGAGAGATAGAGCTGAGTGTCATCCGCATATTGCTGACAACTCAGTCCAAGTCCCCGGATGACCTCTCCCAGCGGCTTCATGTAGATGTTAAACAGCATGGGGGACAAGACCAATCCCTGCGGGACCCCACAGGCCAACGGCCACGGAGTCGAGCAGTAGTCCCCCAGCACCACCTTCTGGACCCTCCTCCCAAAGAAAAGACCAGAACCACTTCAACACAGTACCTCCAATTCCAGTACTCGAGAGGCGGCCCAGAAGGATACCATGGTCGATGGTATCAAACGCCGCCGAGAGGTCCAGCAGAACCAACAGGGACGCACTCCCCCTGTCTAGTTCCCGGCGTAGGTCATCCACTAGAGTGACCAAGGCAGTCTCAGTCCCATACCCAGGGCGGAAGCCAGATTGAAAAGGGTCCAGATAATCCATATCATCCAAGACCCTCTGCAGCCGGGACGCCACCACATGCTCCATCACCTTGCCCAAGAAGGGAAGGTTAGAGACTGGTCTATAGTTGTCCAGGTTGGAGGGATCAAGGGAGGGCTTTTTTAATAGAGGTCTTACCACCGCCTCCTTGAGGCACGATGGCATCCTGCCCTCCCTCAACGAAGCATTAACGATCACCTCCAGCCATCTACCTGTCCCCTCCCTGGCAGCTTTTATTAGCCATGAAGGGCAAGGGTCAAGAGCGCACGAAGTCGCCCGCACACTGCCCAGGATCTTGTCCACATCCTCAGGCCGCACCAACCGAAAAGAATCCAACACAACGGGACCAGATGGTACCAAAGGCACGTCTGCCCGTACTGCCAAAACTCTGGAGTCCAGGTCAGCATGGATGCAAGCGACTTTATCTGCAAAGCGACAGGCAAACTGATCACAAAGAGCCGTAGATGGCTCCTCCCCCATTGTCCGGGGGGATGTGTGGAGCAAGGTTTTCACCACACGAAACAGCTCTGTTTGCCTGCACTGAGCAGACGCAATGGAGGCGGAGAAAAAACGTTTCTTCGCCGCCCCCACCGCCACGGCGTAGTCCCTAAAATGGGTTCTAGCCCGTGTTCGGCCGGATTCGTGACAACTCTTCCTCCAGCGTCGCTCCAGCCGTCGTCTGAGTTGCTTCATCGCCCTAAGCTCCGAGGAAAACCAAGGAGCGGAACGGGCTCCACCAAGCCGGAGAGGGCGCTTGGGGGCAACCGTGTCAACAGCCCGGGCCATCTCTCCATTCCAGAGATCAACCAAGGCCTCGACAGGGTCACCAGCTCTGGACACTGGAAACTCCCCGAGGGCCGTCTGAAATCCAAGCGGATCCATAAGCCTCCGGGGGCGGACCATCTTAATCGGCCCACCCCCCCTGCAGAGGGCAGACGGAGCAGTCAAACTAAACCCCACCAGGTGATGATCTGTCCATGACAAGGGAGTGGTCTCAAATTCCCCCACCTCCAGATCATTTATTTCCCGGTCGGCAAAAACCAGATCCAGAGTGTGTCCCGCCACGTGGGTAGGGCCCGATACCAATTGAGACAGGCCCATGGTTGCCATGGAGGCCATGAAATCCTGAGCCGCACCCACTAGGGGGGCCTCAGCGTGGACATTGAAATCCCCCAAAACAATAAGCCTGGGGGAACCCAAAGCCACCTCCGAGACCACCCCCGCCAGCTCAGGTAGGGAGACTGAGGTGCAGCGGGGTGGTCGGTACACCAGCAGAATCCCCAGCCTATCTCGGAGGCCCACCCTCAAGGACAAACACTCAAAATTCTGAGATGGCCTGACCGGGCACCTGGAAACGGGGAGGGTCTCTTGAAAGATGACTGCAATGCCTCCTCCACGACCCTCGAGGTGGGGCTGCTGCACGATCTGGAAACCTGGAGGACAGAGCCGAGAGAGACCAACCCCGCCCAGCGGATCCAACCAGGTCTCCGTCACGCATACCAGGTCAGCATGCTCATCCACAATCAGATCGTGGATAAGAGATGTTTTTGCATTAACTGACCTGGCATTCAGCAGCAGCACCCTAATCCTCGAGGGAGTGATCTCAGAGCTCCCTGGGGTCAGAGGGTTGGGAGAAGGGCTGGAAAAAGGAACAGGCCTCAATTGCCTGGACCGATTTCCCCAGTAATGGCCCGCCCAACTTTAAACGCATCTCGATTGGCGGCCATCAGCACATCCGGTGCTGGAGTGAATGCCATGGTTTTAACTACACAGAACAGAAGTACGTCTTTTGCCTGTCCTGAATCTCCCAGCATTTAGCCTTAATGGATGACTCCAGTTTTTACTCTTATGAGAGAGTTCTCCCTCTCTCATAAGAGTAAAAACTGGAGTCATCCATTAACTCTCTCATCCAGCTGAGAGAGACCAACCCCGCCCAGCGGATCCAACCAGGTCTCCGTCACGCATTTCTCTCTATCCGCTCGATCCACAGTGTGCCTGATTTTATACACCTTTCTCATGTCTCCCCCTCCTGTCTAAGCTGAAAAGGCCCAAATGCTGCCGTCATAAGAACAGACGAACAGCCCTGCTGCTGGATCGGGCCCCGCAAGGAGGCCCACCTAGTCCAGCATATCCTGTTTCACAGTACAGTGGCCCACCAGATGCCGCCTCTGGGGAGCCCACAGGCAGGAGCTGAAAGGGGCCGGCCCTCTCGCCTCCCGCTGTGGCTCCCCTGCAGCTGGGACTCAGAGGCATCTGAGGCGGGAGGTGGCCTGTAGCCCACAGCAGCCATTGACAGACGTATCCTCCATGGATGTCTATTAGCCCTTCTTAAAGCCATCAAGGCTGGTGGCTGTCACCACAACTTGTGGCAGAGAATTCTGAAGGTTCATTATACAGTGTGTGAAAAGGTGCTCTCTTGGGCTGGTCCTTCATTTCTTGGTCGACCTCTCCCTGCTGGCATTGGAGCCAGTTGTGTATGCAGAGTGGCACCCTCCGGGCCCAGGATGGCCACCGCAGCAACTGCAGTTTGCAAGCACCAGGCCCCTGGGTGGTGCTCTTTGGCTCCTGCCACCCTCTCTAGCAGGCGAGCTGCTCTTCTGGGAGCCAGAGACTAAAAGGCACAACCCCATGGGCTGAAGCAGTCGGGGGCAGGGGGGTCTTCCCCATGGAGCCAGGACTCTCTCTCTCCTGAATGCAAAACCCACACCATGGCCACCTCCACCCGTGGGGCGGCATCACTGTCACTGTTAGGAACAGAGGAAGCTGCCAGAGACTGAGTCAGGCCATCGGTCCATCTAGCTCAGTATTGTCTTCACAGACTGGCAGCAGCTTCTCCAAGGCTGCAGGCAGGAATCTCTCTCAGCCCTATCTTGGAGATGCTGCCAGGGAGGGAACCTGGAACCTAGATGCTCTTCCCAGAGCGGCTTCATCCCCTGAGGGGAAGATCTTACAGTTCTGCTCACACTTGTAGTCTCCCATTCAAATGCAACCAGGGCAGACCCTGCTTAGCTAAGGGGACAAGTCATGCTGGCTACCATCAGACCAGTTCTCCTCTCCAGATGGTCCATCTAGCTCAGTATTTGCTGCTCAGGCTGGCAGCAGCTGTCCAGGGTTTCAAAGAGAGAAAGCTCTTTCCAGGCTGAGCCTGGATTACGCTGGGGACCTTCTGTAGGCATGATGATAGAGTGCATGGCACATCCTCCAACTTCTGGATCCTTCGCAACACATGGAGAGGTGTCTCCCACATTGCTGGCTTTGCACGCAAAAGAGAGGCTGGTCCTTGGCCAGTGCTTTAACGTGGTGCCTTTACTCAAGCCCCAGAGCACCAGGAGAGGGAAAGCTGAGAGGCCCAAGAGCCTGCTCATTCATAAAGGACCTTCTAGTTGGACAACTAGCTGTCTGGCTGGATGACAGCTCTGCCTGGTCCCTGAAGAGAAGAACGCCCTCAAAACAGTGGTGAATCGGCTGATAAACTCCAGGCTAGACTACTGCAGTGCGCTCTGTGTAGGGCTGCCTTTGCACATAGTTCAGAAACTTTGGTTTGTCCAAAATGCGGCAGCCTGATTGCTCTCCAGGGTTACTCGGAGAGACCCCACTCCGCCTGCTCTTCAGCAGTTGCACTGGCTGCCACTCTGCTTCCGGGTGGAAGATGAAGTGCCGGTTTCTAAAGTTCTGGATGGTTGAGGCCTGGTGACCTGAGAGAGCGCCTGTCTCCCAAGACCCCCACCGTGCATTAAGACCATCAGGAGAGGTCCAGCTTTTAACGGTGCCACCAGTTCGTCTGGCGGCAGTCTGGGATGGGGCCTTCTCCATTGTCACCCCTCGGTTGTGGAATGAGAAGCCGCCCGGCATAACCTGCTGGAGCTCTGGGCTCAGCCCCCGGCCGCCGCCCCCATTTCTCAGGGCGCTTGTGAGGCTTGAAGGGGGAGGGGAGGGGAGGGCATGCATGCCATGGCCGGCTCCTTGGGAGAAGGCTGAGCCGACCAGGAGGTCCCCAGAGTCCCCTCCGGCGCCAGAGGGCCAGCACTCTGTGTCCGCGCTCTGCCTGGCCCTCTTCCATCCATGCCTTCCATCAGGAAGAAAAGACGGGGGAGGGGCAGGGCTTCCTGGCACGGCCACACCCCACTGGGCCTTCCAGGGTCTCTCCGTGCAGCCTGGCCCAGGCCGTCTCCTCCTTCCCACCCCATCAGCAGTGACAGCACAGCTCCATGGCCAGGGAGTTCTCCTAGCAGCATCTCAGGGTTCAAGGAGTGCCTCCTACGGCGTGTGATTCCATGCAAAGCAGCTGTGATCATGACCAAATTTATTCCTTCAATTAAAAAGGAACGCATGGCAGGAACATTTAATGCGGTGAACTCTGGAGAAAATGACGGCACCATCCAATTAAATCTCAGCCAGATTTGCTGAGGCTGCAACGGCTTTTTATTAATTTCTCACTGAACTTCTTATGCAGATCAGCACAAGAGTTGGCTCCGGTTTGGGTTAATACTCAGCTCAGCGGCATCTTCACGAAGCACTTGTAATGCCCTTGAGGGGCGGAAGACACCACAACGGGTTGCTAAAGGCCATGTGTGGGCATGTCAAGGCCCCCAGTGAAGCTGGTCTGACTCTGCAGCTCATTCGTCCACCACGAAGCCCTGGTCGGTTCTCTCTCGTAACGAAGCCTAAATGGGCGTACATGGAACAAGCCCATCTCCCCCCCCTGCTTATCGCTGCCTCCCTTTCCCGCTGCTGGGCCCCTGCTCCAGTTTTCAGTTGTGCACTCTCAGGACAGAGCCTAGCTGCTCATCCTTGGGAAAGAAATGTGCACTTCCACAATACAGGCAGCATTTTATAAACAGCAGGTCACTATCATACTTTATAATAGAATGTATAATATTATGTACATTATAATTGTATACATTAATAATACAGGCACCACATCCACGATCAATGCCTGTCCAGTTCAGGTGAGGTGTAAAAACTGCATTCCCCCCTTCTCAATCTTGAGGATTGTTCAACTGACCATAACACTCACCATCCAAGCTGCCTGAAATTTGGCACAAAGCAACTAGGTGACACCCACCACCAAATGTAAGTCAGATTTTCTGAAAAACAGCAGTGGGGGTCAGCTGCTTAAAACTGATTCAAACTAAGCTGATTTAACTGGGTGGCAACACATTTCTGCCAAGGGCATGCTACCATGATAGATAGATAGATAGATAGATAGATAGATAGATAGATAGATAGATAGATAGATAGATAGATAGGGGAGGCTGGGGGGAAAGGGAGAATTTCTAAACCTTCTTTTTTTTTTTTTTTTTTTTGAGGCAGAAGGGAATATTGGAACAACCCCTGCTTAGAAAGTGGGGGGGATAAAGGTGCATCCCCACCTCCACCCAGCACACACACACACACACACACACACACACACACACACAGTGCTCATGTGCTCCCTGCTGCAGCTCTTTCTCCCTTGTTGGGCCCCCGTGAAGCCCCCTGCCCACCTTTATGAGTGGCCAGGAGCATGAGCCAGACCCCCGTTCCCCTGGAAGAGCAATCCGGTCCTCGAGGGTCCTTGTCACCGTAGAGAGGACGCACCCACACCCACGCCCACACACACGCACACCCACCCAGGGGGCTGAATAAGGCAGAGTCACAGGGGGCGGGGTGGGGGGGAGGCATCAGCTGACCGGCAAAAGTTGCTGCTTGTGGTGCCTTTTATCAGGTTGCGTCAGGATGCTGATGCCGTTCAAGAGCCTTTCGGCAGCAGCCAGATGCTCCAAAGGCAGCTTCGGGGCTGGGTGGATGGATTTCAGTCAAGGCCATTGACATCAGAGATACAAATCATCAAGAAGAAAAAGCTCGGTTTCATTCACTGGTTGAGACTCAGTGTCCTAAGCTGATAATAAACCGCTTTGGGGTTATTTCGATGAAAAGTGGTATAAAAATCGCACAATAAGTAAATTAAAAATAAACTAGCTGAACCCGCACAGAGCATCTGTGCAATAGGACTTGGTTGCCCTCCTTGCCCCCCCCCACCCCATCACAGCCCCTGCTTTATTGCTCAGTGTCAGTCCTCCACTCTCAGCCCCCCCTCGCTCATTTGCCCCTTCCCGCCACTTGCTTACTCACTCGCCCCCTACCCACTCCTCTTTCCTGTCTGCATGTGGAATCCCCACTGCCCAATCCCCACGATGCTTCTGCTCTGTTGCCTCTGATTGGTAAAGCACTGTGTGGGTGGGGCTTGCCACGTACATCCTTAGCATATTATACAGGTGAAACTCGGAAAATTAGAATATCGTGCAAAAGTCCATTAATTTCAGTAATGCAAATTAAAAAGTGAAACTGATATATGAGACAGACGCATTACATGCAAAGCGAGATAAGTCAAGCCTTAATTTGTTATAATTGTGATGATCATGGCGTACAACTCATGAAAACCCCAAATCCACAAGCTCAGAAAATTAGAATATTACATGGAACCAAGAAGACAAGGATTGAAGAAAAGAACAATATCGGACCTCTGAAAAGTATACAGTGTACTGTGCTTGATTGGCCAGCAAACTCACCTGACCTGACCCCACAGAGAATCTATGGGGCATTGCCAAGAGAAGGATGAGAGACATGAGACCAAACAATGCAGAAGAGCTGAAGGCCGCTAATGAAGCATCCTGGTCTTCCATAACACCTCAGCAGTGCCACAGGCTGATAGCATCCATGCCACGCCGCATTGAGGCAGTAATTGCTGCAAAAGGGGCCCAAACCAAGTACTGAATACATATGCATGCTTATACTTTTCAGAGGTCCGATATTGTTCTATTCTTCAATCCTTGTCTTCTTGGTTCCATGTAATATTCTAATATTCTGGGATTGTGGATTTGGGGTTCTCATGAGCTGTACGCCATGATCATCACAATTATAACAAATTAAGGCTTGACTGATCTTGCTTTGCATGTAATGCGTCTGTCTCATATATCAGTTTCACCTTTTAATTTGCATTACTGAAATTAATGGACTTTTGCACGATATTCTAATTTTCCGAGTTTCACCTGTACATATAGATAAATAAATAAATTATTGCTTGATATAAACCATTAAAAACCCATATTATAAATATTATAAATATTAGAATAATATGGATCCTCTTTGCTAACTAGGATGATCCATTTGCAAAGAGGCACCTTTCAAAAGTGGTGATTCTCTTTATCGAGCAGGGGGAGAGCAACTGGCCCTATCCATCCGAAGCACAGCATCCCTCCAGTGGCTGTGGCTGATGTCTCCCTTCTGTTTCTTTTTTTAGATTGTGAACCCTTTGGGAACAGGGAACCATTTTATTCTTTCTTTCTTTCTTTCTTTCTTTCTTTCTTTCTTTCTTTCTTTCTTTTCTATGTACTACTAAAAGAATGACTACTTTTCTATGTAAACCGCTTTGATAACTTTTGTTGAAAAGTATTATATAAATCTCTGTCATCGTTGTAGTAGGTTGGCACACTTTTTAACTTTATACAATTTCAAATATAGATATTTAACAGTATTTTTACTATAGTAGAAAATGGTTTGATGCATTGCTTATTTAACAGAAACCCTGTTTTCCCCCTCATGATTTGTGTCAAAGGGCATAGGTAACTAGAAGTTAACTGCACACCCAGTTATGAAACAATACATACCTTGTACTTTTATGTCAAGGGATAACTTTTTATGTGCTGTTCTTTGCATGTGTGGAAGGAGTCAGGGAGGCATCACTTCCTTGAGAGTGTTCCTTTCTATAGCCTTTCGAAGCAAGCGCCGGGGATCGCCAAGGTCCAGAAGCAAATGCTGGTTGGTATGCAGTCCCAAATGGTAACAATCTGTGAACTTAGCAAATGGCAAACATTGGCATAAAATAAAGATCTAAGATCATCCAAGTGGGTTATCCTGCTGAGATACAAGGTGAGATTTCCTGGAAACAGGGCCTAGGTCCTGAGGCTGTGCTCACTAAGTAGCCGGTCCTGAGATGCCAGACAGTATCTAGCCTGCAATAATCAAAGGAATCCATATGATCGATTTCTGTCATCCCGGGAAAGACGGCCATCGTTGCCAAAGGCAGCACTAGGGGCTGGCGGAATTCCTGAGTGCTGGTTGCGGTCTTCAGAGGATGACCGTCGAGTCATTGCCTTTTACGTTGGGTTTCCTGTTCCACCTTGTATGCGGCCCTCACATAATTGTCTGCAGAGCGTTTTACATAAAAGGACTACATCTCTGAGCCCAGGTGAAGTGGCTGGCTGTTGTAACCCTGAAAGCCTTCACTGACTTGGGGCCAGGCTGTGCTAAGGGCCAGGGCCTTGACTGGCTGACTGATTATTGAACACATCTATAGACCGCCCTATATAAAATCTCAGGGCAGTTTAAACAAACATTGAAACAAACAGCAACTAAAACCTAAACATCATATAAAACAGATTAGAATGACTAGAAATAAAAAGTCAAGACCCTGGCGATCTGAGCAAAGAGACACCTTTTAAAATGGTGCTTTTTCTTGACTGAGCAGGGGGAGAGCAACTGGCCCTATCCATCCCCAGCACAGCATCCCTCCAGTGGCTGTGGCTGGGCTCTATCATATTTATTCTTCAAATTGTGAGCCCTTTGGGGGACAGGGGGTCCTTTTATTTCTGTATTTATATCTATGTAAATCGCTTTGGGAAGTTTTGTTGAAGAGCAGTATATAAATATTTGTGCTCGTTGTTGTCATCGTCGTCGAACTTTAAAGCATCCTAAACTAAAAGACTGATGAAACAGGTGTGTTTGCAGAACTCATTTAAAAACAACCGGAGATGGGGAGATTCTGATTTCACGTGGGAGTGTGTCCCAGAGCCTCGGTGGGGCCACCCTAGAGAAGGCCGGCTTTTGGGTCACCACCAAGCAAACTGGTGGCCGCCACAACCAGAACCCCCCCCCATGGCCTTAATAGGCAGCTACGGGGTTCAGGAAGGAGGAGGGGGAGCTTCCTCCAATACTCTGGGCCCCAGCCATTCAGGGCTCTATAGGTCATGGCCAGCGCTTCGTCTTTGGCCTGGAAATCAACCAGCAGCCAGCGTAGTTCTTTTGAAAGAGGAGTCATGTGGTCTCTTCGGGTGGCCCCAGAGAACAACCTGGCTGCCTCATTCTGCCCCAGTTGTGGTTTCAGAACATACATACAAAGTCAGCCCAATGTAGAGCATGTTGCAGTAGTCAAGCCTGGATGGGACCAGCATATGCGCCACTGTTTTAAGGGCGTTTGTCTCAAGAAATGGACATCGCTGGTAGGGGAGTGCACAAAATGGGTTTGCCCTGTTCGGTTCAAATCTGAACCAGTTTTGAACTGGACTTGGCATGTTCGGTTTTGCCCCCTCGAATGGGGGTGGGTGGGGCTGAATTAGAACCAGTTCAGGCCCAGATTGAGGGTGGTGAGCACTGTTAAAATTTGTTGTTTTTTAAAAATGACTTACTGCCGCTGAGGGCTTCAGAGGCCTCGGGGGTGTCTCCAGCGGCTCACCCTCCCCTCACTGGCCTCCTCCCCGAGTCTCCCCCGGCCATTTTAGCCCTGTTTGTGTGCATGGCTGCCATTTCTTGACCACTGCACATGCACATGGGCCATTTGCATGACCTAGTCATTCAAATGGGCACTGCACATGCAAACTGGGCTGAAATGGCCCTGAAATGGGCTGAATCAGCCCAGGAGACTCAGGGGGAGGCCAGCAGGGGGAGGGGGAGACACTCAAGACCCCCCCCCAACGGCAGTTGCAGAATCCCCCGCCCAGGCCACCCAAGCCCTCAGTGGTGGTACGGCAATCTTTTAAAAAAGAAATGTTAACAGTGTTCGCTACCCTCAAACTGGGCCCGAACCAGTCCGAGACGTTTGGTCCAAGGTTGAGCCCTCGAACCCAACTGGTTCATGTGTGAACCAGCTTGATTTTGAGCCAATTTGCTAGCCAATTTGCTAGCTAGCATATCAGTTGACTAGCTGGCATACCAGTCTAAGCTGATAAAAAGCACTCCTAGCCTCTGCCTCAGGCTGAGATATCATGGAGAGGTTTTGGTCCAGAAGTACTCCCAAGCTATGTACCTGAACTTTCAGGGGCAGATCTAAACCACTCCCTAAATTCCGAAGGAGAACTACAATGATGGGTTAGGAGGTGTTTCCTGGTGGCTTCAGGGAGTATATTTTAATACGTGTTTTTCCTTCTTCCTGGGAGCAGTGCCGGGAGGAGCCCCCTAGGAATCAGATTGGCTGGAGCAGCTTGAGTAGCAGCAGTTGCAGCCAGTAGGACCCCAAGAGGGCATTGCAGGCAGGGGAGGCGGAAGCTCCCAGCCCGGGAGGACCCCCTGCCTGCTGCCAAGCCCACTCCTTTCCTAGCTTGTGTCTTTCTTTGGAGGGAGGGGAGATGCAGCCCTGCTCCCTCCCTGCTCTCCCTCTCTCTGCCTTTTGGCCCTGGCTTTTCTGCTTTCTGCCTTCTCCTCCGCCACCAGACCTTTCTGTTTCTACCTTCCCTTCTGCTTTTCTGCTTCTTTCCCTTTCCCTCAATGCTGGCAGGCAGGCTGCATTGGCGGCAAGCGCCCAAGCCCGCTGGCACGGCATAAAGGGGGTCTGGCTTCTGCCTGAGCGACCAGGTGCTCCCCTGCCCCCCCCCCACCCCAATGCCCACCAGCTGCGACTGCCTCTCCGACGCTGTCAACTTCACTGCTCTTTTATTGTCGTTGTGTTTATAGTTTTGTGTCATGTTATTGGCCGGTTAGCCACCTGAGGGAAGCTTGTATTTTGGGAACGGAAAGGCAGGACTTAGAGGAACAAATGAAACGTTTCTCGTGCTTGATCTCAAACGACACGTTGCTTCCTCAGCCAAAGTGCAGGAGTCTAAGCTGAGGTTATGGGAAGGATCTCCTCCCGGCCACCGCCTTCCTGCCTGCCCCGGATCCGGGGAACAGTTGGATTCTCTCTTGCGTGGGGAAGGGACAGGCTTGGGTTTCCAGAAGGCCCTGGGTGGAGGTGCTCTGGGGCAGGGCAGGGCCCCTGGCGGACCCCCTTGCTCCCCACAATCTCTCTCCTGCAGTCCACCCAGAGGGGAGGAGGGGCCCAGGGAGGACCCCACGACCGGGAGCTGGCCCTCAGCTGGGGGAGCCAGCCCAGGGCCAACCAGCGGTGTTCCAGCGTCCTCCTCCAGTGGCGAAGTTTGGGCCCAGCTGCAGCCGGTCCTTCTGACATCTTTTCTCCAACTGGAAGCAGATTGGGCAGTGGGGGGGGGGCAGAGGCCCCCTCCCTGATGCCCGAAGAGAGGCTTGGTGAGTGGCGGCTGGCTCCCGAGATGAGAAGTTGTCTGCATTCAGGAGGAGGGAAGCTTACAAGTGACAGGACAAGGATTACAAATCCAGCGAGCCCAGGGTCACTTCTAGGGCTGCCAAGCAATTAAGATCCTAATTGATTGATAGCGATGCCTTCGCTAATTACTCATCCCATTAGACAAGTAAGCACTAATGTGTCGCATCATTTCCATTCAGTTTTTCTTCATTGGCCCTTAATGATTACTGGTTGGAAATATGTTTCCAAATACGACGCTGCAAAAACCATCTCATCTGGCCTCTTATGAACAGATAAGAGGAAGGGAAGCCTTGTGTGAGCAGGGGAAGCTCTGGAGCAGGGGCCTATCTCTGGTGAGGCAGGCAGGGCACGTGCCCCAGGCGCCACTTGAAGGGAGGCACCATTTTTTAAAATGGAAAAAAAAGGCCTCTGTGAGGCCCTAGGCCATGCCAGGCCTTGCAGAGGCCGTTGGAGCATGTGTGGCAGCCATTTTGTTTTTGGTTGCCATTTTTTTTAAAAAAAGATTATTTTAAAAAATGGCCACCGCACATGCTCAGATGGTCCCTGCGAGGCCCTAGGCCTTGCCAGGCCTCACAGAAGCCATTTGAGCATGTGTGGCAGCCTCCAAAATGGCCACCACGCCGATCTTTGCAGGCCCAAACAGGCCCCAAAATCAGCCCAGGACGAGCTGCAGCGGTGAATTAAAAGGCCAGCGGGGGGAGGGGGAACCTTTGCAGACACACACACACACCCCAGCCTTTAGGAAGCCCCCTGAAGGTGCTACAGGTAAAAAATAATAATTTAATATAATATAAGTCACTGTACACATATTCACTTTGGCACTATGTACAGAGAATCAGGGCTTGTGAATACTGAGCTGAAGCTTATCAGCTAGGATTGTATTCATTTGCTCTTACTTTGCTTCTTGTGATAAGTGAGTTAATGTGATGTCTTAATAATATGGCTATTAATGGTGAGTTTGTCTTTGAATCAGTGTGAAATCCTTAGTATTAAGACCTACTGGGAGTTTCTTGCTCTCTTTCTCTCATTTTCTGTCTTTCTGAAATACTAGAATATATTCCAAGCAGTGACACAGTTTACTCTGCATATCCTTTAATTATTTACAGAGTATCTGGGAGAAGTCAAATTCTCCATTTATTTTTAAAAGTTGATGCAAGTTGATGCAAGTTCTGCTGCCACTCACTCAGATCTGTCCACCTGGGTGCTTTCCAGATTGGACCCTGCAACGGGGTCATGATGAATCTCTGAAGTGTGCTTCTGCACTTCCTGTGTTGTGGCACCACAGTCCCTACGCTGTCAGCAGGGTGCTGTTCATATTTCCAGTGCCTTGTTTCAAATTTAATCACTGCGATATAGTGCTATAATGTCATATATCCAGCAAAAGGAAGTTGCTGGTTTGGGGGGTTGTTAGTTTTTGCAAGACGGCTCCCCCTGCTGGGCACTTTGCTATTTACTTTTTGAAAGTGATTTGCCTGAACGGAAGCATTTTGCCGCTGTTGAGTGGCGAATCTGGAAAGCGCCCAGGCATGTTGGTAAAGAAGAGAAGGTTCAGTTGGGCTGAGCCCAAAATGAGTGGCGGTGTGGGGTGTGTGTGTGTATGCACGTGCACGCACTTCCCATGAATTACATTTTGGGCTCCTCACAGAAAGCTTCTGCACCCACCCACCTACCCAGCCCCCTCTGGGTTATTTTTCCAGGAGTTGTTCCACTGGACGCTGCCACATGTTTAGCGGGAGGATGTCCCAGACCCAGGATTCTCAGCTCTCATTCTCCCTTGCCTTTGTGCCATCATCAGTCATGCAAGCCAGATATGATTGGCTGTGTAGGGTAATATCCTCCCCACATGATTCCACATTGGCAGGGGGCCCTCTTCAGACTATTCCCAGGAGGAAGACACAACCCACCCTTTAAAACTGCTGCCAAAGCAGCAGCAGAGGACTACGGCAGACAAGGGAGGGTGTTCTGGAAACCTCCCCTCAAAAAAAGAAGTACAACTCTTGCCCTGAAAAGCCAAGCAGGTGAAAACCAAGAGGAGAGCTAGTCTGGTGGTAGCAACCAGGACTTGTCCCCTTAGCTAAGCAGGGTCTGCCCTGGTTGCATATGAAAGGGAGACTTGATGTGTGAGCACTGGAAGATATTCCTCTTGGGGAGGGAGCCGCTCTGGGAAGAACAGCAGGTTCCTAGTTCCCTCCCTGGCAGCATCTCCAAGATAGGGCTGAGAGAGATTCTTGCCTGCAATCTTGGAGAAGCCGCTGCCAGTCTGTGAAGACAATACTGAGCTAGATAGACCAATAGTCTGACTCAGTATGTGGCAGCTTCCTATGTCCCTAACCTGCACCTCAAGCCCCAGTTTTGAGCTGCTGAGAGTGAATTTGGTCAGAGGAGCTTTCTCCGGGTACTCCCCAGTCACCTTAAAGATCTTCTATTCCAGCCCCCTCGGTTTCAAAGCAAGGGGAGAGTGTGGGAGTTCTTCTCCTTCATGCTGCTGATGGATGCAGCTGCAAATCAAGCATGCTGTCCCAAGGTCAGGCATCTCCGGTTCGTGTTTACGTGGTTCCAAGTCCTGAATTGCATTCATATTTTCATATGGCAAAACGGGACTTGCTTTATTAAAGCAATCATTCACAGATTAATCATGTTTCCTGTTTTTCTGCATGAGCTGAAACAAAAGCCCATCTCCAAGAAGAAGAGTCTTTGCAGCTCCCTCTCGCCAGAGAAAACGTTGGCAGCTGAAGCAGTGCTCAGCCCACTCAGCGGTGATGACTGCTGTTCAAGCAGCATTCATTGGCTGGGCAAGACTCACCCTGCTTGGAAGGAAGCCCCTGCGGTGGAAGGTGAAGGCAGCCAGAAAGCCACACGAGGACCGGAGCCTTGCTGGTGGCTAAAGGATGCGCAACTTGTTTTCACCGGCAACATTTGGGCAGAGGCTGCTGGCCACCCCATAGCAGGGCAACAGGCGGAAGGGGCTGGGTGCCTACGGAGAGCTGGGACTCAGGTGTTTCCTGGCCACAGTAGTGCAGGCCAAGGACCAGGGCTGCCTCCTCGAGAGTGAAGACTCGGCAAAGCATCCCTTGCACCCAGGGAAGTCCGGGAGAGTGGCTGTGATCTCCATTGGCTAGAGCTGCTCTAGAGGAAGCCGGTTGGGGGTGTCTGCTGCTTTTACGTGCAGCGTGTTCAGCTATCATGTGTTGTTGCCTTGATCCATTTCAAACTGGTTTCTGCACCAAAACAGTCCTGATTGCCCTGATATTGGGAGGAGGCGGGGAAGGGAATTTCCCTGAGTCTGACACTTCTTCAGTATCAGGTGAAGAAGACCTTTTGATTTGCCTGGACCTTTTAAAAGGGATGTGATGTTGCGGGTGGGATGTGTGAGAGTGATACTGTGCTGATTCATTTTTGCTTCAGCACCTCTTTTTGTTTTTAAACAAATGTAACTCAATGTAAACTCTCCTGGAATTATCCCTTAACTAAAGAACAGAGCGTGTAATCTTAGCTTGAGTAACTCAGGACGTGGGTCAGTGGTGCCTGGCTTGACATTCATTCATTCATTTGATTTCTATACCGCCCTTCCAAAAAATGGCTCAGGGCAGTTTACACAGAGAAATAGTAATATAGATAAGATGGCTCCCTGTCCCCGAAGGGCTCACAATCTAAAAAGAAACATAAGAGAGACCCCAGCAACAGTCACTGGAGGGACTGTGCTGGGGGTGGAGAGGGCCAGTTGTCGATATCTGCATGGGTGCCCCATGGATTTCATGCAAAATCTGTTAGATGCTAAGCTGTATCACACTGAATGCCCCCCAATAATATAGATCATCCCACTTGTTGGGCATAAGTTGTTATAAGGGATTTCTTTGGGGGGGGCGTGCCACTCCCCTCTGGGGTCGGAAGGAGCAGGCAGGATTGTTTGGCACAAGGAGAGACCCAGCAGAAATCTAACAAGGAGATTTTATTGAAAGAGACTGCAAACAAGGGCTCAGTGGGCATTCCCACATGACAGTTCCCACCACCCATGGTGACTCCCATGTCAAAACCTTGATTTTCAAAAGTTTAACACTTTTCAATAATAAAAACCTTAACCACTAATAAATAAAAGCGGGTTTTCATATGTGAACTATAAGCAGACTCACTAATGTTAATAAACAGTGTTTAGATTATTTGATGTTAACTTAAGTTGAAGCAATGGAACCAGGTTTACGATGAGACCCTCAGAGCCTGGAAGAACTCCAGGTGCTGGGCCAAGAGAAGGTGGGAAGGGGACCAGTTATCTGGAACTCTAGGAAGGATTTGTGCTAACTTCCTAGGTGGGGAAGTTGTGCAAAGGATTCTAGGCTTGGTTCCGTTCTGTGAGTCCCTGCAACTAAAGATGTCCTGAGGCAACCAGACCTGGGCTGAGCTGTCAGGGAAAGCCCAACCTATCCTTGGCCACTTGCTGGCTTGCCGGCTGGGGGTTTGCATTCTCATGGGAGGGTTGAGCCATAAGAGCGAGGGCGCGTTGTGTGCTTCAGTTCTTCATTGGATTGCCTTCTCATGAGTTAGACCATTCCATTCTCCTAGGGGGCCCCACTTGTGTGGGGCTCCTGATACTTCTCATTAACAATAGAACTCATTCATTCATTTGATTTCTTTACCAACCTTCCAAAAATGGCTCAGGGCAGTTTACACGGAGAAATAACAAACAAATAAGACAGATCCCTGTCCACAAAGGGCTCATAATCTACAAAGAAACGTTAGACAGACACCAGCAACAGTCACTGGAGGGATGCTGTGCTGGGGGTGGGTGGGGCCAGTTACTCCCCCCCTGCTCAATAAAGAGAACCACCACATTAAAAGCTGCCTCTTTGCCAAGTTAGCAGGGGTTAACTCATGCCTGCACCTTCCGCCATCCACTCAACCCTCTAGACACCCAAGGGGTCCAGGCTGCTCTGTGGATACTGCGGCTTCGGGCAAGCAGCTAAGGAAAGACTGAGGCTAAGCTCTCCATTCTTGGCTGGGTCCGGCCCAGCTGGGCCCAACATTGTGATGAATGCAAATTAGCCACAGTGGAGAACTCTGGGACAGGGTACCTAGGGGTTAAAGGGGTCCCTGGCTAGACAGGTGGGCCCTGTAAGCAGAGCGGGACATGGGAGGGTGTGAGGGCAGGCCAAAGCTCATAAGCGGGGTGCTTAAGGTCTTGGTCTGTGGCACCTGCAGGGACCAAGATGGATCTGACTGAGGGACCCATCCCCGGGCCTTGGATGAAACTTCAACTGGGCTGGGTGGTAAAAGCCCTGACGCCTGTATGTGTGCCTCCCATGGCCAAACGCTCTCACAAGAGAGTGATCTATTCATGGAGGCTCTCCACATGAGCAGTGTGGAGAGCCATAAGGGGTTTCGCAGGGACAGTGGGCTTGACCTGATCTCCCTGCAGACAGGCAGGTGGCTAGCCCTGGGTGTCTGGATCAGCCACCCACAGGATCACTAGTTCCATCATGGAGCCAGTTGGGGCGGTGGCGATCGTGGGCCTCCTGGCCCGCAGAAGTCCCCAAATGCCCAGCACGAGTGTGCGGAGCATTCTGGGGGCCCTCCAGCGCTGGGAGGCTTGTTCTTGCCTCCCCGTTGGCGGTCTCCTTGTGAGTTGCCACCGTGCAGAGCCGCACCACGGCAACACACGATCAGGTGCATGGAGCACACGCTCTGCTAACCATGTTTTTTTGGGGGGGTGATTATGCAGGCTCGCTGCTGGCAGCTGCGTGGCTCCCTTTGCAACACACAACATGCAGAAACTGGGCTGGGCTCCTTGAGCCCACTTTCTGCGGGTCATGAGAAAAGCCTCATAGACTAAGTGTAACCCCCACCATGACTACCGGTACTATTGGGAGGTTCCCTGAACTAGCAAGTAAAGGTTGCCTGATCTCCCCTCCTCCTTCTTAAGGGATTGTGGAGTGTGTTCAGAAGGTCCTTAGAATCTTCCAGACTTTTCAAGCCCAGCAGAAAGCCAGAGGAAGGGATTTAGATATGTTAGGTACTGGGGTAAATTTGGGGGCAAGCAAAGCCTGTACAAAAGGGACAGGCTGCAATTGAACCAAGATGGAGCCTGATTGCTGGCGCTTAAAATAAAAAAGGTTGCAGAGTAGCTTTTCAAATGATGCCTGGGGAATAGCCGACAGGAGATGGGCAGCATCCAATTCGGCAAATGCCATCCCATAAGGTGCTAGGGTGTAAAGGATTCAGATAAAACAGAAGGGGACAGAGTAGAACCGCATAAAGAGCAGACAGGAGGCTGTACTAGCTGGTCAAAGAGATCAAAGAGCCAAAAGAAAGATAGCCGACACCAGGGAAGAGATTCAGCATATAGCTGCTTATATGCCAATGCCAGGAGCCTCCAAGCCAAGATGGGTGAGCTGGAGTGCTTGGTTGCTTACGAAGAAATAGATGTAGTGGGCATAACAGTCTCCAGTGGGACACTGTTCTCCCTGGATATAAACTATATAGAAAGGACAGGGAGGGGCGCCTTGGAGGAGGGGTAGCACTGTATGTTAAAGAAGGCAGATAATCTAACAAGCTAGAAAACCTGGGTGGACTGGAGTCCTCCAGAGAAACCCTGTGGGTGACAATACAAGGCCGGAAAGGGAACGTGCTACTGGGGAGGGGACGTGCTATCGCCCTCTGGATCATAATGCCGACAGTGACTGGGAGTTGCAGGAGGAAATCAGGGAGGTGCCAAGGAGAGGCAGGGCTGTAATTATGGGTGACTTCAATCACCCACACATAGACTGGGTAAATTCACAGTCAGGTCAGGACAAAGAGGTCAAATTTCTAGATACGCTAAATGACTGTGCCCTAGAACAGTTGGTCTTGGAACCGACCAGAGAGAAGGCAACCTTGGACTTAATTCTGAGTGGCACACAGGACCTGGTGTGGGATGTCAATGTCATCGACCCTTTAGGGAACAGTGACCTCAATAGTGAGAAAAAGTGAGGAATAGTGAGGAATATTATTATACGAACTGAAGTTCAGGTCTGGAAAGTGAGAGAGTGGGGGGCAAAATGTGGTGCACTTATGTAGGGCAAAAACCATGTGTCTGGTTCTGCATGGGCATATAAGCACCTATACGGTGAATCTCTTACCGGATGTACGCTATCTTTCATTTGACTCTTTGACCAGCTGACACAGGCACCTGTCTGCGCTTTATGCGGCTCGGCTCTGTCCCCTTCTGTTTTATCTGAATTCTTTGCACCCTCACACATTAAAGGATGGCTTTTGCCACATGGGATACTGCCCAGCTCCCATCGGCTGTTCCCCAGGCGTCATTTTAAAAGCTGCTCTGCAACCTTTCTGATTTTAAGTGCCAGCAGTCTGGTTCCATCTTGGTTCAAGTGCAGCCCGTCCCTTTTGTACAGGCCTTGCTTGCCCCAAAATGTGTCCCATTTCCTAACAAATCTAAACCCCTCCTCCCGGCACCAATGTCTCATCCACGCATTGAAACCCCTCAGCTCTGCCTGTCTCACTGTACCTGAGCGTGGAACACGTAGTATTTCTCAGAGTGCTACCTTGGGGGTCCTGGACTTCAAAATGCTACCTATCAGCCTAAATTTGGCTTACAGGACCTCCCGACTGCATTTCCCCACATCGTTGGTGCCGACGTGCACCATGACAGCTGTCTCCTCCCCAGCACTGCCTAGGAGCCTGTCTAGACGCTCCGTAATGTCCGCAACCTTCGCACCAGACAGGCAAGTCACCGTGCGGTCAACATGCGGGTCACAAACCCATCTCTCTATCCCCCTAATGATCGAATCACCAACTACAAGGAGGCCCCCACCCCCCAGAGGAGTATCCCCTGTGCGAGAGGATATGGGCTCATCATCCACGGGAGGGGTCCCTTCTAAAGGAGCATTTCCCTCTTCCTCAGACCGATGTCCTCCTTGCCCAAGACCTTCATTCTCCATGACAGCAGAGGAGCTACCAGCCCTGGAGTGGGATGCCTCTATCACATCCCTGAAGGTCTCATCCACATGCCTCTCTGTCTCTCTGAGCTTCTCCCGATCCGCCACCTTGGTCTCAAGGTAACGGATTTGTTCCCTGAGGGCCAGGAGCTCCTTGCACCGAGCACACACCCATGACTTCTGCCCATGGGGCAAATAGTCGTACATGTGGCACTCTGTGCAATACATTGGGAAGTGCCCTTTCTCCTGCTGACCTTCTATCTTCATACTGTTTTTGTTGGCTGTTTACACTATTTAGAGATAGTTTATTAGAAGTAGTTTATTATCTGTTTATTAGATAGTTTATTAGAAGGATAGGTCTCAGCTGTAATGGTCAGCTATTTATCTGTCCAACAGCCTTTCCCAAGATATGAGGGATATGAGGGAGGGATTTGTACTTACGTTCTCTTCTCCACCAGGCTCCTTGTGATCACAGGGGTTTGTTCCAGGTTCCCCCACACAGATCCTGCTATCCCTGTCCACTATGCTCTGTCTGCTATGCTCTCAGGCCTTCACCTCTTATGTAGAGAGTAGGCTTCCAACTGAGGCACAGGATGTGAGTAAAGGAATGTCAATGGAATGTGGGGCCTCCCCCAGCCCTAGCTGACTCCACCTTCTTTGTCAGGCAGTGACAAAGTAAAGTGACAAAGTAAAACACTGGAGTTTAGTAGCCCTAGCCAATCCTGGCCCTGAGACAATTTTAACCATAGTAAATAACACACAGAGAGAGAGAGAGAGACTAAGACCTACCCCTTAAAAAGAAACAGCGCCTGAAAATGGGAAGCAGGATGAGCTCACACTTCCATCACACCCAAGCTGCTTGAATTCCCACAGCATGGATGTGGGTGGCCAATGGGCTGGCCAGGTGTCCTCTTTTATCTTGGGTCTGTCAGCTCTTCTGTCTGGGCTTGGGGTAGCGAGCTTATTTCTCCTTCTCCTTCTCCTTCTCCTTCCCCTTCCCCTTCCCCTTCTCCTCCGTCTTCCTTAAATGAAGCATGACACAGTTTTAAAGAACAAAAACCCTTGTGGCGAGGTGAGGTGCCCCAGAGGCAAGGGGAGAGCGGAGCACACCAGCAACTAGACTGAGGTGCTTTGAAGAGACCTTGGAGGGTTGGGGGCCAAGAGAGGTGGGTTGGGTCTCAGAGAGGCCCAGGAATAATTCATAATGATGCATCACAAAGAGGTCCCTACCGCCCTTTACAGGGGAGGCAAGTTTACAAGGGGGCAGTTACAGGAGTAACAAGAGGATGTTTGGGGGTAGTTGCCCAATTATGCCTTGGTGAATGTACTGTTGTGAAGGCCCTGCACCTTCCAGGGGGATGAAGGGCCTGGTCGCCTTCCATCCCGTAACGTTTGTGTTTTGTTGTTTGGAAGTTTGTCCAAGTGGGGATTCTGTAGCGAGTGTGGGGGTGGAGGGGTTGGAGTCATCAAGGGAAAGGGAGGGGGGAGGAAATGGAGTGGTCGCTGAATCAACCCTTGGTTAAGTCTTTATGAGATTAAGTTGTGAGATTATTATATGAGATTATTGTGTTTGTGAGGGAAGTAGCTATAAATCAGGCTGTTAAACCTAAGCAGGCAGTCAGACTGAAGACCCTCTGAGACTGAGGTTTATTTAATAATAAGGATAAAGAAGCATAAAGAACCAGGGGCATTGAGAATTGAGCACCTCGACAGCAGCCTGAGCAGACATACAGGTCACCTGGCCATCAGCTCCCCCATGGTGGTGAGTTCCATTTATAGTCCAGTGATCTGATTTCTGAATTTACATCTATACATATAAATTAACGTGTACATGTTTTATGCAAACATGTGTCCTCTTCACTGGCGATGTGTCCCTGGTTGCCCTCATGACCAGCTGGGCATTGGAAAGGCCAGGGCATTCTCCCTGCTGCTCAGAATGTGGGCATATGTCATCCTGGCCCTTAGGAAGCCCCACAGCTTGTGTCCCCAGATGGCCACAAAGACTAGCTGGCCCCACCTCAGTGGGCTCCTCAGGCTGAGGAGTGTCTCCTGCTGCAAGCCCAAGTGGTAAAGTAAAGTTGCACCGCCGAGTCGGTGTCAACACCTGGTGGCCACAGAGCCCTGTGGGTGTCTTTGGTACAATACATGAGGGGTTGACCATTGCCTAGGTGTTACCCATAGTCTGGGAAACATACCAACGGGGATTCGAACAGGCAACCTCTGGCTCACTAGACAAGTCATTTCTCCACTGCACCATTAGGTGGCAAGCCGAGCTGAATCCCCTCAGTCTGCAGTCCAGGGCCTGGATGTGTGTGATCCACGCGGAGAGACAGAGGCCTCGCTCTGTAAATCTGCTTCTTCCAGTGCAACAGTAGGAATCACCTCCTGCTGTCTTTCCTCAGCAGAGAGAGAACCTTTGACCGCTGTGATTTTCTTATGAATCATGAACTGCGTGGATGGATGGTAGGACGAGACCTTCTTGAGGATTAAGCTGGGCAGGGCAGCGGACCTGTGCAGGAGCTCCACCTTCAACAGTGGAGAGCTGTGCCTGCGGCATTCCCGTTCTGCCGGCTTGGAGCTCTCTCCCACCCAACAGTGTCCCTCCCTTTGCATCCAGTCTGCTCGGCATACACTGCCAGCCTGAGGAGCATGCAGCCCTGGAGCCAGACCCAGCTCTTTCTGCAGGGACGGAGGCGAGCAAATTTCCGACAGTCACTTTGTGCTGATGATGGAAGTTGAGGCTGCTGCTGCTGCTACTACTACTACTATACCGCTTTTCAACAAAGGTTTGCAAAGCGGTTTACCTAGAAAAATAAATTAATAATAAACAAGATGATTCACTGTCCCAAAACGGCTCAAAGTCTAAAAGGAAACACAAGGCAGACCCCAGCAACAGCCACTGGAGGGATGCTGTGGTGGGCTTAGATAGGGTCAGTTGCTCTCTAGAAGATCTTTGCTTCTGGGAACAAGCCGTGACTTTGGGAAAGGAATATAGAAGCCCGGAATGTGGAGATCATCACAAAGAGACTCCTAGTCTAGCTCCATAACTTGAGTCAGGATATGCTTGATCCACTCATCCCCTTTCCCACCCCCAACCCCTTCCATGGGTTTCATGGCTACCTATTCTAAGACACAGTTGTGGCTTGTAACTAGAATTTCCAACGGTTTCCGGCTGATCCCATGGGCTGCTACGCCGGGCAACTGACACCCTAGGCCCACCTCTGATGCAAGCAGTCACAATTACTCACAGCCAGCATTGCAATGGTGGCGGTTGCCCCCCACCCCCAGCATCCCTGGCAACTTCACAACTGCCCACCAGTCATGATGCCACCAGCCTGGGGGCCAAAACTCTCCACTGTGCCGGCAGGTGGCAGTTGCTCCCTGGCGGTCTACCTGTTGCCTTCCACAGCTCGACTAATTACGGCTCTAACAAGCCGTGTTGGACTGGAGCAAAACTGTGGGCAATTAGCTTGTCTTTGGAAGGCTAAGCCAAGTTGTTATCAAGAGTAAATCCAACAATGATACCCATCAGCATCCCCTGCTACAGCACACAAATGAAACATCTGAGATAATCTCTGATGTAATGTAAACATGGCCAACTACAAGCATTTAATTACTTTTTCATTCATTTTCTTGTCTCAATTAGTTTTACTACATGTCTCTCTTCCATCGGGATGTTCTTTCCGAAAGAGGCTGGTGCAATGAACGTGCGCATGCACGGGAAAGCAAGGGAGCCAAGCAGATCAAGAGGCTGCCAGACAGACTTGGATTCCAAGTGGGTGCTTTCCTTGGGTCACCATTTGTATCTTATGCAATGTTGGTTCACTGAAGGCAATGAAAGGCCAAGGAAGTGGGCAAGTAAAGTCATTTTCAAGGTAAAACAATGACAAAATTAATCTGATTTGGGCCAAGATCCAGAAGACCGTGGGAGGACTGCTTTAATTGTTTTAAAATATGTTGTTGTTTTTACATATCTGACTGGTTTTGATTGTTTTAATAGTTTGCTGGCTTCCCCCTTCTTTTTTCCTTCTGTCAGCCACCATGAGATTTTATCATTTGTTGGTATAAACATGCAATAAATAATTACAGGAAATGGGTGTCGGGGTGCCCGCCTACTGGGCCAGCTTGAGCATGGATTTCCCACAGGGAGTGGGGTGGGGCCCACGGGGGGCATCTTTCTGGATTCGGCTCCCACACACAACATCCCAACATGGCTTCTGTAGAATCATCCAATAACTTGGGCTTGTTTCTCTGGAACATGACATTTCCTGCACAAGTGTTTCTAAACACTCTTCGGCTAGAGATGGCCCCAGCCTGCAAGGCTCATGGATGGGGGTCCGCTTAGAACTTGAGGCAATCACTGACTTGGACGGATTGCTCATGGGACTCCAGTGCCTGCTGTGTTGCCAGGTGCTCTTGGCTCAAGTCAAAGAGCTCGTCGGTGTGCAGATTAAACCTTCCTGCTGCCACTCAGGAGGAGATCACACCAGGAGCATAACCGACTGCCACCGCCCTGAGAAGAGGGGCCCCCAAGGACCCTCCTCCTCCTCCTCCTCCTCCTCCTCCTCCTCCTCCTCCTCCTCCTCCTTCCACAGCCATGCCCCAGCTGGTGTTCATGGTGCCCAGGAGCTGCCTGCCTGCCTGCCGTCGTCAGCCCTGGCAAAGCCCAAGAGGGCTAATGATGTCACTGCCTGGCATGTGTCACTGGGGGCTGACCTCATCATTCGCCCTCGTTGGCCTTGCCAGCACCCACCAAGGCGGGCAGCTCCCCCGGCCTTGCCCCCCCCCACTGTGTACAGTGCCAGCTCTTGACTGGCAGTGAGGGGCAAAGGGGGTTGGCATGCGTGTGGGCAGCTGGCGGCAGGAGCAGTCCACAGAAGGAAGGTGGCTGGTTCCTCTTCCAAAAATGGGGCAGTGCCCAAAGTGCTGGAAAAGGGCCGGTGATGTTCAGCTAGGGAGCCCAGGCCCCCTCCGACTGGGCTATCCTGGGGGTCAACCGGGATCACACCCTGGGCATGATCAGGAGCAGAGCGCTGCAGGGAGGGGGACTCTCTCCAGCGTGAGAAGCTGCCACTTCCTTCCACGTCCAGCCCTGGCCTCTTTGGGGAGTCGCCCAGCACGGCCAGGAAGGGGGGCACGTGGCATTCCCAGTCCTCCTCCCCATGTGCTCTGCCTGCTGCCCCCAGAGATGCTACTAGCACGGAGGACATTTCCAGATGTTGACTGTTGCTTGGGGACCTAGGCACAGCAGGTCGGGATGCTCTCCTGCGCAAAAGGTGCACTCTTTGCCCTGCGTGGCCAGGGCAGGGGCCCATTGAGCAGGCACAGTGGCCACCCAAATGGCCATCGCAATGGGGGCAAGGCCCAGAAAGGGCCGAAGATCACCCAAACTGGGCGCTTTTATACATAAGGGAGTCTGGCAGGGGGGACATCCATCCCCCCCCCCCACAGTAGTACAATACTAATATATATATTTAAGTATTTGTGGAAAAACCCCACTGCTGAACCAAACTGTGGGGGTTTGAGGGGAGCAAAACCGAACTGACCCGGTCCGGTTCGAGGGGGCCAGTTCGCCCTCAAACTAAACCGGGCCAGCCAGTTTTGTGCACACCCCTCGTGCCCTGCTCACGTTGCCACCTGGCGTGATTGTGCCTGTGAACATGCATCACTGCTGCGCCTTTCTGAGGGAGCAAAGCCGGTATTGCCCAATGACGTCCTGTCAGCCCGTGCTCTCCCGTGCCTCCTGCCTGCCAGGTGGGTGGAGCAAGGGGCAGGCTGGGAAGAGGGCATGCCCCCCAGTGACAGGCTGGCCAGTCCAGGATGGGGGGTGGCGGCAGCGTCCCTGTCGCCCGGCAACTCCCCAGCTGCACGGCTGACAGGAGGAGCGTTGGGCGGGGGGGGTCCTGAGAGGCTGCCAGCAAGACGCGCGGAAAGCATGGAGCAGCCCCCCCCCCCGGTTGGCTCTGGGCCACGGCCTCTGCGGCTGGTGCTTTTAGTGGGCGCAGAACTGCCGCTAAAGCCGTGGCAGCAAAACCTCCGTTGTTGACAGCAACCCTGAGAGATAACTGAAGGCTCAAACTGGAGTCTGGCCAGGCAGACCGGAAGTAGCTTTCAGCCCATAACTGCAGTTCCGCCCGTTCAGGCATAATGGAGTTACAAGCTCAGCCACAATTACGGAGGAGAGCCGG
This sequence comes from Hemicordylus capensis, assembly GCF_027244095.1. NCBI lineage: Eukaryota > Metazoa > Chordata > Lepidosauria > Squamata > Cordylidae > Hemicordylus > Hemicordylus capensis. The sequence goes on along the minus strand of NC_069657.1, from coordinate 833,929 downwards.
TCTGGTGCCCCTGATTCTGGCAGGACTGCAGAAGTGTGCACACGTGGGGGCGGGGGGCGGGCAGGGGGGTCTGCGTGCAGGACCAGGGGGCATGGCGGGGCTCTGCTTCATTGCCACAGAAGGGAGAAGGTCCTGCTCCATCAGTCTTGCCCCTTCACTGGATTGGTCCTGCTGACTGTGCCCCCAGAACTGGCAGGTGGCGACTCTCCTGCCTCCGGAGGAGCCTGGCAGGGTGTGTGTGTGTGTGTGTGTGTGCGTGCACATGGAATCCTTTGGCCTGACATCTCCATTTGGACTTCACACTACAATTTTGCTTTTTAAAAGTATTTTCCTATACCAAATTGTTGGGGTTTTTTAGATCTAGGCACCAGAGAGACTGCCTAGAGTCAGAGACAAATATTATAAATACAATTACATAAGTAGAGGAGGACAAAATGCAACTCTCAAGAGAAAAAAGGAAAGAAAGGGTTGAAAACCCCCCACCAAAAACCATTCAACTTATATCCACATATTTTGAGACATGATTCAAAGCAAGAGTAACTCTGAGCCACTTAACTTGTGATGACTCATCCAGTTGCTGATAGAAGGGTCCCATAATAGATCAAAATTATCCTCTCTGGGTAGATTTTTCCTGGCATGAAGAAACATCACGAACCAATTTGGCAGTTATTGAATATCTGAAGGGCTGCCTCAGAGAAGGAGGAGCAGACTTGCTCCAGAGGGTAGGACTAGAATCAGCGAGTGGAAACAGCCAAGGAGCAGATGCAGCAAGGATTTCGAGGCTGTAAGAACTGCTGGATCACGGAGCAGCCAGCCTCAGTGCGGTGGCCGGCTTCCTCCACGGGATGGCCACCTCTTAGGGATGCCGTAGCCGATGGCGGCACTTAGCAGGGGCTACCCTAGAAGGCCCCCAGGCAGGGTCCCTTTCAGCTTTATGATTCTAATCTCCTTTCCCTGTTCTTGCTTTTATTCACATCTAACCCAATCCTTAAAAAACCAACTGGTCTAAAGCAGCATCGGAGGAGTGGGTGTTGCACCCTTGCGGCGGTGTGTTGAGCGTCACTGGAGCCAAGGTACACCTCTCTTGGGGGACCCCCAAGCCCAAGGGCACCCGGGGGGGGCTGGTTGACACGTTGCAGCCCTGACCCTCACGTGGCACAAGCGTACACACACATCCTCCCCCCACCCCTCCCCCAAAGTGGGCAAGCAGCATCCCACACCAGTGGCCTCCCGGCCAGCATCTGTCAGTGAAGTGTGGGGCTGCTGGGCATGGCATGGCGTCTGGGTGGTGGGGCAGGCGTGGTCTAGGGCAGGCAGGCCTGGATGACATGATATGTTGCCTGGCAGAGTGCGGCCGAAGGAGTTCCAACTGGGGTGCAAGTGGAACGGCCAGAGCACTGGCAAGCGGGGCCCGCTCTGGGCACAGGGGGCATCTATGGGTGGCAAGCAGGGAGCGCAGATCACGGTGGAGCACGGGCAGGGATCTGGATCAGGACATCCTGCCAGATGACCAGCTCAGATCTGCCCCTAGATTATGTCGCTTGGTTAACAGCATGGAACTTAGCCAGGATTCCTGTCATGTGCACGTTCTCATGTTTTCAAACTTTGAATTAGATTTGGTTTTTTATATAATATTTGTATCGTTATAAATGTTTAATCGTTGTTTTGTATTGTTTTAAAATGTTTTGTAAAGTGCCTTGAGATAGTTTTTTGAAAGGCAGCATTAAAACAAATCTAAAAACAAACAAACAATCAAACGAATGTTGGTGAACCCCATTTAATCAGGATTAACATGGTTGGGCAAGGAATTGAGAGGGTGGTGGCCTCTCAGCTCCAGGCAGTCTTGGAGGAAACTGATTATCCAGACACATTTCAGACCGGCTTCTGGGCTGGCTATGGGGTGGAGACTGCCTTGGTCGGCCTGATGGAGATCTCCAAAGGGGAATTGACAGAGGAAGTGTGACTCTCTTGGTTCTTTTGGACCTCTCGGCGGCTTTCAATACTATCAACCATAGTATCCTTCTGGAACGTCTGAGGGAGCTGGGGGTGGGAGGCACGGCTTTGCAGCGGTTCCACTCTTACTTCTTGGGCAGATTCCAGGTGGTGTCTCTCAGGGACTGTTGTTCTTCAAAAACTGAACATTGATATGGTGTCTCTCAGGGCTCCATATTGTCTCCCATGTTGTTTAACATCTACATGAAACCGCTGGGAGAGATCATCAGGAGATTTGGTCATCAATATGCTGATGACACCCAAATCTATTTCTCCATGTCAACGCTATTGGGAGAAGGCATAACTTCCCTAAATGCCTGCCTGGAAATGTTGATAGGTTAGATGAGGGACAATAAACTGAGACTGAATCCAGATAAGATGGAGGTACTTATTGTGTGGGGTTGGAACTCAGGAGACGATTGTGACCTGCCTGTTCTAGATGGGGTCACACTTACCCAGAAGGAACAGGTACGCAGTCTGGGAGTGCTTCTGGAGCCAAGTCTCTCCCTGGTGTCCCAGATAGATGTGGTGGCCAAAGGTGCTTTCTTTCAGCTTCGCTGATATGCCAGCTGCATCCGTTTCTTGAGAAAAACAACCTTAGAACGGTGATAGATCTGCTGGTAATCTCCAGGCTAGGCTTGACTACTGAAATGTGCTCTATGTGGGGCTGCCTTTGTACCTCGTCGGGAAACTGCAGTTGATCCAGAATGCGGCAATCTGGTTCGTCTCTGGGTCATCTCGGAGAGCCCATATCACTCCTGTACTAAAAGAGCTACACTGGTGCTGGTTATAACCTATCAAGCCCTAAACAGTTTGGGCCCTGGGTATCTAAGAGAAGGAGGCATTTCTCACGAGCAGCAGGGACCAGGCGAAGGGAGCTCAGTGCAGTTCCTGCTGCTCGTGTGCAGCAATGGCAGCCGTGCGGCTCTCAGTGGCTGCTCGGCTGCAAGCCCACTTACGGGACCCACCACTTCACCCGCTCCACCCGGGAAAACTGAGTTCAAAGATTGCGTGTCACTGTGGCGTGGCTCCATGCTGCAGCGACGCATGGGTAGCCTTCTACAACAACAAGCCTCCCCTCTTCGGTGGGGGTGGGGGTGTGTCCCCCTGATGGCACTCTGAGCCGGAGCCCGTAATTGTCTGGGCAGCTGGTCTGGCCGCCCAGGAAGTGCTGCCTGGTTGTCTCCGGGAGAGAAGGACAAAGCTGCTCTCCTGGCAGGCCCCGTTTTGGCTCTACACACAGATTGTGTGTAGAGCCTTAATGTCTTCTTCTTCGCTATGAACCCCACGGCCCATTGAGAGGTTCATCGGCTGTTGCCACCGGCTTGTCTGGTGGCTACGCAGGGATGGACCTTCTCCGTTGCTGTCCTGAGACTCTGGAATGTGCTCCCAGCTGAAAGAAGAGCCTCCCCATCCAGTAGCAGCTGGTGGGCATTGGAGCGGGAGCAGGGGGCAGGGGAGAACCTGATCCCTGAGGCAGAAGCCTCACCCCGCTCCCTTTTCTTCCACACCAGCAGGCTTGGGTATTTACCCAAGCCTGCCAGCATTGAGGAAAACAAAAGGAGCAGGAAAGCAGGGCAGAAGTAGAAAACAGAAAGGTGTTGTGGGGTGTGGGGAAGAAGGCAGAAAGAATGAAAAAAACAGGTCAAAAGGCAAGGAGAAAGGCAGAAGGCAGGAAGAGGGACAGAAAGCAGGGATTGCATCCCACCGTCCCAAACAAACCAGCTAGTAAAAAAAGATCAGACTTCGCAGCAGCCAGGGAAACCTTCGGAGCAGGGAGCTTCTTGCAGCCCCTCCTCCCCTGCCTGCAACTTCCTCTTCGGGGCTTACTGGCAGGGACAGCTGCTACTCAAGCTGCTCCAGCCAATCTGATCGCTGGGGGGCTCCTGCTGGCACTGCCCCCAGGAAGAAGGGGGAAATGTATTAAAAATATACTCCCTGAAGCAACCAGGAAGTGCAATTTAACCCGTCATTTTAGTTCTTCCTGGGGGCAGTGCTGGGAGGAGCCCCCTAGTGGCCAGATTGGCTGGAGCAGCTTGAGTAGCAGCTGTCCCTGCCAGTAAGCCCCAAAGAGGAAGTTGCAGGCAGGGGAGGAGGGGCTGGAAGCAGCTGCCTCCCAGCCCTGAAGGTTTCCCTGGCTGCTGCGAAGTCTGAGCCTTTAGCTGGTTTGCTTTTGTGGGGTGGGGGGCAGGCACTGCCCCTGCTGTCCTTCCTGGCCGGCCAGCACGGTCCCCGTCTCTGACAAGTTTTTACAAGTCTGTCATGGCACATTTGTCCACCCCAGGCTTTTAATGAGACACTTCAACAAGGTTTTAAGTTTTAGATTGTGGTGTTAGCCTTTGTATTGTGTTGTAAATTGTACTTAATTGTGAGCCACCCAGGGACCTTTTGGGCAGGAAAGAGAGATGTCAGACCAGCCAGCCCAGTCTCGAGCCTTGCCCACAGGTGCTGCTACACGAGGTCAGCAGATCAAAGTCCCTTCTTCTCCCCACTGAGCTGCTTCTTACCTCCTCCGGAGCCTTTCCAAGCGGCCAATGAATGTAGCTTCACTACACTTAGGCTGGGGCAGGGGGCAGAGTTAATGCAAAGGAGCCGTTTACAGCGAGGTCAGGATGTCCATACAGCCAATGGCAAGTCACAGTTCAAGGTAAAGTGTGCCGTCAAGTCGATTTCGACTCCTGGCGCCCACAGAGCCCTGGGATTTTCTTTTGGTAGAATACAGGAGGGGTTGACCATTGCCTCCCCCCAAGCAGTATGAGATGATGCCTTCCAGCATCTTCCTATATCACTGCTGCCCGATATAGGAGTTTCCCATGGTCTGGGAAACAGACCAGCAGGGATTCAAACCGGCAACCTTCTGCTTGTTAGTCAAGCATTTCCCAGCTGCGCCACTTAAGGTCACAGTTACTGTGCATTATATGCGTCCTAAAAGTGTAGCCCTTTGGTGCAGTGCTCACATTGCCTTAACCTGAGTCACCTCCTGCCACTGTCAAGCCAGCCGTCTGGGGACGTCTCTGGCCTCAGGACGGGGCAACGAAGTGGGGAGGTGGAGACCTCTCGGGCCACAAGAGGGGCAGGCTCCTCCCCACTGCTGCCGGCTGTTCCAGCAATTCTAGAGCTGGGCAGCCCAAGAAGGGGCTTGCTGTGCAGCTCCGGGGCTGGCGGGTGCAGCAGGCAGCCTGTGTCCAGGCAGAGACGGGAGGCTGGCTCGTGCAGCCACACTCCCTCCAACGGGCCCTGTCTCCCCTGCGCTGTGGTGGGGATGCCTCCCCGCCTTCTCCAGTGGGGGGCCATATCCAGGTCTGAACCTGTGGCCTCTGCTCCATGAGACACGTGCTGTTCCACGGGGCTGGGGCCCCACGTGGATGCAGCCTCTGAATTTGGCTTGGGCCGTGGGGCTGGGTGACTGGGGCGTGACAAATGCCCCATGAGGTGCCTTCTTTCCTGTCTGCCTTGGAGCTTGCTCCCTCCCTCCCTCCCTCCCCTTGCCTCTGACATGGCTGTTGCTGGCCAAGCCCACCAAAGGCCACTTTGGCCCGGATCTTCTCACTCCCCTGACCCGGCTCCAAAATGCCTCCTCTGGGCCCCATCTCAGGTCTCCATCCAGAGAGCTGCCAGCATCTTCTCCTGCACAAATCCACCCCTCCGAGCTCACCCTGTTGCTTGTTCCAGCACCCCTCCTGGCAAAGGATCCTCTCCTGTGCATGAACATGGGCACACATGATCCACAGCCTTCCGGGGATGGAAGAAGGCTTCAGCATCCCTGCCCTGGTGACTTCCTGTGCAGTGGACCAGGCACGGAGGGGGTCATTTTGTGTGTCTCTCCCCTCTCTCCAAAAGTCCGGCCAATGTGCACAGACCTGTTCCTGAGAGCCACACCGGGAACATCCTTCTGCAAGTGGCAAGGGCTTTGGGAGGGAAGGAGACGTGTTCAAGGAGCTTCCCCTCTCCCTCTCCACCCTGGCAGGAAGTCCCTCCGGGGCAGGGACGCTGGAGGTTCTTTGTGGAGTCCCAGCTCCGCTCCGACCGCTGGAAGGCTGTCGGCTGCTGCTCCCCCTGGGGGGCTGAACCCTCCCCACCCCGGGGAGCCTCTCTGTTTGCTGGACCAAGGAGCCATTGCCTTCCCAGTCTCCCCTCCCAAGGGTGGCTTTTAGCAGTGGGTGTTCTTCCAGCCCTCCGTAAGGATGGCTCTCCTCCCAGTGCCTTGGGCCATCTCATGCTTCTGGAATCCCAGCCTGTGTGATGTGATGCTCTGTTCAAATGCAAAGCAGGGACCCAGCAGGGTTTCCTCAGTGCTACCTACCTGATGGCCGGCTCTTTGATTTCATGAAGAACCACCATTATCCATTAAAGCAGAGCACAGAGTGGTCATGAGATTTTAAAGTGGACATTGCATTTTCTATTTTCTCTTGTAATTTGGTTGTGTTGTGTTGTGTTTTGATTGGGTGTAAGAACCTAACATGAGAACACAAGAACAGCCCCGCTGGATCAGGCCCCCCACGTCCAGCCTCCTGCTTCACAGGGTGGCCCACCAGGTGCCTCTGGGGGGGGGAGCAACCCCCAGGCAAGAGGTCTGGGCATGCATTGCCCTCCCTCCCTCCTGCTGCTGTGGCTCCCCTGCAGCATCCTGCCTCTCAGGCTGGGACATGTCCCAGCATTTCTTGCGACCTGCTGGCGAAAGAGGCAGGAGAGAGCCACGGTGTTCGTAGTGTGTACAGGGATTGGGACCTGTGGGTGCTGGGTCCCTGGTGGCATGCTGGGTCCAGCCTCTTGCTGCCGATGCCACAGTCGCGAACCCAGCAAACCTCACTGTGGCCTCCTTGCCTTGTTCCTGGTGGATGGTGTGCTTTGCAGGTGCACTTTGGTGCGGAGGTGACGTCATGTGGGCAGCGTCTCGCTGCCGAGAGTGAATGGGCTCCCTCCAAGCCGGGCTCCCTGGGGGCACGGTCAGCATGGCACCCCCTGGTCAGGGCATACTCCAGCAGTGGTGGCGGGGCTGGCGGGGCTGCACCCTTTTGGAGGGGTGTTTTTAGTGCTCCTAGTTTCTCCTGCCGTCTTATTCTGCGAGTGCAATGGATCCCAACTAAGCTACACCCGTGTAAGTGGCCGCTGGTGTCACTGAGGCCCTATGATTGCTTTGCCCATCATATGTGTTTATTTTAGGCCTATTTGCATTCTAATGGCCTTTTCTAAATTAATCAATGACAATGCTCCCCTGACAAGTCCTTCTAGATTAATTGCAACTGTTAATTGTCCTCTTTCCTCCACCCCCACCCACTTTTACATATTTTCCAGGAAGGCAAAAGTGATTTTCAAGATTAATGGTATTTTCTTTCCATTATATCTGACAATCAAGCCATCCTTTTTCCATGCAAGAAAGAAACTCTGAATCTGAACCATCAAGAAAGAGTCATAAATTATGTAAACACCATTCATACACTGTATGATTTACTAGACTCCAGGAATGCAGATTTTGCAACCTTTGATATGGTTAGTGAAGGAACCCCCAAGCCATTAGCTCCACAGGAAGACACAGATCAGGATATGGTTTTCAGGAAGTGGGCAGAGTCAATTCCATGAAAGAAAGAAAAGAAGAAATTATTAATTAATTTAACAATATTTTGAAATGTTCTGTGCTGCGTTTATTCTTTAAAATATATTCATTTCAGCTAAAAGTAAAATGAGAATAATGAAAATGAAACCCACAACAATAAAGCTGTTAATAAAAATTCAAACCAAGAAAAACCATCAGCCTAAAAGTACTCAGCACAAAAATGGAGATTAGATTGCTCCCAGCATAGCAGGAGAAACAGACACAGTTCGGCCAGTCTCCCTGAAAAGATTCATCATGCCCGGGCTGTGAAACGAGCTTGAAGTTTGTTTAACTGGATGGGGTCACACTTCCCTGGAAGGAACAGCTGTGTAGTCTGGGGGTGCTTCTGGATCCAAACCCCTCCTTGGGTCCCAGGCTGAGACAGTGGCCAGAGGTGCCTTTGATCAGCTTTGTTTCTTGAGATAAACTGCTGGCAACCTGCCGACTTGACAACTGCAACCTGCCTTATGTGAGGCTGCCTTTGTGCAGAAACTGCAGTTGGTGCAGAATGTGGCAGCCAGGGCTGGTCTCTGGGACATCTCGGAGAGACATTTCACTCCCATGCTGAAAGAGTGACACCAGCTACCATTAAGTTTCTGGACAAAATACAAGATGCTGGTTATTTTTTCGACCAAGCTTTTTAACTAGATGGTGGTTTTAAACCGCTTTAAGGTTTTCCATAGAGTAGGTGCCACCACAGAGGAGACTCTGCCCTCTGCATGGGCTGCAGACCAGGTCTGGAGGGCTCACAGCACTTGACACACATTCTCTCAGGCATCACACTTGTCTTGCCACATTTCACGAATGAAATGGAAATATATATTGAATGTAGTATTATTAATAAATATTCTTCAATAATGAACAACTGGGATGATTTTGGAATGCAAGCATGTGGGCAGGAGTTTGATTTGAAGACTGTACCTGAGTGGTGCCCAGGACCTGGTGCAAGATGTCAGAGTTGTAGAACCACTGGGTAGCAGGGACCATAGTGTGATCCAATTCAGTTGATATGCGAGTGGAGAATTGTCAAGGAAGTCCAACACAGATGCGTTAGACTTCAGAGGAGGAAACTTCTCAGAAATGAGGGGACTGGTAAAAAGGGTGACTTCAGCTCTGATTCATGGCATCTGTGAAAAAGGCAAATTCCATGCTAGGGATTACTAGGAATGGGATTGAAAATAAAAATGCTAATATTATAGAATGCCCTTATACACACCTATGGTGCAGCCACATTTAGAGCACTATGTGCAGTTCTGGTCACTGTATCTTAAGGACACTGCAGATCTGGAAAAGGTGCAGAAGAGGGCAACCAAAATGATCAGAGCCCTGGAGCACCTTCCTTATGAGGCAGGGCGACGGCATCTGGGACTCTTTACCTTAGAAAAGAGGTGACTAAGGGGAGATATGATGGAGCTGAATAAAAATATGCATGGAGTAGAGAGAGGGGATGGAGAGGAAATTTTCTCCCTCTCTCCCAACACTAAAACCAGGGGTCACCCCATGAAACTGAAGGTCAGGAAATTTAGGACCAACAAAAGAAGTACTATCTATGCAATGCTCTGCCACAGAATGTGGTGACAGCCAACAACCTGGATGGCTTTAAAGGGGGTTTGGAGAACTTCATGTAGGAGAGGTCCATCAATGGCTACTAGTCGGGTGGCTGTGGGCCACCTCCAGCCTGAGAGGCAGGATGCCTCTCAATACCCATCACAGGGGAGCCACAGCAGCAGGAGAGAGGGCATGTCCTCCCCTCCTGCCTGTGGGCTGCTCCCCAGAGGCGGCATCTGGTGGGCCCCTGTGGGAAACAGGATGCTGGACTGGATGGGCCTCCTTGGGCCTGATCCACCAGGGCTGTTCTTATGTCTTTATGTAGCAGTCATTAAGGCTCTCCATACAAGCAGTGTGGAGAGACTGAATGGGGTTGGTGGGGAGAGCGGGCTGGACTTGCTCTCCCTGCACACAAGCAGGAAGCCCTCCCTGGGCGGCCGGATTGGCAGCCCATATGATTACCGGCTCCATTACGGAGCCAGTTGTGGCGGTGGGGTTTGGGGGGCTCCCGGCCCCCGGACGTCCCAGAATGACCCACGTGAGTGCAATGGGCATTCTGGGAAGCCCCCCGACACCAGGAGGCTTGTTGTAGCGGTTCTCACATACTGAGGGAAGTGGGCTGGGCGCCCTTAGCCCGGTTTCCACTGCGCGTGAGAAGAGCCTCCTGGTCATCGTCGTACAGGGCCAACTTCTGTCCTCAAACTCATTGCCAGGAGATTCGGGACACGCAGAAGCCAGGACTTCCTCATACATGGTGTAGCTGGTTCATGGGATTCCCTGCCACAGGCTGTGATGACAACCACTGCGATGTGCGTGTCCCCATCCCTGGCACACACAGGCAAGTCAGATGCTTCTGGTTGTATCCGGTGAACGCTGCTGCCCCGCCGGACTTGAGGGAAAGGGAGCCCCGGCGGGGGCAGAGCAGAGGGAGGGGTAAGTGCGCCCTCCCCCGCGCTTAAGCAGCACCCCCTCCCTCCATCGAGCCCCCCCAGCCTGGTTCTGTGCACATCCCCGGTAGCGCGTGAGTCTCTCCATCGTCATGGAGTTGCTGAGCAGCCGGGGAGGGCAGCTCTTTGCCACCGAGTGCAGCCAGCGGCTTTGCAAGGGCAAGCTGGAGTATCTGGTGGAGTGGGCAGGCAGGTCTTCCAAGCACAACAGCTGGGGCCCTGAGGAGGCCGTTCTTGATCCCCAGCCTCGCTTGGCCTTTCAGAAGGAGGGACATGAAAAAGAGGCGCAGAACAGGAGAAGGGGGCCAGAGACCCGGAGGCTCAGAGTGAATGGCGGCTACAGGTCCCGATGTAGCCTGAGCCCTTGGTGTCTGAGCTGATTCACCTGCACTTTTCTTCATGACAGAGAGAAAGCAAAGATTTCTACGTTAAACTTCCCTGACTCTGAAATGGTCTGGGCTGTGTGTGTGAGGTGGTGAAGGCATTCACTCAAGCTCATCATAAAAATCAGCCAAGATCTGGGTCAGATTCGGCAGGCTCGGGTTAAGCGTTCTGCTGTTTGATCGGGCTGCTGAGCAACTTTTCCTGCTCTTCTTCTGTAACCAGCTGTCAAACGAACAACAACAATGACAAAAAGCTTTCTTGCCGCCTCCTCTGAGATCTGATTGGCTGCAGGAAAAACCCAGAGCAAGCTGTGGGAACGCACAGGAAAAAGATCTGCCAGATTGCAGAGAGGAGCCGACCGTATGTGAACTGTCCATTTAATCCCCCAAATTAAACATCTGCGAATCTGCTGCGAAGCAGATTCGCTCTTCAGATGCCCCTCGGCACGAAGCCATGTGTGAGTAACTCCCAACAATGTTTTTGACAATAACAGAAACATTTGCTGTGCTGCTGTTGGGCTTGAGTATTTCTTCAGAAAGACATGCAAGCTCCATTTAAAGCAGATAAATCTGCCGCTTCCCTTGGGCAAGCTGTTCCAGTGGTTAATTATTCTATTGTTAACAAGCTGCGTCTTATTTACCATTTGGATTTTTCCATTTCCATCCGCAGCTCTTGTGGAGCCTTTGCCGTTGGACGAAAGCAGCAGCAGGCTGCCTGTCTGAAGAGGCTCAGCAAGTCTTTGCCCAGGCAAAGAGATCGGGGGGGGGGGCGACTGCTGCACCAGCGCTCTTGGCCAGACACCACGCCCCCCCCCCCGCTCTCCTCTCCTCTCCGGCTCTTCCGTGAAGAAGTGGGAGACAGAGGAGCTGCGGTGGTGACGACATGGCAGCTCCAGTTCCTCGCCTCTGGCCCCAGGCAAGAGCTCATGGCTCTTGCTCTTGGGAGCTTTGGCCACGATTTGCTCATGGCTGTGAGCCTTCATCATGGGGCAGCTCTTTCCCCTGCGCTGTTACTGTGGGAAATGCAGGTTACCCGTCAGAGGCCAGCAGACTCTGTTGGTTTGCTTCATTAATGGGTGTGTTTAAAATTCCATAAAACTATGGAAGCACACTGAAAAATGCACAAAGGGGCATCCAACTGATCTGTTCTCCCAAGGCATGTCTGAATACAGTAGTTTCTCGCTGCCTCTGGAAGTTGAGAGGGGAAGTTCTTCTGAGGAATGAAATTCCATAGTTTGGAGGCAGCCCCAGAGAAGACTCAGATGCATGAGCACAAGAATCTAGCCCCCAGAGGTATTGCATGCGGAGCAAAGTGCACATGTGCACACTTGCGCATGTGTTCACGCATGCACACATACAGTGGATCTTGTTGGGTAGGTAGAATTGCTTGGGAGTAGGCGTATCTGGTCCCACAATGTCTGTGCATCAGTTGACTCCGTATTAGACGCCAACGCCACCTCCCTGATGATACAAGTCAAGGTCAAGGCAAGAGTGATGCTGCTGCGGCATGCTGCCTGGCATGACACGCAGTGCCAGCAACGATAGGGAGGGTGGCAGGACACCGATTGCACTCCCAGCATGGCCAGCCCCACTCCCATTCCCTGTGAGTGGAATGGCTGGCCCATCCCCACCAGTGCTGCTGCTTCTAGGTCCACAGCAGCAGTGGGGCCAGGACCCCCTCCCAGCCCCATGTCAGCCACGGTGCCAAAGCTGCTGCCACGCCTACACAGCAAGGCAGCAGAGGGGTGGCTGCCATGGAACGGGGCGGATGCCTGAGGTCCTCAGGGAGGGGCCGCTTGCTCTCTGGCCCCCCCTTGTGCCCCTCTGAAGGAGGGGGGCATCTTCACTCATCGTCCCAGCCCCCCCCCAGCCCCGTGACCTGGTGACCTACCTGTAAGACACAAACCAATGGAAGCAGAAGCCAGCAGGGCCCCTCTTTCAGAGCCCGAGCCTTGCTAATTGGGGGGGGGGGTTTCCAGGCAGGAGGTGCAGGGGCTCTGGCACCTCGTGGTGCTGCTCATATCATCCTCCATGGGGGGCACCATGGCTTGGTGTGGAGGGTTCTGTCGCTTGGGTCTCAAGCGTGCAAGTTGGGTTGCAAAAGAGCAACACCGGTGGCTGAGTGCAGGACCTAAGATCAGAAGAATGGCGATTCTGCTGCTCTCCTGAGAAGGCCCGAGAGATGGTGCTCACGCCTGCAAGTGGGCTTCCAAAGTGGGTTGGCTGGCGCAGCCACAATCATTGCCTGGATTTTTGGGTCCAGATTTGAAAGCAATGGAAACATGCCCATCAACTGGAATTTGGGACTTCTGGCAAATTCAGGCCCTTGAGAACAGAAGACGAGCCTTGCTGGATCAGGCCCGAGGTGTCCTGTTCCCCCGGTGGCCTACTGGGTGCCTCTGAGAAGTCCGCAAGCAAGAGATGAAGGCAGATCCCTCTTCCGCCATGGCTCCTCTGCAGCTGGGATTCAGAGGTAGACTGCTCTGGACCCGGAGGTTCTGTCCAGACAAGTAGCCTGCCAGAGGCTTGGCCCCCCCCGCCCCATGACTTTGTCTGACCCCCTTTTAAAGCCCCCCCCCCGGCCGATGCACCTTGCAGGTTGTGCTGCTTTGAGGACACGCTAGACTGGCTCCGGGAGTGTGCAGGCGGCAGCCCCCCTGCTCCTTGGGCAACGGGGAAGGGGGCTGCAGCTGAGGGGTGGCAGCGGCAGCATCTCCAGGCAGGGCTGGGCAAGACACTGAGGCCCGTCAGAGGCAGCCCTGCTCCTGGCCCGAGAGGGGCTTGCTCAGTGCCGCTCCTGGCCGCCCAGCTGGCTGCTGTGGCCCGGGGGGCCTCTCTCTGCACAGCTCTGGCGGCCGCTGCTGCTCCCGCTGCGCCTCTTCCTCGGGGAGGTGGGTCGGGGCGCCTGGAGCACGGCCAGCGTGTGTTCTGCAGGGGATTGCCCTGGGAGCGTGTCCCGGAGCTCCAGTCAGCGCCATCGGCCGGCCCAGGTTGCCATCTAGGGTTACCCAGGCAGGCCGTATCACACCCCCACACAGCGCCCATATTGAAACACTGGCCCCGCCTGCCATACTGCTCCCGGTCCAATTCATGGCCTTCCTAGTCCGTCATGCTCTGGGTCCTCCTGGAGATCTGAGAGTCTGCCTGCTGCCCAGGGAACCTCTCTCCACTGGACAAGGTCATCTGGGGGAGGCAGCTGCTGTGCAGGCCCCTCCCCCAGCTAGGCCGTTGTGCACGCAGGACAGGGCCTTCTCCGCTCTTGCCCCCAGGGTCTGGGATGCACACAATGGCCTCCTTTCTGCAAGGGCCTGAAGGCCTTTCTGCTTCAGACAGGCCTCTGAGTAGGAGAGTGGCTTAGACTCGCTCTTTTGGTCATGATTTAATGCTGGACTGCTCATTGGGTTTCAGTGCTGGGTTTTATTGTATTTTTTTCCCCCATCGTATTTTTGCATTGTGTACTGCCTTGAGGCTGTTTGGCAAGTTTGTTTCTTATATCTATAAACTGTCCAACACACAAATCCCGAAATGGTGTACAATGATGGAAAAACAACAAAACAAAACACAACTAAAACAGCTCCCCCAAATGGAATGGCATTGGATGGGCTGCTGTGATGTCATGGCAAAGTCCCAAGACCATTATTTGACTGGCTTGTGTGAGTGACTCCCGGGGAAGTTGCCTGAAGGCCGTTTCCTACTCCTGGGGCAATAGCTATCCGCTCACTCCAGGTCTCCTCCTCCTCCTCATGTTCAGACCAATCCTTCCACTTGCTTTGCTAAGCGTAGCCCAACTCGCTTTATTGGACTGAAACCCGACAGCAAGGCCGCCGAAGGAGTCCCGTGCACAGCCTCCGCCAGGCCCCTCCCTGCTCCTGCCTCGCCTGGCCCTGCCCGGAACGCTCCGCACTGTTTCCAGACATTGCCTCCGGCGGGGGGGGGCGGGGAGCAGGGGGCAGCAAAGGCCCCCCAGCGTGCTGCTGCTCACCCCAGGAGTGGCCGGTGCGGGCACCAGCGGAGGGGCGGCGAGAGGCACCTTGGAGAGGAAGTGGAGGGGTGCTGACCTCCGCCTCGCCGCACCTGGACGCGCTGCTCGGAGAAGCAGCCTGCCGCCCAGCTCCCCCTGCAGCGGGGGAACTGCCTCCGCCACTCACTCACCTGGCTTCCACAGAGCCGATCCCCCGCCCGCGGCCAGGTGAGTGGCGGAGGCAGTTCCCCCGCTGCAGGGGGAGCTGGGCGGGAGGCTGCTTCTCCGAGCAGCGCGTCCAGGTGTGGCGAGGCGGAGGTCAGCACCCCTCCACTTCCTCTCCAAGGTGCCTCTCGCCACCCCTCCACCGGCGCCCGCACCGGCCACTCCTGGCTCACACCCAATCTGGTGCTGCCATCTTGAACACAAGCAGCAACTCCATAGGAATGGGGCCGCCTTCCTTCGCCTGGCAAGCATAAATGGTGGAAGAAGCAGCCGCAGACACACACACACACACACACACACACACACAGAGATTGTGAATACCTCCCCCCCCCGTGCAAGAAAATCCTTCGGGAAGGCATCCATTCAGGACACTTGATCTTCTGAAGCCAAATTCAAATCCTGCTTCTTATTCCTAAAATCTCTGATTTTGAAATAGCTTCCCATTGTTTTATTTAACATATTCATATACTGCCCAAAACCCATGTCTCTGGGCAGTTTACAATGAAACAATACAAATTAAAACAAAACATTACAAGATTAAAATAATTTAAAATTTAACACCATGTTGTGAATGGGAAGCCTGATTAAAAGCCTGGGTGAACAAATGCATCTTGACTGCCTTCTTTAAAGTTGTCAGAGATGGGGAGGCTCCTATTTCAGCAGGGAGTGTGTTCCAAAGCCCAGGGGTAGCAGCAGAGAAGACCCGTCCCCAAGTAGCCCCCAGACGAGCCGGTGGCAACTGCAGACGGACCTCTCCAGATGATCTCAGTGGGCGGTGGGGTTCATGGCGAAGAAGGCGTTCCCTTCAATACCCAGGGCCCGAGCTGTTTAGGGCTTGATAGGTTATTACCAGCACCTTTTATTTTGCCTAGAAACTTAGCAGTAGTTTGCAGCAGCGTAGAAAGCACGGAGCCATTTGTCAGCAGGGCCTGAAGGCGGAAGGGGCGCCTGCCCCAGTGGCCCCCCCCCCACCGCCGTCTTCTTTCCCTAGTGGCTGGGGTCCAAATGGCAGTGCGATTTGCAGCTAGAAGGGGACCCCTGAAGGGCTCAGCTGGGGCCAGAGCAAGCCCCTGAGACGTTGCCTCAGGCTAAATCAGGAGCAGGGAGGTGCATAGGCCCAAATGGCAAGGACTGGGCCTGGGTGCGAGTCCTGCTTCAGCTGAGGCACATCATGCTCAACCCACACCTTACAAAGCGTCCCATGAGTCCTTCCCACAGGGAGCTGGATGGGGCTGGTGGGGCAGAGTGCTGGGCACCTAATAGTGTAAGATGGAGTGGGGGGCACTTAGTTGTGACTACCAATAAGTGGGTCCAAACCAGAGGGCAAATCACCAGCCTGTGGTTTTCTCCAGTCTATAAAGTGGTTTACTTGTCTCAGCCAAAATCTCCATCCTTCGCACCAGCACTTGGCAGCTGGGTATTTCGTGCTGAATTCGGCCCCTTGGTTGGCTGCGGCCAGGAATCCTGCCCTTCGCCGGCAGGCGGCACCTGTGGAGTTGAGCACCCCTTCAGAATCCCACCAGGAGGCATTGCCTGCCCCCCCCCCCCAGTTGGCTTTCCTCTCACAGATGGGCACCGGCGATGCTGCTGCGGGCTGCCCTTCCCCCTCTGCTGGCATTTCCAGTTGTCTCTCAGCTTAGCATTCGTTTCCCCTCCTCCTCCTGCTCCTCCTGCTCCTCCGCTTCCCAGCTCCTGGGGGGAAATCCCCAACTCCAGCTTTTAGGATTCTCTACTGCCAGTATGGTGGGGGTGGCGGCAGGGAGACCCTCCTACCCTTACTCAGCAGCTTCCTTGGGTCATTCCTCTGCGCTTGTTTGCTCTACGCCAATGCAGCTTGGGGCACACACAGGCCTGGATAAATGGCCTTTCATCTTGCAGCTTCCGCTCCATAGCCTGGCAGAGAGCATTTTCTCAGTTCGGAGACTGCCACTTTGCATTCTGTTGCCTGATACAGGCAAGGTGCATGGAGGAGTGTGGTGGGAGGGGTGCTATGTGACTGGGGAGAAGTTTAGAGGTTGCTGTAATCATCGCCTATAAGTTGTGCCTTGCTAATGCTGTGGGTCAATGAATGATTAGACAAAGCATTTTGCCCCCAAACAAGCTGTTGCTCATATGGTGTCAGACACGGGACTCTTCACCCACTTCCCCATCCTGGAGGTGAAACCGGCCACTCAAGCTAAACTGAGGCCAGGGTGGGTTGTGGCGTGCATGGCCAAGAAAGAAGGGGGCAGAGAGCCGTGGGGCACGTCTTCCCCCATTACCGAGCTGCCCCCTCTCCCGCAACAGACATTAGTCTCCAAGTGCAACAGTGGCCGGGGCCGTCCTTGGGGCAGGGCAAGTAGGGCGGCTGCCCCAGGCCCAGCTCCTTCAGCCCCCATTGAAACTACCTGGAAGGGGGACCTGCACCGGCCTCCAGTTGGCCCCAGGCCCTGCACCCCGCCAGAGCCCTCCAAGGACAGCCCTGAGAGCAGCACCCCAGACTTCCAGATGGACTTCGAGGAGAAATCCAGCCTCCTCCCAGCCTCTCCTCCCCATCCAGCTAATCTCCTTGGGAGCAGGTCTCTCTCCATCCCTCAACTGTGTGACTGTTTCCGCTAACTTGAAATACTTGGATTAGTCCCATGCTGTGCAAATTCCCCAGGAACATTAGGGAGAAAATCATGTTTTTCTTTTGTGGATGCTGTTGTTCTTAAGACATGTTTAAATATTCATGGCCAGAACATCTATCAGTTTAAGCTTCAGACTTTGAAATGGTTTCTGGTGGTTAATATGCCTTTCACTTTGAATCAGCTGGCAAAATCTAATAAAAAAATCTAAAGGTAAAATGACAGGGGAAAATGAAGATTTATGTCACCGCATCACTTCGGAAAGAGACTTGCTTCTGCTGGGAAACGTTTCCTATTTGTTTTCAAAAGTAATTAACATTCACGTGCCGGAAAGATTACAAAGAGACGAATCGGCTCCCCAGATTAGATTAATTGTCAGCACGCTCTTGAATCTCAAACAATTCCCTCAAACTCTGATCCGAAATTGCCAAGCTGAGTGACATTTCAGGAAGACAGAAAAGCTCCCTCCACAGCAGCCCTTCCAGGGAGCCAAGATTCCTCTTCGCAGGGCAGGCAGCCAGGCCAGACCATCATCCCGTCTCGCCTTCCCAGGGATCTTCCCCAGCTTCTCCCAATGACCAGAAGGCCAAGGAGAGACCACTTCTCATGGGGAACCTGGCCGAGAACTCAGATTTGATTGCACCAAGCAGAGGAGCCACTTGACTTCCCCAGAATCAGACTCTTGGTTTCTCTAGGGAGTTGCCCTCAGAGGCCCCCGATCAGCTCCGCTGCCCAACCGCTCAGCACTGGCATGTTCTACAGGCAAAGCTGGTTTTCCCAGTTCCCACGATGGAGGCCCCTCTGTTTGGTCCAGCAAGCCAGACCGTGCCTCCCCTGCCAGAAGGGCATCTCATCTGCTAACGCACCCTTCCACTGCTCCACTATAGGCTGTTGTCCAGTAAACCCTGCCTCTCATTCTGGACTGGACCAGAAGGATCTGATTCTCCAGGGGTTTCTTCCTCACCCTCCAAGCAGTCACTCTAACTGAGGCCTAGTCCTCCCTCAAGCCTGACTATCACCACACAATCCCTTTCCCTTTCACCAGCAGGCCCTGGCAGGAATTGCTACCCTGAATTCCTCTGGGGCAAGCCCAACCTCGTGGCAGGCTGTTAAGAGAGCAGCCTGTCGGGGGCTCCCAGCAGGACCCTGACATGTGGTTTGGAACTCCAGGCCTGTAGTTTCCATTCTGACTAGCTGAACGTGTGGGATTGCGGGCTCACCATTGGTCTACATGGGCTAACTACCAAGGTTAAGTTGCTTCGCTGTTGACACCCCTCTGATAGCTTGAAAATGTGGATGATCTGAAAGCTCTAGTAATGAAAGTCAAGGAGCACAGTGAAAAAATGTAAAGAAAGACTAATGTAAAGAATGTCAAGAAGACTAAACTAATGACAATGGGTACAGCAACCAGCTTCAGAATTGATAATGAAGACATTGAAGTCGTGAACAGCTTCTGCCTTTTAGGATCAACCATCAACAGCAAAGGATCTAGCAGCAGTCAAGAAATACGCCACAGACTAGCACTTGATAGGGTTGCAATGAAAGCCTTGGAAAAGACATTCAGATGCTGTGACAATTAGAATCATTCGGATGATGGTTTTTCCCGTGACACTCTATGGATGCAAAAGTTGGACTTTGAAGACACGAGATAGAAAAAGTATTGATGCTTTTGAACTTTGGTGCTAGAGAAGACTTTTGAGGATACCATGGACAGCCAGGAAAACAAACAAATGGATCATGGAACAAATCAATCCAGAATTTTCACTCAAGGCATAAATGACCAGGCTCAAACTATCATACTTTGGACACACCATAAGAAAATCCAGCTCCCTTGAGAAGTCCATAATGCTGGGAAAAGTTGAAGGAAAGAGAAGAAGAGGATGACCAGCCGCAGCAATTACGACAGCAATGAATGCACCACTGAGAGACCTGAAAGGCCAAGTTGAAGACAGATAATCCTGGAGAGAATCTATCTATGTGGTCGCTCGAAGTCAACACCGACTGGATGGCACTTAATCAGTCAATCATTTGTTCTCAACCTGCTGTTCCTCCTCAGCTCCAGTGAGTCCCACCATTGCAGCTGCAGATCTGGTGGAACAGAAATGCCCTCCCAAGATCCAGGGACCAGGATTTGCCAGCCAGACCTGTGCCAAGAGGCTGTCCGCAGGTGTTTGCCTGGAGATTTCGCTGAATGTTGGATATGCTTTTCATTTTCATTATGCTGATCTTTCCCTGGCCTATGCAGCTAGGAGATGTCTCTCTCTCTCTCTCTCTCTCTCTCTCTCTCTCTCTCTCTCTCTCTCTATATATATATATATATATATATATATATATTTGACACATTGGTTTACCACCCAAAACATACATCTCTGGGTAGTTTACAATACAAATTAAAACAAAATTAAAATGTTAGCACATTAAAATAATTTAAATTTAACACAATGTTTAAAAACTATTAAAAACTGTGCATCTAATTAAAAGCCTGGGTGAACAGATGTGTCTTTATTGCCCTTTAAAAAGGCACTTTTAGCATGTCATGCTAAAAGTTGACATGCTAAATAATTTGACAGATTAAGGGTTCCCAAGACCCTTCCTCAGTTGCATGAATTTCAGTTCATCCCCCTGCCTCCAAAATATAGAAAAGTATAATTTTTATAGAAGTACAGAAATGATCCACCAGGGCATTTTTCACACAGCAGGCTTTATCACGAGTTGACTGCGAGGCTTTACTGCAAATTCAAAGTTGCCAAAAAAAACCCAACCCAACGCAAAAAGTGGATTATTTTACCCTGGAGTGTTTCCACACAGGGCTGTTACCACAAATCTCCTTTGGAAGAGAGTGTGTCTATTCACACACCAGCCAAACTTACCCCCAAGTCATAGGAACATACGAAAGCTGCCATATACTGAGTCAGACCCTTGGTCCATCTAGCTCAGTATTGTCTACACAGACTGGCAACGGCTTCTCCAAGGTTCTTGGACTTGATCTCAAAGTCAATCTGAGATCTTTGGAAGCACCTCATACACGGATCGGGCTTTGTCTTCCAAATTCTAGCTTATCTCGATGTATTTCCGCTTTTAAAAAATCCTGGTTTTAAGCAGGTTTTCTTGAAAACCCCGGGGCAAATAGAGAGAGGTGCTGACATAGAGTCATTAACGTAAGAGCTGTCTTGCCTAGCTGTGAAGAGTGGGGAAACCAGTTTTCAGGAAGCAAACCCTTTGAAAGTTGTAGTTACAAAATCTCTATGTTCAAGTTGACTTTTCTGAACAATATTCGTCAGCTTGCTTAAGGTTTTTGCTGGTTAAAAAAGAGGTGTTACCAACAAACTGATGCAAAGCACACCACGCACGCAGGTGTGCAGAGGCACCCTTCCCCCTGGACTTTGGGGCCCAAGTCCAGGGCCTCCTCCAGACTCCCTGGGGGGCCCCCAATCCTCTTTCACCTGTCCTGGGCGGTGCGGTTTGTGCCCTCAAGAACCTACAGTGTTAAAAAAATGATGCTTAGCTTGCAGCGGGAGGTGGGGGGGCCTCCAAAGGCCTTTAGGTTCACGGAGACATGGGAGGTGAACCTGCTCAAAAAGGAGACCCGAGAGCAGAGGGGAGGGGCTGCTTCCCTCATGCCCCCGAGTCCTTCGAAGTGGCTTTGGTCATCATATGCCCTGAGAGCTGGAGGCTTGTATGGGAAATGCTCTGGGGTGTAAATCAGGCTATGCTCTAACGCGCAGTCAAAAACCCACATTGTGTGTGAAGTGCTCCTCAATAGCTCACAGGGACTTCAGGGTAAATCTGGCCGATATGTGGGCGCACCCCCTCCATTCCGGAGGAGATGGGAGCTAAAAGCCCTGTGTGGAAAACACCTGGAGCTGTTCTTGCAGAAGAAGCCCCATGGCGAAGGAGAGGAGATTCCCCTCAGTGGGGGTTCGGCTGAGGAACAAAGGCAGACTGAGAGCCACAAGGAGGAGGCCCAGAGAGCTGACTGCACAGAGGCAGACAAGGTCCCTGGAAAGCGGACCGCTCCGTGGTGGGCAGGGGGCTTCACTGGGGGGGGGGCATGCTGCAGGGGTGTAGGGAGGATGGGCAGGCGCCACCTGGGTTTTTCTGTGGGGAGTTCTTGTCTAATTAAGGTGCTCATCTCACAGATGTAAAGCCTGGGAAGCACTGCATTTCCCCCCTTGGGATTTTGTTTTCAAATGCTCCGCCAGCTTTAATCTCGAGAACAGAGCCAAGAAGAAATAACTGACCACAAAACAGGGGATGAGACATCTCTGGAGCTGAAGGCAAGACAGTTGTGCATTGAATGGGGGCAGCTCGAAGTGGGCAGGGCGGGGGGCGCGGTTTCCAGGGACTGTCGACTCTGCCTAAGCGATGCTGGCATGTCCCAAGCAAAAGGAAAGGGACTCCAGGCAGAGGGTGGCAGGATGCGGGCCATGAACAGGAGCTGAGGGCAGAGGGCAGAGGGAGGTTTGGGCCATTGGTGTCTCCCTGGTGTGGATTTCCAGTTGTGAGCCCTTTGGGGACAGAGGACCACTGCCTTGTCCCTTTTGCGAGGCACTTGGAGAACTTTCCCTGTCGCGATGTGGCGTATCAGTATATCAGTGGTAGCAGCAGCAGCAAAGTGCCTGACCAATGAAACTCGTATGCCCACCAATCAGAGTCTGAGTAGCCGAGTTCATCAGCCACAGGACAGGCAGGACATCAAAGCCAAGGGAGCCCATCTGGTCCAACCTGCTCCTTCGCACACTGGCCAAGTCGGAGCCCCAGGGAGAAGCCTCCCAGCAAAGCATACAGGAAAGAGCCCCTGCCCACTGCCCAGCAACTGGTATTCAGCAGCACGCTTCCCTTGAACATGGAGGTGCCACGTGCCATCATGGCCACCAGTCAGGGCCAGCCTAAAGCCCCCCCCTCCCCAGTATCTGCAGTGGCGCAGCCAGAGCACACGTGCGCGCACACACACACAGACACCAGCAGTGCACAGAGTCTGCTGCTTGCTGCATGCTCCCCCCTCACAGCAGCAAACACCCCCCCGCCCCACCCCAGCCACGGTGCTTCTCTTCCTGCTTGGGGAGGGGGTGATTGAGGGGAGCAGGAGGGCAGAATGTTGCCGCCCCCCAACCCCCCTCCTCTCCAGGCTTGAAAGGGACACGCCCTGCTTCTCATTACAATTGCGCGGTAGCTCAGGCAATAATAGAAATACAACACAAACAGACAATAAAAAACAATTTCAGCACAAAACCCAAATATTAAAAAAGCTAAAAGGTTTCAAATGAAAACCATTCCCTAAGGAGCAGCAGTAGCCCCAGCCAGCTGGACCGAGTCTCAGGGGCGTAACTATAACAGGGCAAGGAGAGACAGTTGTCTGGGGGCCCACTGCTTTTTGGGGGGGGGCCTGAGATGCAAGTCATATAACTGACTCCCCCAGCCGCGCACCTGCCCAGGTTAGGGTTACAGTCTGCAATCAGGCTCTGTACCGGAGGACTGGAAGGTAGCAAATGTAACACCGATTTTCAAAAAGGGATCCAGGGGCGATCCGGGAAACTACAGGCCAGTTAGTCTAACGTCCGTTCCAGGCAAACTGGTGGAAAGCATCCTCAAGGATAAAATTTTAATGCACATAAAAGAACAGGCCCTGCTGGGAGAGAACCAGCATGGCTTCTGCAAAGGTAAATCTTGCCTGACCAACCTTTTGGACTTCTTTGAGAGTGTCAACGAGTGTGTGGATCAAGGTGATCCAGTTGACATAGTCTACCTGGACTTCCAAAAAGCTTTCAACAAAGTTCCTCATCAAAGACTCCTGAGAAAACTTAGCAGTCATGGGATAAGTGGACAAGTTCATGTGTGGATTGCTAACTGGTTGAAGGACAGGAAACAGAGGGTAGGGATAAATGGAGAATTTTCACAATGGAACGAAGTAAGAAGTGTAGTCCCCCAAGGATATCTACTGGGACCAGTGCTTTTTAATGTATTCATAATTTATTCATAAATGATAAGAAAGCTAGCAGTGGAGGGGGAACTTTCCAGTGTATTGCACAGAGTGCCACATGTACGACTATTTGCCCCATGGGCAGAAGTCATGGGTATGTGCTCGGTGCAAGGAGCTCCTGGCTCTCAGGGAACAAATCCGTTCCCTCGAGACCAAGGTGGCAGATCTGGAGAAGCTCAGAGAGACAGAGAGGCATGTGGACGAGACCTTCAGGGACGTGGTAGAGGCATCCCACTCCAGGGCTGGTAGCTCCTCTGCTGTCAGGCAGAATGAAGGTCTTGGGCGAGGAGGACATCGGTCTGAGGAAGAGGGAAATGCTCCTTTAGAAAGGACCCCTTCCGTGGATGATGAGCCCATATCCTCTCGCACAGGGGATACGCCTCCGAGGAGTGGGGGCCTCCTTGTAATGGGTGATTTGATCATTAGAGGTATAGGGAGATGGGCTTGTGGCCCACGTTTTGACCGCACGGTGACTTGCCTGCCTGGTGCGAAGGTGGCGGACATCACACAGTGTCTAGATAGGCTGTTAGGCAGTGCTGGGAAGGAGATAGCTGTCGTGGTGCACGTCGGCACCAACGATGTGGGGAAATGTAGTTGGGAGGTCCTGAAGCCAAATTTAGGCTGATAGGTAGCATTTTGAAATCCAGGACCCCCAAGGTAGCATTCTCAGAAATGCTACCTGTTCCACGCGCAAGTACAGTGAGACAGGCAGAGCTGAGGGGTGTCAATGCGTGGATGAGACACTGGTGCTGGGAGGAAGGGTTTAGATTTGTTAGGCACTGGGATACATTTTGGTGCACACAAGGCCTGTACAAGTTCTCAAAGAGGCTTATACAGAAAATGATGCCTCTCAATACCTCTTGCAGGCGAGCAACAACAGGAGAGCTGGTGGGCAACTCGTTGAAAGTGTCAACTCCATGTGCGGCAGCTATGAACAAGGCCAATTCCATGCTAAGGATAATTAGGAAGTGGGTTGGCAATAAAACTGTTAATATTAGCATATATTAGCTTAATTATTTAATATTAGCAATATTAGCATGCCCTTATACAAATCTATGGTGCAGCCACATCTGGAGTACTGCATACAGTTTTGGTCACTGACTGTATCTTAAAAAGGATATTATAGAACTGTAAAAGGTGTGGAAGAGGGCAACCAAGATGATCACGGGCCTGGAGCAGCTTCCTTATGGGGATAGGCTACAGCATCTGGGACGCTTTAATTTGGAAAAGAGGCAACTAAGGGGAGACATGATCGAGGTCTATAAAACTATGCATGGAGTGGAGAGAATGGACGGAGAGAAGTTTTTCTTCTTCTCTTACAACACTAGAGCCAGGGGTCACCCCATGAAATGGAAGGTTGGGGAATTTAGAAATGACAAAAGGAAGTACTTTTTCACATGCCACATAATTAATCTATGGGATTCTCTGCCATAAGATGTCACATAATACTGCTAATATTATTAAACATCTATTAGATGTGGTGACTGCCAACAGCCTGGATGGCTTTAAGAGGAGTTTAGATAAATTCATGGAGGACAGGTCTATCAATGGCTACTAGTCTGGTGGCCGTGGGCCACCTCCAGCCTCAGAGCCAAGGTGTCTCTCAATACCAGTTGCAGAGGAGCAACAGCAGGAGAGAGGGCATGCCCTCATTACCTCTTGCCTGTGGGATCCTCTGGGGCATCTGGTGGACCACTATGTGAAACAGGAGGCTGGGCTTCCTTGGGCCTGATCCAGCAGGGCTGTTCTTATGTTCTTCTGGACCAAATGCTGGAATTTACGGCAGGGATTTGTGCCTCTCTGCGTGTGACCACAGAAAGAGGAGCTTGTGGGGACAGGGTAAGATACCTCTAACTGCCCCCCCCCCCGCCGCCACCACCACACACACAATTCTGTTCCAGTAAAACTCAGAGCCTTTTCCCTGAAGGTGCATTAAAGAAAGAATACGTCTACATCTCCTTTGAAAGAGAGAGAGTCTCAAACACAACCCCAGCCTCTAATAAAATAATATCTCATCAGCAGTGGTGTCCTGTAATCGCACTTATTTATCTCAGCACATCAAAGGGTGCCAATACGTACATAAAATAGGAATATTAGTCTATGATATAATAAATTAGGTGTCCGCGGGACATTGCTTCTGTGTGTCACATATATTCCAGGAGCAGTGTTATTGTCGTGACACATTTACTGGAGTTTAACTCTAATAAACTGTAGTTTATGATTGTGATCTGAATATTTGGTACCATTTTACTGTAGTCAAGCCCTGGTTTGTCTCAACATCTATCTAGAGCCTGTATTAGGATTTATCCTGGAACATTTGTTCATTTACAGAGGGGATGGTGACTTCAAGATCAGAGTACAAGGGCGATAATACGAGGAACTGAAACCAGAGAGGCGGGGGGGGGGGCGGTATCTTCTGTGCAGAGGTGATATTCTTTCTTTCTTTCTTCCCTTTCCCGTCAATAGCTTCTCTTGGTGTTACTTGCAAGTTCAGAAAAATGAAATCCAGAGCACTGGGAGGGATCTTTCTAAGTGGAGCGCTTTGACAGGAGGCTCTGCGGTGTGGAGTTTATATAGGAAGCAGCTTTATGCGGAGTCGGCCTTGACCCAGAAGGACGTCGAGACGGAGGAAGCTGCCGGATTCCTCGCCTCTCTCTCCGCAGGGGGTCTGGGCTGAGTGGCAGTGGCTCTCCCAGGTTCCAAGCAGGGGTCCCTCCGAGCCCTGCCTGGAGATGCTCCCAGGGATGGAGCCCCAGACCTGCTGCATGCCAAGCAGAGGCTCTTCCCCTGAGCTCACCCTGGAGGAGCTGGGCAAGGAGCAGGAGGGGGCTCCAGCCAGTCTCCCACACTGACCTTTCTCGATGCCATTGGTGCTCGGAGCGAGGTCTTCTGGTCATGCCCGGGAACCATTCTGCTTTTGCTCTGCCCATTCTGGTTTCTCATGCTCTGGGTTATGGGAGGGAGAGAAGGGGTATCATCCGAACCTTTGGAGAGCCAGGAGAACAGGGCTTCCCTTCAGCAGACAGACCCCACCTCCTCCCAGCTGCAGAGCGAGAGCGGTTTGCCTTGGGACTTGGGGCATTTGATGTCAAGGGGTGGGACTCGGTTATAATATTACCGCGGGAGACTCATTCCTGATCCTGAAAGAAGGGCGCATTTTCCTGGCATATCTGAGCTCGTTACGGCACACTCGGCACTGTCAGGCTTCACCTTGACGGGGTCCTTGGGAAACTGCTGACTCCTCTCAGTGAGGCCCGTGCAAGCACCAGATGAGGGAAAGCTCTACCTCACGGAACTGAAACATGCACACGGATGGGCACCGTGCAGGAACCCGCTTCCTGAGCCAAGCTGTGCTTGTGTTGCTGTGGCTCGGGACTGCCTTGACTCATTTGACGGGCATCGGAGCGATTCGGGAGAGCTGAGCACCTCGGCAGTCCGGGAGCGAGCAGCATTGGAGTGCAGCTGCCAGGGGGTGGAGAGCAGCCTCGAGGGAACTGGGGCCATGCCAGGAGCCACGGAGGAGACGCTGGGGTGACTCTCAGGGGCCCATGGAATTAGCAGTTGGGTGACCTGGCCCGGGCAATGGGGACCTGCCTTTCTCCCCCCGGCTCTTCTAGACAAAGCCCTCACACCAGTCAGCAAAAGCCACACGGCTCTACCAGGAGGAGGAGGAGGAGGAGGAGGGGACTAGCCCAAGGGGCTTGCTCAGATTTTTACCTTGATAGAAAGGGGACTTGGTCTTCCCCAAGGGATTGCACCCTCGCACAGCCTAGTGGGCACAGCACGTGGCCCAGCATTTCCACTGACCCGGGAGAAGTGACCCTAATGGAAGTCACTCATGAAAAATGACGACTTAAAATGGCAGGAGTGCATATGCTGGTGACCTCCAGGCTTGAATACCGTGATGCACCCTCCATGGGGCTGGCTCAGAAATCACAAGGGTACAGAATGCGGCAGCCAGGTTGGTCTCTGGGACAACACAAAGGCCAAATTAGGATGTGATGCAAAACTGGAGTTAAACGGGGCCGAGATTGGAACTCCATTACATCCAAATTTGTGCAACCGCAAAAGGTTTGCCGACGGGACCTGAGGTTTGGCCCCCGAAGCATTACATCCAAACCAGGATGCCGCCCTAACCACGGTCTTGTGCCAGTTCTGGGACATGGTGGCTCGATGCAGGCCGTGGCACTCGATGGCCGCCTCTCCGCCCAAGCGCCATGGCCCCTCCCGCCTCCTTCCTCTTCCCCAATCTGCCTGGCAACATGATGCGCTTGGAGTTCTTAAAGATTTGCCAGATTTGAGGGGGTGGGGGATAAAGGCAGGAACGGCGAACAGTGGGGAGCTAGTCCCTCATGCAGCTGCACAACACCACAGGGCCCCCTCAAATCGATGGCGGCGCTCCACAAACATTCCTTTGTGCTTTTGTCCTAACACAACCCTGCCCTTCGCAGGACAATCCATGCCATTGCCCTGCCCATGCCCTGCATAGGTGGGCTGGCGTAGGAAAGGTGTTGCCGGCCATACAGGTGTGCACCAACAGCCGTCACCATTGCCAGGGGCCCAGGCAGACAGAAGGTGGCGGGCGTGGGGTGCCAACGCACCCACAACTAGGGCTCTCTTCCCCAGAAGCAGAACCCGAGACTTTGCTGCTGTTAAGAGCCGGGGGGACCAGTGGCCCTGGCTGTGCTCTCTGCCTGCAGCATCTCCAAATGAGCTCGCTGCTGTCAAAGTGCTACCTGGCCAAAGTGCGGTGGCTGGATCCCAGCAGGCACCAGAAACACACACACACACGGGCTCACTCTACACTGCAGTGCATCTGGGCATTGGTGTAAAGACCGTGAGGCAGGGAGGAGGCCCCCTTCACCCAGGTGCCACACCACCCAGCATCCTCCCCTGGCATGAGCCTCACGCTCTTCAGGAGGCTGCTTATGAACTTGAGAGCCAATGGGGAGGCTTAGAGGAGGGGCTTGGGTCACAAGAGGCAGCTTGTCCTGCCCCAACAGTAGGGCGCCCATGTTGAGCCTGGGGCCCTCCCAGGCCGCCCTCAGCCATGCCTGTGCCCCTGCCTTCTTCCTCCCGATGAGCAGGCGATGGATGGCGCTGCCGGTATCTACTGCACTGCAGCTGCTCCTTTGTCCTGTGCGCTCTTGTGCTCTAGCTAGTGCCACGGCTGCAGGAGGTACCCTTGAGGGGGACCTGAGGGCATGAGGGCCCCGTCCCTGCACCAGGCCTTGGGCCGCCCTGGGGGAGCTGGCTGCCAGGCCACGCCCACACATGTCCCGCCCTGCACACGAGCAGGCAGCTGGTGGGTGCCCCTGACTGCCAGTCACGTGACCACAGGAGTTGAGTCGGGTAGCCCACGGCCTCTGGTGTCATGTGGGCTGCTCCAAACAGCCACGCAGCCCAGCAAAGACGCAGAGCCGGGGGTCTTCGTGGAACTGTGGACAAGCGACAGGGTGCAGGTCCAACGACGGAACCAGTTCTGCAAGGAGGCCCCTCCAGCGGGATCTCAGACCAGGTGGCACCATCGCGCACTGCCAGCCAATGCAAGGGGAGGCTGCAGCACCTCAGGAAAAAAGGCAAAGAGGTGTGATGAGCACACAGAACAAGCTCTCTGGCTAAAGGGGTCTTCCTCCTCCTCCTCCTTCCTCCTCCTCTCTGCCAGAGACCCAGGAGAGCTGCTGCCAGTCAGACAGGCAAGGCGGTGCTAGATGGGCTCCCGGCCCAAAGAAGCAGCAGCATCGAGGGCGGCCTTTGTCTTATGGCCGGCTGCTGTTCTTCGGAGGCTGAGGGAAAGTCAGCTCAGGTGAAATGGTTGGCCCAAGAGGGGAGGAGCTGGGAGGCCTTGCCAATGCTCAGCCTTCTGGGCGAACTGGCTGGCTGACTCATCGCAACAGTCCTGAAGGAGCCGCGCAGAGAGCACAGCGAGCAGGACTCTGTGGAAGGCTGGAAGGGGGACCCAAGCCAGCCTGCAAACTGCAAGAGGCCGGGAGTAGGAACGTGATGGACTTTGCTGGGAAACCAAGTCTCTGGATGGAACTGTGGAGAAGGAGCCATTTGCCAAGCCTCCTCCTGAATCGGTCTCTTGAGGATGCATCAACAAGGCGTGTGGACTATCAGCATTTCTGCAGGAAAAGCATGATGCGTTTGCAGATGATGCAGGCTTCTGTCCCACATTCTCTCATTCAATTATGATGGAATTTGTTTGATGCATTAATTGATGGGAATCATTTGTTTTACTGGTAGTTATGAGTGAGTTATTTTGACTGAATTGTTGGGGGGGGGGTTTGATTTGTCCTGCATTATGGTTATTCTGTCATTCCTATGGGTTGCAAATTGCCTTGTTGGAAAACTGGCATGCAACTGAAAAGTGACATCGAATGCCACACAGGGCAGCCCCTCTGGTGGGAGGGAGGGGGGGTCCCTGCCCAGATGGTTGTTCTAGGTATCTCTTTTGGGGTGTTTGTTTTTAGCTGCCCAACTAACTACAGGCACCTTCTTAATTTGCCTTTTTAATTGCAGGCACCATTCTAATCAATGGAATGATTTTAATTAATTGATTGCTTACTACTGCAGCCCTTTCTGCACCCCTAGGGAGCCCCTGCTGAGAGGGGCTTCTGGGTCTGGGTCAGCTCCCACCCACCCCCTGGAAGCTCCCCAGGCTCACTGCACTGCCCAGCCACCCCCCCGCCCACATACACACCTGTGCTGGTTGGGCAGTTAAAGGGCTCCCCCCACCACACTGCCCGGGACACTTGCCCCATGTCCTGATGCCTCCTGGTGGTCGTGGCCGGGGTTTCTGACATCAGAAATCCCCTTCGACTGATTTGCACAGCCCTATTTTGATGTATCTCTTTCTTTCATCTCTGTTAAACCCAGGAATAACTTCTTAGTCACTTTAGGAGTTCTGTTTTTAGATCCTATAGCTCTTAATCCCTTAAATGCCTGTTAGCTGTAGATTTAATCCAATCGCATCATTGTCTCTATTTTATGCCTAGAATTTAATTATTTGTTTTTAGCTTTGTTTACATCAGAAGTGGCACAGCGGGGAAATGCTTGACTAACAAGCAGAAGGTTGCCAGTTCGAATCCCCGCTGTTGCTATATCAGGCAGCAGCAATATAGGAAGATGGTGAAAGGCATCATCTCACGCTGTGTGGGAGGAGGCAATGATAACCCCCTCCTGTATTCCACCAAAAGAAAACCACAGGGCTCTGTGGGTGCCAGGAGTAGAAATCGACTTGGCAGCACACTTTACCTTTACATAAGAACACAAGAACAGCCCTGCTGGATCAGACCCAAGGCAGCCCGTCTAGTCCAGCATCCTTTCACCCAGTGGCCCACCAGATGCCTCTGAGAAGCCCACAGGCAAAAGGTACATGCATGCCCTCTCTCCTACTGTTGCTCCCCTGCAACTGGTATTATTTAGCAGCATCTTGCCTCAGAGGCTGGAGGTGGCCTGTAGCCGCCTGACTAGTAGCCATTGATAGACCTGTCCTCCATGACTTTGTCTAAGCCCCTTTTCAAGCCATCCAAGCTGGTGGCCATCACCACATCCTGTGGCAGAGAATTCCATAGATTAATTATGCAGCATGTGAAAAAGTACTTCCGTTTGTCGGTCCTAGATTTCCCAGCAATCAATTTCATGGGATGACCCCTGGTTCTAGTGTGATGGGAGAGGGAGAAGAATTTCTCTCTCTCCACTTTCTCCACCCCATGCATGATTTTATAGACCTCTACCATGTCTCCCCGCAGTCATCTTTTTTCTAAACTAAAGAGCCCCAGGTGTTGTAGCCTAGCCTCCTAAGGAAGTTGCTCCAGGCCCCTGATCATCTTGGTTGCCCTCTTCTGCACCTTTTCCAGTTCAGATCCATTATTGTGGATTTGAATAAGTTCCATGCTTTCTGGAGTGATTTGACCCTCTTGACTTTCCCTTTCAACTTCCTTTTTACCATTCCCCTCATTTTTTGAGAAGTTTCCTCTTCTGAAGTCCAGTGCTTCTGTGTTGGACTTCCTTGGCAATGCTCCACTCACATATAAGCTGAGTATGGTGACTGATCCCCAATGATTCTACAACTCTGACATCTTGCACCAGGTCCTGGGTGCCACTCAGGATTAAATCCAAGGTCGCCATCCTTCTGCTTGGTTCCGCAACCAAGTATTCTAAGGCACAGTCATTTAGCATGTCTAGAAATTTGGCCTCTCTGTCAAAACCCACATGTGAATTTGCCCAGTCTATGGGCAATTGACGTCACCCCTTATGACAGCTCTGTCTCTCTTTGATGACTCTCTGATTTGCTCCTCCAACTTCAGGTCACTCTCAGCATTTTGATCTGGAGGGCACATCTCTAGTAACACATTTCTGTTCAGTCTTCATATTGTCACCCATAATGATTCTGTGGAGGACTCTGGTCCTCCTAGGCATTCCTGCCAGGACACCCAACAAGATGCAGAATGGTTGTGAAACAAACCCAACCCTGGAAAAGTCTAGCCCTAACAAACTCGCCTTGTCCTTTCCCCCTTGTTTTCTTGTTGAGCGATTTACATTTACATTTTATATCCCGCTCTGCCTCCAAGGAGCCCAGAGTGATGTACTACATACTTAGGTTTCACCTCACAACAACCCTGTGAAGTAGGTTAGGCTGAGAGAGAGGTGACTGGCCCAGAGTCACCCAGCAAGTTTCATGGCTGAGTGGGGATTTGAACTCGGGTCTCCCTGGTCCTAGTCCAGCACTCTAACCACTACACCATGCTGGCCCATTTATTTATATATTTGCTTGCTTGCTTAATGTCTTCTTTAAGAGAGAATCAAAGGTTTGCAGCCTTCCCTGGACTGAGCCTTGCCTTCAAGAGCTTCCATCCAAAATATTTTCTTGATTGAAATGATCTTATATATTTTATATACCAAATAATAATATTGATTTATTAAAATTAGCAGCTTGTGCTTTTCCTCAGTCCATTCTGACACACCAGTTAACTGTTAGTCAAAAGGTTTCTAAGCAGGTTGGGAAACACAAAGCAGCTGTGTGAGCAAATAGAAGTGGGACAGTGTCGAAACGCTGACCACGAAGAGTGCTCCACTCGTGGACAAAGAGCAGGAGCAGCAGCAGCAGCAGCATCAGTGGGGCTGCTCCCAACTAGCCCGTTTCCCATCTTCTGCTGTGGGCATCCTTGTCTTGAAGGAGAGAAAAATCCATTCCAAAGAAGTATCTCAAGGTCAAACAAGAAGGTGCAGAATCTAGTGGGAAGTTCTCCTGCAGACATGATTCCATGGCACTAACGGGGAGCGCATTTGACATTCATTCCAGTGGGGTGCACGAAAGAGAACTCCCTGCTGGACTTGGACTTAAATGTTTCGGCACCCAGCGCAGCCGCCTCCTTGCAAATGGCCTGGCCGGCTTGCTGCTTGATTAGGATGCAGCTGCACAGCTGGGAAGCCAGCATGATCCATGGGCAGATGACAGCATTTGTATGCACTGTGTCAACGGCCCATATATTGTGGTGTGTCATCTGTGGAATCGGTTTCAGCAGCGAGCTGGTAATGTTGCAAGAAGACCCAAGGCTGAGCCAGCTCGTTCAAAGAGCAGCCTGGCCAGAATGATGTGCCTTCCCCATCTCAGACCAGGAGGCAATGCGCTATACATGATTGGAAGAGAAAGAAAGGTTGACAGTGCCTCCCCCCGGCTCTCCCTGGATTGCTTAAGAGGTCAGGAGCCTCGGAGCCTCCCCCTCCCCCCCAACTACAAGTTCAAGCAATGCCGAAGCTTGAGACAGGGGTACCTGGGGTGGAGGGCAGTAGGGGGAAGTTCCCTGCCCTCCCAGACTGAGCCAGCCCCACTGAATTCAATGGGGCATACTCCCAGCTGTGGGTGTATAGGATTGCAGGCATCGCCCCCACCTGGAAGAAGTCCTGTGGCTCGAGATCCTGCCAAGCACAGCACTGGGTGGCAAAGACCCCAATGGGTCTCTCTCTGCCTGCAGAGCCCTGGAAAGGACTGGAGAGAGTCAGAATGGAGAGCCCAGCCCTTGGCCGAGTGTGAAAATACCCCGGTGAGCACCACATTTTCCAGGTGACCAAACGCCCGGCAGTTTTAATACAAGGGTTGCCCCAAAGTGCAAGCTCAGTGGGAGGAAATGGGTCCTGCTGGGATTGCTTCAGAATGCTTGTCCACGCTTTGTCCTGATAACCATCTGTATGCAATGCTGTGACTCTTTTCCTTGAATGATTTCAGTCTCAAAAAGATAACCAGCTGGTCCACACAATCCTCATCAGTGCAGGAGAAGCAGCAGGAGAGAGGGCCGAGACCCCAACAAGAGGCCCAGAGGAGGGCAGAGTGGGCGTGTGTGGGGGGGAGCGGGGCAGGGTGGGCATGGCCAGCCCACATCCTGTCCCCAGCCCCTGACCAGGGTGGGTGGGTGAAAAGCGTCCCTCCCCAACCACCACTCTCCCTCCTCCTCCTCCTCCCGGGTTGTTTGAGGTGACATGATGGCTGGTCTGGGGCATGCCCGGCTTCCCTGCCCTGGCCAGGTGCTCCTCCTATGCCGATGAGCATCCTGTGAGCCAGCCTAATGTGTTTTGTAAAAGGCCTGGATGTTCCTCAGTGGCTCTTTGGCTTTGGAATGCAGAATAGGGGAAGGGCTGGTCTTGTGGTCGTGAGCATGAAGGGTCCCCTTTGCAAAGCAGGGCCTGCCCTGGTTGCACTTGCATGGGAGACCCCGTGTCAGCACTGTAAGACATTCCCCTCAGGGGACAGAGCTGCTCTTGGAAGAGCATCTGCATGCTTTCGCACAGAAGGTTCCACATTCCCTCCCGGGCAGCATCTCCAAGATAGGGATGAGAGAGATTCCTGCCTGCAACCTCGGAGGAGCCGCTGCCAGTCTGTGTAGACGATACTGAGCGAGATGGACCAAGGGTCTGACTCAGTAGATGGCAGCTTCCTATGTTCCTATGGAGATGGACGAGGAGGCAGCTATGAGGTCTTCAGTGGGACGCTGGTTTATGATGGAATGGAGAGCTGTGAGTTGGTTGGACAAAAATCACCCTTGGAGTGTAGGTTGTCTTGTTGGGGAAACAATGTAGGACCACATAAATAAAGCTGGCCCATTCCAATCCGACGCCAGCACCCGTTGCACAACGGCCTGGCCCCTGCATGACTCTGAACAGAACACATTCATATGGTCCCCAGAAGAAGCAGAGGGCTGGGCTCTAGGGGAGCCTGAGAAGGAGCAGAGCTCAGGAGCTGCTGAAAGAGGAGCTGTAGTGGTCAGACTCCACTCCCCCTAAAGAGTTAACCAGAAGTGAAAACTGTCTTGATTGACAGATTGGTGAATTCCAGGGCTCAGCCAATCAACCCACCTGGGCTCAAGGCCCATCTACTCCAGCATCCTGTTTCACACTGTGGTCCACCAGATGCTGCTAGAAGCAACAGGCAGGAGCTGAGGCATGCCCTCTCTCCTGCTGTTACTCCCCTGCAACTGGTACTCAGAGGCATCCTGCCTTTGAGGCTGGAGGTGGCCTTTAGCCTACAGACTAGTAGCCGATGATAGACCTCTCCTCCATGATGTTATCCAAACCCCTCTTAAAGCCATCCAGGTTGTTGGCTGTCTGTTGCCACATCTTGTGGCAGAGAATTCCACAAGTTGATTATGCGTTGTGTGAAAAAATACTTCCATTAGCTGGTCCTAGATTTTCTGGTAATCAATTTCACGGGATGACCCCTGGTTCTAGTGTTTATGTGAGAGGGAGAAGAATTTCTCTCTATCCACTTTCTCCACTCCATGAATGATTTTATAGACTGCTATCATATCTCCCCGCAGTCGTCTTTTTTCTAAACTAAATAGCCCCAGATGTTATAGCCTTGCCTCATAAGAAAGGTGCTCTAGCCCCTTGATCATCTTGGTTGCCCTCTTCTGCACCTTTCCCAGTTCTACAATGTCCTCTTTTAGATGTGGTGACCAGAATTGTACACAGTACTCCAGGTGTGGGCGCACCATAGTTTTGTATAAGGGCATTATAATATTAGCCGTTTTATTTTCAAGCCCCTTCCTAATGATCCCTAGGATGGAATTGGCCTTTTTCACAGCTGCCGCACACTGAGTCAACACTTTCAACAAGCTTTCCACCATGACCCCAAGATCCCTCTCCTGGTCAGTCACCGACAGCTCAGATCCCATCAGCGTATACTTGAAGTTGGGGTTCTTCGTCCCAATGTGCATCACTTTACACTTGACGACACTGAACTGCATTTGCCATTTTGTCGCCCACTCCCCCAGTTTGGAGAGATACTTTTGGAGCTGCTCACAATC
The DNA here is from genome assembly GCF_027244095.1 of Hemicordylus capensis. Classification (NCBI taxonomy): domain Eukaryota; kingdom Metazoa; phylum Chordata; class Lepidosauria; order Squamata; family Cordylidae; genus Hemicordylus; species Hemicordylus capensis. The sequence continues at coordinate 798,389 of NC_069657.1, read as the reverse complement.
CGTTTTGGATTTCACTACCCGGAAGACTTTGGTATCATCTGCAAATCTGGCTGTGTCGCTGCTTACCCCTGCTTCTAGATCATTTATGAATAAATTAAACAGCACCGGTCCCAGTACAGATCCCTGGGGGACCCCACTTCTTACTTCCCTCCACTGTGAAAACTCTCCATTGATACCTACCCTCTGTTTCCTGTCTTTCAACCAGTTAGCAATCCACACATGTACTTGTCCCCTTATCCCATGACTGCTAAGTTTCCTCAGGAGTCTTTGATGAGAAACTTTATCGAAAGCTTTTTGGAATGCCAGGTATATTATGTAAACTGGATCACCTTGATCCACACACTTGCTGACACTCTCAAAGAACTCCAAAAGGTTTGTGAGGCAAGATTTACCTTTGCATAAGCCATGCTGGTTCTCCCTCAGAAGGGCCTGTTCTTCTATGTGCTTTACAATTTTATCCCTGAGGATGCTTTCCATCAATTTGCCTGGAACGGACGTTAAGCTAACCAGCCTGTAATTTCCCGGATCGCCCCTGGATCCCTTTTTGAAAATTGGTGTTACAGTTGCTACTTTCCAGTCCTCCGGTACAGAGCCCGATTGTAGGGATAAGTTATATATTTTAGCAAGGAGGTCAGCAATTTTACATTTGAGTTCATTGAGGACTCTAGCATGGATGCCATCCGGCCCTGGCAATATGTTAGTTTTCAGTTTTTCCAGACAGTTTAGTACATCATCATTGCTTGTCACTTCTATCTCACCCAGTTCTTTAGCCTCCATCCCCGAAAATCCTGTTTCAGGAACAGGTATATGCTCAGCATCCTCTGCTATGAAGACAGACAGAAAGAACTCATTTAGTGTTGGGACTTCTCTCTGGTAGAGAAACCCTTTTTCAATTATAGCAGAGTGCACAGAGGCACAACACAGCAGATTTAGTTAGGCATGCATGTACGCTGAGAGTAAAGTAACTTGGATCCAGTTCATAGTTTCAAATCAATATATAAGGCATTTATTAGAGAACTCCATTCTAGATAGGGAAGTGAGGAGTTAGGATCTCTAATCTATCCAGCCAGCTGGATGCAGAAGGATTCTGCATCTTCTCTGCACACATGGTGCAGGGAGAGGTGCTTGCTTGCATGTTGCAAGGAAGAAGGGACAGGAAGAGAAGGGAGGAAGGAAGTTAGTCCCCAAGAGTACCAATCTACATTTCAAAAGGGATAGTGTCAGAGCAGTAGAGAAGGGATGACCAAGGTCTTGACCCTCTAGCCCTCTGACTCACTAGTCTGTCCTCCACTGTCACTGAGACAAGAGACAATGCAGTCCTTAACTTCCAACACCCCCTCTCGATGTCTCGTGACTCAGTTCACAAGATTCATTTTCTCTCACAGCTTTTCAAAGCAGGGTCTTGGTAGTGGCTTAGTGAGTAGATCTGCAAGCATTTCATTTGTTGGGCAGTAGATCAGCTTGATTAGTCCATCCTTTTGCAGATTTCTCACTACATGGTACTTCACATCAATATGCTTGGTATGCCTCTTTACATCTTCTTGTTTGGAGAGTTGGATTCAGCTTTTGTTGTCTTCATACACTGGTATGGGCTGTGGTACATCTATACCTAGATCTTTCAGTAGTTGACACAGCCATTGTATCTTGTGACAGCCCTGTGCAGCTGATACATACTCTGCTTCAGTGGTTGATGATGCTGTTATGTCTTGCTTGGTACTTGACCTACTTATGGCTCCATCTCCATAGAAAATTATGTGACCGCTGGTGGATTTCCTTTCTGTTAGGTCTCCACCCCAGTCTGCATCTATGTATGCTTCTAGTTTTGGTTGACTGTTAGCTGGCAGCTTGAGCTTAAAGTGTGCAGTACCCTTTAGGTACCTAACAAGTCTCTTAATTGCATTCCAGTCCTTGACTGTTGGTGATGCAGTCTTTCTACAAAGTAAGCCAACTGCTGTACTAATATCTGGCCTAGTGAGTGTACTAATGTATAGAAGCTTACCCAATGCTTCACGATATCTATGGTTGTCAGATAGTGGTTCAGTTTGATCTTCTTGCTTTATGTAGTTCACTTCCATTGGAGTTGCTGTAGGATTCGCATCTTCCAGTCTGAGCAGGTTTATCAAGTCTAATTTTCTGTTCTTGGTTGATGAGGAAACTTCCATCTTTCTCTCTTTGTACTTGAATGCCCAAGTAGAGTGCAATGTTGCCAAGTTGCTTGACTTCCACATCTCTGTTCAGATGATGCATTATTTCCTTGCTGTCATCTGGATTCTCATAGGCAAGAATCAAATCATCAACAAATGCCAAAATATAAGTCCACTTGCCATCTGTGAATTTTGTGTACAGGCAGGGATCCGCTTTACTTCTTTTGAAGTTTGCTTGAAGCAGCATATCATTTAGTTTTGTGTTCCATGCTCTGGCAGCCTGTTTTAAACCATAAATGCTCTTTTGCAGTTTGCATACATAGTCCTCTTTGCCTTTCTCTAAGAAACCTGGTGGTTGTTGCATGTAAATGTCCTCTTCTAGTTCGCCATGCAAGAATGCAGTTTTCATGTCTAGGTGTTCAACATGCATTCCTCTGCTAGCAGCAATACTTAACAGAGTCCTTACTGTGGTGTGTTTAACCACTGGTGCAAAGATTTCATCATAATCTTCTCCATATTTTTGTGAATATCCTTTTGCTTTGTAGCACTGAATCTCACCATCAGCATCATGTTTGAGTTTGAAAATCCATTTGCAACCTATAACTTTCCTTCCTTGAGGTAACTTAGTAAGAGTCCAGGTTTTGTTTTTCTGTAGAGCCTCAAGCTCTTCAATTGCAGTTTGTTTCCATTTCTGGGCTTCTGGTTGTGGTAGCTGGGATGAGGATTCCTCCTCCCATGATGAAGGTTCTGGTTGTTCCACTGTTCTTGCGAGGTAGGACCGTCTCGGGGCTGGAACACCTCTGTTTGAGCGTGTTGATCACCTCACCTCACCCTCTGTGGTCTCTGCCATTATCTCAGCTGCATCTGGTGGATGGCTGGGGGTCTCTGTGTCTAGCGTGGTTGGATATGGATCTGCTGTCTCCTCCTCCTCAATTCCTCTGAGATCAGGAAGCATAATCCAGTCGTCAGAGTTTTTGGTCTGGTTGCTTGCTTCGGTGTAGGCCCCCTCTGAAGACATAGTTCTTTCATTTTCATCAAAATACACCAATCTGCTTATGGTTATCTTGTTGGTGTCAGGATCCAGAATTCTGTAGCCTTTGGATTGCACTGAGTAGCCTACAAAAATCCCTTTTTTGTCCCTAGCCCCTAACTTAGTCCTTTTTTTCTTTGGGACGTATGAGTAAGCCATGCTTCCAAAGACACGCAGATGCGTCATGGATGGCTTATGACCATGCCAAAGTTCATATGGTGTTGTTCCTAATAGGCTTTGTGTGCATTCTATTTTGTATGTATGTAGCAGTCATGATACCTTCTCCCCAGAGTTTCTGTGAGAGGTGTGTGTCAGCAAGCATGCATCTTACCAGGTCCAGAAGGCTTCTGTTCTTTCTTTCTGAGACTCCATTTTGGGACGGGTTGTAAGCTACCGTGGTTTGATGCATGATTCCATGTTGTCTCAGGAACTTCTGTGTGGCGCTGGACATATATTCTCCTCCACTGTCTGTGCGCAGGATCTTTGGCTTCCACCCAAATTTGTTGCTTGCCATGGCCATGCAGTCCTGGAGTTTCTCAAGCATCTGTGATTTCTCCTTTAGTAGAAACACACGTGTGTATCACAAGAAATCATCTATGAATGTGAGAAAAAATCTGAAGTTACCTATGGTTGCTGGCAGTGGTCCAGATATATCGCTGTAGATCAGCTCCAGGGGTCTTCTGGTCTTCCTTTCACTCTGCTTTGGAAATGGCTTGTTAACTGCTTTGGACTCAAGACAACAAACACAGTTAGTTACAATGTCACATAGCACAAATCAATGCCATTAGCTAATCCCTTTTTCTTCATGTTCTGGATTGAATCATAGCTCCTGTGTCCCAAGCGTCTATGCCACACTTTCAAGCAGTTTTCATGCAGGCATGACTGAGCAAGGTTCACTTCATTGGGCTGGTATGCTTCAGGTTTGGACCAGGCTGGTCTCTCTCTGTCTGTCTTTGATACAGGTTGCTCCTGCACACTATATAGGCCTTTGCATTCAGAGCCTACAAGGCAAACCTCTCCATTCTGGGTAACAATACATTGTCCATTTTTAATATACAGTTCACAGCCTTGTTTCTCTAGCTTGGATATTGAAAGCAAGGAGCTTGAGAAGTCAGGGATATGCAAAACATCTCTCACAAAAAACTCATTAATTGATCCATCTAATAACTTGCAATACAAAATTCCTTCGCCTTTCTTCTTTGCTTTAATTATAGTATTATTGCCCAAATGAACAGTCTCTTCAGGAATATCAAACAGTTCAGTATAGAAATCCAAATTATTTGAGATATGGACTGAGGAACCTGTGTCTAACATAAACCTTTCATCGCCGTGCATCAGGGAAACATTGAAATTCTTATTTGAATCTCTTTCTGTAAAGTCAGCTTTCCTTGTCTGATTCTTGGGACAGTTCTCCACCTTGTGGCCAAATTGGCTACACAGAAAACTTCTAAAGGCATTAGTCCCAGTTTGCCTCATTCCAGGAGCAGTCTCCCTGCTGGAGGTCATGTGACCTCTCTTTCTGGACTGATCCTTGGCAACAAAGCCAGACCTCTTTGTATGCAAATGTAGGGGGCCCATGCGGTTTCCTCTTGCAGCATTCCCTCCCCTCCTTGGGTTTCCTTTGGAATGGCCAATTGTTGCTTTAAGAGCAAAGTTACTTGCCAATTCACTTTGATAGTGAGAATTCAAAACTTTGCTTCAGAAGATAACGTTTCCACTGCTTTCTCAAAGGTTAGAGTAGTGTGGACTTCCAATTGGCCGATTATACTGCTATAGCTGGGCGGCATGCTTAGGAACAGAGCTTCCAGCTTCTGACTCTCTGTAAATTCCTCCTCTACAGCTTTAAATTGTGCAAAAAAGTCCCATAGCAGTCCAACATGCATGGAAAAACAGCCCCCATCTTTATACTGGAGATTCTGCATTTTCTTTCTCAAGTTAAAGGTATATGCCCACCCCTTTTTTCATATGCAAGAAATCTAGCTTGCTTAACATTTTCTTTGAGGTCTCAAGATCACATAAGGTAGAAAGGTAATTTTTACTCATGGAAGCAGCTATCAGGCCTTGAGCTTGAGCATCTTTGAGCACCCATTTCTCTCTAGCAGTTTTCACAGCAGCTGTAGTTCAATCTGCGGTGGGGGTGTCTTCCTCAGTTACTTTCTGGAGTCCTTCTGCTCTCAATGGAAGCCTCAGTCGGGTTTTCCATTCCAAGTAATTGTCTGCATTCAGGATAGTCAGCCTGAGCTTTCCCTCTAGGTAAGTAGCCATCCTCACTGAGCTCCAAGAAAAGGCAGTTGCTGTAGATTAGCAATTCAAAATGTCCACACTAGATCTTACTGGATCTCCTGGAACAAACCTAACTCTCTAGTTGTAGTACACACAGCTCAAAATACTGGGCTCCCATAACCTGTTGGGAATTCTCTCTGGTAGAGAAACCCTTTTTCAATTATAGCAGAGTGCACAGAGGCACAACACAGCGGATTTAGTTAGGCATGCATGTACGCTGAGAGTAAAGTAACTTGGATCCAGTTCATAGTTTCAAATCAATATATAAGGCATTTATTAGAGAACTCCATTCTAGATAGGAAAGTGAGGAGTTAGGATCTTTAATCTGTCTAGCTAGCTGGATGCAGATGGATTCTGCATCTTCTCTGCACACATGGTGTAGGGAGAGGAGCTTGCTTGCATGTTGCAAAGTAGAAGGGACAGGAAGAGAAGGGAGGGAGGAAGTTAGTCCCCAAGACTAGCAATCTACATTCCAAAGGGATAGTGTCAGAGCAGTAGAAAAGGGATGACTAATGTCTTGACCCTCTAGCCCTCTGACTCACTAGTCTGTCCTCCACTGTCTTTGAGACGAGACAGTGCAAAGTCCTTAACTTCCAACATTTAGTTTCTCTGCAACCTCCATATCCTCCTTAATAATCCCTTTCACTCCTTCATTGTCTAAGGGTCCAACCGCCTCCCTGGCAGGTTTCCTGCTTCTGATGTATTTAAAGAAGTTTTTGTTATTCCCTTTGATGCTTTGGGCTAAATGTTCCTCAAACACACTTTTTGCCTCTCTTATTGTCACCTTGCATTTATTTTGCCAGAGTTTGTGTTTCTTTCTGTTCTCTTCATTTGGACAGGCCTTCCAATTTTGGAAGGAAGTCTTCTTCCCTTTTATGGCTTCCTTGACAGTACCTGTTAGCCATGCTGGCATCCTCCTGGACTTAGTGCTACCTTTTCTCCTTTTGGCTATGCAATCTAACTGAGCTTCTAGTATTGCGGTTTTGAGCAAACTCCATGAAATGACTCTCTTGATTTTACCTTTCAGCATTCTTTTCACCATACTCCTCATTTTGGAGAAGTTTCCTCTTCTGAAATTCAAAATGTCTGTTAGACATCCTTGGTGATTCTCTCCTCGCATGTATGCTGAATTTGATTGCACGCTGGTCACTGTTCCCTAAAGGGTTGATGACACTGACATCCTGCACTCAGGCTTAAGTCCAAGGTCACCTTCTCTCTCGTTGGTTCCAAGACCAACTGTTCTAGGGCACAGTCATTCAGCGTATCTAGAAATTTGACCTCTCTGTCATTACCTGAATGAATTTACCTAGTCTATGTGTGGGTAATTGAAGTCACCCATTATTACAGCCTTGCCTCTCCTGATTTCCTCCTGCAACTCCCAGTCCCTGTCAGTGTTTTGATCCAGAGGGCAATACCACATCCCCAGTAGCACATTTCCCTTCTGGCCTTGTATAGTCACCCACAGGGTTTCTGTGGAGGACTCCAGTCCACCCAGGTTTTCTAGTTTGTTAGATTCTATCCCTTCTTTAACATACAGTGCTACCCCTCCTCCAAGGCGCCCCTCCCTGTCCTTTCTATAGAGTTTATACCCAGGGATAACAGTGTCCCACCGGTTCTCACTGTTCCACCATGTTTCTGTTATGCCCACTATGTCTGTTTCTGCGTTAGTAACCAAGGACTCCAGCTCACCCATCTTGGCTTGGAGGCTCCTGGCATTGGCACATAAGCACCTATACGCTGAATCTCTCCCCTGATGTATGCTATCTTTCCTTTGACTCTTTGACCAGCTGGCACCGGCTCCTGTCTGCTCTTTTTGTGATTCCGCTCTGTCCCCTTCTGTTTTATCTGAATCCGTTGCACCTTCACACTTTAAAGGATGGCATTTGCTGAATGCGATACTGCCCAGCTCCCATCGGCTGTTCCCCAGGCATCATTTTAAAAGCTGCTCTGCAACCTTTTTGGTTTTAAACGCCAGCAGTCTGGTTCCATCTTGGTTCAAGTGCAGCCCGTCCCTTTTTTACAGGCTTTGCTTGCCCCAAAATGAATCCCAGTGCCTAAGAAATCTAAACCCCTCCTCCTGGCACTAACGTCTCATCCAAGCATTTAAACCCTTCAGCTCTACCTGTCTCACTTTACCTTTGTGTGGAACAGGTAGAATTTCTGAGAATGCTACCTTGGGGGTCCTGGACTTCAATATGCTACCTATCCACCCAAGTTTGGCTTCCAGGACCTCCTGACTACATTTCCCCACATCATTGGTGCCAACATGTACCACGACAGCTGTCTCCTGCCTAGCACTTCCTAAGAGCCTATCTAAACACTGTGTGATGTCCGCAACCTTCACACCAGGCAGGCATGTCACCGTGCAGTCAACACGCGGTCACAAACGCACCTCTCTTTACCTCTAATGATTGAATCACCCACTACAAGGAGGCCCCCACCCCCAAGAGGAGTATCCCCTATGCGAGAAGATATGGGCTCATCATCCATGGAAGGGGTCCTTTCTAAAGGAGCATTGCCCTCTTCCTCAGACTGATATCCTCTTTGCCTGAGACCTTCATTCTCCCTGACAGAGGAGTTATCAGCCCTGGAGTGGGATGCCTCTACCATGTCCCTGAAGGTCTCATCTGCAGGCCTCACTGTCTCTCCGAGCTTCTTCGATTTTTTCCCCTGAGAGCCAGGAGCTTCTTGCACCGAGATCGTGACTATTTGCACCCATGGGTGACTATTTGCACCCATGGGGCAAATATTCATACATGTGGCACTCTGTGCAATACACTGGGAAGTGCCCCCTCCCCTGCTGACTTTCTATCTTCATACTGGTTTTGTTAGCTGTTTACAGTATTTAGAGATAGTTTATTAGAATGATAGGTCTCAGCTGTAATGGTCAGCTATTTAACTGTCCAAACAGTCTTTCTCAATGATATGAGGGAGGGATTTGTACTTACCTTCTCTTCTCCACTGGGTTCCTTGTGATCACCGGGGCTTGTTCCAGGCTCCCCCAAACACTTCCTGCTAAACTCCTGCAAAACTCCAATGTCCTGTTTGCTATGCTCTGTTTGCTATGCTCTCAGGCCTTCACCTCTTATGTAGAGAGCAGGCTTCCAACTGAGACACAGGATGTGAGTCAAAGGAATGTCAAAGAATGTGGGGCCTCCCACAGCCCTGGCTGACTCCACCCCCTCCAGGCAGGGACAAACAAAAACACTGGAGTTTGCTAGCCCTGGCAAATCACACACACACACACACACACACACACACACACACACACACACACACACACAGAATTATCCCTTAAAGAGAAACCAGCCCCTCAAAATCTCCCCTCCTCCTGTTTATTAGTTTGAAAGGGGGGAAAGGCTAGATGTTATTCTGTTTATAAAAGCTTACTCACCTCCTCAAGCTGTGTCTGCTCTTCACTGAGTAGGCTCCCAACTGCCAGTAGGCTTCCACTTTGCCTGACAGCAGATCACCCTCAGAGATCAGGTAAGCAAACAGACAGAGCAGCAGGAGGAGGAGAGTTTAGCCGAGGCTGCTGTCCTCACCATGGAACTTTCTGATGAGGAAATATGTACAAAATCCAGCTGCATGAGAAAGAAATACTTCAAGGCTCCCAACCTATCTGAGTTCCTGTAACAAATCAGACATGGGTTTCTGCAGACCTTTCCTCAGGTTTCCTATCAGACGTGGAAGAGGCCACGATCAGTCACAGCAAGCAGGAGACAGAAGGCTGGCCACAGGAAGGCCACAGGAAGCCCTGGTCCAGAGGACGTCTGGTGGTCAAAACAAGGGCTGTGCCTGGGCTGTTGTAGGCAAAGCTTGTTGGGACTGTGAGCTTGCAGGCAACAGACCAGGTCTTTTTATTGATGTGCAGGCAGAGCCTAGGACTCCTTCAATGCTTTTGCAAGAAATAAATAGGAATGATGAAGGCTCTACCTGGATATGGACATGGAGAGGCTGAAGACTTGATAGCAGAGGGGAATGGGGCTTCTGGAGACCCAGGGACATTGTCAAGCAAGAGAGGGGATGAGTGGCGCCCAAGGAGGAGCCACCAAGAGCCACCGGGAAGACCCAAGGCAGCCGCATTCTGGGAAAGTTGTGGGTCGGAGGTTGGCCCCTGGCCAGCAAATGCTGCCCAAGCCCTGTTTGTTCTTTGGCATCTGGAGGTGGAAGAGTCACTCCTTCCTCCCAAAATGGAGCTGCTCCCGCCGGTAGCACCCACCTTTGCATGGAGACTCTAAAACCAGCCCACACTGGGGACGAAATGTGGTGCCGGTGCCAGGAGACCGGTGGCATCCCCGCGGAGCCGCTGGGCAGAGAGGCAGCATTGCTGCTGCAGTCTTCAGCGCCCAAAGACTGGGCAAGCCACCACTGAGGTGGGGGGAGCAGCTCCGTTGGGAACAAGCAGGGCAGTTTCCACAGCAGTTTCAGCTGGGTGCGGGGGTGGGGTGTTGCTTTCGCCGGGCTCATGGCGGAACTACCAAAAGAGTATCACCTCAGAAACTTCTCTTCTCTATGGGGAATGAGGAAAGTGCTCAGCACCACACTCAGACCACTGGCTGGAGATAAAAGGAGACCGTAAAGATTTCTTTCAGCCTTGTGCTTTCAGAGAATTAATAACTGGCATTTCCTCCCCTAAGAATGAGCATGAAGCTAATAGCTCAGAGCCCCTTTCCAAGGGCAGGGGAGCCGCTGCGGGCTCCGGGGACTCTTTGTCTGATGTTGATTAAAGGATCACTCCAGGAAACAGCCCCCTCCCCACCCCAGAGTCCATTCCCCAGCGGAGGAGGAGGAGGAGGAGGAGGAGGAGGAGGAGGAGGAGGAGGAGGAGGAGGAGGGCTCTGCAATGGGTTGAGGTAGCAGGGGAGGGGTCACTAAGACCGCTCTTTGGAAACACCTGCCTGCCGAAAAGGGGGGTGGGAGCTGGGCACTTTGCATGCCTGGGGGCTGGCAGCAGCTTCCTTGCTGGGCCCCTCTGGCCAAAGCAAGCCACCCCATGCTCTGCCCGGCAATTCAACCAGAACTTGGAAAAGGCTCTGGGCAGGGAGCCTCATCTTCTGCTCTGGGCACGCCTGCCCTGAACCCAAGATTGGTGGGAGCTGCCCACAGAGGGAAGTCCCTGGTGCCAGCCTGGACTGGCATTGGGGGGGGGGTCTCAGAAATGCCTCCAGACCTTCCCAAGGCAGCTGCCTGCAAGGCAAGCAACGCCAAAGACCACAGAGATGTGAGCCACAGACTTGCCTCCAGGCTCAAATGGAAGCATCGCTTGTCCCACAGTTGCCCCCACCAAGAGAGAGGCTCTGCAGCTCCTGCTAAGGAGGACGGGCTGGTCTGTGTTTCCCTTCCCTTGCCCTCCTGTCACCCTGGGGAAAGAGGCAGGGGCTGTTTTGCCTGCGGCCCCCCCACCCCGCGACAGTCTTGGGAGATCAGCAGGTGCCTCCTAAACAGCCAGCACTGGCCAGCTAGACCAAGAGGCCGCACAGGAGGGGAACCAGCCATGCCATTCTGATGGGCCTCAGGAGCGCCCTCCAGCCCTGCTCTCCCATGCCAGCTGCAGGGGAAGCAGAATCCTCCAGCCTCACACACACACACCCCACTGAAGAGGAGCTGCACTTCCCAATAAGTGGGCTGCATCTGCCATATTGACACATCCTGGCCCGGTGAGAGGCAGGGCTTTGGACTCTCGCTCCAGTTGTGATTTTAACAGACTCCAGATGTCCTCCCTTCCTCCAGGCCAGGCATTACATTTTCTGAGCAACAGAAGGCCAAAGCAATCAGCCACTTGGAGGTGGGCTTCAGAGGGGCTGTGCTCCTCTCTTCCTATTTGGAATCCAGAGTGCAATGCAAACCATGACATGCCCAGAGTGCCGGAAGCAGGCTGCAGTTGCAGGCTGTCATCTTGGCAGGGGTCGATGCAGGGATGTGGTGGGCTGGGGGGTTTCCAGCCATGTATGGATGAATCTGCTGCCAGGAAAGAGTTACTGAACCCTGTCTTGGGTAGCAATGCTGACGCAGGTGCTGTGCTTTTGTGTCGAATTGTCTGCTGTTCATGGCAAAACATGGGCTAGAATCAGGAGGGAGGGGGGCCAGTGAAGTTGCTTTTATTGCGCGTAGCCATAAACCAGTAAAATGAAACACTTACTCTGCAGGTAAGAAGCAGGAAACCAGATTCATTTCAATAAACAATGGATCCTTGGACCTAGAACCAAATGGGTGGTTGTCTAGGTAAGATTGATTGATTGATTGATTGATTGATTGATTGATTGGTGGCGCAGTGGTAAAACTGCCGCCCTGTAACCAGAAGGTTACAAGTTCGATCCTGACCAGGGGCTCAAGGTTGACTCAGCCTTCCATTCTTCTGAGGTCGGTAAAATGAGTACCCAGAATGTTGGGGGCAATATGCTAAATCAAAACCGCTTAGAGAGCTCCGGCTATAAAGCGGTATATAAATGTAAGTGCTATTGCTATTGCTATTGCTATTAAGTGCTGTCAAGTTGGTGTCAACTTTTAGCGACCACATAGATAGATTCTCTCCAGGACAATCTGTCTTCCACTTGGCCTTTAAGGTCTCTCAGGGGTGCATTCATTGCTGTCGTAATCGAGTCCATCCACCTTGCTGCTGGTCGTCCTCTTCTTCTCTTTCCTTCAACTTTCCCCAGCATTATGGATTTTTCAAGGGAGCTGGGCCTTCGCCTAATGTGTCCGAAGTATGATAGTTTGAGCCTGGTCATTTGTGCCTCGAGTGAATACAAATCATTTCTTTTTCAAGTGTGATAGACTGCTAAAATGGTAAGCTGGCCATATAGTTGATTGACAGGCAGTGGTATCTTCCAGCCTGGTATGCAGAAGGCATGGACTGAAGTCCTGCCTAAGTGGGAACGGAAGCACATAAGTTCCCGTAAGCTCTGGTGCGACCCTTTTGGAACAGGCTGGGGGAACCCAAAGCCTCAATCAAGTCCATGCCGAGACTGAGACCCACCCATCCCAACCTGGAAATGAGGCCACACACCCAGATCTAGCTTCTCTGGGGACAGGGAATATGCCAACACCACACCAGCCACCTTTTCCAAGTGGCTTCTTGTAGTGACCAAAAATAGTCTGGATATTAAGCTGATGCAAAACGGCTTTGGGCAAACCGGGCAAACCGGTGGTCGACATTGCTCACAATCCTCAAGAGGGTTAAGCATCTGCCAATACTGAGAAACTTGAAAACATCAGGATGGATTTGGTAATATGGGTACGATATTCCAAGGGAATAGGATGCCAGCTGGATATAAAGCTGCAGGAGTTATTAGATTGTGAACCACTCCTTGGTTCACTGATTCCAGGAGGGTCACCCGCAACTGAAATGTGTTTAGGAGGATCAGGGTGCTCTTGTCATTGCAGACGTCTGTAGGTCTGGGCACCTGGAAGATCAACAGGTGTGATCTTTGTGTGATCTTGTGTGATCTTGCTATGCCTACAGGATTAAAGCTGTTGGTGCACCTACGTAAAGCTGCATAGCCCATCCCTACGCACTGGAAGCATGATCTGAGGCTGAGGATGCCGCTCTGCTGCTGCACTCTGGGAAGGAGAGGGCAGCAACCAAAGTGAGAACTCCAAGGAACAGTCAGCAAACCTGACTGCTTTAATTGACATTTCTGGGGAAGATTAATTTAGTGCTTGAGAGAGGTGAGAGATGGATTGCTCTGACATCTGAACAGTGTTATTTATGTGCATGCCTGATCGAGTGTGGGCAGAAACATCAGTGGACTTGAAATGTTCCGGTGGTCTCCCTTAATATATCCTGAACGGGCTCTTGAGACAGTAATTCAGACACAATCTCATTTTGTCTTGAACTTCTGGGGAACACAGAATGACAATCATTGCAAATTTTGCTGAGCTAAGAGACAGTTGGAGGAGGGGGAAGCAAGAGGGAGATTACAAAAACTGCTGAAGCCATCACCTTCCCTGCTGAGTGATCTGGAGACGGCAGAGGTGGAAGTCCAGCTGTCCAGGAGGAGCTGCAGCCTGGCGAGGAAGAGGAAGCCGCCCAGAGTGTCAGGGAGAGGCCGGCTGAACCAAGGGGGCTGGCTGCAAAGGAGGAGATTGGAGTCAGGCACTTCTGATGAAACAGCAAAGCCAGGAACGACCTCAACTGGCCTTGTAGAGGAAATAAGCAAAGTGGTTGGGGAAAGGGAGGGCATCAGTGGGACCCACAGAAAGCGGAGTCCATCTCCAAGAGCACCAGCACCAGGATGGCCGCCATTGCCGTGAATACACGTACACTTCCTGTGCAGGTCTGCTCCTCCGGCTCGTAAGTCTAAGCCTTTTCTGAGGGGCTCCACCATGGCCGTTTTGTCTGGGCTGCCTTTGTAGCCAGGGCAAGCTGGCTTGGGGTGGTGTTAATGAGGTAGAGTCTTCGATGCTGGAATAGTGCCTGAGTGGCGGGTGGGGGGAGGCCGGGTCCAAAGCACGTGTTCAGCCTTTCAGTATGCATCCATAACCTCCATCGGTCACCTACTGAAGTTGCACAAATACAGTATTTTTCATTAAAGTAAGTACAGTGTGTCCTTTTCAAAATACCAGACCCACAATCTTCAGCACAGGCAACCTGACTAATTCACAAGCTGCTGTTTTGTTTGCTTGTATTGTTTTGTTTTTGGTTATTCTCCTGAGACAAGGAACACAGACGGATGCCTCTGCAATCCATCAGACACCACCAGGAGGACTCATCATCCTCTGGAATGGCAACTGGATGCCACTAAGTGGGGTTTCTGTGGGTTTCTAGAGACCAGGGGTTTGGACCTTGTTCTGCCCCCAAGAGCCCATTGTGTGCAGCAGCAACTTTGCTTGCCTTAACATCCTCCCGTTAAGCTTCCCGTTGTTTTCATGTCCTTTTCAGCACCAGGACTGGAAGACCAGCTGGCCTGGCACAGTATGGGAAAGGGTCTTTTCTGCTGTGGCACCCAGGATGTGGACCGCCCCGCCCCAAGGGTGGCATTCTTGGCTTTGTTTGTTTGTGTGTGTGCATTTAACATATTTGTATACCACCCAAAATGCAAGTCTCTGGGCGGTTTACAACAAAACAAGTAAAAAGGTTAAAACATTACAACAATTTAAAATTTAAAACAATGTTAAAACTTTTAGCAGTCATCAAACTATTAAAACAGTCTCTAATTAAAAGCCTGGGTGAACAAATGCGTCTTGACTGCCCTTTTAATAGTTGTCAGAGATGGGGAGGCTCTTCGTTCAGCAGGGAGTGTGTTCCAAAGCCTCGGGGCAGCAGCGGAGAAGGCCTGTCCCTGAGGAGCCACCAGACGAGCCTCTCCTGATGATCTCAATGGATTGGGGCTCATAGTGAAGAAGACATTCTCTTAAATACCCAGGACCCAAGCTGTTTAGGGCTTTATAGGTTATAACGTTTAGGGCTATATCGGTTATGAATAGGCTGTAATGCCAGGTCTGTCCAGAATAAGTCGGAAACCATCCATGATTTAATTCAAGATGAAGCTGCAGACCTGGTATGTATTACAGAGACATGGTTGGGGGAGGCTGGTGGCCCCGTCTGATCCCAGCTTCTCCTTCCAGGGTACTCTTTTGAGGAGCAGGTACGGGGACGTGGGCGTGGAGGTGGAGTGTCTGTGGTCTGTAAGAATAACCTCTCCCTTACCAGGGTCCCTGTGGAAGTGCCTGACCATATTGAATGTGTGTACCTAAGTTTGGGGACCAGGGATAGACTGGGACTTCTGTTGGTGTACCGATCGCCCCGCTGCCCGATGGAGTCCCTAACTTTGCTGACAGACTTGGTCTCGGATTTGGCGGAGTCTCCCAGGCTTGTGCTGCTGGGGCACTTCAATGTTCACTATCGGACCTATTTGTCTGGGGGGGGCTCAGGAGTTCATAGCGGCCATGACAACTATGGGCCTATCCCAAAGGGTCTCGGAACTGATGCATATTGCAGGTCACACGCTTGATCTGGTCTCTCACTCTGATCCGGGTGGTGTTCTGTGGGTGGGGACTCCTGTGATTTCCCCATTGTCATGGACGGACCACCATCTGGTTAAGGTTGGACTCACAGTCACACCCCACCTTCACAGGGAACTGGGAACTGCAGTTAGTCCAGAATGCAGCAGAATGCGGTCTCTGGGTCATTTCAGAGAGACCATATTAGCCTTGTGTTGAAGGAACTACACTGGCTGCCGGTAAGTTTCCAGGCAGAGTACAGAGTTTTTGTTATAACCTATAAATCCCTAAACAGCTTGGGCCCTGGGTATTTAAGGGAACCTCTTCTTTGCTATGAACCCCACCACCCATTGAGATCATCTGGAGAGATTCGTCTGCAGTTGCCACCAGCTTGTCTGGTGGCTACTCAGGGATGGGCCTTCTCCATTGCTGCCCCGAGGCTTTGGAACACACTCCCTGCTGAAATAAGAGCCTCCCCATCTCTGACAACTTTTTAAAAGGCAGTCAAGATGCATTTGTTCACCCAGGCTTTTAATTAGATATTGTTTTAATTGTGTTTTAATAGTTTTAATGTTTTAAATTTCAATTGTTGAAATGTTTTAATCTTTGTATTGGTGGTTTTTATTGTCTTGTTGTAAACCACCCAAAGAACTTGCATTTTGGGAGGTATAAAAATGTATTAAATAAATGATGTTAAAACGTTGTACTTTGCCCGGAAACGTATAGGCAGCCAGTGTAGATCTTTTAAGATAGGAGTGATATGGTCTCTCCGAGATGACTCAGAGACCAGCCTGGCTGCCACATTCTGGACCAACTGTAGTTTCCAGACTACATACAAAGGCAGCCCCACATAGAGAGCAATGCAGTAGTCAAGTCTGGAGGTGACCAGCAGATATACTACTGTTCTGAGGTCATTTATCTCAAGAAACGGGTGCAGCTGGTGTATCAGCCGCAGCTGATAAAAGGCTCCTCTGGCCACTGCCTCAACCTGGGACACCAGGGAGAGGTTTGTGTCCAGAATCACACCAAGTCCTGTACCTGTACTTTAGACATGTCCTGGGCCCTGAACTGCCCATGTCAGGAAGTCTCTTATGGTGGCTACTACAGTGAGAATGCCAACGAGTGAATTCCTAGGGCAAGACATGCTCAGAAGCCTCGGAGTCTGCTCGCAATATAGCAGGCTGCCACAGGGAGCAGTAAGGGGCAGGGCATGACACCCTAACCCTCTTTCCTGTATGGTGCCTCACTTGCTGAGCCAAGTTCTGGAGGCCGGGGCAAGCGCCACATTGCATTGATCCCGAGAGCTTGCCCAACCATTGTGTGTGACATGAGAGTATGGAGGGTTAGTTTCATCGTGTGTGTGTGTGTGTGTGTGTGTGTGTGTGTGTGTGTGTGTGTGTTGCCTCCACCTCCAGTAGTGGCAGCAGCTGTGCTCATTTTGGGAAGTGATCCCCAGTGGCCGCTACTGAGGACACACCACAAGGGGCGGCCGTCAGCCTCATGCCCCATTTGGGAGTCACCTCTAGGGCACCCTGGGTGTTGGAGACTGATGGGCCAGGAAGGCAGCAAAGACTACGACCTCCTCCTCCTCCTCCTCCTCCTCCTCCTCCTCCCTGGCAAGTAAACGGTATTCCTGAGCCTCCCCAGAGAAATCCTTTTGGGTGCATCTCCACCCCACCCACCCAGCATCAAGCCATGCTGGGCACTGTTGTAGGCAGCCTCTCGACTTCCTCCCTCCCATCCTTCCCTCCTCCCTTCCTTCCTCTCGTCTTCTTCCCTCCCACAGTCAGCATTGCCCACAGGGGCGGGGAAGGTGCATCGGCACAGCTCAGGCCTCTGTGGCCAATGCAGCAAGACTTTTCCAAGCCGAGAGCAGAAGTCCCCCTTGGTGGGCCAGCCCTTTCAAACCCCACAGACAGAGCTGTTGACCATGGAATTCCAAGCATGTAGGAGAGACAGGAGCTGTTCCTTTGCTGGTGGCTGCCTCTCTGTGCCCAGGGAACCTTTCCCATCAGTGTCCTGGGGCTTCTGTACCCATTATGAGTCACTCTCCCTGGCCCTGATCCCACAGACTGAACTCCCTCCCTCTCTAACTCCTAGAATGGGGCCATGGCAACATCCCAGCTGCCAGAAATCCATGGGTCCGAACATGAACTGGGGGGAGGGGAGCAAGAGCTGACCTTATAGTTAACCAGACATGGCAATCAGTGTACTTAAAAAGCAAATCAATGCAAAGTTGTCTGCCAGTGGTTCCATATAATATTGATAAATATTTATAGTTTTTTCACCCCTCCCCACTTGCCCATTTCTTTTGTGGGCTGGGTGGTAGAGAGTATCCATCACACTGTACCACCAAAGCCACTTTGGATGTCCCTAGGACCTACCTATGGAGAACAATGGATTCGAGTTCCCCATTGTTCCCTATGGCTGAAACAAGCAAAGTGCACAAATTTTGCAGCCCTGCCTTGAAAAACATGGCAGAACAGAAGCACATGGTCCCCCTCCCACAACCAACACAGAACACCCACATTTTGCCAAATACATAGCCCAGAAATGACGGGGTGGGTGGGCGGGAAGAATCACTGACCCAGAATCCATTGCCAGCCACAGTGCCTGCACTGCAGTAACATCATTGGCACAAGTTACTCTCTCACACATAATTATGACTCGTTACTTGAGTGTTGCAACAGCTGCCACAGCAGCATCCTTAACAGCCAGCAAGCATAGCCATAAGCTCAACTAGAACAACATCTTCTTCAGCCACATTTTGACTGAGTGCACCTTGCAATGAAGAATGCACATTGCAGAGCAGCCCAGAGCAGTAAGTGAAGCACATGTTAGTCTCAAGACCAAACATGGAGCTCATCACAGCAGTCACCAAGAAATATTACACAGAGAGCTGCCACTGTCCATTTCTTGCCACAACACCATCTCACAGACAGACCAAACCACAACTCAAGGAATGAAGGAAGGCACCCAAGTCCTGCCTCTTTCAATCTGAGATTCAGCAAAACCAAATAGTTATACCAGCAAGCAAATTATACTTACTCAGTGCTGAGAAAACCACAAAATAAAACCTTCCTTCCTTCATTCCATCCTGCCTGCCACAGAGCGACAGGAAGATAGAGCAGTCATGCCCTGATGAACTAATGGTGTGACAAGGGGAAAAAAGCTTCTAGACTCTTACCATGAGAAGGACACTTCTTTCTTTTTCTTCCTCTTCTTCATCATATATCCCACAACACTACTGCCTGCCTGCCTGTGTCTGGATAACACTTTGGCCTCAGATTGGGGCTGGGCCCCAGTTGACAGCCTGACACATGGGTTAGGGCACCAGTCCATCATCTCATTGGCCATGGTGGTGGCATTCATGCATGTCTGTGTGTGTCAGCAGCACTGACGGGCAGACTGTGCCACATCTGGTTTGGGGGTTGGCCAGGGTGGGCCAAGCTGCCAGTGGTGTTGCAGTGGGTGGGGGCAACCATGAGTCACTCACCCTCCACGACCAGCTTGGGATAGCCCAGCAAGGGGAAGACCAGCCACCTTGGATGCCAGCAGGCAAGCTTTAGCGATGAAGTGTCACTGTGCCTCTAGCCATGGAGAAGACCTTCTCACTCTGAATGAGCATGTGGGGGCTTGTGGTGGGAGCCTTCTCTGATAGGACGCTCCCATCCGATTCCGGCGGTCAGCGACCTGACGATTCCTGCCACGGAAAGAGAGGCAGGCAGGCAGGCAGGCAGGGAGGGAGCGATGTCACATTGTTCATCATCTCAGCCTGCCTATTAGAGAGGCTCCCGAGGACATGTTTGTACTTTTCAGGAATGGGAACAGCCGAGTGGAAGCTGCCATTCATCCCAGAATCAGAAGCCGCAAGAAGTTCCATTTTTGCCAGCGAAGCAGGAAAGAAGAAAAGGCCTCGGCAGCCACCGCCACCTGCCTTGTCAGAGTTTGGTGACAAAGACCATTCTTGCCCATACTTTAATGAGTTCCTTCTTCCTAGACACTCTTCAGAGTTTGCACACAAAAAATCCACTCCATGCAGAAGATATCCAGATTAGAACATCACCATAGAAATGTGTGTAAAAATATGTTTGTGAAAGCAGATAATAATACCTATCAATGCTCACAGCAGGAATTGCTGTCATAAAAATGTACATCTAGTTAGCAAATTGTTAGGGCTCTTAGAAAAAAAAATTCCTGTGAAAAGCAATAACCTTGAATGTCTCCACAAATTGCATTGCCTGTGTTATCATGCCTTTAGTTTAGTGCTAATAAAATCCAAATATAACTGTTCCCTTTTTAATCTGCCCGGAACCTTGCCAGCTTCTTCTGATCTTCTTTAATCAAGGACTCTCAACTTCTCATGCCACCCACACTGGCAGCGCCCCATCAGGCAAAAGAGGACCTTCTAAAAGCCCTGGGAAGGGGAGACCTGGCAGGAGGAGGCGTTGGGCGGGGTGGATTCCATGCTTCCTTGGTGAACATGGACTATACCAGGCATGTCCAACCCCCACACATGGCTCCTCCACCTGGGCACCCTTGCCCAGTCAGTCTGAATGGGTTTGCATTGCCTGTTGGCAGCAGGCACTGGAGGCTGACCTGATTGCCTTCCCCACTCTGTGGTCTTGCACAGGAGAGCTCAACCTGGACGGAAGAGAGGCTTGGCATGCAGAAGAGTCCCAGGTTTGATTGATTATGATTTAGATCCTTTCCAGACTGGATTTCGGGTAGGCTATGTGGTTGAGACTGCCTTGGTTGGCCTGATGGATGATCTCCAATTGGTGATCGACAGAGGGAGTGTGACTCTGCTGGTCCTTTTGGATCTCACGGTGGCTTTCAATACCATTGACCATGGTATCCTGCTGGGTCACTTGAAGGAGGTGGGATTGGGTGGCACTGTTTTACAGCACTTCTGTTCCTACCTCTCTGGCAGATTCCAGATGGTGTCACTTGGAGACTATTGCTCTGAAAAGTGAGAGCTGAAGTGTGGGGTTCCACAAGGCTCCATACTGTCTCCAATGCTTTTTAACATCTACATGAAACCGCTGGGAGAGATCATCAGGAAGCTTGGTATGGGATTCTATCAATATGCTGATGATGCCCCGATCTATTTCTCTATACAAACTTCATCAAGAAATGGCATGACCCCCTTAAGTCCCTGCCTGGAGGCCATATTGGGCTGGACGAGGGATAACAGACTGAATTTGACTCCAAACAAGATGGAGGTACTGTCTGTAAGGGGTCGGGATCCAAGAGATGGTTTAGATCTGCCTGGTAACCTCTAGGCTAGACTATTGTAATGCACTCTATGTGGGGCTGTCTTTGTACATCATTCGGAAACTACAATTGGTACAGAATGCGGCAGCCAGACTGGTCTCTGGGTTCACCCAAAGGGACCATATAACACCAATTCTAAAAGAACTGCACTGGCTGCCGATAGGTTTCTGAATGAAATACAAAGTGCTAGTTCTTACCTATAAGGCTCTTCACAGCTTAGGTCCAGGTGTTTAAGAGAGCGCCTTCTCTGTCGTGAACACTGTCACCTCTTAAGGTCATCTGGAGAGTGCCGCAAACTCATTTGGTGGCAACTCAGGGCTGGGCCTTTTCTCTGGCTGCAACAGGGCTTCGGAACGCGCTTCCTGCTGAAATAAGAGCATCTCCTCTGTTTGCTTTTAGGAGGACGCTGAAGACATACTTGTTTTCCCAGGACTTCAACTGAGATTTGATTTTTAAAAAAAAAATATTCAATTTTTTACAACATAAGATACACACAAGCACACACAAAAAGAAAAAAGGGGGGGGAGAAAGAAAAAAAAACACACACACAAAAGATAAGAGGACTTCCATCTCATCATTAAAACAAGTATCAATTACATACCCAAGTCTTGCCTGTAATTTAATTGTTCTCCCCCTGTTAAATCGTACGAAAGTCAGCTCTAGGGCATTTAAAAAACATTTTTGTTACCACTCAAAAGCCTGATAGAAATCCACTTTATAATATGTTTTTAAGTAAATAAGAAGATAATAAATAAATCCCTTTTAAATGCTTCATATTTATTTCTTAATAATGCTGTTAGCTTTGCCATTTCTGCCAACTCTAACACTTTAAGTATCCAATCCTCTTTACTCAGGCAATGGATGTCTTTCCATTTGTATGCAAATGTCAGTCTTGCTGCTGCGGTCAGATACATAAAGAGGATCCAGTATTTCCTAGGCAATGAACTGTTGTCAATGCCTAATAGTATTGTTTCTAGGCTCTTAGGGAAAGTCATTTTAAACACTTTCTTAAGGTCATTGTATATTAAATCCCAATCGCCTTTAGACTTATTACAAGTCCACCATAAATGTATATAGGAACCCTCCTCTTTTTTACACTTCCAACATTTGTTTGACATGTTCTTGTACATTAAAGCCAACTTCTTAGGAGGTAGATGCCTTCTGTACATCATCTTAAGATTATTTTCCTTTAAATCAGAACAGGCAGTATATTTCATGTCTTCTATCCATAGTTTTTCCCTTTTCTCCAACTCTATATTATAATCAAAATCCTGAGCCCATTTAATCATTGAAGTTTTCACTACTTCCGTTCTTGTATCTTCCAATAATAACAGATCATACATCCTAGAAACTAGTTTGTCTTCCTTGTCACACAACTGTTGTTCAAATTCTCACTTAGATTAAGACCCTTTTTACAATCTTGCTTGAATAAGGCGCTAATCTGGTGATACCAAAACCAATAAATATTCCAATCCTGCATAAGATCTAGTTTTTTAAGTTCGTATTTTGAACTGAGATTTGATTTTTAAAGTCTTTTAAATGTGTTTTTATCTATAATTTTTATCTGTTTATGAATTTTAAATGTGTTGTATTGTATGTTTTAATTCTGTACACTGCCTAGAGATTTTTATACTAGGCGGTATATAAATTCAATATAATAATAATAATAATAATAATAATAATAATAATAATAATAATATAAATAATATTTCTATGTATGTATGTATTTTATGCCATCCTTCATCCTAAGACCTCAGAATTGTTAACAACAAGATATAGTGCTGAGAAAAAGTTGGTGGACTCCCTAGGATGGTCTGCATGCAAGCACAATTCTTATTCAAAACATGATTAGATCCAAAGCTAAACCCTGATAAGAGAGAAAGGCAACCCCAATGAATAAGTAAATCAGGCAAGAAGTATATATTTTGAATATTCACTCAACAGAAAGAGTTAACAACAAACATCCATGTGTGAAAAGGGATGTGTACCCTGCATTCAGGAACTGGTGGCACCTCCTTGAGCAGCAAGAACGGCAACTGAAAGTGTCCTGTAATGGGTGATCAGTCTCTCCCATTGGCTTGGCCCATCCTTCCATATAAAACTGTTTTAGCTCTATGACGTTTGAGGGCTTCATAAGAACATAAGAACAGCTCTGCTGGATCAGGCCCAAGGGGCCCATCTAGTCCAGCATCCCATTTCACACAGTGGCCCACCAGATGCTGCTGGAAGCCACAGGCAGGAGTTGAGGGCATGCCCTTCCTCCTGCTGCTACTCCCCTGCAACTGGTACCCAGAAGCACCCCGCCCCCAAGTCTGGAGGTGGCCTACAGCCCTCCGACTAGTAGCCATTGATAGATTTCTCCTCCATGAAGTTATCCAAACCCTTCTTAAAGCCATCCAGGTTGTTGGCTGTCACCACATCTTGTGGCAGAGAATTCCACAAGTTGATTATGCATTGTGTGAACAGAACACAACGCATAATCAACTTGTGGAATTCTCTGCCATGAGATGTGGTGACAGCCAACAACCTGGATGGCTTGAAGAGGGGTTTGGATAACTTCATGGAGGAGAGGTCTATTGATGGCTACTAGTCGGAGGGCTGTAGACCACCTCCAGACTTGGGGGTGGGGTGCTTCTGGGTACCAGTTGCAGGGGAGTAACAGCAGGAGAGAGGGCACGCCCTCAACTCCTTTCATGAACAGCTCACTCGGTTAGGGTTAGGGTTAGGGAAAGAACCTTACAAATACTTGGGCATTCTCCAGGCTGATAACATCGCACACACTGACGTTAAAAGAAAAATTGGAAGTGAATGCATCAGGAGAGTTAGAAAAATCCTTAAGTCCAAACTCAATGGCGGGAACACCATACAAGCCATAAACACCTGGGCTATACCTGTTATCAGATACACTGCAGGAATAATAGACTGGACTCAGGCAGAGCTAGAGACGCGAGATCGTAAGACCAGGAAAATCATGACCATCAATCATGCTCTGCACCCCCTCAGTGATGTCGATAGGCTATACCTCCCTCGCAGCTCAGGTGGAAGAGGAATGCTGCAAGTCCATCAAACAGTAGAGGAGGAGAAAAGAGGCCTTGAAGAATAGATCAAGGACAGTGAAGAAGATGCACTTAAAATGGTCAAGAACGAGAAACTATTCAACACCAATGAAAGAAAGCAGGCCTACAAGAAAGAACAAGTCAAGAACCGAGCAGAAAAATGGAAAAATAAGCCCCTGCATGGTCAATATTTGCACAATATAAGTGGAAAATCAGACATCACCAAGACCTGGCAATGGCTTAAGAATGGCAACTTGAAGAAAGAAACAGAGGGTTTAATACTGGCTGCACAAGAACAGGCACTAAGAACAAATGCAATAAGAGCAAAAGTCAAAAAATCCACCACAAACAGCAAGTGCCGCCTTTGTAAAGAAGCAGATGAAACCGTGGACCACCTAATTAGCTGTTGTAAAAAGATCGCACAGACTGACTACAAACAAAGGCATGATAAGGTAGCAGGGATGATACACTGGAACATCTGCAAAAAATACAAGCTACCTGTAGCCAAAAATTGGTGGGACCATAAAATTGAAAAACTTGAAGAAAATGAAGATGTAAAAATATTTTGGGACTTCCGACTACAAACAGACAAGCATCTGCCACACAATACACCAGACATCACTTTAGTCAAGAAGAAAGAAAAACAAGTGAAAATAATCGACATAGCAATACCAGGGGATAGCAGAATAGAAGAAAAAGAAATAGAAAAAATCACCAAATACAAAGATCTACAAATTGAAATTGAAAGGCTGTGGCAGAAGAAGACCAAAATAATCCCAGTGGTCATTGGCGCCCTGGGTGCAGTTCCCAAAGACCTTGAAGAGCACCTCAACACCATCGGGGACACAGAAATCTCCGCCAGCCAATTGCAAAAAGCAGCTTTACTGGGAACAGCCCATATTCTGCGACGATATCTATAACAACTGACAATAAAATTCAGCCATCCCAGGTCCTTGGGAAGGACTCGATGTCTGGATAAAACAAACCAGTCAATAACACCTGTCTGACTGTGTAAACAAGAAATAATAATAGTTTTCATAACCTCCGCACATGCACGGAGGCCATTCACTTCACCACGCAATTGTGTGTGGCAAGAGTGAAGGTCATGCAATCGGCTTCCACACATGCGCCGAGGCCAGTACCAGGCCGCCGGCCGGCCTGCACTGCAGGGCTGAGAGGTGCTGCCTCCTCCGCCCCACCGCAGAACTGCCCCTGCTGCTTCCAGCAAGCTGCCCCCACAGCCATCACTGCCACAGCTGGTCAGGTGCGCTCTCGTCTGCCCCCCCTTTACAAGCAAGACCATCGAATCAGTCGAACTCGGACCAGCCTCCTCTTTGGGGGGGCCAGTCCCGTTCAAGCTTGGACTGGCTGAACCCGGCCGGTTCAAATCAACCCAGCTTCCGTTTGAACCCAATCTGCACACCCCTAATATGAAGACCACTCAGCAGGCTACTGTGCTGCAACCAGCAGGGCCTAGGATGCAGCATGATCACAAGGCCATGAGTTCCCACCGCCTGCCCAAATGATGCCTCTTGATGCTCTAGGCTAGGGGCCTGGGCCCCTTCATGCAAGGTCATGCAGAGAGCAGCTCAACCGCCCTCACCAGCCTGCTCTGGGAATCACAGCGCTGTTGCTGACTCTTCCGCCGCCTCGGACATGCAGGCTCTCAGCATGTTCAGAGGCATCTGGCTTTCATTTCTGCCCACATTCCCCGGTTTTGCACTGACATCTAAAAGATGTGGTGGTTTCTTTCAAGACTTTGAGAGGCTTGGCTGATCTCCAGCTTTCTGTGGCTCATCATAAACCCTGAGAAACTTTTTTTTTAAATGTCTAAGAAAGAGGTGGCAGGTTTGAGCCAGCCTCTAATCTAAAGTCCCTTCTTCCCTTTTAGCCAGGAAGTGGAGAGGCTGTCTGTCATTAATGCAGAGAGAAGGCCCTCTGCACATGCTCAAAGGCACCCATCTGGACCACGTCTCACTTTCCTTGGAACTGGAAATAGGTTCCAGGACTGAAGTGAGTGCTGGGGTGATGAAGCCCTGCCAAAAGCCCCCCAAAGAATAACCTCCCAAGAGCCAGGTGGCTGCATCCGACCCATCCAGTCCAGCAGCCCACGCCCCACAATGGTCAGCCAGGAAGCCCACCGACCCGGGCAGTAAGGCTGCAGCCCTCCCCACTGATGGCCCCCCTCCCAGCAGGGGTATACCTAGCTGAGCAAATGGGTTCCAAGAACCTGGGCCTCGTATCATCTTTTCTCCATGATCTCCCTCCCTCCAAGGGGCCACTGGGAGAGGGGCGGACACAGGCCCCCTCTCCGCTAGCTACGCCCCTGCTGCCCCCTAGTTATGTGGGGTGACAGACCACCTATCAACAGGGGGGCTCCATTGGCCATCACAGGTGTTGAGAGGCAACTCCCAGCTGCAGTCTTCAGAAGGGAGAGACAACTGAACCCGGGAGGGGCCCCCCCTCCGCCACCGCCCTGATGGCTGGTCTCAATGAAAAGCTTTCCCTTTGCAGCCGTTGGGCCCTTTCCTAGCAGCGAGTCCTTCCGGCTCAGAGCCCGCCAGCGAGGCAGGACGCCACGGCCCCGCAGTGGGCCTCCCTTCATCGCCCTGGCCCCTGTACTGCGGCTCCCAAGGCAGGAAGTGGAGGCTCAAGAGCCCCCCCCCATCCTGGGGGCGCATTTCCACTGGCATTTCCGTCTCTGCAGAAGCAGCAGTTCAGCCGGGAAGCGGACGGGGCCTTCCTGGCCATGCAGCTGCTCCGGCCCAGACTGAGGGCCGCCACCACCAGCCCAGACGCAGCAAGAAGACAAGTGGGGCACCAGCCCCCCTTGGCCGGTTTCTAGGCGGCAGAGTTTGGCTTTGTCCAGGTGAATGAATGACTGGAGTCGCCTTGACTGCCGCTCGCCTTTGCAGACACTTGTGCACCTCTGGGCTCGCTCCGTCCGCAGTGCTGCTGCTGGTTCCTCTTGCATCAGGCACCTGTGGAAGCAACTAGGAAGGAACAGCAGAAGAAGAGCGATCCGTGGGCACCGGCAGCCGCTGACAGGCTTTGCCTCAGCAAGCTTAGCTGGAGAGGTGCTTCGACACAGAGGCCGGTGCCCCCAGCGTGCACACACACACACACACACACACACACACCCCACCCCACCCCACCCCGCTCTGGCTCTGCTGCCTGCTGAGGCTGGTGGGTTCTGCTCTCTTCACAAGCCTCCCTGGTGGGCTTGAATGGCCGGGGTTGTCTCTGTGCAGCACCCTCTCTCAAATGAGCCATCTCCCCGGAGAGTGAGTAGCGGGCCTTTAGAGGAATCTTTGTTGCATGTGAGCATCCGTGTGGAATCCTTGCAGGGTGCAGGGGAAATGCCTGATTCACAAGCAAAAGGCTGCCAGTTCGAACCCCCACTGGTACTATATCGGGCAGCAGTGATATAGGAAGATGCTGGAAGGCATCATCTCATACTGCGTGGGAGGAGGCAATGGTCAACCCCTCCTGTATTCTACCAAAAGAAAACCACAGGGCTCTGTGGACGCCAGGAGTTCTCATCACTGAAGCCATGGCTGATGGAAGTTGTAGTCCAGCAACATCTGGAGGCTCCCAGTGTGGAAACCACTGGGTTAGATGGTCCACAAGTTAGCCCAATTGCACCTCAAACATTTATGCATATGCCATCTAAATTCAGGGTGGATGACATCATTACAAACTATGCCATTGAGGTGTCCCTATGTGTCCCTACAGCTGTTGCAAATGTGGTTCAAATCAGTTAGGCAGTTCACAAGTTAGCCCACTTGCACCTCAAACGTTCATGACTCCACCATCTTGAATCGATGATATCATCACAAACTAAGCCATTGAGCAATCCCTATGTGTAGCAAATTTGGTTCAAATCGGTTGGGCAGGGCGCAGGTTAGCCCATTTGCGCCTCAAGGGTCTACTCCAATTGACCTCATGAATTGGGGTGGATGACATCATCATAAATTATGCCTACATCTATCCATGGCTACTATTCGGGTGCCTGTGGGCCACCTCCACCCTCAGAGGCACAGTGCCTCTCAATACCAGTTGTAGGGGAGCACTGGCAGGGGAGAGGGGGCCTGCCCTCCCCTCTTGCCTGTGGGCTCCCCAGAGGCATCTGGTGGGCCACTGTGTGAAACAGGAGGCTGGGCAACATAGGCTTCCTTGGGCCTGATCCAGCAGGACTGCTATTATGTCCCTACAGCTGTACCTGACTGGGTTCATATTGCTGCAGATATTGTGAAGTTGGGTGGGGGAGGGACACACACACGGACACACACTTGGAATGCTGGGAGCATTCCCAGACAGGGCTTCTACCTCAGGATGGAGGGTGTGTGTTTGCACTTCGGCCCAATTCAGGCCCAAGTCAGTGTGAGATATTGGGGAGCACTTCACGCATGATTCGGACTTTTCATTGTGCGTTAGAGCCCAGCCCGATTTATGTCCGGGGTGAAAAATTCACTTTTTGTGTTGTTGTTTCTTTGGAAATTTCGGAGTCACAGTAAACCCTCGCAGTAAACCCACTGCCAAGCCTGCTGTCTGGAAATGCTTCAGGTGGTCCCATAAGCCTCCAGGGATGTAAGCTAAAAAGATGACGACTGTAGAGAAAGCAAAATCAACCCTGTGTCACTGAGATCAGGGTGGCCAATCTTAGGCCATTCTACCCTTGTAGAACTTCAACTCCCATCATCCCCAGCTGCAACTGGGGTGGGGATTGATGGGAGTTGTAGTTCAACAGCAGCAGGAGGGCCTCAGGTCCCCACCCCACCTTGGCTTACATGATCCTGGGTGGGAAGAAGAAAAAAGGAGGAGGAGAGCAAGACTAAGAGATGATGGGGATTCCTGACTCCTTTTTCACAATCGGAATATTTATGGCTGATTAGCAGCAGCAGCAGCAGCAGCAACAACAACAAAGGAGTACAAGGTGTCCCTAACTTCAGACTAAAAGCAGGTTAAAAGAGGAGTCGGCCAGTCAAAGGAACAACCCAGAGGCCTTTGGAGGCAGCAGCCACCAGGTCCGCCTCTTGCAGCCAACCTCACGTAGTGTCAGAGCCCCCCCCGGCCCCCCGGCCCCCCGCAGCAGAAGCCTCCACCCACGGAAACTGCACGGTAAAAAGATGCAGCCTGATTCATAATGCAGCACGCCATGTGCACTATGACTGCGTGTGACTGACGTCATATTCCAGGAGCTGCTCTCTGGGGCAAAGGATTCTGAGGAAATGGCCTCCTGGGGCTTCCCAGAGCAGCTGACTGTGTCCACACACACACACACACACACACACACACACAGCCTCCCACGCTGGTTTTGGAAAGGGGAAATACGGGCGCAAGCCAGAGAAAGATGAAAGGTGCTCCTGATTCTATGGAAGTGGAGTTCAGAGGAAATGTGAAGAACAAAAGTCTCTGCAAACCGCTTTGGTGCTGAACTCTTTGCAGGTTAAAAGAATAGCTGTTAATTGATTGCCACTTTCTCTGCCCTAATTAGCATCCTTTCCTGCCTCAACAGGATCAGAGTGGGAAATACACTCAGTCCCCAAAGACCAAAAGGCTTTTCTCTTCCAAAGCTCACATTCCTCACTGGCGGGCGGGCGGCATCCATTGCCTTGCACTGTTGCCCAAACTCAGCACGGTCCAGAATGAAGAGCCTTAGTGAAGGTGGGTTATAGGCAAAAGACGTTATTTAAGGTATTGCTATTGATTTGCCGCAATCTGTAGGGAAGATCCGATTTCAGTAAAGACAATTGTCCTTATTTGTTCTTCCCTGTTCCTTTTACTCTAATAAGGAATCCTTGTGGCTGAAGTGTGGGGTTGCTCCTCATTTGGGGCTTGCCTTAGTCACACACCTTTGGAGGCCTGGGAAGGTTTTGCCACCCCCCACCCCCCGCACCCAACAGGCCTATTATGTGGAGAGAGGGGTTTGGGGTCCCACATCCAAACCAAGGGGAGGGCGGCAGCCTCCTTTGAGTCCCTGACAGTCCAGGAGTCCCTGCAGGGAACTCCCTCCGCCCCCCCCCCCCCTCCTCTGGCTCTGGTAGGAGCTATGATATGGGTGCAGCTCCCCCTAGTGGCAACCCATGTTCATTGCACACGTTTGCTCAGCTGTAGACCTGTCCCTGGCCGGGGATGCATCTTGTCACTGAACATGAATTGCGGGGCTTGGTGGAAGCCCTCATTTTCCTGACTTCCAAGGAGCAGGTGCTCTTGTGCCCGCTGTGGAATAGGGGCTTATTTCTGGCCTGTAGCCCAGAATCAAGTCACTTGCTGTTCTGCTCAGAGTGTTGGAACCAAGTCCTGACCTGGTCATTGAAATGAAACCTGGTGCTGGGAGGGCTGGCTGTGGCGGAGCTGGTGTTGCCGAGAGAGGCGCAGGGGGAGATGCAGAGCGGAGCTTCCCAAGAAGGCTGGTGGAGGCAGACACAGTCCAGAGGGCCCCGGCTTGCCCCAACAGAGAGGCCATCAGTGGGGGAGAAGCGAGGGGCAGGGGGGAGGACAGGAGCAGCAGCAGCAGCAGCAAGGCCGAGGCCCAGCAGCCCACCGGCCAGCTGCTCAGCTTCACAGGTTGTCCTTCCAAATGGTGTCTCTCACCCAGAGATTGCACAGGGCCCCAGGGACCACCTGAATGGAGCCCCTGGTGGCGCAGTGGTAAAACTGCCACCCTGTAACCAGAAGGTTACAAGTTCGATCCTGACCAGGGGCTCAAGGTTGACTCAGCCTTCCATCCTTCCAAGGTCGGTAAAATGAGTACCCAGAATGTTGGGGGCAATATGCTAAATCATTGTAAACCGCTTAGAGAGCTCCGGCTATAGAGCGGTATATAAATGTAAGTGCTATTGCTAATGAATGGCCTGAGTGCCGATTAAGATGTTCCTCCCGTCCAAGTCACCTGGGGAGCGGCAGCAGCGGCTGCAAGAGGAGGCTGCAGGGAGCTGGCCAGGCTTCTTCCCTGGAGCAACTGCCCTTGCCTCTGCTGCTGCTGCTGCCGCCACTCTGGAAAGGAGAGAGCAAGTCGCCAGCTAGGAAACCCCCCACCGGGTGCGTGGAGGCAGCCAGTTCAAGGGGAGAGGGCAGGCCGCCTTCATCAGCAAAGAGATGACGACTGGAGGTGGGTTTTCGATGGGCTCCTGCTGCTTGCAGTGGGCGGGGATCAGGGGAACTGCACCGTCCCCTTCTAGTCAGTCAAGAGGCTCCAAGACCAGGGAGGCAATTGGCATTCTGGCGAGCAAATGAGACGGAGCAACACCTCTCCATGACAAGAGGATGCAGGCCCAACAGAGAAGAGCCGGGCTCTGGGGGGGAAGAGGGTCAAGGGCCTGCAGGGAGGAGGGCTGTGGCTGCCGTGCCTGCACGCCTCTTCCCGTGCCTTCCGCTTCATCACCCACTCCACCCTGGATGTGTATGGAAGGAACTCAAGGAATACCATAAAGCAATAACAGTAAAAACATTCAAAACAGTTTTAAAACCCTGAAATACCAGGTTACAACGTTAAATGCATTTACAGCAATTTAAAAACCCTGGCTGGCCAGGTCAAACAGAAGGCCAATAAAGAATTCAGACTATGAATTTCTGCCAGGAGGGCATTCCATAGCCCAGGAGCAGCTACAGAGAAGGCCTGCCTTCGAGTCACCACCAGACACACCGGTGGTAGCTGGAGACGGACCTCCTCAGATGACCTTAACGTGCGGTGGAGATCATGCAGAAGAAGCGGCTCTCCAGATGACCTCAACGAGTGATGGGGATCATACAGAAGAAGGTGCTCTCTAAGGTAACCTGGACCTAAGCTGTTCAGGCCTTTAAAGATAATAACCAGCACTTTGTATTTTGCCTGGAAACATATCGGCAGCCAGTGTAACTGTTTCAAAACAGGCATCATATGGTCTCTCGAGTTGCCCTGGAGACCAGTCTGGCTGCTGCATTTTGAACTAACTGAAGTTTCCAAACTACGTACAAAGGCAGCCCCACGTAGAGCACATTGCAGTAGTTGAGCCTGGAGGTTACCAGCTGATGCACCACTATTTTGAGATTGTTCTCTTCAAGGAATGGATGCAGCTGTCGAATCAGCCAAAGTTGATAGAAAGCGCTCCTGGCCATAGCCTCCACCTGAGATACCAGGGTGAGTATCTTAGGAGGAGTACTCCCAAGCTGCGTACCTGCTTTTTCTGGGAGAGTATAACCCATCCAGCACAGGGAGTTCTAACTCATCCCTCAGATTCTGAACACCTTCAATGAGAACCGCCGTCTTGCTTGGATTCAGTTTCAATTTGTTATCCCTCATCCAGCCCATTACTGCCTGTAGGAAGGCATTTAGGGAATGAACGCCATTTCCTGTTGATACAGATGAAAAGCTGCATAACTGTTCCTTCTGGGGGAGTGTGACCCCATCTAGCACATGAGGATCTAACTCATCCCTCAGATTCCAATCCCGCACAATGAGCACCTCCATCTTGCTTGGATTCAGCTTCAATTTGTTATTCCTCATCCAGCCCATTATTGCCTGTAGGCAGGCATTTAGGGAGTGAATGCCATTTCCTGATGATGATGATGATGATGATGATGATGATGATGATGATGAAAAGGAGAAGTAGCTTTGGGTGTCATCAGCAAACCGATAACACCCAGCACCAAACCTCCTGACCTCACCCAGAAGTTTCATGTAGATATTAAAAAGCATTGGTGACAGAATGGAGACCTGAGGGACTCCATATAACAGCTCCCATTTTGAGGAGCAATTATAATTAGAACACAAAGTATGTGTTGTGTGAAAAAGGACTTCCTTTTGTCAGCCGCACATTTCTTAGCAGTCAGTTTCATGGGATGACCCCTGGTTCTAGTGTTATGCAAGAGGGAGAAGAATTTCTCTCTCCCCACTTTCTCCACACCATGCATGATTTTATACTCCTCTGTCGAGTCTCCCCGCAGTCGTCTTTTTTCCAAACTAAACTGTTATAGTCTTGCCTCACAAGAAGGGTGCTTTAGGCCTCTGATCATCTTGGTTGCCCTCTTCTGCACCTTTTCCAGTTCTACGATATCCTTCTTGAGATATGGTGACCAAAGCTGTACGCAGTCAGTCATCCTTTATTGCAGTCATAGACCAATATTTAGTAAAACATACTTACACAAAACTCAGCATAATAAAACAAACAATCAATGCAATACTGACAGGTTAAAATTAGGACAGTTGTGGTGAACTTACTGAAAGCCAAAGAGAGCAGAGCACCCTCCATTACAGTCATAAAATAGGAATCACGGAAAGAAGAAAGCAGAACATTATTGAGAACCTGAGCGGATGTTGCAAATGATATAACAGTACCTTGCCATTTTGCTAATTAGGTCGTCATCAAGACTGGACAGTAAATACTTCAAATAGAAGTCATCCAAATGCCCAGGAAGATGTTGCAGCAAAGGGAACACTAGTCTTAAGCGGGCATCCCTGTAGAAATTACAGTATAAAATGGCCTGCGCACTTGTCTCCACTTGACCAGACCCGCAAGGGCAAAGTCGAGCAGAGAAAGGGGTACCTTTAAATCTTCCCTCCATAACAGCAGATGGAAGAGCATTAAGATGGGCGAGCGTCAAAGCCCGTCTAAATTTAGGAATGGTAATTAGACTCAGATAGCTAGCTGGTTTAATGTTAAATATTTGATCCCCCAGAAAGATATTCTTGGGCAAGGAAGCAACTTCTTCCTGCAGTTCCATGTCCATGATACATTGTTTGATCTCAGTCCTGGCTCGATCATATCCCATTTTGATAATCTCATCCTGAGAGAAACCACAATGAGCCAATTTGTCAATAATTTGGGTCTTCCACTTAAATCTGAAACAATCAGTCTTAATAAGGGGGGCCAATCCTACGCAAGAGAAGACAAATTTTAACCAGAATAATATGATATTCCTCCAATAACAAGTTTCCAACCTAATCATACCCACCTCTCGTCTTAACACAACATTAGGCACGCATCAGGGGACTAACAATATAGATCTCAGAAATTTAGACTGCAGGGCTTCTAAAGCCATAAAGTTGCTAACAGGTTCTATTTGGGCTCCGTACAGCACTTGAGAGTGGACTTTAGAAACAAATAGTTTAACTGCAGCGGGGATATAAGAAGCCCCCCTCGAGAAATGAAAAGATGTAATAAGGTTCGTAGTTAGCTGTGCCTTCAACAAAGTAGATTTGAGGTGGGCATTGCGTGAGCCTGATGAATGAAAAACCACTCCTAGGTATTTAAAGGAGTTGACCTGTGCAATACTATGACCATTGATGGCCCAACAAGATTGCCTAGGCCGTTTTGCAAAGACTAGGACTTTAGTTTTTTCATAATTTATCTCAATGTACTCTTGGGAACAAAATTTTGAAAAGAGGCCCAAAGCACATCTCAAACCAATTGGGGTTTGGGACATGATTGCCATATCATCCGCATATAAAAGAATAGATATGTGCTTATTTGCTATTTTGGGAGGATGCGTAGAAGGTGTAGATACAAAAGAGACCACCGAGTTAATATTTAGATTAAATAATAAGGGAGCTAAGACGCAACCCTGCCTCACGCCCCTGTATGTAGGTATTGCAGTCGAAAGGAACCCCAGTGCATTACAGCGAACTTTCAGAAAGGCGCCTTCATACAAGGAAGAAATCAATAATAACAGCCTTCTGTCTATTGAAAGATCCCACAGTTTGCGCCAAAGCCTTTCACGGGATATAAGATCGAATGCAGATTTAAGGTCAATAAAGGCGACATAAAGTCCGGAAGCTGGCTTACTGGAATATTTTTCAGATAAGAATTGTAGAGTGAGGGCATGCTCCAGAGTGGACCGGCCCACCCGAAAGCCAGCCTGCTCCGGGGCCAGAACATCATTTGACTCAATCCAGTCCACCAATTTATAAAATAGGTGTTTAGCATAGATCTTACTAATCACGTTAGAAGGCTGATTGGGCGATAATTTTTAGGGTCATCCCTATTGCCCTTTTTATAAATGGGTATAATAATGGCTACACCCCAATCACAGGGGATACTAGCCGTGGAGTCGATGTAAGAAAAGAGAGAAGCAAGCAGGGGTACCCACCAATCAAGATTAGACTGAAGCGCATCAATAGTAATAAAGTCGCTTCCCGGGGCCTTACCTCTAGGGAAAGATTTAATAAGCCTTTCGACTTCGGAGCACGATACAGAGTCCCAACTGGGAATCATAGTATTATTTAATTCATTGATGATATTAACATCCATCCCACTAACCCTTTTATAGAGGGAACGAAAATGCTCTTCCCAAGCAGCAGCCGAGATACAATAAGAGGGGGAGGAAAAGGCTTTGCCCATTACAGGTGAGATCAGCCTCCAGAAGATAACTTGATTCTTTGATCTAGCCGCCTCAATTAATTTGGCCCAGTTTTCTCTGGCGGCTTTAAATTTCTTATCTCTAATTAGCTGTTTATATTCTGATCCTTTTTTTTAATCACCTGCTTAGAGATTAACGAGGGATCAGCAACATGGCTTTTAAAGACCCTTACCAAATCCCTTTTTGCATTCACGCAATCAAGGTCAAACCATGGCTTAGACGGAGCCTTGAGGTTATTACTAGAATGAGAGCGAGATTTAACCAGCACCGGAAGTAGAAGAGCCAAAATATCATGATAGTGGGAGAGAGTAGAATCTCTCTCCTGAATGGTACATGGGGCTAAAATCGCCTCTCGTAAACCACTAGCTTTGTCTGAATTCAGTGTTGCAGAGAAACGAGAAGCGCATTCTTCTGTCCATTTAGCTCTGAGGGGCCCATGCTCCAGTTCTAAACGGGACAGCTGTCCATCCACCAAATGGATTGAGCCAGTCGACTATAAGCATAGCTCAAGGGGAGAATGGTCACTTTCCGGGCGAGGAACCACCCGAAAAGAGCTGACACGCGAAGCCAAATTACGTGAAATAGCCATATAATCAATCAAAGAGGGGTTGGAACCAGTCCAGTGGGAAAATTCAGCGGGGAAATCTGTTATAACAGAGCCATTAAGGAGATGAAGATCCTCCTTATGGCATAGGGACAGAAGACGGAAACCACGGGTATTAGACCTAGGGTCCTTAGAGTACCTTGTAAGCAAGGGCGATGGAATAGGGATATCGACAGGATGGTAATGGAATTTATTACAAAGAGTGTCATTATCATAACCCAGACGAGCATTAAAGTCACCAGCTATTATCACAGAAGTCCCCCAAAAGGCTGCTCGGATAGAGGCTATAAAGGCCTCTAATTTATGCCATATCTCGTCTATGTTTGTACAGGAACCAACTGGAGGTACATAAACAGAAATTGCTATTATATTAAATGTTTTCAGGCTAATAAGAATGGCAAGGGCTAGCAAATCCAATTGCCCAATAAGGGACACTTTACCTCTGAGCATGGTGGAAGTAAGAATAGCCAAACCCCCCTTTGGCCTACCCTTTCTTATACCTGGTACCGCATCTAAAGAGTGTACCAAAAAAACAGACAAAGAGATATTACCAATAGCCCATGTTTCCTGTAGCAAAAGAATATCAAAACTGCTAATAAAGGAGCGGACTCCAAATGTGGCCTCACCATAGTTTTGCATAAGGGCATGATAATATTAGCAGTTGTAAATCGCCCAGACACACAAGTTTTGGCCAGTATAGAAATATGTTAAAGGGGCTCCCCCCACCACCCCACTGGCAATGCCCACTTCAATATTTATAACTGCAAGTAAAAATGTCCACTGTTCTAGGTAAAGGTAAAGTTGTGTCATCAAGTCCGTGTCAACTCCTGGTGCCCCCAGAGCCCTGTGGTTTTCTTTTGGTAGAATACAGGAGGGGTTGACCATTACCTCCCCCAGCGCGGTGTGAGATGATGATGCCTTTCGGCACCTTCCTATATCGCTGCTGCCCGAGAGAGGCGTTACCCATAGTCTGGGAAACAGACCAGCGGGGATTCGAACCGGCAACCTCCTGCTTGTTAGTCAATCATTTCCCTGCTGCGCCACTTAAGGTGGTCTGTCCCCAGTTCAAGGGACATCTGATTAGTCAGAGCCTGGGACCATCTTGCTCAGGAGTGTCAACTCTGGCGGCTGGCAGCAGCGGTCTTGGGTTCCATAGGGGTTCCCCACCCCCACCTCCACCTGAGGGTTCCACCAGGGATTGCTCCTGGGCCCGTCTCCATGTACAGCAGGTGCTCCGACATGGAGCTACAGCCTCTCCCCGGAAGAGGCTGCTGGTAGCCCTGGGGATGCCTATGGCTCAGTGGAAATGAGGCCGACCAGATGGCACCAGCATCCCCTTGGAGTTGGGGTTAAAGAGAAGGAGAGACAAAGGGCCCCAGTAAGCCCCACTGCGGGCGGCAGGAGGGCTGGGCCAGGAGCTGGAGGGGGGAAGCCCCTCGAGGCTGGCTGGCTTACGGCAAGTTCTTCTTTCAGGAGCCCCTGCGGTGCCGATGACTCCTTGCTGCACCCGCCCACCCACCCCCGATCCACGCCCTTGGCAGCCCGGCAGCCCTGGAGACGGAAGCTGCCAAGCAGGCCCTCTGTCTTTCAGCTGCGGCAGCACCCACATTAGCAGGGGGAGGGGGAGTGGAATTCAGGCAGCCCAAACCCTTCGGAGGATAAATGGAGGGATGGTGGAGGCGGGCCCAAGATGGCCTTGCGATTCCACAGGTCCTGAGAATTAGAGCTTCTTTCTAAGGTCGCCCGGCGGCTGAGTTCCCTTCAGCAAATGAACGAAATGCCGCTCCCTCCTGAGCAAGAGAAACAACCTGTTCTAAATGTGATCCTCTTTCCAGTACATTCTCCATGCCTGTCTTGATGTCAGGAGTTCACTTGCATGGCAAAGCTGAGAGAAGTCACATCTGCTGGTGCGGCTTCTGCACGGAGGACTCTCTCGGCAGGCACGGCGAATCCCTCTCGTCCTGCTGATTCCACTGCACCAGGCATCTCAAGCCTCCTCACGAGTCCTCTCCTCTGAACTTGAGCTCCTCATTTCTCTCCCGTCCTGTTGAGGAGTGAGAAGACGAGCAGCAGCAAGACTGAGGTGTGCCAGCGGCGTCCGTGAGCTTCATGCTGCTCCATCTTCAAGGTGCTCAGTACACACACATCTGTGTCGGCGGGCGGGAGGGGGGCATGGGTCTGCCCAAGGCGCCTGCTGTGGAAACCGTCACTCCCGCTCTCATGAAGGACTGCTTCAAACAAGAGAAAAGGCCTTCAGAAACAGCTCCCCGGGGAGCAAGGGTGTGAGGAAGGGCTTGGCTGGGACCCCCTCCTCCTTCCAGGCTTTTTGCCTGGGCAGGGCCTCTCCACTGGCAGCGCAGGCTCAAGGCGGGGGATCAAGGCCACCTCCACCTTGGCAGTGATGGGCTGACAGGCTGCCATCCACCAAATGGGCACGCTTCAGACTGTGAACCTTCCCCACTTGCTAAATGGTCTCTGTTGAGTCTCCCATGTCTGCTTGAAATTTGTTGTTTATTCATTGACATCTGGGTTTATATCCTGCTCTTTGTTTAAACAAATAAGAACATATACAAATACAACGAAAACAATTAAAATGCAATACAACTTTTAAAACTCACAATGGTAC
Source organism: Hemicordylus capensis (assembly GCF_027244095.1). NCBI lineage: Eukaryota > Metazoa > Chordata > Lepidosauria > Squamata > Cordylidae > Hemicordylus > Hemicordylus capensis. The sequence continues at coordinate 760,084 of NC_069657.1, read as the reverse complement.
AAGAATGAGGGTAAAGCCAAATTAAGAGGCAGTTCTGCAAAGAGCTACAAGCTTTCTTCTATAAGGACACCTTTACCCGCCCTCGGAAAACAGTGAAGTTCCTTTGGAAGGGCGTTCCACCTGAGAACATGAGAACAGCCCTGCTGGATCAGGCCCAAGGCCTATCGAGTAGCCCAGCACCCTGTTTCACAGGCAAGAGGTCTGTGCATGCCCTCCCTCCTGCTGTTGCTCCCCAGCCACTGGTATTTAGAGACATCTTGCCTCTGAGGCTGGAGGTGGCCCACAGCCACCATGTTGGAAGTGAAGGACTATACACTGTCTCTTGTCTCAATGACAGTGGAGGACAAACTAGAGAGTCAGAGGGCTAGAGGGTCAAGACATTGGTCATTCCTTCTCTACTGCTCTGACATTATCCCTTTGGAATGTAGATTGCTACTCTCAGGGACTTCCTTCCTTCCAGCCACTTCCTCTCTCTCCTTCTCTTCCTGTTCCTTCTACCTTGCAACATGCAAGCTCCTCTCCCCTGCACCATGTGTGCAGCAATGCAGAATCCTTCTGCATCCAGCTAGATAGATAGATTAGAGATCCTACAGTAACTCTTCACTTTCCTATCCAGAATGGAGTTCTCTAATAAATACCATTTATATTGATTTGAAACTATGAACTGGCTCCAAGTTACTTTACTCTCAGCATACACACATGCCTAACCAAATTCCGCTGTGTTGTGCCTCTGTGCACTCTGCTGTAACAAGAAAGGGATTCTCTTACCAGAGAGAATTCCCAACATAATAAACTTGTCCTCCATGGCTTTGTCTAAGCCCCTTTTAAAGCCATCCAAGCTGGAGGCCATCCCCACATCCTGTGGCAGAGAATTCCATATGCGCTTTGTGAAAAAGTAGTTCCACTTGTCGGCCCTAATTTTACTGCCCTTCCATTTCATGGGGTGTCCCTTGGTTCTAGTGTTGTTTTATAGACCTCGATCATGTCTCCCCTTAGTCACCTCTTTTCCAAATTAAGGAGCCCCAGATGCTGTAGCCTTGCCTCCTAAGGAAGGGGCTCCGGGCCCCTGATTGTTTGCCTCTCTAGTCCAGCATCCTGTGTCCCACAGTGGCCCACCAGTTGGTGCCTCTGGGGAGCAGCCCACAGGCAAGAGGTCTGGGCCTGCCCTCCCTCCTGCTGCTGTGGCTCCCCTGCCACTGGTAGAGAGAGGCATCTTCGTGCCTCTGAGGCTGGAGGTGGCTCACAGCCACCTGACTAGTAAGACCAGTGTGGCAGGCAGCCACTGAATTCCCGTTTGAAGAGGACTCTCAAGCCGCAGTGGAGCGGGACCACCAGCGGCCCATGTGAGGCCGCCTTGCTAACCCCGCCCCCGCGTCTGATGTCTAGCCAGGCCCCCCACGTCGGACGTCAGACGCTGGGGGCGGGCTCTGGCTCCCAAACGGCGCCTTGAGGCTCCGTTCGGGAGTTGGGGTTTAACTCCTGAAGGGGCTACGCGGCCCCTTCGGCAGTTAAACGAAGGCTGCCGCTGCTTTCACTGCACCTGGCTGTGCTGCGAACCCAGCGGCAGCCTTTGAACTCCTGAAGGGGCCGTGTGGCCCCTTCAGGAGCTGCTTAGGCCACTGAGGCTGGCACTGGGTTCGCAGCACAACCCGAAGCAGCTCTTCCCTGCCTTAGCAGGGAAGAGCCGCTCCTGGCTGGCACTGCAAATGCAGCACCCGCCTTAATTTAGCTCCGCTCGGGAGCTAAACTAGCCTCCCCGCGTCAGGGCTATCACCCAATGATAGCGCCGCCCCTGCTCTCAAGGGCTGGGCAGCAGGAGCCATTGGCCCTGAAGTAACCAGGTGCCCGGCCCCTGAGGTCTTTCAAGGTGCAGCCGGTGCTTGAACTGGGCTCAGAAGTCAATCTCTTGGGAGCCAATAACACTGAGAAGAAGAGGGTGAAATGTGTTCCAGCCATCTTGCCCCCTCCGGGATTCGGCACCAACGGAAGCTTCCAAACAGCTTTTAAGGGCAGCCCCACAAAGCGTGCACTGCTGCTGCCCAGTCTGGGTGGAACCAGGCTTTGGGTGCAGGCGTTTGCCCGGGGGGGGGCGGTGCCACTCTCTCTGCTTTCCTGCTGCTGCTGCTGCTGCTCTCTGCCTTGGTCTTCTTTACGGCCGTGGCTTTTGGGTGTTTTAATGGCTCTTTTTGTTTTTATAATTGATGTTAGGGTTTTAATGTGATTTCTATGGAATTTTATTGTATTTTAGCTTTTGCAAACTGCCTTGGGATGAGTTTTATGAAAAGCGGCATCGAAATTGAGCTATCAGTCAATACATAAAAAGCTCAAGCAGTGCATGGCTCGCTGGAGCCAGAGCCACCCTCTCCAGATCGGGCTGGAGCTGGCAAAGGAGGCTTGTCCTGGCCGCAGCAGCCACCTGGGCATCTGGAGACAAATCTGGGTCCAGCAGAGCCACCCCAGATGGACTACTTGGTGCTGCAGGGGGAGCTCTCACCCGGCCAAAGCCAAAGGAGCCGCTCCGCCCCCCCCCCCACTGCCCCCAAACCAGAAACAGCCCCTCTGTCTTGTCTGGATCAAATATCTTCATTTCTCCTTCCTATCGATATCCACATGCCAAGGTGACTAACAGAAATGAAAACACCATAGACCAAAGGCAGTATCACAGAACGGAGACATGAGACGGGCCCCCCTGAGGCCCAGCGTCCCAGTGCCAGAATGCTGCAGAGACGGGGTGGCCCCGGGCAGCGGAGAAAGAGTAGCTGGGCGGGCAGCGCCACCGCCGCTCTTCCCATTGGCCACAAAAGCCGGGGCGTGTGCAGCCACCCCTGCTTGGCCGCCTCGGAGCTGCCTGTGCACCCGCAGCAGCTCGGGCACTGGGCGTCCCAATGCCAAAATGCCAGGGGGGCCATTAAAGGCAGCTTGGCACAAGCAGTGGAGAGCGGAATCTATCAACTCACCCTCACAGCAAATCAGCACAGGGGTCAGAAAGCAAAAGTGCAGGAGCACTGATCTACCTTTGCCTGTTCCCGAAAGGCAGCGAAGGTTGGGAAGGTGCAAACAGCCATGGGGAGAGTGTTCCTCAGCCGCAAGGGGCAATAACCGAGAAGGCCCCGAGAAGGCCTGAGAAGGCCCGAGAAGGCCCTGTCCCACGTGCCTGACAAAGCAAGCCCCTCTTGCGGTCAGCATGTGGATCTCATGTGGTGGGTGGTCACCTGAGGGAAAAGCCAGCCTTCAACTACTGGGGCCTCATCCGTGACGGCTCTGCAGGTCACCCATTCAGAATCACCTCCTCCAAATACCAGGTCCGGGCTCTGAACTCCCTTCCTGGGACCTGAAGATGGGAACAGGAAGCAGTGGGGGAGGGGCATGGGCAGCCCGTGGCCTCTTGGACAGCAGCCTCCCTCCTGTGGCAGCAGAAGCAGCAAACTCCTAGCCCTGGTCCTCCGACTGGCAGCAGCAGCAGCAGCGGCACAGTTTGGTGGCTGTGGCTCCCCCCCCCCCAGCAATGTCATGCTGGGGGTGGACAGTGGGGGGGGGGGTAGGAGGGGAACCCCGTGGCACTTCTGGGCCCTCCAGGCTCCCGTCGCTTCCATCCTCTGGGCACACACCTGCACACTCTCTCTCCGCCTCCCTGCGCCACACACAAGCACTGCAGCCCCAGGAGTGGGGGAAGCGAGCAAGGCAGGAGCTCATGGGTCCAGGGGCGTATCTAGTGTAGGGCAGGCAGGGCACGTGCCCCGGGTGCCACTTGAAGGGGGTGCCATTCTTTAAAATTAAAAGATTTAATAAAATGGCTGCCGTGCATGCTCATATGCCCTCTGTGAGGCCCTGGGCCATGCCAGGTCTCGCAGAGGCCATTTGAGCATGTGCAGCAGCCATTTTGTTTTTGGCGGCCATTTTTTTTAAAAAAGTTTATTTTAAAAAATGGCCACCACTCATGCTCAAATGGTCCCTGTGAGGCCCTAGACCTTGCCAGGCCTCGCAGAGGCCATTTGAGCATGTGTGGCAGCCTCCAAAATGGCCACCAAACAGATCTTTGGAGGGCTGAAAATCAGCCTGGGACAGGCTGCGGCGGTGAATTAAGAGGATAGCAGGGGGAGGAGGAACCTTTGCAGACCCCCATTTAGGAAGCCCCCAAAGGGGCTACTGGTATTTTTTTTTAAAAAATGATAATATAATATAAGTCACTGTACACATATTCAGTTTGGCACTATGTACAGAGAATCAGGGCTTGTGAATACTGAGCTGAAGCTTATGAGCTAGGATTGTATTCATTTGCTCTTACTTTGCTTCTTGTGATAAGTGAGTTAAATGTGATGTCTTAATAATATGGCTATTAATGGTGAGTTTGTCTTTGAACCACTGTGAAATCCTTAGTATTAAGGTCCACTGGGAGTTTCTTGCTCTCTTTCTCTCATTTTAACTGTCTTTCTGAAATACTAGAATATATTCCAAGCAGTGACACAGTTTACTCTGCATATCCTTTAATTATTTTCAGAGTATCTGGGAAAAGTCAAATTCTCCATCTATTTTTAAAACTTATGTAATAGTGATGCTACAATGCATAGTAGAGAATTAGACAGGCACTTCTGTTTAGTTTTCCAAGTACATCTCCACATAGTATTGGGGTATTTCATGAGCCCCAGCATACTGAAATTTGTAGTTTTCCAGCATTTTTTGGTCTGGCTACGTCCACTGCTAAATAGTTTTTGAAATATGAAAAGATTAAGGAGCTTGACTTGTATTTTTCAGCTGATATTATGGTAAAGTTCTCTGAAAGGTGGGTGTGGGATGTTTGGACGGTGTGGGGGGGCAACTCCAGTGCTTGCCCTAGGCGCTCTTTTCCCTAGAGACGCCTCTGCATGGGTCCTTTGACCCCTGCACCTAATTATAGCTCTGCCCCCAGCTGGACCTGCGTGTCGTCTGCAGCATACAGATGGCAACTCAGTCCAATGACCTCCTCCAGCAGGATTCTCGAAGAGTGTGGGGGATCTGAGGAGCCCCTCAGCACCCCACAGGGCAACGGCCACGGACAGAGCAGGAGTTCCTCCCTGCTGTGCGGAGAGGGAAATCTCGAAAATCTGTACCCCAATAATAGTCATGGGAAGGCCTCAAAAATCAGAGGTCTGAGTTTTGCAGAAATCCAGATGCCACTTCAACTGTTTGCTCAAGCAGGACACAGAAAGTTCAACTTAGATGTCCTAGAAGCCCAATGTTTACTTTTGAGATTGCTCAACAGTGTGTGTGTGTGTGTGTGTGTGTGTGTGTGTGTGTGTGTGTGTGAAGAGTAAGGATGACACAGGCAGGGAAATAGCAGGTTCCTGGCTGGAGACAGAGACAGGCAGAACAACACAGCTCTGCACCTCAAAGGTCGTCTCCTGGAAAGAAGCGGGTCCGACGCGACTGCTGAGGCGGCAGGCAGCCGACGCCTGGCCTCGTGGGAGCCCCCTGGCGCAGCTGAGACCTTGGGGACTTCCCAGCATGCTGAGCAAGCGGGTCTTTTTGCCCCGAGCTCCAGAAGTAGAAGTGGGGCAAGCCGGAGAAGATGATGCCAGGGAGACGCCGCCTTTGAAGCGTGACTAGAAAGGAGGGGGAAGGCGCTTTGGGAGAGCGGCAGCAGAGAGGCCTCCCGCTGGCACCAGGACCGGCAGGCCCCAGCTCCAGAGCTAGTTAGAGGAAGTGTGAATGTGTGCATGAATGCGATAGGTCTGGCTACTGAAATGTGGCTTCTTTTGTCCTTGTTGCTGCGACTATGCGATTTTTGCCATCTGTCCCTGCTGCCAATGCTGAATACATTTGCTCTTGTGCAGCTCTTGCCTTAAAACCAGCGATATGCCGGGATGCCAAAGTTATCACAGCGGGTCTCCCTTGGGGGAAACCCCAACCCGGCCACATCACATTCGCCAGCCCCACCTCCTGGGACTGATCCACGGGGGAGGGCGGGGCTCTCCGGTCCTGTTTCCTTTGGTACTCAGACCACAGAGGTCCATCTCGCTCAGTATTGTCAACACAGACTGGCCGAAGTCTCTCTCAACCCTCCCAGGAGATGCTGCCAGGCAGGCAGTGAACCTGGGACCTTCTGCAGATGGTCCCCATCCCCGAAGGGCTTGCTTACAGCGCTCACATGCAGCCACCCATCTCAATGCAAACCAAGACAGGCCCTGCTTAGCAAAGGGGACAATTTATGCTTGCTACCACAAGACCAGCTCTCCTCCCCCTTCCGCCTGATGGTCCCGAAGGACACCATGATCAGTGGTACTGACAGCTGCTGAAAGGTCCAGGAGAACCAACAGGGTTGCCCTCCCCCCCTTTCTGGCCAGCACTGTGCAGGTCATCTGCCCGGGCAACCCCAGCAGCTCCATTCCTGAATCCAGGTCAGAAGCTAGACTGGTACAGACTCGAAGGGTCAGTTTCACCCAGGCCCACATCGGGAGCTGCCATATACCAAGTCAGACCATCTCGCTCAGTATTGTCTCCACAGACCAGCAGCAGCTTCTCCAAAGTTGCAGGCAGCAGAGGTCTCTCTCAGCCCTGCCTTGGAGATGCTGGCAGTGAGGGAACTTGGAACCTTCTGCACACAAGCAGACAGAGCGGCCTCATCCGCTGTGGGGAATATCTGACAGTGCTCACTCATGTAGGCCACATTTGCACGCAATGTGGAACCATGGGTCCAAGCATGCAGATGTTCTTCCCAGAGCTGCCCCGTTCCCGAAGAGGAATATTTTACAGTGCTCACATGTAGTTCATTCAAATGCAAACCAGGGTAGACCCTGCTTAGCAAAGGGGACAACTCATGCTTGCAACTGTAGTGGAAATACTACACTCTAGGTTCTTGTTGTCCCAGAAATCAGGGTTCGCCGCCAGGCGGGCAAAAAGCCAATAAACACACCAGAGGTAGAGATCTTTTAAAGGTTTTAATCTGTGCAGAAAGGCTTGGTGCGGGGGGGGGGGGGGCGGCAAAATTCCCAAATTGAGCACAACTAAGCAAAGTGTGTGCACAGATTTATACAGCAAAATTATCAGCAAGCCTTACTAACAGACAGTTGCATAGACAAGCACTGCAGTTAATCACTCTACTCTTCTCTCCTCCTTGAGATACTTGAACCGAATACACATCCAGCCATTCAGAGTTGAATACACAACAGTCAATCTTAGTCCCCCTGGCAGGAAACATCTGGTTTTTAGGGAGGCATTGTCAAACCTTTTGGAATGCTAATGGTGATAGTAGTACTGGTAGCTGATAGTCCTGTGTGTTATCACCTTTTGCTGGCTGTTTTCAGTCACTCCTAGGGAAGGAGGGGGCAGGTTTTTATTTTATTTTACATTTTATATCCTGCTCTTCCTCCAAGGAGCCCAGAGCAGTGTCCTACATACTTAAGTTTCTCCTCACGACAACAACCCTGTGAAGTAGGTTAGGCTGAGAGAGAAGTGACTGGCCCAGAGTCACCCAGCTAGTCTCATGGCTGAGTGGGGATTTGAACTCGGGCCTCCCCGGTCCTAGTCCAGCACTCTAACCACTACACCAGTTTTTGGTCCCTCTATTCAATATGGCTGTACTTTGGTCAGGGACTGGCACATCATTCTTACTAGGTAGAGGCCAACACCCTTTCCGTCAGATGCAAAGCACTTGATTATGTAATGAGAATCACGGCCGGGCCTTCACCTCACACACACACAAGATGGTGGTGATGTATTATATACTCATTCTTATCTTGATGTTACTCTCCAGTGATCCATAGGCTCTTGTAAACTGAGCATCCTCCCCTGCAGAAGGACCAATCACAGTTCTTCTAGACAAGATACATTCTGGTCCCAACTACGCTTCAGAGTACAGTAATCCCATTGTTCATGGCTCCCTCAAACCCCTCCTTATCACACCTTCCCAAAATCATCAGTTCACCCTAAACAGGAACTTTGGTTCACTTTCTCATCAGGGATTTGAGGCCTCGTAGCCCAGATTTCGGCTACCCAACCACAAGGCCAGCTCTTCTCCTCCTCCTCCCATGTGTGCCGTGACCCCACCCCTGGAGAGGGAGACGCCCACACCCCTGGGGCTGGTTGCTTGCTTGGCTCTCCTGCCCAGGAAGGCCCGGCACTCACCCTGCTGCTGCTGCTGCTGCTGCTCCACGGAGTGGCAACAAAGCTCCCAGGACACTTGCCCAACAGCAAGGAGGGTGCCTGTGCTGCCCACATCCCTCCCAGGGGTGCCTTGTAGATCCCAACGGCCTGCTCTTCCTTGTGGGGGGGAGGTGGTGTCCTAATGGGCATCACTTTGCATGTGCTTACACTGAATTTAAATGGCTATTGTGTAGCCCATAGAGCCAGCTTTGAGAGATCCTTTTGGAACTTCCTCAGTCCGCTTGAGTATACACTATCCTGAATAATTTTATTTATTTATATTTAATAATGCAGTGTTGTCTGCAAATTGTCCGCATCATTTCCGCATCATTTCCAAACGGGTTTCACAGCACCAGTAGCAATGCAGGTCCTCAGAGGAGGAAGAGCTCAAGAATGGCTCACCGGCTCCCATTTTCTGCTACTCGTGGAGGAGGAAAGCTGGGAAGGCTCACCCAAGGACCCTTGGGGGAGGGACCTTTCCCCGAACCTTGTGGACGTCCAAGTATTCCGTGCCTTCCAGGTCACCCCTGTCCGCTCTCCACAAGGCTGTTGGGGCGGGACTATCCTTGGCAGGAGCCGGGCTGATGCTTCCTTCGGAGCATGGCTTCTCTCTTACTTCGGCACTAGGACTGGGCAGGGTGATCTGTGGGGCAATGGGCCGAAGCCCCATTTGAGGGTTGGAGAGGGGAGGCTGGCTGGGTGACCTCCAGGCCTCGGAGGCTGCCTGGAGTGGACAACATGCCCTAAGAGGCGGGCTGCGCCAAGTGAACCTTTCCTTCCGGCTTCCTTCCCCACTTCCCTCCCTCTGTCCTTTTGCTCTGCCAATTTCAACTTTGCAGCAGCACACAGCCTGCCAATTTCCGCGTTATTTTGCCTCGAACAAATATTACATCTAATTTTCCACTGTAATCCGTTTAATTGCTGGAAGAATTGAAACAGCTGGCTTGCAAGACTTTTCAATGCAAAGCGTGCCATGTCTTGCTGTCAATAATCGCTGATTGCTGAGAGAGGAGAGGGAATTGGAGTCAGCGGCTGTCTTGGCTGGCAAGGAAGCCGCCGGGCTGTCCAGTGGCACAGAGTTCCTCCTTGTCTGCAGACATTGCCATGAAGGGGCCAGTCATGGAAGGGGCGTTGGGGTAACCGTAATAATTATCCATTGCAATCCCTGCTAAATGAGCAAAGGGGCACCTTAGAAGTGGCGATTCTCCTTATCGAGCAGGGGGAGAGCAACTGGCTCTATCCGTCCCCAGCACAGCATCCCTCCAGTGGCTGTTGCTGGGGTCTGTCTTATGTTTCCTTTTTAGATTGGGAGCCCTTTGGGGACAGGGAGCCATCTATATAATTATTTCTCCAAGACAGGATGCGCGGGGACGTGGCAGAAAGGAGGCGATTGGCTGACAGAGGGGGAGACTTGTGCAAGAGTTCCAGCCACGCCTCCTGAGAGTACCGGCAATCGTCGCCACCCTGAGAAGGAGGACGGGCGGCAGGCGGAGGAGGAGGAGGAGGAGGAGGAGGGTCCACCGAATGTGTGGCGGTGAGGCGGCAGCGGCGGAGGGCCCGGCTGCGGTGGCTAAGCCCTGAAATGGGGGGAGAGTGAGGTAGAACTCGAAGGGGCTGGAGATGGGGAAGAGTCAGGGGGAACTCGGGGCACAGACGCTCTGCACCCAGTCAGCCAGTTTCATGTATTGCATATATGCCGTATTCATATTTGTAGACCATACCAAGCTAGATGACTCCGTATAAGGCAGCTTCCTATGTTCCTGTGGCTAAACCCAGGACAGGCGCAGGTGTATTCATCTATATGCATCCACTCTTTATATTTCTAGAAATCACCCTGCATCACTAATTGATCATGTCGTTTCAAAAATGGAATATGTTTTTCCCCTCTGTAAATTGAGGCCCACAATCTAAAATAAAAATCAAAAAACTTTTTGCATGAATTAAAACGCATTTATTATAGCCAAAGCCCTGGATAGTAGCTAACTACAGCGGGGGGTGGGGGGTGGGACTTTCCAGGGCTTTCCCCGCTACTAGGAGCGGCCGACCTCCAGCAGAAACTCATCAGGGCCTCCTCTCCTCTGAAGCCTCCTGTCCCTGCATAGAGGAAACGCAGGCTCTTTCCCCAGCCAGACAAAGATAAGGATCCTCAGCCTCTCTCTCCCTCACCCCCACAACCCTACAAAAGAATGAATACCCAGGAGGATGGACCCACCCCCACCCCACCCCCACAACCTGCAGGCTGGGAAGCAGACTTTGATTTCCAAGGCCAGCAGGCCAGCCCAGAGCCCAAAGGGTATTGGGGTATTTTAAAAAGATGAAACAATTACTTCCCTCATGCTCTCTTGTAGCTGCACCTTGTTGTGGATCACATGAGGGGAACATGTAGACCAAAGGATCTCAGTTAATCCACTTGGCTGGAATTGGAATGCCTCTTACATTCCCGAGCGAGGGAGGGAGGGAGGGACGAAAATTTGCATCCTGCTGCGGGAGTTCCCACTGATCACTGAGAGACATTCGCCTGGTCGTTTCAAACTGGCCAAGCCAGTTACCACTAGCTTTTCTCCTGGCTATGTTTGTAATCAGAGAATCCTAGAGTGAGAGGGCCCTGAGAGGTCATTCATTCCAACCTCTCCAAACATAACGCTTTGTGTTTCTGACCTGGCAGTCTGTTGAACTGGGGCCCAGTCCCATGGCCCCAAAGTAACATAGGAATTGGGTGTGGGGTTTTTTTAGAGTTTCAAAATAGCCAAATTCAGAGGGCATTTGTTCCCTCTAGAGGGGCGTGTTAGGCTCTTTGCTCATGCTCAAGACCTTTCTGCACAAACACAGTACAAGAAACAGTCCCCTGTGTGAGGCAACTGTACACAGACAAATACCTAGCTGGTCAGTGAGGCGTAGCCACCGTTGGGCGACCGGGTTCAAAGAACCCAGGCCGCCGCCCCTCAGAGGCCATGCATCACCGCCCCGACACGCCCCCTGCATCTGTTGTCAGACACGGGGGGGGCGTGGTTTAGCTCCTGAATGGGGCCACACAGCCCCGTTCAGGAGTTAAATGGCCAGGGCTGAGTTTCCAGCGGAGCCAGGAGCGGCTCTATAGAGAAGGCAGGGGAAGCTGCTTCTAGCCGCACCGCAAATGCAGCACTGGCCACGATCTAGCTCCTGAAGGGGGCTGTGTGGCCCCGTTTGGAAGTGCCTGATGCCCGATGCGGGGGCCGAGGCTAACTGCCCACATCTGATGCCAGACGCAGGGGGCAGGGCAAGGGGAGCTGCCGCAGCTGCCGAACTCAGGCCACCCCTCTGCCAGTGCCAGTGCAGAACAGGGTGTCCAGCCCTAAAACTCCAGCTACAGTCCAGCTAAGCCACCTCATGGCGCAGCGGGGAAATGCTGGACTCACAAGCAGAAGGTTGCCGGTTTGAATCCCCGCTGGTACTATATAGGGGCAGCTGTGAGATAGGAAGATGCTGAAAGGCATCATCTCAGACTGCGCGGGAGGAGGCCATGGTCAACCCCTCCTGTATTCTACCAAAGACAGCCACAGGGCTCTCTGTGTACCAGGAGTCAAAAATTCGACTTGGCGGCACGGCACACTTTACCTTAACTTTACACTCCTGCTGCAATAAATTCCCCACCATTCTCAAGCAAAAAAGAAGTGTCCTTCTGAAGTGCAGGCCTGCTGCTGAGGCCCCCGACTGGTAAATGGAGAGACCAATTCCATGCTAAGAATCATTCGGAAGGGGCTTGAAAATAAGAATGCTAATATCCTAATGCCCTTATACAAATCTATGGGGCAGCCACATTTGGAGCGCTGTATACAGTTCTGGTCACCATATCTTAAGAAGGACATTGTAGAACTGGAAAAGGTGCAGAAGAGGGTGGCCAAGGTGATCAGGGCCTAGAGCACCTTCCTTATGAGGCAAGGCTACAACACCTGGGGCTCTTTAGTTTGGAAAAGAGGTGAAACAAGATAGAGGTGTCCGAAATTATACATGGAGTCGAGAGAGGGACAGAGAGAAATTTTTCTCCCTCTCTCACAACACTAGAACCAGAGGTCACCCCATGAAACTGAAAGCCGAAATTTAGGACTGACAAAAGGAAGTATTTTTTCACACAGCATATAACTAATCTATGGAATTATCTGCCATGGGATGTGGTGACCATCACCAGCCTTGATGGCTTGAAGAAGTGTTTAGATGAATTCGTGGAAGAGAGGTCTATCAATGGCTACTAGTCTGGTGGCCAGAGGCCACCTCCAGCCTCCGAGGCAGGATGCCTCTGAGTCCCAGTGGCAGGGGAGTCACAGCCGGAGAGGGCAAGCTCTCCTCTCTTCCCTGTGGGCTTCTCAAGAGGTGTCTGGTGGTCCCAGGGGCGCTCTAACCCCTGGATCTTAGGGCCCCAGTCCATGGCCTCTAAGGTCTGGGGGGGCTCCAAATGGTCGGGGGGGCTCCTACAGCCACCCTGTGCCTGCCCGCCGCACTGTGGCTAACTTACGTGTCTTTAAAACAACAAGAAGAAAGCTGCCGAGCGGGGGTTGCGGCGGCGGCGGCGATGGGTGGAGCGACAGCTGGGCCAGCAGTTGCTGTGAACTGCGAGGTGCATCTGCGCAGTTCAGATAAAGATTGTTGCCGGGGGGGGAGGTTGACTACTCGGCTTGCTGCCTCCCCGCAGCCACCCCTCAGCCGTGCAGCGGATTTTTTTAAAAAAAAATTGCATGTAAGTTAGCCTCAGCAGGAGGACCCCCAAAAGTAGGTTTTGGGGGCCTCATGGCAGGGGAGCAGCCTGGTGTGGGGGCCTCGCAGAAGGGCTGGTCCGGGCGCCAAAATCATCTAGGTGCGTCCCTGAGAGGGCTGCTGTGTGAAACACGATGCTGAACTAGCTAGGCCTTGGGCCTGATCCAGCAGGGCTGTTCTTGTGTTCAGGGCTTCCTCCTAGCCATGAGGAGGGCAGGGAACAGCCCTACTTGCCAAGAATGCTTTGCTGGGCATATCCTGGGCAGAGGAGCAAAGAGCACTCTACAGTGGTGCCTGAGTGAATGTTCCCTCCTGGAGGCTCAATCCAAAAGGGATTCCGTGGGAGGCGGAGGTCCTGCTCCTCTGCATGGTGGAAGGCGGACATGCCCCTGAAGTTCTGCACCAGTCTGGAAGGAGGGATTATTGGAGGGGGGAATAATCTCACTGCAGCCAGGACTGCCCTGGTTCTGGGATTCTAGAAGAGCTGCCTTGTGCTAGCATCGTTCTCTCAATTGTGCGGCAGATGTTCTCATGGGTTTTAGGTTAGAGATATGAAATATTACATTTCTCTTTTTCTCTAGCTGACATCCAGGCCAAATTATTCACAAATAATCCCACTGAAATTAATAGGACACATCATTCAGGTAGTCCCATTAATTTCAGTGAGGCTACTCGAGTTATTTACTCTGGTTTTCAGCCACAGCCTGTCTTCCAATGGGTGGCTTCACATGACTGCTGGTAGGACAGTAAGCCGTCAGCTTCTCAGTAAATGTCGAGTCACGAGAGTGTGCCTTCCCAGTGGGCACGCTGTCCAAGACCACCCAAGTATATTCCCGAGATTCTCCACCTGAGTTCCAGATCCTGGGAACAGATGTTGGGAGAACGTTGGCTGGAGTATCTTGGGAACTAGACTTAGGTGGTTTCAGAACATGACCTCACTGCTTACTGACTCCTTACTGTGCTAGTGCTTGTGTGAAGCCACTCTTCAATTATATATATTTTAGTAATTGCCTTAATCATTATTTTTAGTAATTTAACACAACAATTAATGTGCTGAAAATTGATGTTGGCCCCCTCACACAGAGTCATGGTTGGTTCCAGCCCCCTGTGGCATCTGTGGGGTGCAGCCCTGCCCTAGAGCATCCTTCCCCCGCCCCGAGTTGTGCCATGGCTTGAAGAATGATCATGAGGACTGCAGACAGTTGTCGGCTGAGCTGTGCTTTTGTCCAGCCACGCCGCCACGCCTTGGCTCCACAGTGTCCCCACCGCCCCACGTGAAGGGCAGGCACTTTCCTCCCTTGGTTATCCCAGCAACCTGGGCGAAAGCACCAGGTGCTCAGGCAGTGTGGACATAGCATGTTTTTTTCTCCCAGATCTGCTCCTTATTCGCCATGAAATGGCATGGAATGACCCACCCACCGCCACCTCCATGCCGGCCCCCAACTCTCTGATGTGCTGGAGGGAGGCAAAACCAGCTCCCCGAGTTTCCCTGCCTCTTCAGGAACCGAAGGAAAATGGCCTTTCCCTGGCTCCTCCACCCAGCCAGGCTGAGAACTGATTTCCACATTTCTTGTCACAGATTGTTACCAAATCATTATCTCAAGCACACAGCGAGGAAACAACTAACCACGCTTCTGATCCATGAGCAGCACTCCTGGAGCTTGTTAGGGACAGATTGCATTTGACTGCAGCCGCTCTCGCTGTAAGCCATTATTACCACATCCCTCATTTTAATTTTCCCTGTAAAGCTGGAATCCCATCAGAGCCGAGTCTGCTTCAAACTTGTCCAGGGAGACAGAATACTGGGAAAGAACAGGTCTGGCCTCCTGGGTCAGCCAGCACAGGCACCATCCAAGGGCCCATGGCTGAGTCCCGTGGATTGCCCTGGTGAAAGGAGACACTGGCCTCCAGCTCTCCTGCCCAGGGGTGTAACAAGGATGGAGTGGGCCCAGAGACAAAATTTTAAAATTACCCCCCCCCATCACTGCCTTCCTCTAAAAATTTTTCTAAAATATATCCAAGGAAGCTCAGGCAGGCGTTGGGTGGGGAGACATGCCTCTGGGCTCCCCACCTGAGGCAGGGCCCCCCGAGACAACAGTCTCCCCTTGCCCCATTATAGTTACGCCCCTGCTTCTGCCCCTCACCTGCTGCTAAGGGGCCCCACAGAGGCACTTGGCCGCCAAGCATGCCCATGAAGCTTGTGCTGGCACTGGAAGGGAAGAAGAGGACTGTGAAGACGAGGAAGCTGACCTTCAGAGGGGACCCCCCCCCATCAGAAGAATGACAAAAGAGGTAGGTCTTACAGTGGCCAAGGAATCGGCAACTTAATTTCTGCAGGATACCCAGAAATTAATGGTTGTGGCTGACAACCATTGGCCTTCATCAGAGACAAAAGGTCTTCATGTACTTTACTCTGCTACAGGAAAAACAACTCCCTCAAGGATATCCTCTCAAGAGGGTTGTTTCTGATGTACCTTAATGAGATCCAGCAAGTCCCTTTGCCCTGATGACCACCACTTGGTCCAAATGTGTTGAGCCTCTGTTTGCTCACTCCTGCCTAGCCCCAGCATGAGGCCAGCCCTTCATCCCATGAAGGACGAGATAAGAGACATGTCTCCAGCTTCACCAGGAAATGTCCTGTTGCCACTGAAATTTCACCAACAGCAACAGTTTCAGGGCAAAAATGGGAGGCACTGAGCTGCCCAGGAAGCAAAGAGAGTTTGGGTAAGACCAACAACATTTCTTAGGATGCTTCTGACTGGGCTGCCAGCTTTCATCTAAAGGAGGGCACATAACTCAAATGCCCCGGTAGGCCAGAACTAACCACAATGTGGTGTGTGGGGACAAGGTCAATTTTCAGCACATGATTACAATAAAATTGGTTACTAAAATTATCAATGAAAGCAATTATAAGTTACTTGTGGATCTGCTCCCTTGTCAAGAGACCCACAATTTTAATTAAGGATAGTGGCCAGAAAATAGGCCCTGTTCAGCTGGTTTGGACTTGAACCAGACTGGACCCCAGGAAAGGGGTGCCAGTCTGAGTTCGAGCTGAATCGGCCCTGGTTCTAACGAACTAATTCGAAACTGGTTTGGCGGTTCGGGGGTGTGCGTGTCAAGGGGAATCTGGTGTGGATTCTCCTTTACAAGCAAGGGGGGGAAGTCCTAATGGGGTGGGCGAGAGGTCACCTATAATCTGAAGGGGGGGGTGGCAACAGTGACAATGGCACAGCTCTTCCTCCTCCTCCTCCTCCTCCTCAGACCAGGTCCAGCATTCCATGCATGTGCGGAGGCCAGAACTAGGCTGCACTGGAGCACCAGGCCTGGTCTGGGGAGGAGAAGCTGTGCCCTGCCGCCACTGCCGCTGCGCCCTCAAATTACAGGTGCCCTTTTGCCTGCCCCATTAGGATGACCTCTGCAGAGAGACAGAGAGAGACTGAGGGAATGCAGCCCTGTCAATGCTCTTGGATCTCTCAGCGGCTTTCGATACCATTGGACATGGTATCCTTTTGGATAGACTGGCCAAGCTGGGTTTGGGAGGCACTGTCTGGAGGTGGTTCCACTCCTACCTCAAGGCCCAGTCCCAAAAGGTGGTAAAGTAAAGTGTGCGCTCAAGTTGGTGTCGACTCCTGGCACCCACAGAGCCCTGTGACTGTCTTTGGTAGAATACTGGAGGGGTTTACCATGGCCATCTCCCACGCAGTATGAGATTATGCCTTTCAGCACCTTCCTATATCACTGTTGCTCCATATAGGTGTACCAGCGGGGATTCAAACTGGCAACCTCTCACTTGATAGTCAAGCATTTTCCCGCTGAGCCATTAGGTGGATCAAAAGGTGGTACTGGAAGATTGCTGCTCAACCCCTTGGCAGTTATGCTATGAAGTCCCGCTCGGTTCCATTCTTTCCCCTGTGCTGTTTAACATCTACATGAAACCACTGAGAGAGGTCATCTGGGGGACTTGGACTGAATTGTCATCAATATGCAAATGACACTCAGTTGTCGCTCTCTTTTTCATCAGACACAGGTGAGACGGTGAGTGTCCTGAATCAGTGCTTGGCGATCAGTGCCTCATCCAATCAGCAATGGGTTGGATGAAGATGAATAAGATAAGACTCAATCGAGACAAGACAGAAGTAAGTACCACTGGTCGATGCTTCCTCTGCTCAGGTGAATGATGTTCTGCCTGGTCTAGATGGAGTTGCACTCCCCCCCCCACCCGGGTTCACAGCCTGGGGGTGTTCATTGATCCAGCACTTTCGCTAGGGGCTCAAGTGGCCTTTGTGGCTTGGAGCACCTTTTGTCAGCTTTGGCTGATACGCCAATGGTGACCTTACCTGGACAGAGATGGCTTGGCCACAGTTACTCATGCTGTGGTAACCTCTCGCTTAGATTACTGTGATGAGTTGTATGTGGGGCTGCCTTTGAAAACGGTCCAGAGAGTGCAGCTGGTACAAAATACGGCTGCAAGGTTAATAACTGGGACTGGACTTTTTGAGCATAATATGCCAGTGCTTCATCAGCTGCACCGGCTCCCAGTCCATTTCCGGTCCCAATTCAAAGTACTGTTTTTAACCTTTAAAGCCCTAAATGGCTTGGGACCAGGTTACCTGAGAGAGCGCCTTGCCCCATATGTCCCAACCCAACCCAGACCCTAAGATCTCCTTTGGAGGCCCTCCTCTGAGTGCCCCTGCCAAACAAGGTGAGGTGGGTGGCTACTAACCTAGGCCAAGCCTGCCGCTCTCTCTCACACTGTGCCAACATCCCCCTTTGCCTTATAAATCCATGTCAACATTTATCCCAGTTCCATTTTTAATCCTTCCCCCCCACCCTGATATTCGCTCTTATCTGAGAAGTGATGGGGATGGAAGGGAAATTGTGCCAACTGAGAGTTCCTGCTGTGTAGTCACAACACGGGTTTCTCAGGCTGGCATCTCACTTCTGCCACAAACTCTGTGGGTGGCCATTGACAAACCCCTCCCTCTCAGCTTCAGACCCCCAGCTGTGCAGTGGGGGGTCATAATACTCCTTGCCTTTCAGGGCACCTTAGGGTGTGCAAAGTGCTTTGAACTCTCAAAAGTGCTATACAGACGCTAAGTGTTACGAGTGACAAAGACAAAGAAGGACCAGCAGGTTTCCACATGAGCTTCCAGGAGCCCCAAAGACAGGCCCAACTACGACTCCCTCAGCAGTGGCTCTACACCTGCAGACCCCTTCTTGGCTGGGGCAGGCCCTTCTAGAGAGCTCCTGGGAAAGTGGTGGGGGCTCTCTAACACCAAGCGGCAAAAGTGTTGCTCCTCTGTGTGTCTTACCAAAGAAAATCTGTGGCTTTCCAAAGCCCACCACTTCAGGTTTATTCCCCAATTAACCTGCTAGGACCTCTGGGAAAGAACCAATGGCTTGCTTTGTTTCCTTAACTTCCAAGGTCAGGGAGACAAAACAGCCAATCTGAGTTGCGAAATTGGGCTGTTCTTTACACCGCAGAGCCAGACCAAAGAGTGTTTCTGTTAACAAAATAGAGCCAGGAAGGTTTGGCATGGGTCAGGCATCAGAGAGTGGCTCTTCAGCGGATCACAGAGATGTGCTGGGAAAGCAAAAGTGCAGAGACTGAACAGGATGCAGGCTGGGTCCAGGGTGAAGGAACGTTTTTCCTGGGGTGACACAAAAAGAAGCCCGAGGGCTGATTTGTGTGAGACTATAATGTCAGAATGGTTACAGTTCTTTGTGACAAACATACCTGTGAGCCTGCACCTCACCTGTGGTCATATCCACGCATGTATCCATGGAGGACAGGTGTGCACTCATGGAGGACAGCTGCTTCGGGTATGTGATCATAGGTACGGCTGCTCCGGATACATCATTGTGTTAGAAGTTAAGTTGTCTTGTTTATTTAATCATCATCATCATCATCATCCTAATTCTGCTATCCATTATCTTGAACAAAATAAACCATGGATACCAAACTTCAAAAACATCAGTTAAGCTTTCCCACCTTCTTTTTATGGACGATCTAAAGCTTTACGGAAAGTCACCATCTGAAATTGAGTCACTACTCAAATGGGTTAGAATTTATAGCCGTGATATCGCAATGGAGTTGGGACTGGACAAATGTGCTATATTGGCAAAAAATCGAGGGAAAATGACAACTAGTGAAGCAATTGAGATGCCAAATGGAAATAACATAAAGAGTCTGTTACCTGGGGAAAGTTATAAGTATTGGGGCATACTCCAAAGTGATAAGATCAAGCATGCTGAAGTGAAGAGCAAAGTTAGCAAGGAATATATCAAGTGAGTAAGAAAGACACTGAAATCCAAACTCAATGGTGGTGGCACTATGAAAGCAATCAACACTTGGGTAATTCCTGTAATCCGATATACAGCAAGTATTGTTGATTGGACACAAGCCGAACTGGATGCGCTGGATCAGAAAACCAGGAAAATAATTACCATCAATCATGCCCTGCACCCAAGAAGTGATGATGATAAGGCTGTACCTGCCAAGAAATCAAAGTGGAGGTGTAATACTGCAAGTCAGACAGTCTGTTGAAGAAGAAAAACGAGCATTGGTGGAAAACATCAATAAGAAGACATGCTACAGGAAGTGAGCAAGATGGCAAATGCGGTTCAGTGTTAACAAGTGTAAAGTGATGCACATTGGGACAAAAAACCCCAACTTCAAGTATATGCTGATGGGATCCGAGCTGTTGGATATTGGGGTTGTGGTGGACAGCTCGTTGAAAGTGTCAACTCAATGTGCAGCAACTGTGAAAAAGGCCAATTCCATGCTAGGGATCATTAGGAAGGGGACTAAAAATAAAACGGCTAACATTATAATGTCCTTATACAAAACTATGGTGCGACCACACTTGGAGTACTGCATACAATTCTGGTCACCACACCACATTGTTGAACTGGAGAAGGTACAGTAGAGGGCAACCAAGATGATCAGGGGCCTAGAGCACCTTTCTTATGAGGCAAGACTACAACCCCTGGGGCTTTTTAGTTTAGAAAAAAGACGTCTGCGGGGAGACATGATAGAGGTCTATAAAATCATGCATGGCGTGGAGAAAGTGGAGAGAGAGAGATTCTTTTCTCTCTCACACAACACTAGAACCAGGGGTCACTCCATGAAATTGATTGCCAGGAGGTCTAGGACCAACAAATGGAAGTACTTTTTCACACAACGCGTGATCCACTTGTGGAACTCTCTGCCACAGCATGTGGTGACGGCCAACAACCTGGATGGCTTTAAGAGGGGTTTGGATGACTTCATGGAGGAGAGGTCTATCAATGGCTACTAGTCAGAGGGCTGTGGGCCACCTCCAGCCTCAAGGGCAGGGTGCCTCTGAGTACCAGTTGCAGGGGACTAATGGCAGGAGAGAGGGCACGCCCTCAACTCCGGTCTGTGGCTTCCAGCGGCATCTGGTGGGCCACTGTGTGAAACAGGATGCTGGACTCGATGGGCCGTGGGCCTGATCCAGCAGGGCTGTTCTTCTGTTCTTATGTAAACAATGGAGGATACACGGACCAAGGGAACAAAACATATCCATAGAATAGTATATATACCGTGTATAAAGGTCTATTCACACACACAACATACATGAAAGGTACATAAATTTGAAAGTGAGCAAGACAGGACAGTTGAAAATAAAGGAATCAAAGGACTAATACAAAAAACAACAAATGATGAATCGACAAGAAAAATGGCACAACAAACCATTGCACAGTCAGTTCTTTAATGACATACAATCGAAAGTCAACAATAGCACAAAGTGGCAGTGGTTGAAGAAAGGAACCCTGAAAAAAGAAACAGAAGGTCTCATTTTTGCAGCCCAGGAACAATCACTATGAACAAACGTTATAAAAGCAAAAATTGATAAGACCCAGAAAGATAGTAAGTGCCAACTATGCAAGGATGCAGATGAGATGGTTGATCACCTTGTATGTTTTTGTAAGAAAACCGAACATGTGATTATAAGGAAAGACACAACAAAGTGGCTGCAATGATCCACTGGAACTTTTGCAAGAATTACAAATTGCTAGCAAGCAAGAACTGGTGGAATCATCCAATTGAGAAGGTCACAGAAAACAAAGAGGCAAAAATCCTTTGGGATTTTTGAATACAAACTGATAGGCATTTAGTGCACAATATGCCTGATCTGACAGTCATCTAGAAGAACAGGGTTCTGATAATTGATATTGAGATCCTAGGGGATAGACAGTCGACGAAAAACAACTGGAGAAAATAACTAAATCCAAGGACCTTCAGATTGAAATTGAGCAGCTCTGGAAAAAGAAAACCATAGTGGTGCCAATGGTTGTGGTTGCCCTTGGTGCAATACCAGAAGAACTTGAACACCATCTTGACACCCTGGGCACCGATCAAATTGCAACACATCAGCTACAGAAGGCCACACTACTCGGAACAGCATGAATACTACGATGCTATCTTTAATTTTTCTTTAGTTATCTTAGACCAGGGATTCTCAATGTGTGGGTCCCCAGATGTAATTAGACTTCAACTCCCATAATTCCTAACCAAAGGCCACTGGGGCTGGGGATTATGGGAGTTGAAGTTCAATAACATCTGGGAACCCACACGTTGAGAAACCCTGTCTTAGACCCTTGGAAAGGGCCTGATAATTAAAGTGCCAAATCCATCTAGTCAATAACATCTGGCAGACTGTGTGTAAATATCATCGTCGTCGTTGTAATAATAGTAATAATAATAATTGATATACTGATGGTGCAATATGCATAATAGATCTGCAACAATACGTCTCTCCAGACCTTTTTGCTGCATAAAATAAAAGGAAAGGGCGGGGGGGACATGCAACAAAGACCATACGTTTGGTTAGAGAAGGTAGAAGCTTTAGTGTAGCCATACTTTCAGGCTGCAGAAGAGAATATAGGTGGCCTAACTCTGTCCTCTTGCCCTCTTAACGTCCATGTTGCTGTCGGGCGTTTTCTAGCTCAAGATGTGGCAATACTGGTGGACAGGTTGCCATTGCTCAGGAAGGACTAGGCCTTACAACAGAGGGGCTGTGGGGAGATTTCCACAGCTGAAGACGCAGAGCTGACTGCAAGGAAAGCAACAGGAGGGAGTAACCAGTGAGGGGTACCCAGAATTGGGGAACTGATGGAACTAATCCAGATGCTTGTCAACAAGTGATGCACATGCTATGATGTGCTGGAAGGGGGGAGAGTATAAAAACAGTAAGGTGGCTGAAAAAAAGGCCCCCAGTTCTTTGGAGCAAGCCTGCATGCTCCCCTGAGAGTTGGCCACCTGCAGCCAGCCGAATAAGCAATGGCACTGCTTCTGCTGCATCCTATCCATGACTGGTCATGATGAGTTCTCAGTATGCTGTTTGTATTTGCAATAATAGGAATGGTAAAATGGGTGAGGAGGGCGAGGGTGGGCAGGTGGAGTGGCTGTGCTTTATAAGAACAACATATCCCTTCCCAGGATCCCTGTCAGAGCACCTGCCTCTGTTGAGTGCGTGTACTTGAGTCTTGGGACCAGGGAGGGACTGAGACTTCTGTTGGTGTGTTGGTTTGTTTGATTTTTATACCGCCCTTCCAAAATGGCTCACAATTAATTGGTTTACAATTGGTTTAATTAATTGGTTTACAATTAAAACAAACCATTAAAACAGTAAAAAGCTAAAACAAGAAATTAAAAAACAATATAACAACAATTAACAATGTAAAAACATTTTAAAACAACAATTAAACAGTCACAGTCTTTAAAAACCCTGAAACTGGGTTAAAATATTAAAACAAATTTTAAAACCCTGGAAAGCCAGGCCAAATAAATATGTTTTAAGGGCTCTCCTGAAGGGTAATAGAGAATTCAAATTACGGATTTCCGCAGGGAGCGCATTCCACAGCCCCGGAGAAGATATAGAGAAGGCCCGCCTCCGAGTCACCACCAGACGAGCTGGTGGTAACTGGAGACGAACCTCCTCAGATGACCTTAATGTGCAGTGGGGATCATGCAGAAGAAGGCACTCTTTGAGGTAACTCTGGCCTAAGCTGTTCAGGGCTTTAAAGGTAATAACCAGCACTTTGTATTTTGCCCAGAAACATATCAGCAGCCAGTGCAATTGTTTCAAAACAGGTGTAATATGGTCTCTCCAGGTTGCCCCAGAGACGAATCTGGCTGCCGCATTCTGAACTAATTGAAATTTCTGAACTACATACAAAGGCAGCCCCACGTAGAGCACATTGCAATAGTCAAGCTGGGAGATTACCAGCTGGTGCACCACTGTTTTGAGGTCATCCTCTCCAAGGAATGGGCGCAGCTGTCGGAGTTGATAGAAAGCACTCCTGGCCATGGCCTCCACCTGAGATACCAGGATGAGTCCTGGGTCCAGGAGTACTCCCAAGCTACACACCTGCTCATTCTGGGGAGGTGTAACACCATCCAGCACAAGAAGATCTAACTCACCACTCAGATTTTGAGCCCCCACAATGAGCACCTCTGTCTTGCTTGGATTCAGCTTCAATTTGTTATCCCTTATCCAGCCCATTACTGCCTGTAGGCAGGCATTTAGAGAATGAGTGCCATTTCCTAAAGATGAACGGGAAAAGTAGATTTGGGTGTCATCGGCATACTGATAACACCCAGCACCAAATATCCTGAAGACCTCACCCAGTGTTTTCATGTAGATATTGAAAACCATTGGTGACAGAATGGAGCCCTGAGGGACTCCATATAACAGCTCCTGCTTTGAGGAGCGACTGTCACCAAGCTCCACCATCAGGGATCTACCCGAGAGATAGGAGCGGAACCACTGCAAAGCAGTGCCTCTTATTCCCAACTCCCCCAGGCAACCCAGAAGGATACCATGGTCAATGGTATCGAACGCCACCAAGAGATCCAAGAGGACCAACAGAGTCACACTCCCTCTGTTGATTCCCCGGTAAAGGTCATCCATCAGACCAACCAAGGCTGTCTCAACCCCATAGCCAGCTCTAAAGCTAGTTTGAAATGGGTCTAGATAATCAGTTTCCTCCAAAACTGCCTGGAGCTGGTTGGCCACCACCCTCTCGATTACCTTGCCCAACCAGGGGAGACTGCAGATTGGCCTATAACTATCCATTGCTGAGGGATCCAGGGAAGGCTTCTTAAGAAGAGGTCTAACTATTGCCTCCTTCAAACAAGGAGGCATGCTACCCTCCCTCAGTTATGCATTTATGATATTAACTAGGCGATCTCCAACAATCTCTCCACTAGATTGAAGCAGCCAGGTTGGACAAGGACCCAGAGAACAAGTGGTAGGCCACTTGTCCACATCATCAGGAGTCACAGATTGAAACTGATCCAACCTAACACTGCAAGAGGGATCACTGGATACCTCCCTCACAGACCCTGCAGGAATAGTGGAGTCCAAGTTGGCCTGAATGCAGGAGATTTTATCCGCAAAGAACCCACTAAAGGCGTCACAGCAGAGTATCTCTGGGAGCTGATTTGAGGCAGAAGGAGCAGAGATTATACTCCTTACAACCTGAGATAATTCTGCCGTACGTGAACCTGCAGATGCAATGCATGCTGACCAGAAGCTCTTTTGGTGTACCAATCACTCCACTGCCCAACAGAGTCCCTAACCGAGCTGTCAGATTTGGTTGCAGAGTTGGCATTGGAGATGCCCAGGTTGATGGTGGTGGGTAACTTCAATGTTCGCTTTGGGACTGAATTGGCAGGAGCAGCTCAGCAGATCATAGCGGCCATGACAAGTATGGGCCTTTCCCAACACATGTTGCTGGTCACACATTCAATTTGGTTTTTTGCTCTGATCAGGGTGGTGTTTCATCAGTGGGGACTCCTATGATTTTCCCATTGTCATAGACAGACCACCACCTCATGAAGGTTCAATCTGCAGCCACTGGTCACCTCTGCAGGGTTAAGGACCTATTAGGATGGTCCACCCAAAGAGACTATTGGATCCAGCAGGATTCCAAGAAACCTGGGAGGGTTTTAATGTTGGCTCTGCCAGTGATATTGTTGACACCCTGGTGGAAAATTGGAATAATGAGCTCACTAGGGTGATAGACTCAATCACTCCTAAGGGTCCTCTCTGACCCACTCCATGGTATACAGAAGACCTACAGGAGCTGAAGCGGCTAGGTAGACGACTAGAGCGCAAGTGGAGAAGGACTTGACTCAAATCCGACAGATTGCAGCACAGAGCACAATTGAAGAACTATGCTCTGGCAATACTTGCATCAAAGAAGCAATTATTTGCTACACATATTGCATCCGCAAGTTCACATGCAGAAGAATTGTCAAGGGTGGTGAGGGAACTTATACAGGCCCCTTCAGCTCTGGCTTTGAAGCCATCAGTTAGATGCTGTGAAGGTTTTATTTAATTGGTTTTTTGTCGACAAAATCTCTTGTATTCAAGCCGACCTGGATTCCATTGTTGGTGCTTAGAGTCCTTAGTGGGGGTATCCAGTAACTCCTCTTGTGTGGTTAAATTGGATCAGTTTCAGTTTGTGACTCCTGGGGACGTGAACAAGGCAGGTTGCTTGGAACTGTGCATCCTACCACCTGTTCTCTTGACCCTTGTCTGACATGGCTTTTATTATCAAGCAGGGAGATTGTTGGAGAGGGCCTGGTTGAGATCATCAGTGCTTCTCTGAGGGAAGGCAGGATGTCTCCTTGTTTAAAGGAGGAAATTCTTAGACCTCTTTTAAAGAAGCCTACACTGGATCCCTCAGAGTTGGACAATTACAGGCCTGTCTCTAATCTCCTGTGGTTGGCCAAGGTGATTGAAAAGGTGGTAACATCTCAACTCCAGGCAGTCTTGGATGAAAGAGGTTATCTTGTTCCATTTCAAACTGACTTTGGGGCAGGTTATGGGGCAGAGACTGCTTTGGTTGGCCTGATGGATGATCTCCAAAGGGGAATTGATGGAGGGAGTGTGACTCTGGTGGTCCTTTTGTATCTCTCAGTGGCTTTTGATACCATTCATCATGGCATCCTTCTGGATCACCTGCGGGGACTGGGTGTGGTGGACACTGCTTTGCAGCGGTTCAATTCATACTTCTTGGGTAGATTTCAGAAAGTGTTACTTGGAGACTACTGCTCTACGAAGGGAGAGCTTTTGTATGGCATCCCTCTGGGTTGCATTCTGTCTCCAGTGCTTTTCAACATCTACATGAAACTGCTGGGAGAGATCATCAGGGGATTTGGTTCAGGGTGTTATCAATATTCTGATGATACCCAAATCTACTTCTCCATGGCAGCTTCATCAGCTTCATCAACTTCCCTAAATGCCTGCCTTGAGGAAGTAATGGGTTGGATGAGGGATAACAGACTGAGACTGAATCAAAACAAGATGGAGGTGCTCACTGTAGGAAGCCGCAGTTTGGGAAATGGGATAGATCTGCCGTTCTGGATGGAGTTACACTCCCCCAGAAGGAACAGGTTCGCAGTTTGAGCGTGCTTCTGGACCCAACCCTCCCTCTGATAGCTCAGGTGGAGGCAGTGGCTAGGAGTGCTTTCTTTCAGCTTTGGCTGATTCGCCAACTGTTCCCTTTCCTGGAAGTGAGTGACCTTAAGGCAGTGGTACACATGCTTGTAACTACCAGGCTTGACTACTGAAATGCACTCGATGTGGGGCCACCTTTGTACGTAGTCCAGAAACTGCAATTGGTGCAGAATGCTGCTGCCAGATTGGTCGCCGGGACGTTCCATAGCGACCATATTACTCTGATTCTAAAAGATCTACACTGGCTACCTATAGGCTTCCGGGCAAAATACAAAGTGCTGGTTATTACCTATAATGCCCTTAATGATTTGGACCCAGAGTATTTAAGGGAACGCCTTCTTCGTTATGAACCCCACCGCCTATTAAGATCTTCAGGGGAGGTTCGTCTGAAGGTGCTGCCGGCTTGTCTGGTGATGACCCAAAGGCAAGAGCCTTCTCTGTGGTTGCCCCAGGTCTGTGGAAGGGACTTCCTGTGGAGATTAGAGCTGCTCCAACCCTGTTGGCTTTTAGGAAACAACTAAAGACACATCTCTCCAGCCAAGCTTTTTAGTTAGTTGGTATGTTTTATGGATATTTTAATTTGATCTTTCTATATGGTTTAACTGTTACAATTTCTTGGTTTCTTCTATTGCTGTAAACCACCTAGAGACTTCAGTAGTGGGCAGTATACAAATATGTTACATACATACATACAGTCTGATCATTATTATTATTATTAATAATAATAATAATAATAATAATGTTGTAGTTGTTGTTTACACCGTCAGACAGGTGTTATTGACTGGTTTGTTTTATCCAGACATCGAGTCCTTCCCAAGGACCTGGGATGGCTGAATTTTATCATCAATACTGTTGCTGTTATTATTATAGACATCGTCGGAGAATATAGGTTGTTCCCAGTAAAGCTGCTTTTTGTCATTGGCAGATGGTGATTTCTGTGGCCCCAATGGTGTTGAGGTGCTCTTCAAGGTCTTTTGGAACTGCACCCAGGGCGCCAATGACCACTGGCATTATTTGGGTCTTTTTCTGCCACAGCCTTTCAATTTCAATTTGTAGATCTTTGTATTTGGTGATTGTTTCTATTTCTTTTTCTTCTATTCTGCTATCCCCCGGTATTGCTATGTCGATTATTTTAACTTGTTTTCCTTTCTTCTTGACTACAGTGATATCTGGTGTATTGTGTGGCAGATGTTTGTCTGTTTGTAGTCAGAAGTCCCATAATATTTTTGCATCTTCATTTTCTACAACTTTTTTTTGCACTTTATTTTTATAGTTTAGTTTTCTACATATCAATGTGACTTTCAGTTCATCTTTCAACACAGTTATACTACAACATCCATATTTGCTCTCATGTGAATATTTTCTTTGTATTTATATATCTAGTTGTTATGTCCTAATCCTTGTTTTCATCACCATAATAATCTATTAGTTTCATTACTATAATAACTTCCCCAACTGTTATTTTTACATTTCAACCCCCGTTAATAAATCCAAATTCACATTGTTTTTCATATACCGCAAAAAGGGTTTCCAATCTTCTACAAAGTTTTCTATATGGCTATCTCTTACTAATACCGTAAGTTTTGCCATTTCTGCCTATTCATATGCCTCCATCAGCCCTTCTTCTCTTGCTGGAATTTCCGCAGATCTCCATTTCTGAGCAAGAACCATTCTAGCCTCAGTCGTAGGATATAGGAATAAATTTCTATTTTCTTCTGAGATTTCTTCATTAATTATACCCAACAGAAAGGATTCAGGTCTCTTATGAAATACACATTTAAAAATCTTTTTAAGTTCATCATAAATCATATCCCAAAACCTCTTTACCTCTCTGCAGGACCACCACATGTGATAAAAGGCCCCCTCGCTATCTTTACATTCCCAGCACTTATTAGATACATTTTTATACATTAAAGCTAGTTTCTTAGCTGTTAAATACCACCTGTACATCATTTTTATTAAATTTTCTTTTAAATTATAACACACTGTAAATTTAAGATCTTTCTTCCATAGCTTCTTCCCAGGCCTCTAAGTTAATATTATTACCTACATCTTGTGCCCATTTTACCATTGTTGATTTTACCACTTCATCTTTGTCTGATGGACTTGCAGCATTCCTCTTCCACCTGAGCTGTGAGGGAGGTATAGCCTATCTACATCACTGCGGGGGTGCAGAGCATGATTGATGGTCATGATTTTCCTGGTCTTACG
This sequence comes from Hemicordylus capensis, assembly GCF_027244095.1. NCBI lineage: Eukaryota > Metazoa > Chordata > Lepidosauria > Squamata > Cordylidae > Hemicordylus > Hemicordylus capensis. The sequence continues at coordinate 731,531 of NC_069657.1, read as the reverse complement.
ATCTCGCGTCTCTAGCTCTTGCCTGGGTCCAGTCTATTATTCCTGCAGTGTATCTGATAACAGGTATAGCCCAGGTGTTTATGGCTTGTATGGTGTTCCCGCCATTGAGTTTGGACTTGAGGATTTTTCTAACTCTCCTGATGTATTCACTTCCCATTTTTCTTTTAACTTCAGTGTGTGCAATGTTATCAGCCTGGAGAATGCCCAAGTATTTGTAAGGTTCTTTCTCTTCCAGGTTCTTGATCTTGCTTCCACCATTGGGAAGTTCTATTCCTTCTGTTTTTCTTATTTTCCCTCTGTTCATTATTAATGCAGCACACTTGTCTAGTCCAAACTCCATTGCTATATTGCTACTGAATATACGGACAGTGTTTAGCAGTGATTTGATTTCTGACTGGGCCTTTCCATACAACTTCAGATCGTCCATGTACAGCAGATGGTTGATTTGACTTGATGTTTTAGATGTTTGGTATCTGAGGCCTGTTTTGTTTAGTATTTGTGAAAGTGGGGTCATGGCAATTACAACCAACAGAGGGGATAGTAAGTCCCCTTGGAAGATGCCTCTTCTAATGCTAGCCTGTCCAAGTGTCTCGCCATTGATTTTTAACTGTGTACTCCACATGCTCATTGCTTTTTAAATAAATATCTGAATGTTTTTTGCTGAATCAAATCAAATCACCATTACCATTGCTTCAGACATGACATTTCAGCTGTAACGAGTTGGTGATTCAGAGGTCGCTGTGTTCCTGCCTCTTGCCTAGTGGCCCGATGGGCCACACGGGACTTCAAGATAAACCTCGGTTTGCTAGAGGGCATGGACTTTCGAAGGAGCTGTAGCCAATCATGGCTTCCCAGCATGAGTGGGGAGCCATGTTTATCATATGCACACTTAAGAGTTTATCATATGCACACTTAAGAGTACCCACCTCAAAATGCTGTGTGTGCAGTGCCTTTGAGGGCAGAATGATCTTGCAACAGGAAGGACCTCTCTAAGATGGAGTGTGCATTTGCCTCTGGTGCAAAACTAATTCCGATGTGCTCCCTGAAAAAACTGGAGCAACGTGTTTATAGCAGCATTGACTTAATTCTAACATACGTTATGTGGGCTGGTGTGACGGTTTCCTGCAGACTCAGAAAATGTAAGAAAGAATTAATTGTGAGCACAGCCGAAATCTTTGCCTCTGTGCTCATTTTGTAAAAGTGCTGTAATCCAGGGAAAATAAGAGCAGGCTTTTGAAACCATCCTATTGTTAGCAAGTGATGAATCAAGCAGCTACATTTGGCTCATTAGCATCATAGGGAACTGTTCGCTGGGGACCTGCGCAGCATTGTTTTGCTAATGCTGGGGCAAGGCTGCTTCTGGCTGCTCTGCTGGCTTTGCAAAGGTTAAAGCGTTTGCAGATTATGAAACCAGGCCATTGAAGTGCCATAAATCCGGCCTGCCTGGGGGCCGCTGTTCTTGTGTAAGAGCTTGTGCGTTTCCATGGGAGAAGGAGAGGCATACTGGTGCTGAGCAGCACAGGGAAGGCAAGGCAGGCACAGAGCAGAGCCTGTCTGCAGTGGGTGGTGACTGGTGCGAATTCAACAGGCTTGTAATGAGTCACTTTGCCAAACAGAGGGAGCGGGGGGGGGGAGGCTCCCCACCCAACTACTCCAGACATGGGGTGGAAGCGGCCGGCTGAAATGAAGGGCGAAAGGGGGCAGGGTGGGGGGCGGGAGGCGTGAAGGCAGGAGAATGTCCAGAGCAGCAGGCTGCTATGCTGGGGAGGACGCACACCATGCCAAGTGGGGCCCCCATCTCCATCTCTACACAGCGGCAACTCCAATCTCGGCAGGACAGAGGGGCTGTTGACTGGGGTTCTGCGGCTGGAGAGGTTGTACAGCTTGCCCTTCTGGATGGGCTCACTGGTTCCCCTCCCCAAAGTGCCATTCAGGGGGGCAGCCATGGCCAGGAGAGCTTTGACAAAGAGGTTTGCCCGCTCCAGCCTGCTCTGGATACAGAAGATTTGGCCTCAGGCACCCAGTGCTGGTTAGATCACCAGGTGAGGCGGCTGCGATGTGCCTGCCTGCGGCGGTCACTAAAGAAGAAGACAGCTCGGAACTGACATGGGGTGGGAAATGCAGCTGCTGGACAGTCCGCCCCCCCTAGGCAGGATGCTCAGCCCACGTCGCGGACTCTGCGCCAGCCCCGTTGTTTGCTGGTCCTGGCCTTTGAAGCCCTCAGTGTGCAGGGGGGGGGCGGGGCGGGCTCTCTGAAGGGCCACTGGCCCCCCAGAACTGGCTCTTGGGTCAGCTCTGGCCACTAGCCGAGGTGTATTGGGCGGGTCCCAGAGTGCCAAGGGTCTCTTCGGGGCAAGACTGCAGCAGGGGCATCCTCTCCTCTGGGGGTGATGACAGCCGCCTCCCTTTCCCGGGCCAGGTGGTTATGAGTGGAGACACTTTAAAAAAAATGCAAGGCCTTTTAATATGATGGTCTCCCCCATCTTTTATTATTTATTTTTAAAATAAGGAAATGATATTTAATGGGAAAAAATCTTAATACAAAAATACAGCTATAACAAAGAACCCATTTAATGTTGAGTTCCAAAAAATAATAAACAGAATCCATCATTTATCTGCTTTTACATTCAGTACTGATATACTAAAATAAGTTAATTTATTAATTAGTGCAATGTCCCAAATATGTATATACCAATCTGTTAATGAAGGTGGATATGAACCTTTCCAAAAAGATGAGATTTGGAGTCTTGCAGCTGCTTATAAACAAAAAAACAAAAACAAACCCTAGTTCTAAATCATCCTCTAAAACTACCCATTTGACATAACCAAAAAGGTTAAAGGACAAGTCCAAAACAAAAGGTAAATGTCAGCTTTATGGCTTTGACATCTCCAACAATTGTCTCGACCAGACTTATAAATATATGACAATCACACAGAGGTTAAGTACCAATGGTACTGTGGGGTTTTTTCATTTGTTTTTTTACTTCCAGTCAATGGGTTGCTGCTTTTCTGGTATATGCTTGTTCTGCAGAGTGTATGTTACGGTGTGTGTGGTCAGCGGTGTAACAAGGTTGGAGTGGGCCCAGAGACAAAATCATATACAGATACATATACACACAAACCTATGTGCCACAATAGAACATCATCCTATATATTTTTTAAGGTTTTGTAAATTGTGGACAATGCAAGTCATGTAATGGTCCTAGAGAAAGACGTGCTGTTCTGGTAGCTCCAGGTCTGAACACTCGGATCAATTTTGGAGGATGAATACCACTGAAAGAAGCCCAGGCGGGTGCGCGGCTGGGGGAGTCAGTCATGTGACTTGCCTCTGGGGGGGCCCCAAGGCACTGGGCCCCCGGACAACTGTCCCCCCTTGCCCTATTATAGTGACGCCCCTGTGTGAGAGAGAGAGCAGGGCTGGACTCTGAGAAAGGCCAAACAGTGGCTCAAGTGGCACCTCTGGCTCTTAATGATCCATTATTTCTCTGAGTAAACCGCCCTGGGCCGTGTTTGGAAGGGTGGTATAGAAACTGAATCAATAACACGGAAATACAACCCTAATCCTAATCTGCCTGATGCCAAGTCAGCCACGGCATAGTGCAGCTTCCTGTGAACTATTGACCGGAGACACAGAGGCCTGGAAGTGGAACCTCCTGCTCCCTGGGCAGATGCCCAACCCTTTGCATGGGGAAACTAGTGACAGGTTGCCTTAAATTTATTTGTTTAGCATATTTTTATTCTGCCCCAAACTCACGTCTCTGGGCGGTTTACAACCCATGTCATTGTAAGCCGTCTTGTATCTTAAAGTCAAGTGTGCCATCGAGTTGGTGTCGACTCCTGGCGCCCACAGAGCCTTCCCGTGGTTGTCTTTGGCAGAATACAGGAGGGGTTGACCATGGCCTCGTCCTCCTCAGTATGAGAGGATGCCTTTCAGCATCTTCCTAGATCGCTGCTTTCCAGGCCATAGTCCGGGAGATTTGAACCGGCAACCTCTGTGGTGAGCAGCCCCCCCCCACCCGACTGCTCACCGCCGTGGCCCTTTGGGGAGGAGAGACCCCCAAAGGCATGCTGTGGGCTACCAGCCGAGCCACTTTCCCAGGGCTCTCAGCTTCTGCTTTACCCTGTGCCTCAGTCATGGCCACCACCTGCTGCTCAGCGATCAGTGAATTAGGAGGAGCCATCACAGAGAGCTTTGAGGAAGGAACCCAAATGGACATGGCCGGAGCAAGAGGCAGAATGGCCTCAAGACCACTCTCCTTGGGTTATTCACCAGGGCTGGAGGTGGGGAGGAAACCATGATGAGGGCAGTTGCCCAATGCACATGGCAGCCATGAGCTGGAGACTTCATCTCTGCTTAAGCAGCCACCGCCCTTCAGGGCACAGGGGGACCCCGCTTGGCCAGCTGCCTGGGAGCAGGGGACTGGGTCAGGGCTTCAGGCCATCCCATGTGGCCACTGAGGGTGAAGCACCCTGTCCTCCCCACCTCGGCTGCTTTGTGAGCAAAGGGGAGCTTGGAGGGGACTTTGGAAGAGGGAGCCTGGAGGCAGAGGGGCGTTTTGGGGTCACCTCAGACCCTGCCCTCCCTGGGCTAACCAGCTGGGAAATGGAAGAGAGCCGGGGAGGCTGGAGCATGATGCAGGAGCGGGAGCGGAGGAGGCCTCCGAGGTGCGCAGATGTCCACGGATTGCCCAAAGGGCTCTTTGGGGCGGCTCCCCAGACGTGGGGTGGCTCTGCTTCCGTTCTTTCAAGGCTGCCCCTGAGGCAGAGCTGGAGGGGGACCACATGCAGGCCTGGGCTCCAGGCAGCTCCTTGACTGGCAACATGATGCAGACTAGCAAGCCATGCTGTCCCCCTGCCCCCCATGGACTGGGCAGCAGGGGCCAAGTGTCCAGTAGCCATCGGCCACCAAAGGCCATCATGGCTCCCTTGAGCACGGCCTCGTCTCGACACCAAGGCTCTTTCCAATGGCCCCTCTGCCTGTCCGGCCTGGAGAGAAGGACGGCCTCCGTGTGTGTGTGTGTGTGTGTGTGTGTGTGTGTGTGTGTGTGTGTGTGTGTGTGTGTCAGCCACAACTGCACGTGAGGGGCAGCTGCTGCCTGCTCCTTTGAGCAGCCAATCCAGCCTTCCCTGGGACTGCCAGCAGGACGCTAGGGGGGGGGCACATGCTGGGCATGGCCAGTTTGGAAGGCGCCATCTGGCCTGGGCATGGCAGGAGGGCGGGCAGTGGGGGCTGTGCACGGCAGGCTGGCGTGGGCGCTGGGCCACGCACATGGCCAGCTAAGCCCGGGCGAATCTGCACAAAACCCAAGGGAGGGAGGGAGAGAACGCCAGCGCCGCAGGAAAGGAGTGTGGCCTGTCTCTCCGGCAGGGAGGCTGCTGAGGAAGGGCTTCATGAGTGCCAAGTCCTGGAGGGCCAGGCGAGCGTGCAGAGAGCCTGCCGCATGCCAGTCTCCGTGCTTGCAGCTGACCCCTCCAACCGCCTTCTCTTTGATGGTCTGTGCTGGTCATTGCCTGAGATGAAGGTATTTACTCCTCGGGGGATGGGGGGCAGCTCAGAGCCCTAACCGGCCATTTCTAAGCCTGGGCCAGAATCCCAATTTTGCACCGCTCCCCACCCCCGTGAACACAACCAAGGGTTCTTAAGGATACACCTGCTGAAACCCGGCCCCCACTCCAGGATATTCAGATAGACTGCTCCTGCTCAGAAACTTTTGTGGTGCTGATCAGGGCTTCCCTGTCACTAGGCGACATCTCTTTGGTGCTCACTGTGCACCTCTGTCTAGGTTGTGCCTAGCCCTACATGTGGTAAGAGAGCTTGGGCCATGAGGAGATGCCTTTACCTACCCCAGCTGCAGTCTACTCCATTCAAACCGAAACGAGCCCAGCTCGAGTGTGCACAGAACCAAACCTGACCCGGTTCGGCTCAAGTCTGGTTCGATTCAAGCCAAACTAGGTTTCCCAGTTTTGTGCACACCTCTCGTTTAGAGGGTTAGGGTTAGGGTTAGAGGCATTCAGTCTCTAAGTTCCATTCTAAACTTTTGTGACTAATAAACCTTGATATGTTTTTCAACAATGATTTGTTGCATCCCTTTTTCAAAGATGCTGAAGCTAGAGGCTGCCATCCCATCTCATGGCACCAAATTATTAGTTATATGTTGCTTGGAGAAATGCTTCCTTCTGTTTGTCTTGTACCCAATGACAAACCATTTCACTAAAAGAAAATCCACGTATATTGTGTTTTCTGGAGTGCACAATCTAAATGTTTGTTAACATTCCAAAAGAACTGTACATAACATAATGTAAGAGCATAAGAACAGCCCTGCTGGATCAGGCCCAAGGAAGCCCATCTAGTCCAGCATCCTGTTTCACCCAGTAGCCCACCAGATGCTGCTGGAAACCTACAGGTAAGAGGTATGTGCATGCCCTCTCTCCTGTTGTTGCTCTCCTGCAACTGGTATTGAGAGGCAGCATGCCTCTGAGGCTGGAGGTGGCTCACAGCCACCAGACCAGTAGCCATTGATAGACCTCTCCTCCATGACTTTGTCTAAGCCCCCTTTTAAGCCATCCAAGCTGGTGGCTATCACCACATCCCATGGCAGAGAATTTTTGTCAGTCCTAAATTTCCCGACCTTTAGTTTCCAGGTGACCCCTGGTTCGAGTGTTGTGTGTGTGAGAGAGAAATTTCTCTCTGTCCACCCTCTCCTCTCCATGCATAATTTTATACACCTTGATCATGTCTCCCCTTAGTTGCTTCTTTTCCAAGGTAAAGAGCCCCAGATGCTGTAGCCTAGCCTCATGAGGAAGGTGCTCCAGGCCCATGATAATCTTGGTTGCCCTCTTCTGCACCTTTTCCAGTTCTAGAATCTCCTTCTTAAAATATGGTGACCAAAGCTGTACGCTGTACTCCAGATGTGGCTGCACCATAGATTTGTACAAGGGCATTATAATATCAGCATTTTTATTTTCAATTCTCTTCCTAATGACTAATGAAAAGGCATGGAATTAGCCTTTTTCACAGCTGCCATGCTCTGAGTCGACACCTTCAATGAGCTGTCCACCACAACCCCAAGATCTCTTTCCTGGTCAGTCACCAACAGCTCAGATCCTATCAGGGTATATGTGAAGTTGGGGTTTTTTTGCCCCAATGTGCATCACTTTACACTTGCTTACATTGAAGTACATTTGCCATTTTGTCACCCACTGCCCCAGCTTGGAGAGAGATTTTTGGAGCTCCTCACAATCTGTTTTGGATTTCACTACCTGAAAGAGACCCCACTTCCTATTTCCCTCCATTGTGAAAACTGTTCATTTATTCCTACTCTCTGTTACCTGTCCTTCAACCAGTTACCAATCCACACGTGGACCTGCCCCTTATCCCATGACTGCTCAATTTACTCAAGAACCTTTGGTGGGGAACTCAGTCAAAAGCTTTCTGGAAGTCCAAGTACACTATGTCTACCAGATCACCTTTATCCACATGCCTGTTGACACTCTCAAAGAACTAAAAAATGTCAGTGAGGCAAGACTTTCCCTTGCAGAAGCCATGCTGGTTCTCCCCCAGCAAGGCCTTTCCCCCGATATGTTTAACCATTTTGCCCTTAATGATGCTTCCCATCAGTTTAAAAGGTGTATAGGGGTTATGTTTGCAGAAGCCATGCTGATTGTCTCTCAACAAGGCTAGTTCTTCCAGATATTTAACAAATTATCCTAAATAATGCTCTCCACAGAATCAAGGCTGATGGGTCTGTAACATTGGGGGTCTCCTTGGATTGTTTGAATATTAGCTTTCTCCCGTTTCTTTAAGGAGGTTGACAGTAGTGTTTAACTACATGTTTTAGTTGAACTATTAACTAATTAAAACTTTCTCCTAGAAAGTTATTTATGAGGACTCTAGAGAAGTGAATGGCATCTGGCCTCAGCAACGCATTACTTTTCATTTGTCAGTGAGTTCTAAACTCTGATCCTCTTGCCATCTCTGCTTCAGATGCATCTGTAGTTCAAGAATCAGTGCTCCCTGGCAGGTGGTGAATTAAGTAGCAATGGGACATGAGCACACGGGGAGCCGTCTTGAATCCATTCGCTCTGCACTCAGCTCCCTCTCAGTCATTCCCTAGACCATGTATGCAGATATAACCAGAGGGATGGGGGAAGTTTCACAAGCACGGGTGAGTTTCTTTCTGGTTTCCTTCTCAAAGCGATCGGTCTTCTTTATCAAGCGAGTGGCCTCCCTGTGATCTGTGGTGTGGCAGTTTGGGCCTGGGAAGCTCATTAAGAAGATTCCTGCTCAGTTCTTCAGGATCCGGGGCCCCAAGGGCCAATCAGATACCTTTAGGAAGCCCATAAGCAGTACAAGCATCACGCAAACCACCCTCTGCTGCCGGCTGCTCCCCAACAGCAGGTATTCAGAGGCACTCTGACACTGATCCTGGAGGCAGCTGATAGCCATAATGACCAGCAGCCACAATGGTTAGTAGCCACTAAAAATCTTGTCCTCCATGAATGGCAGGGAACTCCATACATCAGAGATGCATTGTGTGAGGTACTGCCTTTTTATTTCCTCGCATCTTCTACCAATCAGTTTCCCTGGACGGCCCTGGTTTCTGGTGTAATGGGAGAGGTTACTGTGTTACCCTCTGGTAACCTTCAGAAAATGGAGGTCCTGCCCAAATGGAGAGAACAGAAAGGAACATAAACTACAGCACAAGAAATGCAAGGAGACAATAAAAAGAGAGTTTGAGGAGCATATGCCTAGAAGCGTCAAGGAGAATAACCAAAACCTCTTTAAATATATCAGAAGCAGAAAACCTGCCAGGGAGGCGGTTGGGCCCTTAGAGGATGAGGGCATGAAAGGGATTATTAAGGAGGATCAGGAGATTGCAGAGAAGCTGAATGAGTTCAATGCATACTGACCATATACCCAACATTTGTTAGGCATTGGGATACATTTGGGGGCAAGCAAAGTGTGTACAATAGAGACGGGCTCCGTTTGAACCAAGATGGAACCAGAGTGCTGGTGCTTAAAATCAAAAAGGTCACAGAGCAACTTTTAAAATGATGCCTGGGGGATTGCTGACAGGAACTGGGTGGTATCTGTTTCAGCAAACAAAATCCCCTAAGGTGCAAGGGTGGAAACATTTTAGATAAACCAGAAGGGGACAGAGTAGGAACAGGATCATAGGAAGCTGGCTTCTACCGAGTCAGACTATTGGTCCATCTAGCTCAGTATTTTCTTCACAGACTGGCAGCAGCTTCTCCAAAGTTGCAGGCAGGAGTCTCTCTCAGCCCTATCTTGGAGATGCTGCCAGGGAGGGAACTTGGGACCTTCTTCTGCTCTTCCCAGAGCAGCTCCATCCCCTAAGTGGGGGAATATCTTACAGTGCTCACACTTCTAGTCTCCCATTCATATGCAACCAGGGTGGATCCTGCTTAGCTAAGGGGACAAGTCATGAGTACATAAGAACAGCCCTGCTGGATCATGGGCCCATCCAGTCCAGCATCCTGTTTCACACAATGGCCCACCAGATGCCTCTGGGGAGCCCACAGGCAAGAGGTATATGCATGCCCACAAGTAGAGTAGAACCACAAGTAGAGCAGATAGAAACAAATGACAGCTGGTCAAGTTGGTCTAATGACAGTAAGGGAGACAGTAAGGCCAAAGCCAGATAAGAGAGCTGGCATATAGGTGCTTATATAGATCAATGCCAGAAGCCTCCATCAAGGTGGGCGAGCTGGAGTGCTTCGTTGCTAAAGAAAACATAGGGTTTTTTAGTGGGCATAACGGAAACCTGGTAGAATAGTGAGAACCAGTGTGAGACTTTTGTTTCTGGATACAAACTCTTCAGAAAGGATAGTGGGTGGGTGGATGAACTTGGGGTGGGGTAGCATGGTATATTAAAAACAAGATAGAATCCAACCAGCTAGAAAACCTAGGAGGACCAGAGTCCTCCACAGAATCATTATGGGTGAAATACGAGGCCTGAAAGGAAATGTGTTACTAGAGACATGCTATCGCTCTCCAGATCAAAACACTGAGAGTGACCTGGAGTTGGAGAAGCAAATCAGAGAGGCGTCAAGGAGAGACAGAGCGATAATGATGGGTGGGTTCAATAGCCCTCACATAGACTGGGCAAATTCACGTGCAGGTATTGACAGAGAAGCCAGCTTTCTTGGCAGGCTAAATAACTGTGTCTTATAACAGTTGGTCATGGAACCAAGCAGAGGGAAGGAGACTTTGGACTTAATCCTGAGTAGTGCCCAGGACCTGGTGCGAGATGTCAGAGTTACAGAACCATTGGGTAGCAGTGACCATAGTGTGATCCAGTTCAGCATATATGCGAGCTGAGAATTGGCAAGGAAGTCCAACACAGATGCAGTGAACTTCAGAAGAGGAAACGTCTCAAAAATGAGGGGACTGGTAAAAAGGAAGTTGCAAGGGAAAGTCAGGAGGGTCAAGGCACTCCAGAAAGCAGGGAATTTATTTAAAACCACAGTACTAGAAGCTCCATTGGAATGTCTACCAAGAAGGAGGAAAGGTGAAGGAGAATGAGGCTTGCATTATTCAGTATAGGGGAATATTTACCTTTCGTTTCCAGCTGGCAGGGACGGCAGTGGCCACTTCAGAGGTGGAGGTCGCGGCTCTTACGGCCCCCACCCCAGCCTCCCAAATGACAGGCCGGGTTGGCTGCAGCCTTGTTTGGGCCTCTGTGCAGAAGGATAGACCACACAAATGGTCTCTGCTCATGTGCAGAGGCTCGAACCAGGCCTCAGGGGCCCGGCCTGTCATTTGGGAGGCTGGTGGGGGTGTTGGAGGAGCCCCCGCTCCCACCTCTGATGTCGCTGCTGTCCCCACCAGCAGGAAACTCAAAGCCAGGATTGCCCTTTCGCCTCCCCCTTTCTTGGTCTGGGGGAATCCCCTTTACTTGCAAAGGGGAACCCTCGCTGGGTCCAGTCCGGTCTGGCCATTGAGCCAGCCAAGCCAGCTTGTGGACCGGTTGGCTCAATGGCTGAACCAGACCAGACCCGGTTTGGCCAAGCCCGAGCCCCAGCTGGGTCCGGTCGAACCCGGTCCAGATTCAAACTTAGCTGGCTGAATGGTAGGCTTGCACACCCCTGGCAGAGGAATCATCTGTTAATCTGGATGTAAATAAGTGGGATTTCACCGCTCACAGTCTGACACTAGGAGTTTGCATGAAGCAGTCCGCAACGAAATGGTCTGCAATGAAATGGGCCAATTCTACGGCTCCATCGTGAACTGAACCAGCCTCAAGGAGAGACTGTTAGATCCATGACCATTGTGGACCAGTTCAGCCAGTTGGAGGGGCATTCCCCTCAACCAGTCCGGTGGGATTCCCCTTTACAAGTAAAGAGGAATCCTGCCTTCCAAAGGCTTCTAAGGGTGGCAGGAGAGGCAGCGAGAGGACACCTTTCAAAGTAGGTGCTTCCTGATCTGCTGGTGGCAGCGGCAGTACAACCTCTGTGGAGGCCATTTGCATGACCTTGCAAATTTGGTCACACAAATAGCCTCTGAGAATGCACAGAGGTCATGCAAATGGCCTTCATGCATCAGAGGAAGCCGGAACCGCACCACCCCTGCCGTCAGCGGAGGACCAGTAAGAACCTACTGTTAAAGTTGCCCTCTCACCACCCCACCCCACCCACCCCACCCCCAGCCGCCCTTAGACTTTTTTTTAAAGGCAGCCTCTCCCTTCGCTTGCAAAGGTGAATCCTCACCGGATTCCCTTTTACCAGCATAGCCCCTCGGACCACCAGACCGGGTCGAACTGATTCGTTGGCTCAGACCAGACCAGACCAGCTGATCAGTTCTATTGAACCGGTTTGCGGACCGGAGGTTTGGTTCAAGTTTGGTCTGAATTCAGACTGAACCACAAAAATCGGGCTGTGCACATCCCTAGCCCACTCCCAAACGCCAACACCATCTCCGTCAACATCTACAGCAGCTTGCCTGCAGTTTCCCTGAGTGATTCCATCATCGAATGGACCTAGAACTCTCTGGCTGGTTTCTTTCTTCAGTTTGTTCATATCCTCGATTATTACTTTTCATATTATCTTTATCCATCTGGGCTTGGCTTATTATGACTGCAGATTTGGTGTGTCAGAGTTTGTTCTCAAAAATCTTTTTCATTTCTTTCTTTCTTTTACAGCCTCATGAACTCTGCTACATACATGAGAACAGAAAAGGAGGAGCTCTGCAGGGACCAGGCAGCAGATCTGTTCTGCTCCCCACCCTCTTTCCAGCTCTTGCCCTTCAGATGCCCACAAGCAGGAAGGCCATTCAATGGAAGGGGCTTCCGTCTGGACTGGCTCATCACACTAGCCTGACGGTACCGAGTGTGGGTCAGGCTCAGCCCCCGCTTGTGGGGTCCTCTCTAGCTCACAGCTGCCCCTCTTAGGCAGCTGCCTTAGACGGAGTCAGATCACTGATCTGCCTAGCTCAGCACTCGCTGCTCTGACTGGCAACAGCTCGCCAAGGTTTCAGAGAGAGCTCTTCTTCAACAGCCCCCGTTTGCCTGAAGCTCCTCCTCAGTGCTCACTGCTGACACGAGCCAGGATAGATGACCTCCGCGCGAACCAAGCTGACCCCAAACGGGCCTGATGGACTCTAGTTAGAACAGGGAAAGTGGGCCTCATGTCTTGGAGTTCTAGTCAAGCCTATTCAAAAGTTTGGTTGAGCTGAAGCTTCTACTTTCCCCAACCAAGAATTATTCCTAACATACAAATAACAATACAATAACACAGCTCAACTTCTGACGCCCTCTCCTTCTATTGAGCTCCTCTGCCAAACCTTCATCCCCCACCCCCCACCCCCGCAAGACACATTGTTCTCCTCTCCTCTCCTCGCCCCGGCATCTTTCCTCGCCCCTGCCCCACAACCGTCACAAGGAGAAGCTTCTCAGAGGTTCCCTCTGCCTGCACCCCACCATCTCCTCCCTCCCCAAAATGCCTGCAATTGTGCCCTCTCCGTACTCCACCCTCCCCAAACTGTTTGGGCTTCTTTGACTCTCTTGGTTATCACTGTCGGCTTGGCATGTCGAAAGCATCGCAGCTCAGGGCTCGAATGGACCGGACCCTGAAAGGGCAATCTCGAGACTCCCGGCTCTGTGAGGCAGAGAATAATGGCCGTGGTGACAGCCTAATGTGGAGATATTTATTCCTCAATACCCCCATGAGCGGAATCATGACCTGGCTGCGACAATGCAAGCATGTGACCATGGCTCTGGAGATTTCTTGCTGTTTAGCAACTCATTCTTAGCAACGAGGAAGATTTTGCTGGGAACCCTTATTTCTGGAAAGATGCTCACGCAAGGTGCTCAGGCACCCACCTCAGAACTCCGAGGCCAGCACTTCAGTGCCTCTGGGCTGAAAGGGCCAATCCTGGCTCACACATTATTCTCAGGACCCAGGTGCAAAACAAACCCCGCAAAGAACAGCACAGCCCACAGAGGCTGGCTGGGTGAGTGACTGGAGTGGAGTCCTAGTGAGGAGGCAGCCAGGATCCTGTGCAATGAGGATAGCGGGGAGGAGCTCCAGCCTCCAGCAAACACTCCTCAGAGCTCTTCCCTGTCTGCCTGGGAAGGCGGTGATGCTCTTCTGCAACCACCTTCTGGAGGTACCCAGGTCCCTCCGTGAGTAAAACTGCCTTCACCAGAATATCCCATGAGTTGTGAAATCTCCGTTTTCTGTCAAAAGGGGAGTAGGTGTGTCACCCAGGTGTGCTAATCATGTCTGAAATGAGGGATTTTGCCCTCTTCAGATCTTGCCATGGAAGCCAGGGTCCTCCTTGAATTTGCAGATTTGGGAGCTAGGGAAAAATCTCTCTCTTATTTTCTCACAATATACTTGGCACTTATTAGCTATATCCCAGCATTTAAGGGCGTGCTTATTTTTATTGTGGAGGAACTGACACACAAAGCTTGGGACCAGAGAGCTTCCTAAGCCCTTGAAAGGTACCCTCAGCTGGGATGGAGAAGCAACTGCTTCCTCTGAGCTCAGTTCCGGCATCCCCAGCAATGTGGAGATTGGGGAGGGAGAGGGGAATAACAGCACCGGCTTCCGTGATGGGCGGTGTTATGGAAATGCACCCCCTGCACCCTGGGGCTGCTGTGGACTCCTAAGGCTGTGGAACTCAACAGGCACCCCCCACATATTCCCTACGCCACCCCCTCCACTGCTACCACATCCTGGGAGCCAGGCCACACATGAACATAAATATTCACCTGTGAGTCTGCCTGGCCCCAGCAACATGGACGATATTTTATTTAATAATAACAAGAAAGAACAAGTCAAGAACCGAGCAGAAAAATGGAAAAAGAAGCCCCTGCATGGTCAATATTTGCACAATATAAGTGGAAAATCAGACATCACCAAGACCTGGCAATGGCTTAAGAATGGTTACTTGAAGAAAGAAACAGAGGGTTTAATAGTGGCTGCACAAGAACAGGCACTAAGAACAAATGCAATAAGAGCCAAAGTAGAAAAGTCAACTACTAACAGCAAGTGCCGCCTTTGTAAAGAAGCAGATGAAACCGTGGACCACCTCATCAGCTGTTGTAAAAAGATCGCACAGACTGACTACAAACAAAGGCATGACAAGGTAGCAGGGATGATACACTGGAACATCTGCAAAAAATACAAGCTACCTGTAGCCAAGAATTGGTGGGACCATAAAATTGAAAAACTTGAAGAAAATGAAGATGTAAAAATATTCTGGGACTTCCGACTACAAACAGACAAACATCTGCCACACAATTCACCAGATATGACTGTAGTCGAGAAGAAAGAAAAACAAGTGAAAATAATCGACATAGCAATACCAGGGGATATCAGAACAGAAGAAAAAGAAATAGAAAAAATCACCAAATACAAAGATCTACAAACTGAAATGGAAAGGCTGTGGCAGAAAAAGACCAAAATAATCCCAGTGGTCATTGGCGCCCTGGGTGCAGTTCCAAAAGACCTTGAAGAGCACCTCAACACCATCGGGGCCACAGAAATCACCATCAGCCAATGACAAAAAGCAGCTTTACTGGGAACAGCCTATATTCTGGGACGATATCTATAATATCTATATATCTATAATAATCAATATCTATAATAACAGCAACAACATTGACAATAAAATTCAGCCATCCCAGGTCCTTGGGAAGGACTCGATGTCTGGATAAAACAAACCAGTATTATTTATTCAATTTCTATACCATCCTTCTATACCACCCTTCCAGCAACAGTCACTGGAGGGACGCTGTGCTGCGGGTGGAGACAGGGCCAGTTACTCTCCGCCTGCTAAATAAAGAGGATCGCCACGTTAAAAGGTGCCTCTTGCCAAGTTAGCAGGGGTTTATTTACTTAATCACATTTATATACCACCCCATATAAAATCTCTGGGCGGTTTCCAAACTAAAACACAATTAAAACCTTAAACCATATAAAGGAAATTAAAACAGCCAGCAATAAAACCTGAACCCATCATAAAAGGGGTGGTGGTGGTGGTGGTGGTGGTGGTGGGGAAGCAGAGTCGACCTCCTCCCACCCTCCAGCAGCGGCAGTGATGGGGGAGTGACCGCTAGGCATGTCTTCTCTGCCCAGCGGGTGCTGTGATCCGCGAGGCGCGCCTGCGCAGTTCCGCAAAAGACCGCCGCAAGCCTGTGAGAGCTCTTAGCCCGTTAGCAGCGCCCGTCGTTGAAGCTGGAAGGTCCTCTGCAGCCTCCCTGCCTCCTCAGCACGCTTTGCGCTGCCAGCAGACTCGAAAGCCTCCTGGCCTCCGCGGCAGCTGCCTTCTGACTGGCCACCAAGGAGGAGGCGGCAGTCCCAGCCCTGCTGAAGCGGCTCCCTGCCCCCAGGAGCAGCCTATCCCAGGCCTGGGTCCGGCTGCTCAGGGGCAGATCCTGGCTCTACCCGCCTGCCGAACCCTCCTCTTTATCCCAGCCTTGAACCAAGGCTCAGGGTGCGAGCATGCCCTGAACCCTGGCGCCGGGGTGGTGTGCAAGCAGCCTGCGCATGCCCAAAGGCGATGCACCTGAGAGTGCAGAAGGGAGAGCAGCTGGGCAAGGGGGGAGGCAGAGTCCAGTCGGCCTCCCCGCAAGCCGGTCAAGGGTATTCTGCTGGGAGCGCAGATCTGCGGAGGCCGGGACGATGCGCCGCATGCGCCTCCCATAGCCCACAATGCACCCTATTCCTCAATGCATTGGGGAATACCCCCCCCCCCCGTGAGACGAGGGCTACAGCCCGAGCACACACAGGCGTGTGCCCTTTACTCCGGGTATAAACATGGGTACAAAACCCGGGCTTGGGGGGAGGCTGCGCTGGGATCAGGATTGGCCCAGACTTGTGGGGGAGGCAGTGCTACCCAGGTCGGGCTTCCTTAACCCGGATCGGGCGGCTTGTGGGCCGAGCCTTCAGGTCTTCAGAGGAGCCACATTGCACACTCACCCCCATTCTCCCTAGGGCTGTTCAGACCACGGGGAGGGCACGGGTGTCTGTGTGTGTGCAGGTGTGAATGGACCTACCTTCCCACTCATGAGCACTGCACCGCCACATGCCCACACGGCCCATGCTGCTCCTGGCAGCACGGATCTCCATAGGGCGGGACAATGCACCCTGACCTCCAGTCTTCCCACAATGCACCACGCAATGAGTGTGGTGTACTGCGGGATACCCCCATGAGCCAGCTGTTCTAGGTACCCATCTCTGTGCATGAGATGGCCACACACCATGACCCTGGCGTGCACTTGTTGTGGCGCCAGCATGGTCATTAAGTGCGCGCTTGTGCCCTTAAATTTGGTGAAAGGCCAGGTCAAAAGTAGGGTGAGGTGGGCGGGAACTCCAGGATCTGCATGGATCCTGGCACTGCACCCAAGCAGCCTCACCCCTCGGCTGGGCTGCCCTAGCCTGGATTAGGCTGCTGGTATGAATGAGCTTGCAGAGAGCTGGGCATCCCCCCCAAGCACTGTGCTTGTCACACGGAGCATTGCGAGACGTCTGGAGGCCGGGACACATCGCTGCAGCTGCAGCACGGCTTGTCGGGGGGCCCCAGCTGCACTCCCATCAGAATTCCCGGCTCGCCCGTGAGTTTAGCCCTGCCTCCCCCCCCCACTGCCTGCCCTCCCGCATGGTTGTTTGCAAGGCCTTCCCGGGGCAGCGGCAGCCCCCGCATAGCCACAGCTGCTCTCGGTTGTCTCCAGCCCTGCTGGGTCCTGATGGCAGGGTGGAAGAGAGAAGGAGGGGTGTGCACGGAACCAGCTGGTCCGGTTCGTTTCGAGTACGGACTGGACCCAAACTGGACCGGGCCAGTTTGGTCCAGCACCCCTCGAACGCCCCCCAAGTTCGGTTCTGTCCGGCGGGGTTCGCAAACATTTTTAATTTTTAATTTTTAAAAATACCCAGGCCATGCAGAGGCCAAATGCGCAGGCGCAGCAGCCTCCAAAATGGCTGCCACGCCGGAGGGGGAAGACCTGAATGGGCCGAAGAGCTGGCCAAAGAGCCAGTATGGGCATGAGGAGAAGCTGGCGGGGGGGGGAGGGAGGAGGAACCTCTGTAGGACCTTTGCCGGAGGGTGCTTGGTCCGGGGTCGGTCCAGGGTCAGACCGAACAGGGGCTGGTTCAGTTTGACCCCGAACGGCGGAACCAAACCCATTTGATGTCAAACACATTTGACGTTGAACCTGTTTGCACAATCATCCCTAGAGAGAAGTGGAGCCCCATGACCAGAAGAGCAAGGGAACAGAGAAGTGTCCTCTCTGATTTTTTAAAATCTCTGTGCAGGATGAATTTTGTTCTGGGCGGCAGTATCAAGGCAGTGTGTGCAGCCATGCGCATTCAGAGCGGGGCCTTCCCGATTCAACCTGAGTGGGATTTAAAATTACCTGAGCAGACATCTAAACAATTGTGAGCGTGCGCCCATGTGCACACCTTAGAGGGAACTCGGAGCAGAGCGCTCCTCTCTCCCTGGCTCCGTTCCAGCAGCAGGGCACATCAGCTGGGCTACCCTGCTCTGAGCAAGCGGGCTGGAGGGATTTGCTGGGGTTCTCACAGTCACGCAGACCAGGGGAACTCAGCACCCACCCTGAGCTTAAAGACTGTGTGGAGCGGCCTCTAGTGTGACTCACTCCATTAATTCTGCTCTGGGGAATAGAGGATGTCTTTGTTTGCGCTGCCAGTATCTCGCGGCCGGCACTCTCCAGCATTGCTGCTGCTCAACCTACAGAGTCACGTCATGGCATCTTGGGCAGTCCCTCTCACCCCACCCTGCCTGTCCTTGGTCCTAAGAATAAACATTTGCCGAGAGGTTGCTTGAAGCCCAGCCAGCCTGACATCCCCATTTCAGAGGGCATCAGGGCATCTGTGACCCACTTTGCTGGCGCGGAATCCCCTTGGCCCTCTTGACGCCTTAGTAGCCAAGGACGGTGATTCCTGAAGATGCTGCCGTTTCAGGCACGAGCCAACAACTTCAGTGTGATGTGGGAATCAGTTGAAACTGGAATCAGCAGAGAGCCGTGTTAATTATGCAGGACAGATGTAGCAAAGCTACTCCTCCTCGGCTGGGGGTGTCGCACTTGCTGTGTGAGCACTTCAAGGATCCCTTCAGCTCCAGTTTTAAGTGAGTGCATTCAGGAAGGAATCCCCAGACATTTTGCATTTGGGAAGCGACTGCCATTCCCCTGCAAGCTAAATGGGGAAGTGCCTGATGGAAAGAGGCCCCTGGAAAAACACCCGTGTTCTCCCACAGAGTCACAGGCTCCTCTTTCGATGGCCGACCCTCTATGCATCTATTTGCTGTGATCTTTTTTCATTAAAAAGCAACTGCATTTCATGGCATTGATTCCACACCCCCTGTCTATAATCTGCAGAGGTCCTAGAACCCTTCAAGGGCGGAGGGATGCATCTGTGTGCAAGTTGCATGTGCTCATCCTCCCTTGGTTTACCCCCAGGATGCAGAGATTCCCTGGTGCGGCCCACGGCAGTTGAGGGGAGCCAGGAGCAAAGACATGCTAGACACTGAATCTCATGCCCCTGACCTGTTGCCAGCGGCCACGCCACCGGGGTCCCTGCTCTCTGCTCAGTGTGTGAAAGGATCACACACTCGGTGGGTGCAGCTGAGAGTATGAGGCAAACAGAGAAAGGCGCTCCGGCTCCCTCCCCCGCTTCTCCCCTGCTGCTTGTGTCACCTTCTGTGCCCAGCCAAAGATGGGGACCAAGGGCTCCAAGTGCCCCCTCCCAATGAGGTGAGCGGGTGGCCGTTCGGGCATGGGCCTTTTCGGTGGTGGCACCCCTTCTACGGTGGTGGCACCCCTTACAACAAATATTGTATTGGATTTTGCATGTTCTCGTTTCTGTTGTAATTTGTTTGTTTTGTGTTATGTGTTTTCATTGGATTTTATAGTTGTTTTGTGGTGAGCCCCCTCCCCCCCCGAGAAGAAGACTGTGCCAGGCAGGGAAGGCCATGGCCCTTCCAAGCTCTCCCAACGGCCACTTGCTCCTCCCCGCTTGCTGGCAGGCTCCACCACCGCTGCCTTGGAGCAGCAGCAGCTCCTCCCAGGAGTCCGCCTGCCTGCCTGCCTGCCTGCCTGGCCTTCCCTGGGGCCCTTTGCCTGTCTTGGAGCCACACCAGCCCCCGCCTCCTCCTGGCGACACTCCCGAAGCAGCTCAGTGCCTGACACTCCAGGCCGCATTCGGAAGTGCTGCCGGTCTTCAGAGTCTGCCGCCCCCATCCAGCTCCGCCTCCTGCTCTGCCTGGTGAATGAGCCGGACACTCGGCCACGTTGGGGGATCCTCAGCCCCCATGCGCTATGCTGCAGGGGGTGGGGGCGGCACCACCATCTCCAGAGCTGGACACCCTCAGTCAACTAACCCAACAGGCACCAGGAGGCAGGCTGAGACCAGTCACCGTGCCCTGCAGAGAATGGCTGGGGCGGCCAGAATCCACCTCCCCCTTTGGCCTCGGCTCTGCTGGTGGCCAGGAGAGGCGCTTCCTGCTTCAAGGCTATCCCTGGACAAACAGCCTCCGGATTCTGCACGGTCCCGGCTGTGGCCAGGAAGGAACAGCAGCCCGGAGGGCGGGTGCTGCAGATGTGTGGGCCCTGAAGGAAAGGCCAGGTTCTCCAGAGCTCCCTGCCAGGGGAGGGGGCTGCTCCCCACAGTCAGGCTGGGGCAGGGGTGCTGCGGCGTCAGTGGAGACCCGAGACTTGTCAGCTTTGCTTGTTGTTTAAGCCTCTTCTCTTTGCATGACTTGCTTTTATTATTGTGTTTAATAAATGCTCACATTTTACATGGTTGGAACAGCTCACTGGAGACTCACCGACATCTCTGTGCAGAACAACAAAAAACTGGATTAGTAAGTAAAACCCAATGTGAGACTCAGCATCTCCGTCTCCTATAATTGCAAACAAAGGAACAAGCAGAAACACGGATCTGGCAGCCCCTGTGCTGCTGGCCGGGAGGGGAAGAACCGGCCAATTCGCCTCCACCGGAGCCTTCCAAGCAGCTGCTGCCTGAGCCGCCACCGGCCAGGGATGCTACAGCCCTTCCCTGGCTTGTAGAAGTCCTCCAAGGCCCCTCCCAACTCCCAAGTTCCTGGAATCTGCGAAAGAGGCAGATCAAATGGCCACACCCAGCACTTAAGAACATCAGAACAGCCCTGCTGGATCAGGCCCCCCAAGGAGGCCCACCTAGTCCAGCGTCCTGTTTCACACAATGGCCCACCAGATGCCACTGGGAGCCTATAGCCCCCAGTTGAGGGCAGGCCCTCTCTCGTGCTGGTACTCCCCTGCAACTGGTACTCAGAGGCATCCTGCCTCTGAACCTGGAGGTGGCCCACAGCCCTCCGATTAGTAGTCGTTGATAGACCTCTCCACCATGAAGTCATCCAAACCCCTCTTCAAGCCATCCAGGTTGTTGGCTGTCACCACATCTTGTGGCAGAGAATTCCACAAGTTGGTTATGGATTGTGTGAATAAGTACTTCCATTTGTTGCTCCTAAATTTCCTGGCAATCAAGCTGGCTTGTGAACCAGAAGGTCTGTATGAGAACTATGAAGCAAGGGGCATGTGTTGTGGGCTTAATTTATTTCCCTAACAAATGTACTATATGTCCAAGCTGGTCTGTGATCCAGCTGTTTCTTTGGAGCAAGGGACATGTGTGGTGTCCCAGTTGATCTGTGATTGATCAAGAAGGTATGTGGATTTGATGTGGGTTGCATCATTTTCTTTCTTTCTCCAAATACACTCTGTCCCAGACTTGTGGGTTTGTGGAGAATGATCAAGGAGCTGTATGGATCCTTCATCTGTTGAGCAGGCAGGAGGGGCTGGCTGAGGCAGAGTGCTCTGTCCCAGCGGGATTCTGTCTGTGATCCAGAGCAGGCTGGTGACTGTGGAGAAAGCGGTGTGTGGTGGCATGTGGTGATTTTATTTATTTCCACATTTATATCCCACTCTTCCTCCAAGGAGCCCAGAACGGTGTACATGGTTATGTTTATCCTCACAGCAATCCTGTGAGGTAGGTTAGACCGGCCCAGAGTCACCCAGTGGGTGTCATGGTTGAGTGGGGATTTGAACTCAGGTCCCCCCAGTCCTGGTCCAACACTCTTACCACTACACCACGCTGGCTCTTGCTACTTGCTGTCAGAGGGACTTGCAGGCAAAAGGCGCTCTTCCTTAAGTTGGGCTGGTCAGTGACAAGCTCTGCTCAAGCCCCAATCAGCGGCCACTCATTTTATGGATGTATAAAATGTTTGGGCTTATAAGGCTATTATTCTTACCGTTACAAACACTACTTCTGTCCGATTCTTTAGATGTCTTGTTTTGTTGTGTGGGGCATTAATGCCTACCCAACAGTGGTGGCGGTGGTGGTGTAAAGAAAAAAAAGTGTCCCTATTCCTCAGGGGCGTAACTACCATTAGGCAAGGGGAGGTGGCTGCCTGGGGGCCCCCACGCCTCGAGGCCCCCCCCCCAGAGGCAAGTCACATGTGAAGTGAGTGTGTGTGTATCAGCGAGGGGCCCATTTTAAAATTTTGTCTCTGGGCCCATTCCAGCCTCGTTCCGCCCCTGCTCTCACATGCCATGGAGGAGGAGATCGGCCCCCACAGAACCACCGGGCAGCCATTGCCCACACAATCCTGCCTGCTGCACGCAAGTTAAACATTTGCCAGACACTTCTTCTTGGGAGCCAGGAAGGCTCCTGCTCTGCCTGCAAAGGCTTCGTCATCATTCATGGTGGAGCAGCCAACACGGCACATAATAGGCCAGGTGTCTGATGAGTAAACAGGAAACCAGGAGCCCTGCTCCGGCTGACATTTCGCTCACTTCTCCTGCTTCTTTTCAATCTGCTCCTAACTGTCGGGTAATTAATGTCCTCTTGCTTGGAGAACCCTTTTTCAAGCCCGGCGCTAATATTCTGGGCAGGGAGCCCTTGGGGTTGCTGGAGGCTTGGTTCTCTTCGCAAACGACTCCTTTCTGCAGATGTCCTCCCCACATTGGCCTTGGTGCCGTTGGATGCCTTTGCGGGGGAGATGCC
This sequence comes from Hemicordylus capensis, assembly GCF_027244095.1. Classification (NCBI taxonomy): domain Eukaryota; kingdom Metazoa; phylum Chordata; class Lepidosauria; order Squamata; family Cordylidae; genus Hemicordylus; species Hemicordylus capensis. Next base: position 709,007 of record NC_069657.1, on the reverse strand, counting down.
TGCAGACTTGGGGTGTCTTGGTGTCATGCCCTGTCACTGTCAAAGCCAATGTGCGGAAGAGCGGGAATGGAAGGGACCCACCCACCAAAGGGACGGCAAGGCCCCTCCTGGCTCAATGAGTGCAACTGGGCTGGGGGCCACCAGGGCCCGGCCGGCCTTCCCTGGGAGGTGCTCGTTTTGGGGAGCCGGAGGAGCAGGAAGCATGCTGTGGAACCGTCTCTGACTGGAGACACGGCCAGGGGCCACGGAGCCTGGGGCCACGGAACGGGGCGGGGCTCCTCCTCCACATCTCTCCTGGAGGGCCAGGGGGATGCAACCGGCCCGGCACCAGCCTCTTGGCAAGAGCAGCAGGCTCCTCCGGGCTCTCCTGGCCCTGCCAGCGGCACAGAAGACCGAGAAGGGCTCTCCTCACCACCCCGCTCCAGCTTCCGGCTCTTTGCATGGATGAGCCACAGTGCAGGAGGTCGGGGGAGCCAGCAAATCTCGGGTTGGCTGGTAAGACGGCAGCGCCAAGGGCATGAGACGGGACTTTCCCATCTGGCTGAATCTCTTTAGCTGGCTTCTAAACGAATTCTGCATTGTTAGGACATGGAGAAACCCAGTTATGATGAGGAGAGAGTGAGAGAAAGGGGCTGCCTCTCCGAGACGGGAGCAGAATTCCGGCGGAATGGCAAGCAGACTGTGGGGCAGTGGGGTGAAGAAGAGGCCGGGGTGCCTCCAAATGGCCTGGCCGGCCGAAGCACGTGGTGGCCGGGAGGAGGTGGAGCCAGGTGCCCCGTTCTTGGGGCCATCTTGTGAGGCAGACCCTTTCCAACCCCGCTACCGAGCACGCCACGCACCCCCCGCCAGCCCCACTCTCCCCCCAGGTTGTGGACGGCCCCCCGCCTGCAGCGGCCTCCCAGGGCTGGAACCTTGCGGCTCATGAAAGCCACTTGGTGAGCCACCTCTGCAGCTCTCCAGGGGGCCCAGCAGGACACCCAGGGAAGGCAGCTGGCGGGAACAAACCCAAGAGGTTCCAAAGGGGAGAGCTATGGGAACCGCCCCCCCTCGCTTCCCTTCTCAACCCTTTCAGGCGGTGGTTCTCAAACAGAAAGAGGCAGCCACAGGTCTGAACTCGAAGTCACGAGACATTTCATTGCCTACTCAACGTGTGGGAAACACGCCAGACAGAGAGGCGTGTGCCGGCTGCTGCCCTTAAAGCTCCCCCCGGGTTAGAGATTATGCTTCTGTGGGTGTCGATGCTTAAAGCGTCGAGGTAGTCAGGGAACCACATTGTCACCGTACTTCTTATCATACTTCTTGTATTACAATATAGCATAGTTTATGATATTATTATTTACAACAAAACGGAATCCCCCAATATCCCCTAAAGAGAAGCTCCTGACAAAGTCCAAAGCCCAGGAGCCAAACTGCAAGGCAAGCATCCCGGGGAGCCAATGGAGGCTGGAAGCACCTTCGCAAGAGCTGTGCAGCAGCAGCAGGAGGAGCGGAGGCTCCCCAGAGGTCTCCCGGAGCAGCTCCTTCTGCAGGGCAGCCGTCATGGGGGCGTCTGTGGCCCCTGTGTGGGGCCTGAGCCTGCTGGCTGCCCATATCCTTGGGGAGGGGCTCTGAGCGGGCCTTGGCCACCCTCCTCTTCCACGGGAGCTCCCCTCGCCTCCACTGCTCGAGGGGAGAGACCATCGGGGTGGCACCACCGGCTTGGGACCAGAGGCTGCTCCTCAGACCGTGGCTGGCAGCCTCCTCAGCAGCTCCTAAAAAGCAGCTCCGCTGGCACGGCTGGGCAAGAGCCCAAGCGTCCCCATCGGGGGCTCTGTCGCCGGGGAGGGGCAAGGCAGCTTCCTCCCTCTAGTGCCTGGGGCATGCAGAGGGCCCCCGGCTCCCTCCCTGACTGGCAGGCAGACTGGCAGGCAGCTGGGCCTCTTCCTGCCTGGGACCGTAGCAGGGAGCTGCTGTCAGTCCAAGCAGACGAGGCAGGGCAAGGGCATAGCTCGGACCTCTCACAAAGCGGGGCCAGGCAGCGGCTCGGCTCGTGTTGGCTTCTTGAGCTCAGGGAAGCCGCACTCCTTGCCTGGCCCTGCTGGGGAGGAGTGGGGCTGAAGATGGGGCACCCTGCTGTCTGGGCTCCCCCCCCCCCGGCCCTTCTGCGCTCTCCCTGCTGCGTATTCGTACCCGTTAAACCAAATGGGGCGTCTCCGGCTCCCCGGAATGAGCGTGGACCAAGGAAGTGCTGGGGGGTGGGAATCCATGGAGCCAGGCAATGCAGCGGCAGGGGCGGGGCGGGGGGCGGCGCTGGATGGCTGGGCAAGGCCAGCTTGCCCATGCCTCCGACATAACGGCCCTTTTTGCCCGCCGCAGCTGCTCTGAGCAGAGGCCAGTCCGGGTCCTCTCAGGCGGGCCTTCTGCAGCCAGGCCGGGGGTGTCTCCGCCAGGAAGGACGAGGCCAGGAAGCAACCTTCCTTCTCTCCCCTCCTCTCCTGTTGTCCCTGGGAGAGTCAGAGAGCAGAGGCCCGGGTGCAGCAGCACGTCTGTGGCCTGGCTCTCTGCTTGGGGCTGACGGTCTTCAGCCATCAGCCTCACAAAATGGGGGCTGCGGCCGATGGTCTTCCGTCTCCTTTTTGTGGGTAGAAAGAAGCTGTGTGGGGCCTCCAGAAAGAAATCCTCACCTGGGAGCACTTCATGGTTGTGGCGATTTGCCCGGCCTCCACTCTGGTTTCCCCCCTGGGGGCAGCTGCTGCCCCCCGGGATTAGTCACAACTGTGGCCCCACCCCACCGGGGATCACGCGGGGTGGGGGTCACAGTGCTCCGTGGGCAAGCAGCCACATGAGGGCACCACGGAGGGCCCATGAATGCTCTGGAGTCGGGGCCAAAGTGGGCAATGGATTTGGGAGTGGAGGTTTTTGCCAGGAATGCTAAACATTTGCAGAAAGGAGTGGCATTCTTCAGTCCTGACACAGGTGCTCGCAAAAAGTGTGCCTAGTTTTGGCTCAGTCTGGCTCCACCGTGCCCCCGGGGTGGATTGACCTCTTTGCCACCGATTTTGCCACTGCGGGGAGGGGGATGCGCGAGAGCAAGAAGCCCTGCAGCAGAGGGAGGGAGAGACCACTTGCTTCCCAGACAGCCCCCAGGGTGAGAGACTGGTGTTGGCTGTCTGTTGCTGCTACTGTTGAATCCCTGCCTGCAGGAGACCATCTGCCAGCCCCCTGCCTGGCCGGTGGGACTGTGGCAGTGGCTGCTTTGCAGGATCGGGGCCCAGGAGTGACTCAGCAGTCCTTGCTTTCCATCTGACCAGGGTGGTCATCTCTGGGCCTATAAAGGGACAGTGGGGTCACCACCCAAGAGGCGACACCACAGGGGGTCACCCCTTTGGGGGAGCCACTTCAGGGGGACAGTGAGGGCGAGGCTCAGGTTTCCGGACCCAACAATTCACATGTGGGTGGGTATTTATTGTGGCTTCTGTTTTAATTAGTCCTGGGTGATTTTGTTTTAATTCTGTTTATAAATAAATCTGGGCTTATCTGGAGATGGGGAGACAGGGAGCGTATCCACTGATCTTGGGCTGGCAAATCTGGTGGTGGTGGGGAACAGAAGAAGTAACATTGGCAGGTCAACGGGCCGTTACAGGGAGGGGGACTTGGAAACCTAATAGCTGTTTCCCCTTCCGGCTGTCCTGCCAGCTCTTTGACCTTGGGGAACAGTGCCGACCAACCTTGGAACCTCACCTTGCTCCTCTGTACTGCCAGGTCGGTCCAGAACAAATCAGAAACCATCCATGATTTGATTCTGGATGAAGGCGCCGATCTGGTATGTATTACAGAGACCTGGCTGGGGGAGGCTGGGGGCCCAGTGTGGTCCCAGCGTCTCCCTCTGGCTACTCTGTTGAGGAGCAGGTGAGGGACCGTGGGCGGGGAGGTGGAGTGGCTGTGGTCTATAAGAATAACATCTCCCTTACCTGCATCCCTGTTGAGGTGTCGGACCATATTGAATGTGTGTACTTAAGCTTGGGGACCAGAGATAGACTGGGACTTCTGTTGGTGTACTGATTGCCCCACTGCTCAACGGAGTCCTTAACTGAGCTGACAGATTTGGTCTCGGGCTTGGTGTTGGAGTTCCCCAGGCTTCTGGTGCTTGGGGACTTCAGTGTTCATTCCGGGACCAAATTATCCGGAGCGGCTCAGGCGTTCATAGTGGCCATTACAACTATGGGCCTATCTCAAGTGGTCTCAGGACCAACGCACATTGCAGGTCACATGCTTGATTTGGTCTTTCACTCTGATCAAGGTGGTGTTCCGTGGGTGAGGAATCCTGTGATTTCCCCATTGTCATGGACGGGCCACCATCTGGTTAAGGTTGGACTCACAATCACTTCCCACCTTCGCAGGGGCGAGGGACCTATTAGGATGGTCCATCTGAGAAGGTTATTGGATCCAATAGGATTTCAAGAAGCCTTGGAGGGATTTAGTGTCAGCTCTGCTGTTGATCCTGTTGATGCCCTGGTGGAGAATTGGAACCACAAACTCACTGGGGAAGTAGACATGATTGCTCCTAAGTGTCCTCTCCGACCCTCTTCAAAACTGGCCCCTTGGTATACAGAAAAGCTACGGGGGCTGAAGCAGAGAGGTGGATGACTAGAGTGCAAGTGGAGAAAGACTCGGCTTGAATCCGACAGATTGCAACACAGAGCTCATTTGAAGACACCTATACTCAGGCAATACGTGCAGCAAAGAAGCGATTCTTTTCTGCCCGTATTGCATCTGCAAGTTCACGTCCGGTGGAGTTGTTCAGGGTTGAGGGAGGGCTAGTATGTGCCCCTCCTCCCTTGAATCATAATATCGATTACCCGCTGTGATATGTTTAATGAAATCTTTGTGGGGGAAATCTCATTCGGGCCAACTTAGACTCCATCTCCACAATTACTTCAGTGGAGGTGTCCAGCACCTAATCCTCTTGTGTGATTAGGTTGGATCAGTTCCAGTTTGTGACTCCTGAGGATGTGGACAAGCTGATTGGAATAGTGTGACCCACCACCTGTTCTCTTGACCCTTGCTCAACATGGCTTATACTATCTGTCAGGGGGGTTGTTGTAGAAGGCCTGGTAGAGATTATAAATGCGTCTCTGAGGGAAGGCAGGATGCTTCCTTGTCTCAAGGAGGCAATTATTAGACCACTTCTGAAGTCCTACCTTGGATCCCTCAGAGTAGATCAACTACTTATCTGGATTCAACCTCAGTTTGTTATCCCTCATCCAGCCCATTACCTCCTACAGGCCTGTCTCCAACCTTCTGTGGCTGTGCAAGCTAACTGAGAGGGTGGTAGCTCTCCAGCATTTCAGGCAGCTGCTTGGGGCGGGGGAGTTTGCTCAGCTTCAGAGCTGAACTGAGCGATGAGCCTGTCCAGGTAGCCCCCTTTGTGAGGGATGATGCTACTGGGGGGAGGGGCGTGGTCAGAGTGGCCACGCCTCAGCCCCCACCCCTGCCATGCCAGTTGCCCCCACCACAGAGTACTTTAAAGGGTAAAGGCACACAGGCACTTTAAAGGGTAAAGAGAAGGGGGTACGCCTCTTCCTCCCTCGCCCCCTCCACCCTTCCTGCAGCCAGCCCAGCCACCAAAAGTGTACTCCATCCTGCCGCAGCAGCGACCATTTTTGTAGGCAAATGGGGGGATGTTCCCTTGTGTGCCCATCTCCCCACAGCTGCTGCCACCCCCACCCCACCCCCAGGAAAGCAAGGGAAATTTGAGGCATGGCAAGTTGCTGCCTCTCAAATTTCTGCCTGAATCCGCCTCGGCCCCCCCTTCCTTCCCCGCCTCCTGAGCAACTGCAGCTGAACTCAGCCCCCCAGTGGCGAGCCCGAAGCTTCTGGCCCCAGGGAGCCCCCGCCCCGGACACTCCCTGACTGCTGGCTGCTGAGGCGTGGCCAGAAGCGTTTCCAGAAGAGCCCAGGGCCTCGGATCATGGCCCTCCCCAGAGGCCATGGAGGACTCTTACTTCCGACGTTCTGCTCCTGTCATGAAGGGAGTGGCGCGATCGAGCAGGAAAGGAGCATTCCGCGGTGCAAGGACACAATCAGGCCGCCAAAAGGAGCTGGAGGCATCCCGCCTCTGCACCCACAGAAAGAGGCTATTAAGAGGCGGGAAACCTGCCAGGAAATGCTCACACACTCTAGAATGGTGGTGGTGGTGGTGGTGGTGGGGTTGAAAAGAGGGGACTTTGAGCAAGAAACCAAATGGATGTCACTGTTGCAAACCAGCTCCTCCGTGCCCAGGCAAAGGTACCCTTTGAAACAGTAGTCCTGTTGCTAAGAACCATGACGGAGGCATCTGTGGACATGGCGTGGGTCTTGCTTCCGATGAGCAAGAGGCAGCTTCGCAGCCTCTCTAAGCCGTCAAGTACACCGGAAGGCCTTGTGCAATCCCTCCTGCTGCTCTGGCAGGACGAGTGTTACAAGAGGGTGAGCCTTGGGCCTGCACGACTCCAGGTCTTCTGCCGTGGCCTGATGGCCGCTCCCCACGCGTGAGGAAAGCCCTCAGCTCGGCCCCAAATCTTTCTCAGAGCCCGGAAGGACTTCAGCACGGCATCAGCTGACTCCCGGGACTTCCAGAGAGGAAGCTGCACGTGCAGCCCCTGCCCGCCCCCGCCGTGGATCTCCCCCTCCGCTGTGTCCACACACTGAGAAGCAGTCCAGGCCAGGCAGAGAGGCTGCTGGGGAGGAATCCGGAGAGAGGGGGAGGCAGAAGGGGCGGGGAAATGGCAACAAAGAGGACCCAGGCACATGCCCCTGTCTGTGAGCTGGCCAAATGCCGGGTTTTCAAAGAGATCTCGGGAAGGAAGGACCATCAAGCTAAATCAAGCCAAAACGAAGTCCCAGGGCAAGCCAGGACACTTAAGGGAGCCATGATTAGCCTGCCCCTTGGTTTCAAGAGAATGTCATCCCGGTGACTAACTTGAGCAGGAAAAGGCCACCATGTTTCACGGGTGCCACGGATCCCACCGCCACATGTCACAGCCCTCTCTTGGCCAGCCCTCTGATCCGCCAGCCACCAAGCAGACCTTGGTCTGTCTTCTCGGGCTGAGTCTACTGGAGCAGCTTTCCAAACCTCTCTTTCATTCAAAGGTAGGCAGGGTGGGAAGACTTCTAAGCGTGGGGTGGGGGGAACAGGCAGAGGCTACACATCTTGAACTTCAGAACAAGAAAACTGTACTTTCCAATGGTTCCATTCAAAACAAAAGTTCTTGGGGGGAATTTAGTGCAAAAGAACAAGCAAACGAGCACAAGGGAGAAATCCAATCTGAGGACGATGCCTCCCACCTCTCCTGCACAAATACGGGGGCCTCGCCCAGAGTCCTCTCAGCTTGTGCAGCCAGCCTGCCTTGGTGCTGGCTCAGCCCCAGCTCCTGCTCTCCCTTCCCAGTCCTGGGGGTTCCGTCCCAGACGGTTCCTTTGCTGCTGGGGGAGCAATTCAGCCCTCCCCAGAGTCCCAACCAGAGGGACTTCTGGGCCTCCACAGCCCTTGGGGGGTCCCCAAATCCCCTTTCGTCGGTCCCGGGTGGTGTGGCCGCCCAGCCGAGCATGAGGATGCTGAATTGGGAGGGGAGGGGGCCGCTCCCAAGGCCTGGAGGGCCAGGTGCCCCTCTGGCCACCACTCTCCCTGGGAGTCCTCCACTCTCTGTCCAGCCCCCGCTCTGATTCTCTCTGACCGTGACAGCAACTTGCGCTCCTTGGACTCCTTCACTGGGACTCTCTTCCGCTCTCCGACTGGCACGGAAGCACTGCTGAAGGCAGCCTCCTTGTATTCTCCCCCCCCCCCCATTTCTTTCCCCAAACAAACCAATCAAAACAACTCAAGTTCCCTCCATTATTTTAAATGACACCCAATCAAATCAAACCTCTCTCCCTTCCCAAATTAAACCAGTAGAATTCTTCTCCCTCCCAGACCAAATTGTAGAACAGGGGCTGTGAATGTTTGCCCCCTGCACAGGGAGTAACTGGAACATAGGAACTGGAACATAGGAAGCTGCCATATACTGAGTCAAACCATAGGTCTATCTAGCTCAGTATTGTCTTCACAGACTGGCAGCAGCTTCTCCAAGGTTGCAGGTTGCAGGCAGGACTCTCTCTCAGCCCTCTCTTGGAGATGCTGCCAGGGAGGGAACTTGGAACCTTCTTCTGCTCTTCCAGAGCAGCTCCATCCCCTGAGGGGGAATCTCTTCCGGTGCTCATGCATCAAGTCTCCCATTCAAATGCAACCAGGGTGGACCCTGCTTAGCTAAGGGGTCAAGTCATGCTTGCGACCACAAGAAATCTTATATACAACAAGAGGAGGTTCAGGCCGCATTCCTTCACAGAGGGTAAAGTCCCTTTCACTGCTGAGAAGACAGAGAGAAAGGAAGCCTCTTCTCGAGAGCCACCTCACTTGGGCTTGGGCAGCCCGGCCTGGGTTAGGCTGCTCATGTGCAACGCCAGGGTCCACGTGGCTCCCGGCTCTGCCTATCTGTTGAACCCTCCATTTCCTCCCGGCCTTTGGCTGAGATGAAGGGCACAAGAGAGCCCTTCAAGCCGGGGCACAGAGAGGGGGGCCTAGAGCTACCAACTCATGGGGGGAGCCCGCAATGTCCCGCGAGGCCGGGACCATCCGATGACCCTAGAGAGCCACACGGCTGGGATCCTCTGGGAGCGCAAGCCGCACTCCCGGCAACATTTCTTTGATCGTCGCGGGGGTGTGTGTGTGTGTGTGTGTGAGTGGGGCTCCGCCCCCCCCCCGCCCGCTGCCTGAAGAGGCTTCTGGCGTGCCTTCCCCGGCTGCTGCCTCCCAGCCTAGCCTCAGCACTTGAGCATGAAGATCTTCTGTGTGAAGAGCGGCGTTCTTCAAAAGCGCACGCATTTCTCGCCTCGCGCTTTCCCACCAAGGTCGTTCAGGCGGCCATTGCAGCCTGGTGGGGGAGGGCAGGGTCTAGCTTACCTCCCCCCCCCCCGCCTTGTGTGTGGCAGGCAGCCTGCGCATTCGAGGCAGCCGGCAAGGGGTCTGCAGAGGCTGTGTTCAGCCCGAGGGCTCTGGCCCACAGGACGCAGCCACGGCCCCACGCCCGGTGACCCCGCTGAAAGCTCTGGGGGATTCCTGGGCCACCCAGCAAGGGAGCGCAGGGCTCGGCCACGATCCCGGCCCTCCACACCAGCAGCTCTGCCTGCCGAAGGTGGCTTGTGGGAACAAGCCTGACACGAAACCACCTCAGCCTTTGGGATTGGGTGGGGGGGAAATAAGAACAGCCAGATAAAGGAATGGTTGGGTGGAGAGCATTTCTGCCTCTCCGTCTTTCTGGGAGCTCTGTCCAGGGACTTCTCCTACACGGTTCAATCCACAGCAGAGTCTGTGTGTGTGTGTGTGTGTGTTGTGATCTCCAGTGATGGCCAGAGCCGGGCCTGGGAAAGACGTCCATCTGAGATCTAGGGATGTGCCCAAATGCAAGTCGGCCCCTTTCACATTGAGGGCTTATGCAGCCCCTTGAATGTGGAGGAGAGCAGCTCCCTTCCAGCTCCCCCTCCGATCGCTGCCATGGCTGTAATCCTGGCGCTGCCCCAGCTATGCCCACGCAATGGGCGGGGTGTCTCCCAGCTGTCCCTGAGTGGCGGCAGCAGGCACATGGCCTCCGCACATGCATGGTGGCCAATGGCTCTGAGCGGGGCCACCGCTCCTGGCCACGTCTTGGAGGGAACTTTGATGGCGCTGCCAGCAGTCAGCTGCTGGACCTGAGACCAGAGACAGGGTTGCCCATTTGCCGGCTGTCTCCTTCCAGACTGCCCTGCTGGTTGATCTCCCACATTTGTGAGCTCTCCTAGAGTGAACAGAGGCGGCGCTTGACCTGACAGACTACTGCATGGCAGCCTCTGTTCTGTTGTGCGAGGAGTGGCAGGGTGTGCCTCCTGATTCGCCGCTGCTGGAGCTGCTGCAGCTGCTGGGAGTCTTTCCAGCCATTAAGACCAAGGAGGTTCCAAGGAGGACCTTCCTGCTGCTTCTTCTGCCTGGAACTGTATTTGTCAGCCACCCCATAACAAATTGTTCTCTGAGCGGCTTGCAACACAACATGAAATGATCAGATTAAAACACACAGCAAATTAAATCATAACAGGCCCAAAAGTGGGGGGGGGAGAAGGCTGCCCCACTCCCAGACTGTCCTGCTTGAGAGATGGCAGGGAGCCTGGCTCTCTGCTGTGTGCCGAGGACACCCTAACCGGAGGAGTGGGGGCCTCTTGGCCAGCCCCTTTGTCCAGTGGCCCGACATGGCTTTCCAGGGGTGGCTCTTCAGCCACGTTGGCAGCCCTCTCTCTTGGGTGTCCTCCCCCCCTCCCCCCAGCCCCACTCCGCCTTCAGGAGCGAGCCTTCCGGGCGCATGCTGCTCCGCATGCCCATTTCCAGACGGGATGACAGGCTGGGAACTGCCGCCATTGGCAATGCTGTCAGCGCTGGGGATCCCAGGCCGTCTAGCCCAACCCCTCGCCCGACACAGGAAAGCCAGAGATGGCTGGGGCGCTAGAGCAGCCATGGTGGGGCCTGCCTGGGTGCCGGCCCGCTACCGCCGCGGCCACTGCTCTCCCTCCCTCGGGCGCCACAAGCCCCGCTGCCCCTGGGGATCCCCTCCCCACAGCGCAGGCATTCTGATCTGCCTCCTGCCCAGCAAGCCAAAACACACATAGCAGGTTCCCAGAGCCCTGGCCCTCTGGGCGGCCCTCCGTGGAGCCCGTTCCGGTGGCTCCACGGCCTGCCTCCAGTGCCCGCCCCAGCGCTTGGGAGGCGTTCTGCTGAAGGGGTCAGGTTGAAGTGGCTGGATCCCCCCTATTTTACAGCGGTTTTGCGCCACATTTGGAGGGGTGGGGTATCGGGTCACCCGGCTGCTGTGTGCATGGTTGCAGAGGGACTGGGTGGGTATTTTTGATTTTATAAGCAATAGGATGTTCGGAGCTTATAATGGTGTGGTGCCAAAACACCTCTCCATCTTGCCTCTACGGGCACAATTGGGCTAGTACAAGGAGCCCAAACACTCCTCAGCAACAACAGAGAGGAGCATCTTCAAGTCCACTGATGGCACTTCACTGCTCAAATGTGCCAGATTGCTGCCACAAACTCTCGGCATCCAGGCTCCCAGCATCCAGAACAGGGTTCGCTCCCCCAGTTCCCCTTGGTTCAGCTGGAAGTCCCAGTGTGAGTCTGGGAGCACATCCATGCCTGCTCTGAAGGGTCCCATGACTCTAACTCTACTTTCCCCCTGTTGAAGAGCAGGGTTTGGCCATCCGGCCTTCCCAGAAAGGGACACTCTGCTCTTCCAACTAAGCACTCTGCTCTGTGAAATGGTTGTCCCTAAAAGGAGGAGGTGCGCTCCAAAGGGTTCTGCCCAGCTCTGGGCTCAGCAGCGGAAAGCAACCTGCAGCCCAGTGCCCTGGCAGACTCCTGCTCCCCGCGGTCGCCTCGAAGGTGCCCACCTAGGGCTGTGCCTCCATGGCCTCCTGCCTGCTCCAGCCTGATGTTTGGGCTTTTCAGAAACGAGTCCGTGTGCACATTCTCATATTAAAACATTTATTTGGGAGGGGGCAGGTGGAAGAATGGAGCCTTGGACAGTCCGCGAACTCAACCACCGGCAACTAGAGACATGAGCAGAGGCCGGCCCCTGGCCCCAGGCCCTCTCCCTGGACTGGTCCGTGATACAAAACGAGGGCCAGTGTGTCTCCCAGGCCAGAAAGAGACTGCAAGGACTGGGCAGGATTTGGGTGGAGGGCGGAGGAGGGCAGGGGGATCCCGTCACGGGAGGGAGGGAGGGAGGGAGGGTCACTCCTCCAGCGTCTCCAGTCTCTGTGGGTTCTCGGTGCAGCCCTGAGGGACCTGGTGTGGCGTTCCTGCTGGAGGCCCTAGCTCTCTTCCGTGAGTTGGAACCGAATGGATTTTGGTCGCGTGCAAAGACTAGGGCCCATGTTTTCGGGAGGCAGAGGAGGGCAAAGACTCTTCAGGCTACTGCCAGCTTCTGTGTGGTAGAAACAGAAACAGAGAGAACTATAAGGAGATCAAACATTTGACTCCAGCCAATCACCCAACCTTCTGGAGGAGGAGAACCGCCCCAGGTCTTTCTAGCGGCCAGTATTCATGCAGGAAAGGGGACCGTGGACTTCCAAAACTCCAGGACTTAGTGAGTTGGAAAGGAAGAAGCTGACAGGCTGAGCTGTCGGCCAATACTCTCAGAGAAGCCACCAGAGGTGCCTCATGACACAACCACTTGCTGCATGCAGAGCTCACGACACACACGCGTGCCAAACACACTGGCCGTCCGGGAAGTGCCGGGTCACACACCGCCAAGACCGAAGGCTGTGTGTTAGACCACAGAGCACAAGAAGTGCTACCTGGGTAGTTGGGTGACAACCCGGACAGTCTCCCCCGTCAAAACTCTGCAAAGAAAAGTCCAATTTGCTTCTCCGGAGAGTCCTAATAAAGAGGTCAAGGCTCTGAGGAAGCCTGTGCCCAGGGCCGATAGAGCTGAAGCCCTCCGTCTCTCAGAGAAGCAGCGCTGCCCAGTGGTGTGGACACGGCTGGAGGTCACTGTGCCACTGCCCTGCGGCGCAACACCGCTGGGGCCGCCGTCCACCTTGCGCAGCAGCCCTGACGCGTCCCGGAGGCTGGCGTCAGGCTGCGCAGAAGGTCGGCCAGAGCTAAGGAGGCTGCACCCAACCTTGACACCTGCTTTTGGGGGAGAGTGAAGGGAGAACCTTTTGGGAGCCCACCTCGCCCTGAGACCTTGTGGTTTGGGCCGCTTCTTCTCCAATCAGTAGCATCCCCAAGCCAAAAACCCCAAACAAGCAGCAGCCTCCTGTTACAGGAAGCCTGATTTCAGCCAAATGCGCACACACACACACACACACACACACACACACACACACACACACACACACACACACGGGAGCGTGCTGATGACACCACACAGCCAGTCAGAGCTGGCTATTGTGAGGTTGCCATGAAGCCCATTTGGGTGCAGGCAAAATGCTTGCTGCCCCGATGCAGAGCGTGCAAGCATGTGTGCCCATTGGTAGCCCCACTGAACACCCGTAGGGGCTGTGGTTTGGGTGGGCTGCTGCATATTAGCAAGAGTGTCCCCCCTTCTGGTTCTGCCTTATTGAACCACCTTGGGAAATGGAATCCACACAGCCCCCGATCAAAGACACAGAGGGAGGGCTGGGTTTGGCGTTTTGCACTTGCAGCAATTCTCTGGAACGTGGGATCCTTTTGTTCAAAGCAGCAAGAGACCACTGCTGGTTTCATGGAGGCCCACCAAAGTGTGCCAAGTCCAAAGGGGGTAGGGGGCTTCCCTAAGGCAGTGGCCAGGTCACAGTGGTGTGTTGACCCTCTTTCAATGAGCGGCTCTCACCTCTGCAGGGCGCTGCATAAGCATAAGGAACACCCGGCCACCACCTGGCCGCTGCCTTAGGAAAGCCCCCCACCCCGCCTCCAAGTTCAACTCATGCCCCCCACCAACAAAAGCGCGGAATGCCCTCCTCCATTGTCACTCAAAGCAAAACCTTGACAGGAACGAGGAAGGAGCTTTGCCCAGACCTCAGTTAAAGGCGGTTTCTCTACATCAGGGGATGGGCAGGGAGTGGGCGGGGTCTTCCTGGGCTCAGGCCACACAAGAGCCAGCTTCTGCCTCTCAAGCCTCCCCAGGCCAGCGGTCAATCCCCTCCCCTGGGTGCGCCTGCCAGGCCCTTTCTATGGCGGCCCCCAATTCCAGCCCGTCTTCCCCTGACAGGGCCAGGGAGGGCGCCCCTGCCGACCAGGCCCGGCCTCTGCTCTCAGGCTTTTCAGGGCGTGTCGGGTTTTCTCCCCAGTCAGGGCTGGTTTCCTTGACCTTTTCAGCGGCTGGCTTTGGGGTTTATTGTGTTTGCTCAGAAAAGCATGTATTGTTCTTTGCTTGCATTGGTTGTGTCAGCAGCCTTGAAGCCATTTTCAGGTGCAAGGTAAAGTAGACCTCTTACGAAGGAATAAAACGCCTGACTTCTGAAGTCGAGCATTTTGACACAACAGGCTCTGGGGTTCTTATGACAGAATATGGCTCTTTATGGCTCTCAGCCAAAGGAAGAGGGCTCCATAGGGTCCGTGCTGTGCTGAATCATTATTGTGGGGTTCAGGTTTATACTGCAAAAATTGCCCTGGTGGGGGGTGGTGGCGGCAGATGTCTGGAATTGCCCCCACTTTCCCCTCACTGTCTCGGGGCCTGTTTGCAGCTGCTTTGAGGGTGAGGAAGGAGATGCATTCCCGCTACCAAGGTCACACCACTCCACCCATAGTCATGTCGGCTGGTCTCGTGGTAGCAAGCATGAGCTGCCCCCTTTGCTAAGCAGGGCACATCCTGGTTCACAGCTGAATGGGTGACTACATGTGAACACGGTAAGATATTCCCCTGCGGGGATGGAGCTGCTCTGGAACATAACAACAAAGGAACAGCCCTGCTGGATCAGGCCCAAGGAAGCCCATCTAGTCCAGCATCCCATTTCACACAGTGGCCCACCAGATGCTGCTGAGAAGCCCACAGGCAAGAGCTGAGGGCATGCCCTCTTTCTTGCTGTTGCTCCCCTGCAACTGGTATTTAGAGGCATCTTGCCTCTGTGGCTGGAGCAGGTGGCCTATAGCCACCAGACCTGTAGCCACTGATAGACCTGTCCTCCATGAATTTGTCTAAGTCCCTTTTAAAGCCATCCAGGCTGTTGGTTATCAACACATATTGTGGCAGAGAATTCCATAGGTTAATAGGCGCTTTGTGGGAAAGGACTTCTTTTTGTCAGTCCTAAATTTCCTGGCCTTCAGTTTCATGGGTGACCCCTGGTTCTAGTGTAGTGAGATAGAGAGAGAAATGTCTCTCTGTCCACTGTCTCCACACAATGCATGATTTTATAGACCTCGATCATGTCTCCCCGCAGTTGTCTTTTTTCCAAATTAAAGAGCCTCAGATGCTGTAGCCTTGCCTCATAAGGAAGGTGCTCCAGTCCCTGGTCATCTTATTTGTTCTCTTCTGCACCTTTTCTAGCTCTACAATGTCCTCCTTAAGATACGGTGGCCAGAATTGTACGCAGTATTCCAGGTATGGCCGCACCATAGATTTGTACAAGGGTATGATGATATTAGCATTTTTATTTTCAAGCTCCTTCCCAATGATCCCTAGCATGGAATTGGCCCTTTTCACGATTGCCGTGCACTGAGTCGACACTTTCTACGAGCTGTCCACCACAACCCCAAGATCCCTCTCCTGGTCAGTCACTGACAACTCAGATCCCATCAGTGTATATGTGAAATTGGGGTTTTTTGCCCCAATATGCATCACTTTGCACCTGCTTACATTGAACCACATTTACCATTTCACATCCACTCACCCAGTTTGGAGAGATCCTTTTGGAGCTCCTCACAATCTGTTTTGGATTTCACGACCCTAAACAGCTTGTTGTCATCTGCAAATTTGGCCACTTGGCTGCTTATCCCAACTTCTAGATCATTTATGAACAAGTTAAAGAGCACCGGTCCCAGTACCGATCCCTGGGCAATCCCACTTCTTTCTTTCCTTCATTGTGAAAACTGTCCATTTATCCCTCCCCTCTGTTTCCTGTCCTTCAACCAGTTACCGATCCACACATGGACCTGTCCTCTTATCCCATGACTGCTCAGTTTACTCAAGAGCCTTTGGTGGGGAACTCGGTCAAAAGCTTTCTGGAAGTCCAAGTGTACCATATCATCCAGATCACCTTTTATCCACAGGCCTGTTGACAATGAGCTCCGAAAGGCTGGTGAGGCAAGCCTTGCCCTTGCAGAAGCCATGCTGGTTCTCCCCTATATGTTTAACCATTTTACCCTGAAGTATGCTTGCCATCAATTTACTGAGAAGGGGACATTTCTTCATAGCTGTACTAATGAGCTGCTTTCACTGACTGTGGGGCTGCCGTGGTCCTGTGCTTCCAGCTCTCTAGGCTGGCCTCAGAGGTGTGCCTGGGGAGAGGGGAGGCTGGGGCCGCCTGGTTGCCTCTCTCTCTTAGCAGGTGGCTGCTATTGGCCCAGATGCATAGGGTGGCCCCATTCCTGCTGGCCTCATCATTGGGCCCGCTGAGGGCCCGCTGACTCACCCCTTCTCTCCACGCCGGGCCAGCGGCTCTGGGCTGATTCGGCTTCAGTGTTTCGAAGCGCAGTCTTTGCACAAGCCTGCGATGGGAGGTCATGTGCCTCTGTATGTTCATAATCGTGGGCCGGCTGGCTGAAGGGCCCTCCCTCCGCTTCTTCAGCTGAGGATTTGGCATTCCTCGGACTATTCATTGCACTTGTGTTTCATTACCCCAAGCTGGCGGGATGGGTGGTTTCCTTCTTGGACTGCCTTTGCCCCGGTGACTTTGTTTGTGGCCTCTAGAGGGCCTGGAACTTTCCAGAAACAATGGCTGCTAGCAAGCGACCAAGCCGAGCAGGACCGAGCAAATGGCCAAGTTCAGGTGGTGAAAGAGCAAATGACAGAAGGAAGCAAGATCACCCCTGTGGGTGCAGCGGATGGTTCTCCTTAGAGATACAGAAGGCAGTTGCATCTCTGGGAGATGGCAGGGTTGGATCCCGGGACTGCAATGCCTTGATTGTCCCTGAACCCCAGGGTCAAGCCATCACAAGGCTGCAGGAGCTGACCTCCTGTGGCCTATTTCTACAGCTTGACCAGAGAGAGAGAGAGAGAGAGAGAGAGAGATCCCCCCAGAACTCTTCGTTTACATAGAAAAGCAGCCCTGAGCGCAGATGATTATTAGAGACCTCGAGTCCAGATTATCTGTAGGTTAAACATACTTAGATTTAGACATGGTTTTAATCAGAATATTTCTTTCTTTAAAAGAGAGAAACTTACAGAACCTTTTTTTTTAAAAAAAGAAAGAAATTATTTTCAAAGGAAGCTTTGAAAAAGTACGTCCTTTTCCTCCCCCCTGGATGCGGGGCTGATGGTCTCCAAGCGGGCTCAGTGGCGAGGGGCTGCTTTTGGAGGATCCAGGGCTGGGCTGCTGCTGGACTACAGCTCCCATCACTCCTGACTGCTGGCCACCATGGCTGGCGCTGATGGGAGCTGTAGTCCTGCCCCAGCTGGAAGGCTGAGCCGGGCATCCTGGACTCCCGCTTCCTACCCGAAAGCCGCTACTGTCGCCAGACACGCACCTCTTGCTGCAAATGTGGGGTTTCCCCTTTCGAAACCCACGTAATGCGTATCTGCTGCAACCCAGCTGGGCATGTGCCAGAAGCTGCGGACGGCCACAAATGCAGGACAGAGACTGGACTCTGCACAGCAGCCCCGGAGTGCTGGGCAGCCCACCAGCCCATGAGGCTGGGTGCCGGGGAAGTGCTCTCTGCCCCATCTGGGCCACGGACAGCCCTGCGTCAGTCATGGGGGCTCTCTCCCCTCAGGGAAAGGCCGGCATTAGTATTCCCAGTCAAAGGAGCTCCGCTATTCATCTCACAAGGAAGGAAACACTGGAGAAACACTTGGGAAGGGAACAAACCATCTGAATGCAGCACCAGGACCGTGCACAAGCACCCAAAGAAGCTCGATGGCCCCAGGAACTGAGACCATGGCCACAAAAGCAACAGAAGGTGCCGAGGAAGCCGTTCCTCCTCCTCCTCCTCGACTTCCACGCTCCAGTTCACCGGGCTTGGGGGCCAAAACAAAGGCTCTCCCTCGGCTCCACAAAGCCTCAGCTTAGCTCCGAGCAGCCTCCGGTCCCCACCAGGATGGAGGGTCTCCTGCCCAGCACCAGGCCTGGCCTCATCTGCTGGCAGGTGCTCAGCTTAGCAGCCCGGCTGCACAGCCAGCATCTCCAGGCCGTTGCCAATGTCTACCATCCCTTCTTCAGCTGGAAAGACCAGACAGGAAGTGCGGATCTGGGGAAGAAATGAAAGCGCAGGGCGGTCGGTGGCATTCTCAACACTCCCTCCACAAAGCCGCTCTGGCTGCAACTGGCGGCTGAAAGGAGTCTCTGGGGAGCGAGACTCACTCAGGCAAGACTCTGGGCCAGAGCTAGGCACAAGGGAGCCTCTCCGTACCTCCAACCAGATTCCTCTGAAGCTGAGAGACAGGACAGGGAGACCCAAGACTCACACAGCCCAGCCCAGCCCAGCTTCCTCCGTGGGAGGAAGAACAACCTCTGAAGAGCTCAAGAAGAATGAAGGCTGGGAAATTTAGGTCCAACAAAAGGAAGAACTTTTTCACACATCGCACAACTAATCTATGGAATTCTCTTCCACAGGGTGTAGTGATGGCCACTAGCTTGGATGGCTTGGACAGATTCATGGATGACAGACAGGTCTATCAATGGCTACTAGCCTGGTGGCTACTGGCCGCCCCCAGCCTCAGAGGCAAGATGCCTCTCAATCCCAGTTGCAGGAGAGCAACAGCAAGAGAGAGGGCATGTTCTCACCCTCTTGCCTGTGGGCTGCTCCCCAGGGGCATCTGGTGGGCCACTGTGTGAAGCAGGATGCTGGACTAGACGGGCTTCCTTGGGCCTGATCCAGCAGCAAGGCTGTTCTTATGATGCCCCCGAGACCTCGACGGTAGCTCAGAGCCGAGAGACCGTTCCTCCCTCACCCCAGACACATTGGTTGGCCTGTTCTGTAGCCTCCTTCAGTTGGCCTCTGCTGCCATCTCTTTCTTGAAACCAGCAGCTGTCCGAAACAAGGCCAGCCAAGGGGGCTGCTCCCAGTAGCCCCCGCCACGTCGAGATCAGGGCTGGCTCCTGGACCGTGAGCAGCTGAGCAGAAGCTGGAAGGTCTGTCAGCATCCCCAGCTGCTCAAGGCCTGGCTGGCCCCTGGGGCCCACTGCAAGCAGGGCCCCCCCATTGCTCCAGGGACACCGACCCCTGCAGGCCTTTGGAGCTGCCTCCTAGGGAAAGGCCCTTGAGACCTGCCGGGTTCGCTTCCGGAGGCTGGCAGGGCAGAAGAGGAGCCGGCTGACACAGCAGCCCTCCCGCCTGCCCTCCGGCTGCTGCTGCGTCCACTGACATGCCGTCTGGCCGAGTGCTTCATTCAACACACACACACACACCCCTGCCAGTGGCCCAGCTGGCTGGCGTGGCCGCGATGGTGGGTTGGGACCCAAAGCCCCAGCCCCAGGGGCAAGAGAACCGGGGCAGATCCAGAAGATCCCGGGAGCACAACCGGAGAGGTCATGAAGAAAGGTCCTAGCAGGGCACTGGGGTCTGGGTGGGGGGTGAAGCTGCCAAAGCCCCTCCCCCCCGGGTTCTGGAGTGGCGGTGGATGTCCACCTCTGCTTGGTACAGCCGCAGCCCGCCGACCGAGGGGCTGGAGGGGGCCCTTGTCCACAGGGGCTTTGGCAAGGGAGGGGTGGGGGGGCAGAGGAGTCTCTCCGGCCTCACCTCTAGCCCTGGCCTTCGAGGCTTTCCCCACTGAGGCCAAGGCCAACTGCTTGCCCTGCCTGGGGGCTGACCCTTTTTGAATGGCTAGGAGGCAGGGGGGGGAGGAGCCGGGGGGGCTCCTCTGGCCTCTCGGAGGAGCAGCCTCGCAGGCCTTCGTGGCCGGCCAGCGTCAGACGGGTTTGGAGCCATCTCACGCCTGGCTGAGGGGAAAGGGCTCCTTCGCTGGCCCTGCTTGGGGAGGCCTGGAGCCGTCCCTCTCAAGAGCCAGGACGCCACCGCTGGGCAGGCTGGTGCAGACCGAGCAGCAGCAAAGCCTCCTCCTTCCCGAGAGGCGGCGGCAGAGGAGCTGCTGGCCGCAGAGTCTGGGCCCTGGTCCGTATTGCCCAGGACTGGGTGCTGAGGATGGGTGGCGGCAGCGGCAGCTCTCAGGCGGAGGGCGCCTTCCCCAGCCCCTGATCCCGGGCACTGCTGAGCCGGGGACCTTCCGCAGCACGTGACGCGTGCACACTGCTGCTGCTGCTGCAGAAGCCCCCCCCACCCCACCCCCGAGAGAGAGAGGCCTGCCTGGCAAGCAGCGGGGGGGGCGGGGGGGCATCTTGTCAGAGCGGCCCTGGGGATGCCAGCTGGGTGGCCGCTCTCCTGCCCCGAGAGACGGTGTGCTGCAGGAAGGCGGGCAGCTGAGCCTCACGCAGCCCCGTCCCGTCACCTGCAGCAGGCAGAATCCGGCGGGGGTCTCGGACCATCTCGGAAGGCTCGGCCTTGCCCGCTGCTGGGCTCCAGGCGGGCACAGGAGGCGATGCCCCCGGGGGAAAGGGGCTCTCCCCTTCGGAGGCCGCCTGCTGGCAAGGAAGCCAGTCTCTGCGAGGGCTGAGCTGCTCCCCCTCCCTTCAGAGACCACGTGCCGTGGGCTGGCTCTGCCCTGCACCCCACTCGGCTGCCTCCCCACGGATCCGGGAGTGTGTCTGGAGCCGAGCCCCAACTTGGAGCGCCCACCGAGTGCTGCCTTTTGGGGGTCCGTTTCCCCTCATGGCTACCAGACGACGCCAGCCCCTCGCTGCCTTCACAAAAGAGGTGCGGAGACCATGTGCCCTGGAAGAAGCCGGCTGCCTCCCGACTCCCGACTCTGGCACGCGGCCCTCCTCCATGTGGGGCTTCACTGGTGCACATCGGCATCCCGATGCCCCGACGGAAAGCTGTGGCAAGCCAGGCATGCTGCGTGCCCTGAGCCCGCTTCAGAGTCCAGCCTGCAGAATGAGAAAGCCCAAGGGCGCTGATCCAGACAGGAAGCGGAGCTGCTGGGAGCCAGGGGAGAGAGGTGGATGCAGCCCTCGAAGGCCCTGGCAAGGCCCCCACACATCGGGGCAACTTGGCGTCTCTCTCTTTGAAGAGCGTTTCTTTTCAGAGGTCACCCGGGGCAGGGTTTGCCCCCTAGAAGGGGGACTCACTGCCTTCCAAGACAACCACATGCCTCCTCCTCCTCCTCCTCCTCCTCCTCCTCCTCCTCCTCCGGGATGCTGCTGACTCGGCCCAGAGGCCTCTCCCTGCCATCAACCGGCCCCACTGAAGCGAAAGGCACGAGCCCTTTCCTGGCCTGGCGGTCAGAGCACGGCAGTGATCCAAGCACACCCTTCTGGCACGGCCCTCTCTGGCCTCCCTGCCAGACACCTCAAGAGAGAGCTGCCCACAGCTGGGAGTCCGGCTCAGGGCCGGGTCCTCCGTTCGCAGCACCCAGAAGCCAGCTGCAGTGGGAATCGGGGCCCCCGGCCATGCAGTCAGGGGCCACCAGGGACCTTCCTCCCCCCCCCACCCGCCGCAGGAGGGACAACCCCAGAGACCCCCACAGAGCTACCCAGGACACCTGAGCCAAGGATGATGCAGAGGGGATCCTCTGACACACTGGCAGAGTGTGTTTGTGGAATATTTTATTTTACACAACATAACAACACAGAGTTGTTGGTTTTTTACATCATTTGCCTGAAAACGAAGGCAACACCATTGTCACTGGAAAAAATGAGATCGAGAGAGAGAGGTGGGAGTGGGGGGGGGTTGGATTGCTCTAAAAATTATATATGTGTGTGTGTGTGTGTGTGTGTGTGTGTGTGTGTGTGTGTGTATATATATATTTACACACACACACACACACACACACACACACTGGTGGATCCATCAAGTGGTCCTTGTTAGCCCAGAGGAGAAAGCGGCTCCCCAATCAAAGGCTCTTTTGTTCTCGATCTGCTCCTGTGGAACCAAAATGCCAATCCTGGAGTCTGGGAAGGCACTGGTGTTGTTTCATGCTTCCCCCCTTAATGGATTTTGTCTTTCCCCCCCCACTTTTTTTTTTTTTTTTTTGAATGAGCTCTTTAAATTATTTGCCTTCGGTGGTTATATTAAATAAAACTAAAAAAAAACCCAACGGAAACTGTGGAAGTGCCCCCCGTGGCCTGTGCACAGCTCTGCACGGACACCGGTGGGGTGGAAAAGGCCAACGGCACCAGAGTTCTCCGCCCAGGTTTGGCGGCTGAGTTTCGCCCCATGGGCTTTCATAGAAAACACACACCAGAGCGGATCACACAGTGCTTTCCAATATCCACTCAGAACTGGAGGACGTTGCTTTGCCACTATCCACATCCGAGCAGTCTGTCTGCGTGAGCATCCCGTTCATAGACAGGCTCCGCTTAGACCAGAATCCACCCGAGGGTGGGGAGGAGTTAAGATAGCAACGGTATTCCTTGACTTCGCCATGCAGGGAGTACCTGCGCTTGGCCCGGGAGGGGTCAGCTGGCAAGGTGAGGAACTTACTTGGCTTGGCTTGTGCTCTTCTGGGCAGGGGCTCTCCCCCGGCAGAGTCCAAGTGCAGGGCAGTGGAGTTGTTGCGGTTGGTGTTCTGGGCCTCGAGGCTGGTGGCGCCCTCTTCGCTCGGCGGCTGCGGCTCACTGCTGGGCTTTGGCATGGGCTTCCGCTTCAGCTTTTGGGAAGCGGGAGGGCCCGGAGTCCACCCGTGAGGCACGGCGGAGGTAGCGGCGGAGCAGTCCTGGCTGGAGCAGGCGTCGGACGACTGCGCCACACTGTCATGGCTGACCTTGCAGCACTGCAGGCTCTCCTCGGGCCCCACGGCCTGCTTGGAGCCGGACTGGGGCATGGCGGTTCCGCTGCACCCCTGCGCCTGCGCCCCATTGGTCTGGGAGTAAACGTTGCTGACCTTGGCCACCTTGGGGTGCCCGCCATTGTTACACACCTTGTAGCGGATCATGAGGATGATGATGAAGACCAGCACGGAGGCCACGATAATCCCGCCAATGATGATGATCATGGTCCCCCCCAGGAACTGGGACTGCATGAAGTGGCAGCGCACATAATCCTGCTCCGTCGTGAACTGGATGCAGCCCACCACGCGGGTGGCAGTCAAGGAGGTGATGCCGTCGTCATAGATGGCCAAGACGCACAGGTCGTACATGGTCCCAGCAGCCAGGTTGTTGACCAGGAAGGTCTTGCTCGTGGGAGGGATCATTCTAGAGGAGAACAGAGACAACAGTGAACAGCCGTGACAGGGGTGGGGACAGGCTGCACGCAGAGTCCCAAGGCGCTGTTCTCGCTTCCCCCGTCGCCACTCCCAAAAATGGGATCTGTTCAGAACCAACCAATGGAGGGCAGCCAGATAAGTGGGCTGAAACTCCCAAGCACCGCCTCCACCACCCCCTGCCCCCACAGAGCCCATCTTTCTCACGTCCCTCCCACCCATGTCATGGAAACATCAGAGGTCCTCTCTAATCTTTTGGTCAGAAGAATGGTGCATATCGGAATGTGGCATCGTAGGGAGTGGGGATGTCCCAATTACATCCTGTGCTCAAGATGAAAAGGAACATCTTGTGCTGCTTCTAGGTGATCCACAACTGGCCAAGGAAACAAGGATGTGGCGCTGGATGATGCGAAAAGTATCTAGAGGAGAAAATGTATAGGGTTTAAGATGGGAGTCACCAAACCCAGATGGCAGAGGGAAGAGTCCAGACGTGGACAAGCCAACCCAACTGGAACTTCCCTGCAGAACCAAGAGCTGTATCCCTTCTTAAAGCAACACACATTTAGCCGACACACCTTGACAAGCCTCTGCTGAAGAACAATGAGTAGAAATATTTATGTTACCCAGAAATATTATGCAACCCAGCCCGGGGGCTCTCGTGAGCCCTGTGGGGAGATGCCAGCACTTCAGAACCAACAGAACAAGACTCTGCTTCCCTTCTACAGCAGGTGGGGACGGAAGACCTGGGGGAACCCTCCATCCATCGGCGGGAGGCTGGTGCGGCTGCCACTCCCTGCTGAGCCTCTGCCTTCTCTGTCGCTCAGGAACAAGAGAGAGCTGTGCCCAGGGGTTCCTCCAAGCCCCCCCCCCGGTCCCCCTGTGCAAAGCTGCTTCCTGGACAGGAAGGCAAAACAGACCCCTGGTTCCTGTTGGAAGTTAAAGGACTTTGCGCTGTCTCTTGTCTCAGACAGTGGAGGACAGACTAGTAAGTCAGAGGGCTAGAGGGTCAAGACACTGGTCATCATTTCTCCACTGCTCTGATGCTATCCCTTTGAAATGTTGATTGCTACTCTTAGGGGATTCAACTTCCTTCCTTCTCTCTCTCTTCCTACCTGCCCACCTACCTTGCAACACGGCAAGCCTCTTTCCCTGCACCATATGTGCAGAGAGGATGCAGAATCTATCTGCATCCAGCTAGATAGATAGATTAGAGATCCTAACTCCTCACTTTCCTATCTAGAGTTCCTTAATAAATGCCTTTTATATTGATTTGAAACTATGAATTGGCTCCAAGTTACTTTACTCTCAGCATACATGCATGCCTAACAAAATTCGCTGTGTTGTGCCTCTGTGCACTCTGCTATAATGAGAAAGGGATTCTCTCACCACAGAGAATTTCCAACAGGTTATGGGAGCCCAGTATTTTGAGCTGCGTGTACTGCAACTAGAGAGTTAGGTTTGTTCCAGGAGATCCAGTGAGATCTAGTGTGGACACTTTGAATTGCTAATCTACAGCAAATGCCTTTTGGAGCCAGTGAGGATGGCTACTTACCTAGAGGGAAAACTCAGGCTGACTATCTTGAATGCAGACAATTATTTGGAATGGAAGACTCTTTCAGAGGCTCTTTCTTTCAGAGGCTTGCACTGAAAGCAGAAGGACTCCAAAAAGTTACTGAGGAGGACACTCCCCCCCCCGCCCCCACTGCAGAAGGAACCACGTCTGCTGAGAAAACTGCAAGACAGAACTGGCTAATCAAGGATGCGAAAGCTGGAGCTTTGATCACAGCTTCTGTCACTAAAAATTACCTTTACACCATATGTGATCTTGGAACCTCAAAGGAAATGCTAAACAAGCTAGATTCCTTGCAGATGAAGAAGGGGTGAGCATACACCTTTAACTTGAGAAAGAAAATGCAAGATCTCCAGTATAAAGATGGGGACTCTTTTGCTGCATTTGAGGGATTTCTGGAAGATTTCTTTTTTCAATTTAAAGAGGCAGGGGAACAATTTTCAGAGAGTCTGAAGCTGGAAGCTCTGTTCCTAAGCATGCCCCCTAGCTATAGCAGTATAATTGGCCAATTGGAAACCGACACCAACCTAAGCTTTGAGAAAGCAGTACAAACATTGTCTTCTGAAGCAAACAGGAGAAAAGTTTTGAATTCATGCTATGAAAGTGAATTGGCAAGTAACTTTGCTCATAAAGCAACAATTGGTCATTCCAGAGGAAACCCAAGGTGGGGAGGGAATGCTGCAAGAAGAAACTGCATGGGGCCCCCACATTTACATACAAAGAGATCTGGCTTCGTTGCCGCCAAGAAAAATCAGTCCAGAGAGAGAGGTCACATGACCACCAGCAGAGAGACTGCTCCTGAAATGAGGCCGACTGGGACTAATGCCTTTAGATGTTTTCTATGTAACCAATTTGGCCACAAGGTGACAAACTGTCCCAAGAATCAGACAAGAAGGACCGATTTTACTAAGGAGAATGTGAATCAGGATTTTAAGTTTACAGAAAGATATTCGAACAGGAACTTTAATGTTAACTTGATGCAAAGCGAAGAAAAGTTCATTTTTGATTCAGGTTCTTCTGTTCATATTTCAAATAATCTGGGTTTCTATACTGAACTGTTTGATATTCCTGAAGAGATTGTTTATTTGGGCAATAATACTACAATTAAAGCCAAGAAGAAAGGCGGAGGAATTTTGTATTGCAAATTGCTGGATGGATCTGTTAAACCATTTTTTCTTAAAGATGTTTTGTATATCCCTGACTTCTCAAGCTCCTTGATTTCAATATCCAAGCTAGAGAAACAAGGCTGTGAACTGTATATTAAAAATGGACAATGTGTTGTTACCCAGAATGGAGAAGTTTGCCTTGTAGACTCTAAATCCAAAGGTCTTTACAGTGTGGAAGAGCAATCTACAGACAGAGAAAGACCAGCCCAGTCCAAACCTGAGGCATACCAGCCTAATGAAGTGAACCTTGCTAAGTCATGCCCGCATGAAAACTGCTTGCAACTGTGGCATAGACACCTAGGACACAGGGGCTATGAGTCAATCCAGAACATGAAGGAAAAGGGATTAGCTAATGGCATTGATTTTGTACCATGTGACATTGTAACTAACTGTGTTTGTTTTCTTGAGTCCAAAGCAGTTAACAAGCCATTTCCTAAACAGAGTGAAAGGAAGACCGGAAGACCCCTGGAGCTGATCCACAGCGATATATCTGGACCACTGCCAGCAACCATAGGTAATCAAAAATATTTTCTAACAATAACAGATGATTTATCACGATACATGTGTGTATTTCTACTAAAGGAGAAATCACAGATGCTCAAGAAATTACAAGAATATGTAGCGATGGCAAGCAACAAATTTGGCTGGAAGCCAAAGATCCTGTACACAGACAATGGAGGAGAATATATGTCCAGTGCCACACAGCAGTTCCAGAGAGAACATGGAATCGTGCATCAAACCACGGTAGCTTCCAACGCATCACAGAATGAAGTGTCAAAGAACAGAAGTCTACTGGACACGGTAAGATGCATGCTTGCTGACGCACACCTCTCACAAAAATTCTGGGGAGAAGTCATCATGACTGCTACATACATACAAAACAGAATGCACACAAAGCCTATAGGAACAACACCATATGAACTTTGGCATGGTCATAAGCCGTCCATGACGCACCTGCGTGTCTTTGGAAGCACAGCTTACTCATACATCCCAAAGGAAAAAAGGACTAAGTTAGGGGCTAGGGACAAAAAAGGGATTTTTGTAGGCTACTCAGCACAATCCAAAGGCTACAGAATTCTGGATCCTGATACCAACAGGATAACCATGAGTATTTTGATGAGAATGAAAGAGCTACACCTTCAGAGGGGGCCTACACTGAAGCAAGCAACCAGAAAAAACACCCTGACGACTGGATTATGCTTCCTGATCTCAGAGGAATTGAGGAGGAGGAGACAGCAGAACCAGAACCAACCACACTCAACACAGAGACCCCGAGCGATCCACCAGACGCACCTGAGATAATGGGGGAGACCACAGAGGTTGAAATGAGGCGATCAATGCGCTCAAACAGAGGTGTTCCAGCTCCGAGACTGTCCTACCTCGCAAGAACAGCGGAACAACCAGAACCTTCATCATGGGAGGAAATATCCCAGCTACCACAACCAGAAGCCCAGAAGTGGAAACAAGCTGCAATTGAAGATCTTGAGGCTCTACAGAAAAACAAAACCTGGAATCTTACTAAGTTACCTCAAGGAAGGAAAGTTATTGGCTGCAAATGGGTTTTCAAACTCAAACATGATGCTGATGGTGAGATTCAGCGCTACAAAGCCAGATTAGTAGCAAAAGGATATTCACAGAAATATGGAGAAGATTATGATGAAACCTTTGCACCAGTGGTTAAACATACCACAGTAAGGACTCTGTTAAGTATTGCTGCTAGCAAAGGAATGCATGTTGAACACCTAGACGTGAAAACTGCTTTCTTGCATGGCGAACTAGAAGAGGACATTTACATGCAACAACCACCAGGTTTCTTAGAGAAAGGCAAAGAGAACTATGTATGCAAACTGCAAAAGAGCATTTATGGTTTAAAACAGGCTGCCAGAGCATGGAACACAAAACTAAATGATATGCTGCTTCAAGCAAACTTCAAAAGAAGTAAAGCGGATCCCTGCCTGTACACAAAATTCACAGATGGCAAGTGGACTTATATTTTGGCATTTGTTGATGATTTGATTCTTGCCTATGAGAATCCAGATGACAGCAAGGAAATAATGCATCATCTGAACAGAGATGTGGAAGTCAAGCAACTTGGCAACATTGCACTCTACTTGGGCATTCAAGTACAAAGAAAGAAAGATGGAAGTTTCCTCATCAACCAAGAACAGAAAATTAAAGACTTGATAAACCTGCTCAGACTGGAAAATGCGAATCCTACACCTACTCCAATGGAAGTGAACTACACAAAGCAAGAAGATCAAACTGAGCCACTATCTGACAACCATAGATATCGTGAAGCATTGGGTAAGCTTTTATACATTAGTACACTCACTAGGCCAGATATTAGTACAGCAGTTGGCTTACTTTGTAGAAAGACTGCATCACCAACAGTCAAGGACTGGAATGCAATTAAGAGACTTGTTAGGTACCTAAAGGGTACTGCACACTTTAAGCTCAAGCTGCCAGCTAACAGTCAACCAAAACTAGAAGCATACGTAGATGCAGACTGGGGTGGAGACCTAACAGAAAGTAAATCCACCAGCGCTTACATACTTTCTATGGAGATGGAGCCATAAGCTGGTCAAGCACCAAGCAAGGCATAGTAGCATCATCAACCACTGAAGCGGAATATGTATCAGCTGCACAGGGCTGTCACAAGATACAATGGCTGTGTCAACTACTGAAAGATCTAGGTACAGAGGTACCACAGCCCATACCAGTGTATGAAGACAACCAAAGCTGCATTCAACTCTCCAAACAAGAAGATGTAAAGAGGGGTTCCAAACATATTGATGTGAAGTACCATGTAGTGAGAAGTCTGCAGAAGGATGGACTAATCAAGCTGATCTACTGCCCGACAAATGAAATGCTTGCAGACATACTCACTAAGCCACTACCAAGACCCTGCTTTGAAAAGCTGAGAGATAAAATGAATCTTGTGAGCTGAGTCACGAGATATCGAGAGGGGGTGTCGGAAGTTAAAGGACTTTGTGCTGTCTCTTGTCTCAGACAGTGGAGGACAGACTAGTAAGTCAGAGGGCTAGCGGGTCAAGACATTGGTCATCCCTTCTCTACTGCTCTGACACTATCGCTTTGGAATGTAGATTGCTACTCTTGGGGACTAACTTCCTTCCTCTCCTCTCTTCCCTACCTGCCCTTCTACCTTGCAACATGGCAAGCCACTCTCCCTGCACCATGTGTGCAGAGAAGATGCAGAATCCATCTGCATCCAGCTAGATAGATAGATTAGAGATCCTAACACCTCACTTTCCTATCCAGAATGGAGTTCCTTAATAAATGCCTTCTATATTGATTTGAAACTATGAATTGGCTCCAAGTTACTTTACTCTCAGCATCCACGCATGCCTAACAAAATTCGCTGTGTTGTGCCTCTGTGCACTCTGCTATAATGAGAAAGGGATTCTCTCACCACAGAGAATTTCCAACAGTTCCGGAGTCCAGGTCTTGGATCACTCTGATGGGGAGGGAAATTGTTTGCTTCATGCACACACAACAGGCAGTGGAGCCTGGTCCACCTACGATGCGCAGCGCACATACAAGTAGTAGGCAGCATACACACCAAGAGGCCTGTCCACACTGACAGTTCTTCACGCATCCTGCTCCACACACGTGCCGCAGCCCCTTCCTATCTGCCTGCCCCCTGCATTGGAATGGGCCTGCCCCTGGGCTCACTTGGAAAGGGAACGCAGGGACAGTCATTGGCACAGATGCAGGCACATCGGGATGGATGCACCACCTCGTGTCTGAACAGGGCTCGTTGGGACACTCTTCACTGCACAACTGCTGCCGACATAAGAGTAACTACCTCTGCTCACTGGGCCAAGAGGCACCTGTTAATGTGGTGATTCTCTTTATTTAGCAGGGGGAGAGTAACTGGCCCTCTCCAGCCCCAGCACAGCATCCCTCCAGTGACTGGTGCTGGTGTCTGTCTTGTGTTTCTTTTTCGACTGTAAGCCCTTTGGGGACAGGGAGCCATCTTACTTATTTATTATTTCTCTATGCAAACCACCCTGAGCCATTTCTGGAAGGGCGGGACAGAAGTCGAATGAATGAATGAATGAAGCTGCCTTCATTTCCTAGTCCTGTCTATGGTGATGGTTGAAGGTGAGTCATGCAAGCTGCTTCCCTCGTTTACCACCAGAAGCCGCCTAGCAAAATATCCGCATTGCACAGATGCAGAACTGAGGGGCACTTGCCCAGTGAGGAATAGAAGCCGCCCCACCAGTTCAGCCCCCTGGGGAAGGCGACTCAGCCAGATGCCCCACGTGCCAGAGGGCAGCCGACATCTGAAGGCGAGACCCAGGCGCTGGGCAGCGGAGGCCCCCCCACCCCGTGCCTTCCCCTCCCGCCCAGGAGGTCCCCCCTCCCCTTCCTGAGGGCCCCTCCCCTGCAGGCTCCCTCTCTGGGCTTCTCATCACTCACTGCGCATGCGCCACACACTCAGCCCACTCCCCACAAAGGTCGCATGCTGATGGCGCCTGCACAGGCACTTCTCATTCATTCACTCATTTATCTGACATATTTCTGTCCCGCCCAAAACTTAAAATCATTTAAACATCTAAAATCATTTAAAACCCAGTATTAAAAGTACTCAAGCTATACATCTCATTAAAAGCCTAGGTGAATAAATGGGACTTCAGTGCCTTTTTAAAAGTCGCCAGAGATGGGGAGGCTCCTATTTCAACCAGGAGCGCCTTCCACAGCCCCGGGGCAGCAGCGGAGGAGGCCCGTCCCTGAGCAGCCACCAGACGGACCTCTCCAGGCGATCTGGACGGGCAGTGGGGCTCAAGGCGAAGAAGGCGTTGTCTTCAGACACCCAGGGCCTGCGCTGTGTGGGGCTCATGCGATCAATAGAAAGCCCACGACCTTTCACGCAGGGAGGGCAGGAGGCCCTCTTGTGTGAAGGAGGCAATGGCTAGACCCCTTCTTAAGAAACCCGCTCTAGAGCGTCTACGCTCTGCTCAAACTGCGCAGGCGCCCGAGAGCGCCTCACAGGTCTCAAGGGCTGCTGGGCTGGACGGTCAGGCTCCGTGGCCCCTCTCGCTCCGCCCGCTGCCGCCACAGGGGCTGCTCGGCTCACCCCCCAGCCCCACACATGGCGGCAAGAATGGTTTTAGATGGCGGCCGTTCCCAGACCACCAGGCCCCGGCAATTTGTCCTGGCTCTCCCCCCACTCGCGTTGGCCCGGTATGTTTCTGGGCAAAGGGCAAAGGACAAAGTGCTGGTTATTCCCTCCAAAGTTCGGAATGGCTGACGCCCGGTTGACCTGCGGGAGCACTTTTCTCTACAGGATCCCCACCGACAGCTCACTGAGACCCTCAGGAGGGGTCTGTCTTTGGGCGCCACCAGTTCATCTGGGGCTGACCTGGAGTGGGCCTTCTCAGCTCCCGCCCCAAAGTCATGGAACGTACTTCCCATGGATATAAGAGGGCCGTCTTGCTTGGGAGGCCTTCAGGGGAGCCTTAAAGACCCATCTCTTCAGCCTGGCTTTGAATGAGATCTAGTTTTAATCTGAATTTTAAAGAGTTTTAATCTGGTTTAAATGTTTCTTGATTTTAATTGTTTTATTCTGTGTTTTGGATTTTAATGTAAACCACCCGGAGCACTTCAGGAAGGGCGGTATGTAAATTGAATGAATGAATGAATGAGAGAGAGAGGGGAAGGCCTCCAGAGTGGGGAAATCCACTAACTGCTTGGATCAGCAGGAGCCAACTCCCACATCATATGGCTATTTTCTCTCTTTAAAAGAAAAAAAAGGGGGAACATAATTTATGACAAATCGCTTTTGAGAGGTGCGACTGCTGGCTCCCAAGCAAATCCACTTAGCAAATCCAGCACACAGGCGTCTTCTTCTCCTGCTCCCTCATCAGGTTGGCTTGGCCTGAAAGGCAATTTGTGGGCATCCGTGTTCCTGTTGTTCCCCCCAGAAAGAGAGGGTGTGAATGTCCTCTTGAGCTGGGCTAACTTTCCAATCCCTCTTCTAATCAGATTACCGGGAGGGATTAAAGGTCAGCAAGGATGAGCCAAAAATAAAACGCAGACCCAAGTGATTTCCCTTCTCCGTGGCTGGAAAGAGCGCTGGCCTCCTTGCAGCCTTGACGGGCTCCAGTTTCCATCCAGAGTCCACGCCCAGCACCCAGGACCCGCCTCTCCGGCCTTGCAAGGTGCTGCTGCCAGGACTGTGCTTCACTGTGGAGCTCCCCTCCGGAAGCCCTGGCTGGGCTGTGCATCCCTCCCACCCCCAGCAGCAGCACTTCCTGGCTGGGCTGGGAAGCGGGTCCCCCCCCCCAAGCCTGTCCGGGCCCTTCCTTGGCGTCCCGCCTTCCCCCCGAGGAAGCATCCGATGCCGCTGGCCTCACCGTTCTTCAGTGCAGTGCAGTGCAGTGACTTGCCCGCTGCCATGGGGCAAGCCTCCCAGCTGAGCGGGCACCGGGACGACCCTTGCCTGGGACTCCGAGCACCGCATGGCTCTTTCCTCCTTGGGGATGAGGTGCTGGGTGGCCCACAGCCAGACTCAAGGCACCACCCCCTGCGCCGTGGGGCCGCCTCCCCTTCCCCAAAGCCCCCCCCCCCTTCACAGTTCAATGCATGCCACTATTCTCAGCCCCTCTGAGCAAAGGCTTCTCTGCCGATCGGGGCTCAAGGGCTGGTGCGCTCAGCTGACTGCCTACCAATGGATGGTGGTCAGATGCTCGCCAGCCCTTCTTGATGCCCCCAGCGCCACAGTGCAGAGGCCCCTCCCCTCGCTCCCTTCAGGATGGCGTCATCTGCTAGCAAGGGCAGGACCGACGGCTGGTTGCCCCTGAGCCCGGCAGCCGTTGGGCGGAGCAAGCAGGACAGCACAGCTCCTCCTACTGGCCACTTAAGAACCCTGCTGTGACTCCCCTGCCACTGGGACTCAGAGGCATCCTGCCTCTGAGGCTGGAGGTGGCCCATAGGCCTCTGACTAGTAGCCCTTGATAGACCTCCTCTCCTCCATGAAGTTCTCCAAGCCCCTCTTCAAGCCATCCAGGTTGCTGGCCGTCACCACATCTTGTGGCAGAGAGTTCCTCAAGTGGATGAAGCGCTGTGTGATGACTGGCACTTGCTAGAATGGCAGGCATTGCCAGAGGGGCGGGAACAGCAGCCACCAGCGCCCAGCTGCAAACCTGGCAGAGGCTGATGCGGAGAGGATGCTTCAAGAATTAGCCTACTGTTGACGTACCATTATCATTAACATGACGTCTGTAAGAATGGTATGCTGCTTTTTAACAAAAAAGGACAACATGACCCCACTGCCTCAAAACTGGCCTTTCTTTTCTTTTCTTAAGTTGCTGTGGTTTTGCTTTATTCCTTTTT
Source organism: Hemicordylus capensis (assembly GCF_027244095.1). NCBI lineage: Eukaryota > Metazoa > Chordata > Lepidosauria > Squamata > Cordylidae > Hemicordylus > Hemicordylus capensis. Next base: position 675,996 of record NC_069657.1, on the reverse strand, counting down.
TAAATGGACGGTTTGCACTGTGTTGTAACTGCAGGTGAGACCTGCCTTTCCGGGATACAAGCCAGGCAACAGAACTCGTGAGTGAGTTGCTCACATTGACAGAAATCCCATCAAACATGGTTCAGCTGAAATAACGCACTACGACGTTTTTAAACGTTAGCACCTTGTAGCACAATAACCATGAACAGATTTGGTTTTGTGACGAGACCCACTAATGATCAAAAGTATATGTTCTTGCTGTGCTAAGGAAGTTAGCCGTTTGCAAGCACCTGGCACTGATTTGGCCATACTGGGTGAGTGCCTGCCTGCCCCCAGGTGCTCCCACCGCTGAGCACCGCTGCCCTGAAGGCAGCCAGCCAGTGCTCTGTCTCGGCACACATCCTGACCAGATCTGCCTGCCTGCCTGCCCCAGGCACTCCCCACCGCCAGCTGGGGCATCTCTCTGAGCCCCGCCCCCCCCCCCTTATAACTAGGAAGACCCGGATGGCGGGCTGGGCTCCAGGAGCCCTGAAGGCAGCCAGGAGCCAGAGGGAAACGGTTCCTGGGCAGAAGCAGCGGAGGCCCCTGACCGACCGGCAGGGCACGGCCTGGGGTCCCTTACCTGTAAACAAGCGAGTCGTCATAAGTCCCGTTGTACTGAATCTGGAACATCCGTATCCCAGGTATATTCCTTTGGAAGTTAAACTTAAGCAGGGCAGTGGAGGACGTGGCCTCTGCCACCACCACCTTCTTGTCCGGGCTAACCTTTGTCTCCCCATTGCTACTGCTCGCATTTGAGCCAGACTTGGTGGAGGTGGAGATGTCCGAGGAGCCAGGGTCCGGTTCGTGGATGTGGTTTGTGCTGTTCACGATGTGAGGCAGTTTGATGATGTGGAGGTCCACAGACTGCGTGGCCTCCCCGGCTGGGTTGGAAGCAATGCAGGTGAATGAGCCCGTATCCTTCATGGTGGTGATGTGGATGTCCAGGGTCCCGTTGTCATAGACCAGCGAGCGGGTGGCGTTGGAGATCAGCTTGCCTTCCGGGGAAATCCAGTGGATGCCGGGCTCCGGGTCGCCTCGGGCTTTGCACCTCAGGATGGCCCGCTGGCCCTCCAGCACCCGGAGCTCGTGGGTGTGCCTGGTGATGAGGGGCGGCTCGCACAAGAACTCCTCCTCGGGGACCGACCAGAAGTAGCGGCCAGACAAGAGGGAGGGAGACGCGCAGGTCTCCAAGTCGTCCTCCCGGGAGAGGCGCCTCAGCCACAGGAGCTCACAGTTGCAGTGCAAGGGGTTGCCGCCAAAGCTCAGCGCGAAGGTGGACGGACTGAGGATGCCCGAGGTGGCCAGGACCTGCGCCCTCTGGAAGAGGGGGTCCGGCGGCAGCTTCTGCAGCTTGTTGGAGGTGACGTCCAGCCGCGTCATCTTGTGGAGGTGGGAGAAGGTCCCCTTGGGGATGCTGTCGATCATGTTGTGGTCCAGGCTGAGCGTATGCAGACTGACCATCTTCTCCACAGTGTCCCAGGGAATCGTCTCCAGGTTGTTGTAGGACAGATCCAGCTCCTCGAGAGCCAGGACGTCGTCAAACGCCGTCGAGGAGATCCACGTCAGCTGGTTGTTGTTCAGGATCAGGTGGTGCAGGTTGGACAGTCCGCTCAGCATGTCGTGGGTGATTTTCGTCAAGCGGTTGCTGTTCAAATGCAAAGCCCGCAAGTTCCGCAGGTCTGCAAATGCGTGAGGCGTGATAAAACTAATGGTATTCCTCGAGAGCGTCAGATCCACCAGGCTGGTCATGTTGGCAAAGTCTTTGCGTTTGATGTTTGTCACAAAGTTGTCTGCCAGCCGCAATTCGACGGTCCTCCTGTCAATATTGGGGGGTACAAATAAGAGCCCTTTCTTTGCACAAAGTGTTGCAAGGTTTGGAGACAAGATCTGGCACACGCAGCGCTTGGGACAGATCTGGGCCTTCACTGCTAAGCCAATGAAGAGCAAATACAAAAGCAGTTTTTCCATTGTAGAGCGGGATCAGGATTCTGAAAAAGAGCAGAGAACAGAGCATTAGGGGGAGTGGGCTCAGGAGAAAAAAGTCTACCCACAAAAGGAGAACCTGAGAGCCCATCGACGGGAGAGGCGGGCATCCAGCTGTTGCCTGAGGCTGGGTGTTCAAACCCCTTCCAATCATTGCTTTCCAACCATGGACTGAATGAAACAAACAGGGCTTGGAAAGGTAGAAATGGGGTGCCTTCGGTCCAGCCACAAAAGCTATGCTCTAGACCAAAATGCCCTGCAGTGGGAATCAGATCCCCAAACCAACCATTTATTTCAGTACCATTCAGTCATGACTTACAGAGTCTCCTTAGCTCAAGTTATTTTCTTAAAAGCAAAAACATGTTTGAGATGTTCCCCATCAGAAGAAATAGGCATGCATGACAACCTACAAACTGGGGCTGCAGTCCTGGTGGCGCACTGGTATGCTGATTTGAGTTAGAGATTCCCCCACACACACCCTTCAGAACCATCTCTTGGGCCTTGACCCCCCACAATCAATACCTCTGTCTCATTTGGATTCATCCACATTTTGTTATCCCTCATCCAGCCCATTACCACCACCAGGCAGGCATTAAGGGAAGTTATGCCATTTCCTGATGTAGTTGACAGAGAGAAATAGATTTGGGTGTCGTCAGCATACTGATAACATCCTGCACTAGTGGTCCCTCTAATTTTTTTCATCTCTGTGCATAATGAGTTCTGGGCGTTCTGGGCGGCAGTATCAAGGCAGTGTGAGTGTACGTATATTCAGAGCAGGGCCTTCCTGATTCAACCTGAGCTGGATCTATAATGAACTGAGGGGATATCCAAAAATTTGTGAGCGCACACACGTGCGCATGCCTTAGAGGAGACAGTGCCCTGCACCAAATCTCCTGATGATCTCTCCTCACAGTGGTTTTATGTAGATGTTAAGGAGCATTAGAAACTGAACGGATCCTTGTGGAACTCCATACAGTGAAGTGACTCTTGCTTCACAGTTTCGAAGCAACACCATCTGGAATCTGCCTGAGAGGTAGGAACGGAACAACTGTAGAGCAGTGCCACCTAATCTCACCTCCCTCAGGCAACCCAGAAGGATACCATGGCCGATGGTATTGAAAGCCGCCCAGAGATCCACAAGGATCAGCAGAGTCCCACTCCTTCTGTCAGTACCTAACCGGAGATCATCCATCAGGCCGACCAAAGCAGTCTCCACCCCATAGCCTGCCCAAAAGCCAGTCTGAAATGAGTCTAGATAATCACATTCCTCCAGGACTGTCTGGAGCTGAGAGGCCACCACCCTCTCAGTCATCTTGCCCAACCGTGGGAGATTAGAGATGGGCCTATAGTTGCCTAACTCTGAGGAGTGCAATGCAGGGGTTTTCCCCAAGTATGGTCTAATGCTTAGAGTCCATGCTTGGACCATGGTCTGGTACAACAAGGAGGCACCCTACTCGCCCTCTGAGAAGCACTGGTGATGTCTACCAGACCCTCTCCACCGGCTCGTCTGGCGGCAACTTGGGGCCGGGCCAGCCCTGTGGCTGCCCCGGGGCTTTTGAATGAACTCTCTGCCAAAACAAGAGCTTCTCCATCTCTGGTGGCTTTTTAGAAGACCCTTAAGACACACCTCCCCCCCAGGCTTTTAATTAAATCTAGTTTTAAACTGTTTAATTGTTTTACTCTCTGAAATTGTTTTACTTTGTGAATGGCTTTTCGTTGTTTTTATTCTATTAAAGTCTTTTTATTTTATTTTTACATAGCAATTTGGATTATGTATACCACCTAGATATACAGATATTAGGCAGTATGTAACTAATATAAATAAATACAATAAAATATCGGCTTGAGTGCCCCTCTCCATGGAACTTCTTGCATGTTCCCCCAATGTGGTTATCAATGGCCATCTCTGGGGAAAGGAAGACCTGGATTTGCCCACAGACACCTGCCTGTGCAGTTGGCCCACCATCACGGAAGCCGAAACCTGGCCCACGTTGCTCCCTGGGGCCTCCACGGACTCCCGCTTGCGTGCCACACAGCCGCCGCCTGCGCTGGAGCCCCGCTAAATCTTGCCGGTGTGGCTTGTGGAGGCAGGAAGGCTCCAGGACGACTGCAGCGTGTGTCCTCCTCGCACTGGGAATAAGGAGGCATTTCTCCATACCGCCCCAGAGCTTCCCTGGCCCTGCAATCCGAACAATGCTTTGAGCAGGAAGAGAACCCTTCTGCCTTGGGCTGCACCCTTTCCCAGGACACACTGCTGAGCAACTCACTCACAAAACCCATGCAGCCCTCTACCGGATCCTGACACCCCTCCACACCCCAAGGATGAGACTCCCTGCACTAGAAGGCCGAATGCCCCAAAGCAGCAACATGTCTTCATCTGATCCCTTCTATGGCATGGCCATTGTGGCCACAAATATTCACAGTTGGGCCAGTGGGTGAGATACATACTCCGGCTCAGTTGCTTACCCTCGCCCTTCCCAGAAGAGCGGCTCCAACCTCATGGCGAAGTGTATGCTGGACACCCCCAAGAAGACGCTCGCCTCAGACAGCCCCCCGCCTGCCGAGGCAAGCCTGGGGGCAAAAGGGGTATTGTTCTGAGGATGACGAGGTGGCGTGGCAGTTAGTGTCCCCTTGAACGTGCCCACATGGGTGTGCATGCGCTCACAAGTTCCTGGAGGTCCGCTCAGTTCATTTTAGATCCCGCTCAGGATGAAGCAAGAAGGTCACACCCTGAAAGCACAAGGTGCGCACCCACTGCCTTGATACGTCCGCCCAGAACAAAACTCATTCCACACAGAGATGGAGAGAACGAGAGGGCCCACTGGTGACAACGGACCGGAAAAGCTCGGAAGACTCGCAAGCCCCACACCACTCCTGGGAAGGATTCGCCTCCCACTCACTGAGCGCCTGCCTGCTGGGAACCGTGGGCCCCTCCTGGAGGTGGCTGTGTCTGCCAGGAAGGCCAGCCCCGCTGGGTTCCGCGGAGCATGGCCCTGCCCTGGGGAGGGTGCCCCGAAGCACACGCAGAGCCCCTCTTCCCAGTCACTGAACTATGGGGAGTCTCTGTGGGGAGTGATGGGGGGGGGCACGGTGCAGAGCCAGGGAGCAGGCATGGGGGTCCAAGACATCAGCTCCTGGGCAGTGCAGGGAGGGAGTCCGCAGCAGAGAAGGGGGGGGCGGACATTTCCCCCACACTTAATTTCTTCATGTCAAATGTCCATTTCTGGAAGGTCTACTTCACTATCTGAAAAACGTGTGAGACACAGTGAGGGAAAAGGTATTACCCTGGGCTTTGACTAGCAATGCAGTGGTTCTTACCCTCTCAGGCACTGTAATTTTTTTTATTGTATTTGGGGGTTCTTCAATTGTACAAACAGGTCAAATAAGTCCAATCAGATCACAATCTACTTGTCTATAAAATTGGTATCGTACGTTTTTTGGGGGAAATGTTAATGCAGCCTTTATGCAAAGAGGGGCAAACTTCAAGATTCCCCGCTGCCCTCTGGTCAGCAGCAGCCTTGCAAAGGGCAGGCCAGGTCCAGCAGGGCCCTGGAGGCCGGGCTGAGGGCCTGATCCAACAGCAGCAGCCGAGGCAGGCAGGCAGGATGCCCCAACCGGTGCCAGTCTGGCAGGAGGAAGGTGCACAGGATGTGGCAAGGCCTGGGAAGGACGCCTGGCCGAAGGGCTGCCTGGACCCGTCTCGGGCTTCCCACTGAAGCCAGAGGAGAACCAGCAGGTGAAGGGAAACCCCCTTCCCTCCCTCCCTCCCTCCCACTCAGCTCCCCACTCCTTCTTCCAAGGAGGGATTTCCCAGACACCTGGTGCCTGCTCAGAAGCTCAGCAGGACCTGCTCTGTGGGTGGGTGTCTGAGAGAGAGAGAGAGAGAGAGGAGGGGGCATCTCTGGAGCAGGTCTGAGCACAGCCCAAGCCTCTCAGAAGATGCTCCTGCCCGCCCCAAAGCTCAGTGGGACACAAAAGAAGAACCACGTCCCCCCCCCCGCCCACAACTGCCTTCTCCATGTTCCAGAGGACTCAGAGGGAGGGAGAGGTGGGCAGCAACCCCAAATAATGGCTTGGCTACTTTTTGTACAATCATGCACTTCAGTCTGCTTGCGCTCTTTGGAACTCATGGACTGGGACTCACATGGGGAAAGCACTGTCCGAAAAGCAGGAGGAAGAGAAAAGTATGCCTAAGCGACTGTGTTTGTGCCCCACAACCTCTGACCACCCTAGCAACTCAAGAGAGCAAGATCATTGCTCTAAGTTAGGGGGGGTCCCGGCGGCTTCCTTGACATGGGCAGCCATCACTCGCGTCCCCACCCTCATTACAAAACTATTGGCAGGCTGCGCAACAGACTTGCCTCATGTTCAGGGAAGGGTCCAAGACCGCCAATGCGCAGGAATGCGCAGGGCCATGCACAAGTCAGCAACAGCCAGCCATTGGGGTCTGCAGGAAAGCCCAGCTGGACCAGACCAAAGGGCCATCCGTCCAGCATCCTGCATCCAACCATGGCCAGCCAGACGCCCCTATGGGAAGTCCATAAGCAGGGCTTTGGGGAGCAAACACCTTTCCCTGAGGTATGGCCCCAGAGACAGACTGCCTCTGACCGTGAAGCTTCCGTTTAGGCAACAACAGACTTCTTCAGAGTTCTGTCTAACCTTCTGTAAAAGATACCTAAGCGAGTAGCCATCAAGGTGGCCGTGAAATCCGCAAGCGGATGCTGCACTGAGCAAAGTCGTGACCCATTCCAGTGTCATTGCAGGGGGTGCACTCGCCTCCTCTCCTCTGCACACCATCCACAGCTTTAGTCCTAAGAACATCAGAACTGCCCTGCTGGATCAGGCCCAAGGAAGCCCATCCAGTCGGGGAGCCCACAGGCCAGAGGGGAGGACATGCCCTCTCTCCTGCTGCTGTGGCTCCCCTGCAACCGGTATTTAGTAGCGTCTTGCCTCTGAGGCTGGAGGTGGCCTGTAGCCATCAGACTAGTAGCCACTGACAGACCTGTCCTCCATGCATCTGTCTAAGCCCCTTCTAAAGCCATCCAAGCTAGTGGCCATCACCACATCCCATGGCAAGGAATTCCATAGATTAATTGTGTGCTGTGTGGAAAAGTGCTTCCTTGTTTCGGTCCTACATTTCCCAGCTCTCAGTTTCATGTGATGACCCTTGGTTCTCGTGTAGTGAGAGACCATTCTCTCTGACCACTCTCTCTACACCATGCATGATTTTATACACCTCTGTTGTGTCTCCTTATAGTCACCTCTTTTCCAAACTAAAAACTCTGTAGCCTTGCCGCATAAGGAAAGTGCTCCAGGCCCTTGGAGCATTTCCAGGTGGGGCTTTTAGCTGCTAGATGGGGCTTTTAGCGGAATGGAGGGTGTGCCTTCACATACCAGCCAGATTTACCCTCAAAGTCCCTGTGTGCTAATGAGAAGCACTCCACACATGATTGGGGTTTGTCATTAGGCATTGGAACGTAGCCGGATTCATGTCCGGGGTAAAAGAAAATCCACTTTTTGCATCAGTTTTTTTGGGGGGTATATTTGAACTCACAGTAAAGCCTCACAGAAAAGCCTGCTGTCTGAAAGTGCTCCAGATCATCTTGGTTGCCTTCTTCTGCACCTTTTCCAGTACTGCAATGTCCTTAAGATATAGTGACCACAACTGGCTAACAAGTAGAGTCAGGGAAGCTATGAAAGGGGAGAAGAGTTCCTTCAGAAAATGGCAGTCCTGCCCAAATGAAGAGAACAGGAAGGGACACAAACTCTGGCAAAAGAAATGCAAGGAGACAATAAGGGAGGCAAAAAGAGAGTTTGAGGAGCCTATAGCTAGAAGTGTCAGGGGAATAAGAAAAGCTTCTTTAAATATATCAGAAGCAGAAAACCTGCCAGGGAGGTGGTTGGACCCTTAGATGAAAGGGATTATTAAAGAGGATAAGGAAATTGCAGAGAAGGTGAATCAGTTCAATGCATCTGCCTTCATGGTGGAGGATTCTGGCCATATACCCTCTCCGAATTGAGCTTTTCAGGTTTAGCGGCTGAGGAACAGAAGGTTTCAAAGTTCCCTCCCTGGCAGCATCTCCAAGATAGGGCTGAGAGAGACTCCTGCCTGCAACCTTGGAGAAGCCGCTGACAGTCTGGGCAGACAAAACTGAGCTAGATAGACCAATGGTCTGACTCAGTATATGGCAGCTTCCTATGTTCCTATGAACTGGGCCAATTTGAGGTGACAAGGGAAGATGTTCTAAACTGTCTTGAAAAATGAAAAATTAACTAATCACCAGGGCCAGATGGCATCCACCCAAGAGCTCTGAAGGAACTCAAATGTGAAATTGCTGATCTCCTAGCAAAAATATATAACTTGTCCCTACAATCAGGCTCTGTACGAGAGGACTCACAAGTAGCCAACGTGAATGGAAAGCATCCTTAAGGACAAAATTGTTAATCATAGCACAGGCCTTGCTGGGGGAGAACCAGGTCTTGCCTCACTAACCTTTTGGGGTTCTTGGAGAGTGTCAAAGGTCCTTGTATCTGGATCCACATGCCTGTTGGGTGTGGATCCAACAACTTCCTTGTGTCTGGGAGGTTATTTATTTATTTATTATTTATTTATTTGATTTATATACCGCCCTTCCAAAATGGCTCAGGGCGGTTCACAATTAAAACAACTTATAAAACAGTAAAAAGCTAAAACAAATTAAAACAATAAAACAACAGCTAACAATTTAAAACATTTTAAAACAAAAATAAAACATTATCCCCAGACCCCAGCTCAAGAAAACGTAGACTCAGTATAGAGGAAAAGGGCCACAACTTTGTTAACTATTACACACAGCATGGCAGACTGGAACACCAGGTGATTAATCACCCTTAGAGAACAGTGCGGGCCAATAGAAGCAGGTCAGAACTCTGAAATCCTACCCAGCACCCTACTGGGGGGGGAGACACCCTGGCTCGGGAATGGGCAGGTACATCCCACCCAATTCCTTCAAAGCCAACCCCCCCTTCTGTAAGAGAGGGTCTGGATACTTCTAGGCATTCGTCCACCCCGGACCGCACAGCCCAAAGGTTAGAGAAGTCCTGAAGCAGGGTTCATGGCAATCATTCTCCCCGTGCCGCACAGGCTACAAAGGAGCGATTAACCAATCACCCCTTTTACATATCCAAGGGTGCTCACCGATGTTCTAACCCTCAAATTGCCACCCAGCCCGCACTGTTCCTGCCATTGTGGTTGACCTAACTCTAAATACGCACCCAGGACACAGAACGGAGTAGGCGAAAAAAACCCCAACAGTGGCCAATGCGTTGGGAGCAAAAAATTCCTACTTGGCCCCCTCAGGCGGCCAGTCGCTAGACCCGCTCTGCACCGGGGAGGGAGGGAGGGGAAAGCCGCTTCTCCTGTGATTGCCTGACCCCAACTGAAGAGAGAATGGAAAATGGAGGATGGGGCCGGGATCGGTCAATCCTGGCCGAAGCCCCGCCCCTTGACCAAAGAGGTCAAACGGAACCCTTTCTGGGCTTCGCGCAGGACAGGCTGTGACAAACTCCCTCCCATCTGCACAAGGCGGGGGGGGGGGTTATTAAGTCATTAAAAACACTAAATCAAGTTAAAAATTAAAAAATTAAAAGATTAAAATATATACATATATATATACATACATATATATACACATACATACATACACACAAACACACATACACATATATATACATATATATACACACACACACGCATATATATATATATATACATATATACACATACACACATATACATTTTAAAAGCCCTGAAAGGCCAGGCCAAACAAATATGTTTTAAGGGCCCTCCTGAAGGCCAACAGAGAACTCGAATTACGGATTTCCGCAGGGAGCGCATTCCACAGCTCCGGAGCAGCCACAGAGAAGGCCCGCCTCCGAGTCGCCACCAGACGAGCCGGTGGCAACTGGAGACGAACCTCCCCAGATGACCTTAATGTGCGGTGGGAATCGTGCAGAAGAAGGCGCTCTCCAAGGTAACTTGGACCTAAGCCGTTCAGAGCTTTAAAGGTAATCACCAGCACTTTGTATTTTGCCCGGAAACATATCGGCAGCCAGTGTAATTGTTTCAAAATAGGCGTAATATGGTCTCTCCGGGTTACCCCAGAGACCAATCTGGCTGCCGCATTCTGAACTAACTGAAGTTTCCGAACAACGTACAAAGGCAGCCCCACGTAGAGCGCATTGCAATAGTCAAGCCGGGAGGTTACCAGCTGGTGCACCACTGTTTTGAGGTCATCCTCCTCAAGGAATGGACGCAGCTGTGGAATCAGCCGAAGCTGATAGAAAGCACTCCTGGCCATGGCCTCCACCTGAGATACCAGGGTGAGGCCTGGGTCCAGGAGCACTCCCAAGCTGCGCACCTGCTCCCTTCGGGGGAGTGTAACCCCATCCAGCACAGGGAGATCTAACTCACTCCTCAGATTCTGAGCCCCCACAATGAGCACCTCCGTCTTGCTTGGATTCAGCTTCAATTTGTTCTCCCTCATCCAGCCCATTACTGCCTGTAGGCAGGCATTTAAAGACTGAGTGCCATTTCCTGAAGATGAAAAGGAGAAGTAGATTTGGGTGTCATCAGCATACTGATAACACCCAGCACCAAATCCCCTGATGACTTCACCCAGCGGTTTCATGTAGATATTAAAAAGCATTGGTGACAGAATGGAGCCCTGAGGGACTCCATATAACAGCTCCTGCTTTGAGGAGCGACTGTCACCAAGCTCCACCATCTGGGATCTGCCCGAGAGATAGGAACGGAACCACCGCAAAGCGGTGCCCCCTATTCCCAACCCCTCCAGGCGACCCAGAAGGATACCATGGTCGATGGTATCGAACGCCGCCGAAAGATCCAGGAGGACCAACAGAGTCACACTCCCTCTGTCGATTCCCCGGTAAAGGTCATCCATCAGGCCGACCAAGGCTGACTCAACCCCATAGCCCGTTCTAAAGCCAGTTTGAAATGGGTCCAGATAATCAGATTCCTCCAAAACTGCCTGGAGCTGGTCAGCCACCACCCTCTCAATCACCTTGCCCAGCCAGGGGAGATTGGAGATTGGCCTATAACTATCCATCACTGGATTGGCCTATAACTATCCATCACAGGTTGGGTAACTTTTTGCCCCAAAGTGCATCACTTTACACTGAAACGTGGTTGTCATTTTATCACCCATTCACCTGGCTGGAAAGAGCTTCTGGGATTGTTTGCAGCCCACTTGGGTTGCCATCCTGCTCAAAAATCTGGCAAAAGTCATCTGGGAACTTGGCCTCCTCACCCCAAACTCCAGATGATAAAGAAAGAGCTCCAGCCCCAACACCACACTGGAGTCAAGAATAAGCCCCGAGATCAAGGGCAGGACTTTCCCCCCAACGCCTTGCTGTGGCCTCCCTGTGGGGTTCTGGTTCTTGATCCGGATGCCGGTTCTGCTCGATGGCCGAGCTTCTCTTGGTCCTCACCCCCAATGGGATCTGAGGGCAACCTTCACTTTCCCACAGGCTGAGGCCACCCCCTTGGACCCCACCTTGGGTGCCTCTGCCCCCTCAGAGCTCTGGCCTGAGCCCTTCTTGGGGGTGGCGCCCAGGCTGCCGAACAGCGGCCTGCGAGGGAGGTGCTCAGCACCTGCGACATTTGACATCCGGATGCGGTTAAGAGTGGCCAACATCCGAACACTGCCCATGTGCCACCAGAAGGAGCCCATCGGTAGCTGCTGGACTCCCCCTTCGGAGGTGCAGGCGCTTCCACGCGGGGGCTTGGGGGTCCTTCCTTGCGGATCTCCCCTCCCTCCAGAAGCGCAGGGGGCTCCCTGGAGGCTGTGCAATTCTCAGGGGCGCAAGGTGTGCACTGCAGTGATTGAGGTGCGTCTATTTTGATCCCAAATGGTTTTGTCCATTGATGCCAGCTGCCTTGCAGACCATCTGGCAGGAAAGCAGGACACAAATGATTTTAATTAGCCAGTCAATAAACAAAGAAAGTGCAAATCCTGTGTGAGAAAAGGGAGTCCCTGCTTCCCCGCCCCCCCCCACCTGCTGGCACCTCCCCCCCCATGTGTCCTGAGAGGCCCTTCTCACGGGTAGACCCCAAGCACCAAGACCGCTGGGCCCTCCCTAGAGGCTCCCCAGCCCCACTGAGAGGGCTCCAGCCCCACACGTTTAGAGTTCAAGGCGGAGCAAGATGGCTGATCAGTCCCTTGCCTCGTCCCTCACAGATGCTGTAGAGAATCCGTGTTCATTGGATGCAGGGGAGAAACAGGCTTATAAAAACAAATTCATTTTTACAGGCAGCTGAGAGGGTAATCTCTTCTCTGTAGAATCCAATATTCCTTCAATTTATATGTTCAGTTAAAAAGAAAGCGGCAGGGCTCCTTCGCAGAGACACAGACAGCCTGGGACTATAAATGTACCAATTAAACTTGTTCCCTTTTCCGCTAGCCCTGAACCCAAGGGAGGGAGATTATTCCTGCAAGAAATGGTAAAAATTTAGAATAAAAGCCATTTGCACCTCTCCACCGAGAATCATTTTTTGCATTAACTCTGGCAGTAAGCAAACTTCAAGGGTGATGTTTAAAGACCATGCTGGAGATTAGCCATCATCTTGGCCTTTGATGTCAGCCGTCGTGACTCTCAGCTAGAGAGCAGCAGGCCTCAGCCAGCGGCGGGGGGGGGACTCCCCCAAGCTGGCCAGCCCGCTCGCTTCCTAGGCCGGCTTCCGGGCCACCTTTCTGCCCAAAGGCCTCCCAAGCAGCTGAGGAGCGGAAAGCAAAGGAGACCCAATGAAACCGAATGCTGATTAGAGTCATGGTAGAAATCAAAGACTACCCTGGGGGAGCGGGCGGACTGCTTGCCCCTTGGCCCACGGGGGCAAGCAGGCAGGGGGCGCCAGAGCCCACCCAGCAGGCCCCACAGAAATCTTGCCGGCAGGAAACGGCCTTGTTGGGCAAGCCCCGGCGGGAGAACTGTGAGGAGGAACCAGCAAAACGCCCCCAAATGACCTATCAACCAACTGGGCCATCTATTGCCCCAACTCTATGACTGGCCAGTTTAAAACTGGCTTTGACTGAGGCTTGTTTTTAGTTAATTTCTATCAATTTTACTATTTTAATAGTATATCTGTTCTACTGATTTTGTGAGCTACCCTGAGCAGCAACACAATGGAGGGGCGAGGTGTGTGTGTGTGTGGCTCTGATGACACAAGTTTTAAAGGAGCTTCAACCCTCAAACAAATGGGAGAAACAAACCTTCTGAGTTGGAGCTGCAGGGGAGGAATGGTGGTTCAGCCCCCCAATAGCAGAGCAAAACCAGTTTGTGGAGAAAGCAGCAAAGCAAGAGGTCTTGTTGAGGCAGTTCTTTGATATCGAAGAATGACAAGGATTTATTTAAAGAGAAGGTTACAAACCAATGTGAAGAAGCCTGCTGCTTAATTTCAGCTGTAGCTCATGGCTGAAGAGAGAGACCAAAACAAACAGCCGTCTCTGGAGAGACAAAATGGAGACTAACACTGGGAGAACAAAGAGGGGGGAGTCCAACACTTTTATCCATAAGAACAGCCCTGCTGGATCAGGCCCAAGGCAGCCCATCTAGTCCAGCATCCTGTTTCCCACAGGGGCCCACCAGATGCCGCTAGAAGCCTGCAGGCAGGAGTTGAGGACATGCCCTCCCTCCTGCTATTACTCCAGTGCAACTGGGACTCAGAGACATCCTGCCTTTGTCCATCACCCTACCCCCCCCCCCCCCCGTGGTCATTAGGAGACACTGCAGCCAAGAGCTGGTGCTGTCAGGGTCCTAGCTCCAACAGGGACTGTGAACAGGAGCAAATGAAACACTTGGAAATAATCTATCAATCCATTCACCGATCTATAGCTTTAACTTTTTAAGTTGTAGGAGTAGCAGTCCTTTTTCCTGCTTTCCATCTTGTCTCCGCCCTGATGTTCTCCTGCTCCGTAAAAAGTTCTCCCTCCCCTCTCCTGTGAGGAGTCCCTCTCCTTGATCTTTCTCATCAAGGCATCCTGCAACTCCCGCAACTCAGATGAGAAAGAGGCAACGCAGAGGTCTCCAGCTCTCCCAGTCTCCACGCAAGAGTCCTTCCCGGCCAAGCAGCTGCTTCCTCCGATTCCTCTGTGTGTCTCTGCATCTCAGGACCAGCCACCAGACCCATCAGGGGCGGGGCGGGGCCCGAGTTCAGTGGCAGGGAATCTCCAGGTCAATCCCTGGCAGCCTGTCCAGGCAGGGCTGGTGGGAAAGGCTCCCTGAGCTTGGAGTCTTGGAGAGCGGCCACCAGTCAGGGTAGGAGACCAGGCTTGCACAGCCTTGGTGCTCCAGTGGTTTTTGGACTACAATTGCCACAATCCCCAGCCACAGCAACCACTATTCAGGGATCGTGGGAGTTGTGGGCCCACATCGGCAGGAGGGCCGAAGCGGGGCAGCCCTGGGGTAGACTGAGCTAGAGGGACCAGTGGCCTCAGGGGGCGCAAAGCAGCCCCCTGGTGCCCCTGGCACCCTCCGCTGCGATGCCGGCTCTTCCACTCCCACTCCTCCCTCCCTCCACCTTCACTGTGCCTCTCTCGTTGCTTCCCCACCTTCCTGTCTTCTGAGTACAGTTACGGCTCCTTCCGGCATGTTTGAGGGAAGAGGGAGGAAGGGGCAGGCCTGCTGCTCCGCTGAGGAGGGTGGGGTGCTAGCAGCTGACAATGGGCAGGTGGGAGGGGCTCAACTCCGCCACCTTCCCCACCAAAAGGGGCCAGCCTCCCCAAAGCAGCCTGAATGGGTCAGTCTGGTCAGGACTGCAGATCAAAATGGGACGGGGCGTTCTTCTGGAGACATCCATCTGCCTTACAGAAGTGTAAGTCTTCTGGGCCAGAGGAACTGCCTCCCAGGGTCTGAAACTTGCAGCAAGAGAGGAGGCACCCACACTAGCGAGCTCTTGTGCTAAGCTCCTGAAAAGCCGAACAGCCAATATTATAAAACAGCTTTGTCAAGGCAGATAGGTGGTATAAAAATGCAACAAATAAATAAATAACCACACACACACACACACACACACACACCCCTTGTGATGTATTCTCAGGACCTCTGTCTGTCCTCTTTGAGGAATCCTGGAGAACAGGTGAGGTGCCCCCAGACTGGGGATGGGCTCATGTTGTCCCAGCTTCAAAAGGGGGGGAAGGAATGTGGATCTCGGAAGATACAGACAGATCTTCCTGGAATGGAACTCTGACTAGGACAGATGATAAAGCAGTCAGTCTGTAAGCATCTTGATAACAATGCAATGATCAGCAGAAGCTGTGAAGGGTTTGTCGAGATTAAATGCTGCCCGCTGGACTAATCTCACTTCTCTCTTTTTTGAGCAAGTTATGAGTTCAGTGGATTGTGGGGATGCTGTCAATGTAGTTTATCTTGACTTCAGCCAAGCACTGCTATCAGCAAAGCTCCCCATGATATTATGGTTAGCAAACAGGTCAATTGCAGGCTAGATGATAATGCTGCCAGGTGGACTCACAACTAGCGGGGAAAGCACATCCCAAGGGGACTTCCCACCAATGCCTCCACCCCAAACCGAAGGGCGGTTTCACGGGGGATGCTGGAGGGCTCTGTCCTGGGCCTGGTGCTCTTCCGCATTGCGACCAGTGACTTCTAGGAAGGGATGGAGGGGCAGCTAACACTTCAGAAGGCAGGAAGTCAGAATGGCCTTGATAGAATGGGAAGCTGGGCTGGAAGTGACAAAGTGAAGACAAAGGAAAAGTTCTGCACTTAGGCAAAGGAAGAACATCAAAATCACGGGGATATGATGGTGGAGATGTGGCTTGGCAGGCAGAAGCACATGTGAAAAGGATCTCCGTCAACCCCACGTTGGAAGTGGAACTGGCGACATACTGCAGGCTCCTGCTGCTGCTGCTGCTGCTCTTCTTTGTCACCAGTTGGACTTCCCTGGAGGAGTGCGTCACCCACTTCCAGGCACTGCACTTTGAGGAGGAGGAGGATATGGACAAGGTGAAATGGGCTTGGAGGACGGGAAGGGCCAGGGGGCAGGAGGACAACGAGATCTAGGAGTAAAGGCTGGGGGAACTGTTCAGCCTGGAGAAGAGGAGATGGAGAGGAAATATGGGAGCAACTCTTCCAAGGGCAGGACTAGATCTTGTGGGTTTAAGTTACAGAGAGGTAGATTGTGGATTAACAACAGGAGAACCAAATCACCCGCGGGAGGCCCTCCTTTGCTGGAGGTCCATACACAGAGACTGGACAGCCCGGTGCAGGGGCGGTTGTGTGTGTGTGTGTGTGTGTGTGTGTGTGTGTGTGTGTGTGTGTGTGTGTGTGTCCTCCTCTAGGATTGTTCTAGAGTTCTTTTGCCGGACACCTTCTGTTCCCTACATCCATCATTTCCACAGCCAGCCAGACTGCTCTACAAAGACCTGAGATCTCTGTAGAGACGCTTCCAGATCAATGTAGCCATCGCAGTTGTCATGCTGCTCAAATGCTGCTTCTCCTTTCCTTTCAGCCTTTGAAGAACCATGACAACGCGGAGCAGGGAGCTCTTCGTGTGCCCACAGCTACTCTTCTTGCCACATATGGGAGACCCCCTCAGGGCTGCCCCTCAGGTGCCACGAGGAGAGGGCAGCCATGCTGAAGAGCCCGAAGGAGTGGGTCGCGTGGCACTGTGGCTGCAGCACAGCCTTTCCGTGGCAGAGAAGGGGTTCAGAAGCTGCCCTCCTCTCTGCTTGGCTCAAAGCCGAACAAGGGCTCTTAGCTGACTCTGCCACAAACAGAAGGTCCCATGAAAAGATCATGACACTGAAATTGCTGGCAGGAATGAGTCCCGCAGGCGGCTGCAGAACCTGGCAGGAGAAACGAGGCCCTCGCTTCCGAGAGCTGCTCACCTCCACACTGACTGGGGACCATCTCCCCAAGTGAACAAGGCGGGAGGGGAAGAGCTTGCTCCTTGCTTTCGCCCATGTGCTCTCTCTGTGCTTCGCGGTTTGTCTCAGGGCTACCTTTGCAGACAAGAAGTCTAGGTGGGCAGGGGTTGGCCACTGCCTCATCTGAGGCCTGCAGGGTTGGTCTTTGCAAGAAAAGGAAGCCCCAGGCTTGGGAAGAGGCATGGTGAAGGAAACGGGAGATGAACTCTGGATAGAAGAGAAGAATCCACCTCCAGATTGCAACATTCAGTTCTGCTGAATGACATGGAGGCAGACGTTGGACAGGCGAGGACCCCGGCAGCAACGCGCACGCACACGCACACACACGGTCCTGTTAGAAGCCCAGGAGTGGCGGTGCAGGGGTGGGGTGGGGTGGGGGGCAGATGCAGTCATGTTGGGCTTGGAACTACCATTTCCTCTCCCTGCCCCCACTTAGGGATGAATCTGCCTTGCTCCTAGGAAGCTGGAAATGCAGAGATCTGCCTCCCTTCCTGTGACAAAGTCTGCTATAATACAGAACATACAACAACTGCTTAAGAAATATATAAAATACTAGTATTTTTAAGCCCGTTTAAATAACGGGCTCTAGTGGGGGGGGTGCTAGTTTTCTATTCAATCAGCGCAAAAGTATAGTTTTACCATACAGACATACCAATAACCCCACACAGCGACCATAAAAAAACATGGCCTGAGTCAGCTTTCAATTGTGCCGAATCAGGCTGTGTCGCTCTAGTCCCAGAGTTTTAAAGAGTTAGTGACGCTCTCTATGGTGAAACTCCTCTATGTTTTACATTGGGAATTAGGGCGGGAAACAGTTTAGAAATGCTAATAAGGATGCAATGGTGAGTGAAAGAGACTCTCGACTTTTTCTCTATGGGCATCCCGCTAACATCCTCCCTTTTCTCCTCCATCTCCCAGGATCTATCGGGATCTCGGGGGAGATGTCCAGACTCATCACCCTGAGGGAATGACATCAGTTTCCCCCCACCCCAGAGTAAAAAAAAGTCTAGAGCAACACTTCCAGTCTCGCAGCGGAGGCGTTTCCCCCCTTTAACTCCCAATGCAAATGAAAAGGGGAGTCTCACCACAGAGGGGCCGAGCGACGCCATCCCTCCCCATGTCCATAGATTCACCCAGACCAGCCGCTAGCCGTTTCTACCGGAAGTGGCCGTGTGTCACCCACCCATCATTCCGGGGCTCCTGCCACCGGCACAGACTCCATTTCCCATGTTGCTGCGAGCCTCCGCTTCCAGCTCCCCACTCCCGTTCCGCGACGGAAGCCGAGAGGCGCGGCTCCTCCTGCTCGCTCTGCTTCAACCCAGGGTAGAGCTGGGCTGGGTGGGCCGCCCAGCCGGGCTGATGGCAGCAAGAAGAAAATGGCGGCACGGCTGCTGTCCCTCGCTGCCGCCGCCTCTCCTATCCCTGCGGCCAGGCTGGACCCGCCGCTGCCGCCTCTGCTCTCCCCGGTCCCCGCTTCTCCTCCACCCAGATGGGAGCCAACATGGCCGCCTGGTGCCTGCGGCCGTATCTCCCTCGGACGTTCTGGGCATGTGCTCCGCGCATGCCCAGAACGGCCGAGGGAGACACGGGCACAGAGACACGGGCGCACACCCAAGGCTTTTATTATAGAGGATATACAATGCAATTCACTGTCTCTTTTGAATCAGCACGAAATGTTATTACACTGAGGGAGGGTATTGGATTGCCAGCACGAACAATACATTTTTTTTTCAAAAACCATGGAAATTTGATGATTTTTTTAAAAAACCAAAGACGCCTGCCAGTTTCAGACCAGACTTCAGGCTGTCCCACTTCATGCCAAGCTCCACGAAGGCGGGACACTGGAACCTACAGTGGAGGCCTCAACAGATCATGTGCCGCATGCCCAGCAACGCCCAAACACGCCCTCCGTCCATGAGTCAAGGACCCCGTCAGCACGTCCTTCTGGCTGCAGTCCAGGGGCGGGAATCCTCCTGACAGGCTGGGCTGGGCTGGTGCAGCCAAGCCATGACTTCAAAGGCGCCCTGGATGTGGGCAGCCTCCCTCACCCCCAGGTGCCCCTGCCCCCCAGAGGGGCTCGGGAAAGGGGGAGGAAACCAGCCTTGGCCTTTTACGAGTTCAGTCGTCCACCTGGAGGTGTGCAGGGAAGAATGGCGTCGCCAGTCCATGTGAAATGAGCTGGAGAGAAATGCCCCCCCTCCCTTGCAGCAAACAGGAGGCGAGGACTGTGCCCACTCCGCCCCCCACCCAGGACAGGCAGGCAGGCAGCAGGAGCCTCCATGCCTCTCGGCTCCCCGGTTCCCTTCCAGGCTGGGGGCCAAGCTCTGGCCCAAGAAGCACAGCCTTCAGTCTCCCTTTCTGGGGGTGGGGGAGTCAACCACTGAGCACACCGACTCCAGGAGCAAGACAGGCCTGAAGCAGCATCCCGAGTGGGCGGGGGGGCCTCTCTTGCAAGGCTGACTGTGCCCCTCCCCAGCCCAGACGGGCCTCCATGTCCTGCCCCTGCAGACCAGCTCAGAGGCACGGCCTGAAGCCAACCCTTTCGGGCCCGCTCCGCAGCGCGCACAAAGCCACCCAAACATCATGGCTGAACGGGGGAGGAGGAGCCCCCGGCCCTGGGGAGAAGTGCCCCAGTGGCCAAGCCAGGCGAGGCTGGGCGTGGGGGCAGAAATGGCCCCAGAGAGCTCCCTGTTCTGGCAGGCACTCCCCTGGCTTCCTGGGGGAACTCTCCGAGGTGTGGCCTGGCGGGGAGGGGGAGCTCTGCAGCGGCCTTTGGAGGCCACCTCCTTGAGCTTCCGTGCTCCCCCCAGCCCAGGGTTAGGGTTAGGCTTTCCACCCGCCACCCGTGGGCTCTTCCTCCTCCCCCGTGGCAAAGGGCTGCAGCCCAGCCCTGAGCGTCCCTCGAAGAAGGCCCTGCAGCTCCAGGAGGAAAGCCGGCGGGGAAGGAGGCAGCAGGAGGTCGGCGTCTGCCCTGCCTCGGACCCACCCAGCACCTCAGCGGAAGGGGGGCGGCAGCACCCTCAGGACGGCCACACGGAAGCCTGTGGGTCCGGGGCTCTGGCCCAAGCGGGCCGCTGCCACCAAGCCCCAGCCAAGTCACCGGCTGCCTGGGGACACCCGGACGGCCAGAGCACCTGCCGGGCCGAAGCCCATCAGGCTCAGCGCGACACTAAGCCCCGGGGCGCGGCAGCTCAGGAGTGCTCCGAGGAGCAGCTGGGGCGAGTTGTGACAGGCAGGCGAGCACAAGCATGGGGTGGCGGCACCCTCTCCTCCCCTGGGGCAGGCCAAAGGGCTGGGCCCCATCAGGCCAGGGGAGGCCCAACAAGCGCCTCGCACCAGCTGGGTGGGGGTCGCCAGAACCAACAGGGGCCACGCCCCACCTGCACACCAGCCTCCCCCCCGCTCAACTGCTGCCCCCCCACTGCACAAAAGGGGCGCCAAGGAAAAGATCTCCGCAGCCGCTGCCGCTGCCTTCGCTTGGCCTCCACCTTCCCTCGGTGCAATGGGAAAGGCAGCTCCTCCCTCCCCAGAGAAGGGAACGCGGCACGACTCTGCTTCCAACAGGGCAGGGACCACGTCCACCCAGAAGGCGAGAGGGGCCACCGGGAGAGAGCTTCTGCTCCGGAAGGGGGCTGGAGCTGAGGGGGGCTGCCTCCCCCCCCAGCCGAAATGAGGGGGCTTCTTCTCCCCCTCTGCCTTTTCTCTTGGCACCCCCCCCCCAGTGGGCAGGGAGAGAGGATTTCTGGGAAGTGGCGGCGGCAGCTCAGTGGCCAGGATTTCGCCCACTTGATTTCAAATGCTATTAATGCCTCAGTGCTTTCCACTCGTCTCATTTGAATCCAGATTAGTGATTAGCATAATCATGTTAATTCCAGAGAGCAGCACACACTGCTGATTCGATACTAATTTGCTGTGGCCTATGAATTCTTCAGTGCGTTTTCAGTTTCATTTCCCATTTTTAATTGCTACCGGGCAGAAGCGCATTGGGTGGCGGCAGCAGGAAGGGGCGCTGGCGATGGGGGAGGCCCCAGCCCCCCGGCCAGGGAGTGGGATCTCCCCCCACCCCACCCCACCCGCCAAGGACGGCCTCCTGGGGCTCAGCAGCAGGACTTGGCTGGTGCTCAGCCTCCTGGAAGCAGCGACTCAAGTCTTCACAGCCCTTCAGAACCTAACCGTCCACTTGACCCAATGAACGCAGCAAAGCCAATCACAAACCAGATAGGCAGCCAGCCGGATATGCCACCGTCAGGGCCACCCCGGGCCACAGGCAACCCACGCGAGGCTGGCGCTGAGCACCCTTGGAGATCTGTTGTCAGCAGAGAAGCCTTTGCCCCATTCCTGGAGCCCATCCGAAGCCCCACCTCTGGCCCAAGGCTCGGTTTTATTTATTTATTTAAAATATAGGTTGTCCTTGCCTGGTGGGGCGGGCGGGGGGGCTAAAACAAAAAGTGCTGTCGTGGAGGAAGCCACGACCCCCTCAGAAAAGGGTCCGGCAACCCCGATCAGAATGGGACTTGCCCTGTGTACTGAGCAGCAGAAAGAGAGGGCAGGCCAGCTCTGGGAAGCAGGGGGGCTGGCTGGAGGCAATTTCTGACTTTAGTCTTCAGAAAGAACGATTTGCCACAACGAGTGACTTCATTATTCTGATCTTGTGGGGGGAGGACAGGGATTTTGTTCATAAACCAGGTTATACCATTAAATAGATTCTATCTGTTGCTTGTGCACCTTCTTCAAAACAAAAACCAAAAACACCCAGAAGTCTCGAGGCATTGGGACCCCTACCCCACCCCCCAAGTAAGCTCCTTAAGGTCCTCGGGTAGCCTGGACCATGCCCCCCCCCACCTCCACCGTGAGCCATCTGTGGATATGGGGATTATTCCTACGTGAAGAAATGTGTGAGGTGAGAATTTATGAATTGGAGAATAATCCTCTTCAACCTTCCCTGCCCCCAGATGAAGACAATTTGAAAAAACCGTGGAGGGGGAATGTTCTCGTCCATGTCTACAAGGAAGTCCTTCCCCACACAGCACACACGCCTGAGCCCCAGGAGGCAGGCCTTGGCTTCCCGGCCACACAGATGGGGGGAGATCCCACTCCCTGGCCGGGGGGCTGGGGCCTCTCCCATGCCCAACACCCCTTCCTGCTGCCCCCCAATTTGCTTCTGCCCAGTAGAAATTAAAAATGAGAAATGAAACTGAAAATGCATTCTAAACATCATAGGCCACAGCAAATTAATATCGAATCAGCAGTGTGTGCTGCTGTCTGGAATCAACACAGTTCTGCTGATCACTAATCTGAATATCATCAGTCTATGGAATTCTCCGCCACAGGAAGTGGAGATGGCCACCAGCTTGGATGGCTTCAAAGGGGGATCCGGCAAACGCATGGGACGGGGTCTCTCCGTGGCTCCTAGTCTTGATGGCTCCAGGCTCCCTCCGGCTGCCCCCTGAAGGGCTCACTCGGTTTCAGGCTGCTGTCTTGGCTGCCACCACTCAGACCTGCTTAGGCAGCATCGGAGACCAGCTCCCGCTTCTCCCCCACCTCTTCTTGGTGTAGTCGTGTGGGGGTCTCTCTTCAGGTGAGGTGGGACGAGAAATGCACCTGAGAGAGCTCAACAAGAGGATCTATCGCTTGTGATAGATCTATAATCTATCACAAGCGCAGCGGTTGGGAAGGCATCTCATGGCTTGCAGAGGTGTTCGTGGCCTTTCTCCACTTCGGGGTTCAGGTGCCTTGCCTGGCTGCAGAGTTTCTGCTCAGCCAGTCTCCCTCCTGAGAACTTTGGGGTCTTCCCCAGGGCAGAAGAGAGCCCCCCTGCCTCCGCCTGAGTCCCACCTCTCTCTGCGCCCGAGAAATCTCCCCTGTTCAGAACCTTCTCTTCTCTCCAAGCCTTCTGCCCACCTCCTTCTGCCTTCACCGTCTGACCAGCTGCCCTCCCACTGGTCTTCTTTTCTGCCCTCCCCCTTGCATTCCAACAGGATTTCCTGGTCCCTCCGGAAGTGGTCTCCCTCCTGCCGCTGCTGCCACTCAACCTCCTGCACACACTTAAGACATTTCTATGGACATCAGTTTCAAAATACACACAAACAACACAACAGATAACCCTAACAAACGAGACAAGAACCAAGGCAACCCATCGCTGCCGCAAAATGCCAGTTGCAGGGGAGCAAGGGCAGGGGAGGGGCCTGCCTCCATCTCCTGCCTGTGGGCTTCCCAGAGGCATCGGGGGGGGGGGCATGGTGGGAAACAGGAGGCTGGGCTAGATGGGCCTCCTGCATCCAGGCCCCGTCTGCAAGAGGGCCACCAAAGTGGGCATCTCTGCCTATGGGGCCCTCGCCTGCTCTGTCTGTCCCTGAGACTCAAGCTAAGTGGGCAACCATCTATTCTTACCTCTTAGGAAAGATCTCTATCCCATTTTTGGGGGGGGGGAGGGGGGAAGTAGCTTGCAAAGCAAAGGGTGTGAGGGAATGATTTCTTATCCCCCAAAGTCTCACAACACAACATAACAACACACACATACCCGAGACTCCAGCCGGAGCCACTGAGAGGGAAGCCCTGCTGGCCTGAACCAGAGCATTCTTCCTTATCCGAGGAAGAGTGCATCTGCTGGGAGGCCCAGGCACTCTCATGCCCACGCTGGGCTGAAGGAAGAGCTGCTTTGGGAAGGAGAGCTGGTCTGGTGGTGGTGAACATGAGCCGTCCGCGTCGCTAAGCAGGCTCCACCTTCATTTGCACTTGGAGGGGTGACTACAAGTGAGTGCTGCAAGACACTCCCCCCCCCTTAGGGGCTGGGCCCCAGCTCAGTGGCAGAGCATCTGCCTGGCTTGCCGAAGGCCCCGGGCTCCACCCCTGGCGGCAGCATCTCCAGGTCGGGCTGGGAGAGATCCTGCTTGGAGCCTTGGAGAAGCCGCTGCCCGCCCGTGCAGGCCATCCTGAGCTAGATGGACCCAGGGTCGGACTCAGTGCCCGGCTTCCCTCCACCAGTGGGCGCCATGGCTGCTACCTTCTCCACTTCCGCTCTTGCAGCAAGAGGGGGCTCCACTTTGGGGCAACGAGGCTGGGGGACCAGAAGGAGAATGTGGCTGGGATGCCTGTGGCAACGAGGAGATGGCCCACCCCACAGACCACCGTCTAAGCAACTGGGGACCTGCCGGGCTGGGTGAATGCAACGGCCCCTCTTATTTCCCAGCAGATGCCCACGGTGGGGGGGGGGCAGGGGTTGCATGAGCAGGGCACCAAGGGGACGGCAACCCCCGCCCAGCTGCCAGGAAGTGGCAGGCAGGGCCAGGCTTCTCTTGGCCATGGCAGACAACCTTGGACAGAAGCGGCCACTAAGAAGGCCGACAGGCCCTTTCTAGTCACCTAGGCTGCTGCCAACTGCAACCACCTGCAGGTCTGTTCTGCGTTGTGTGATGAAGCACTGCCGTTTGCCTCCCAGAGGAATGCATGTTTCCAGCAGAGGGAGGAAAGGGCTGCCCTCCACTCTCTCACTGCCACTTGCAATGGAGCAGGAGGAGGAGGAGGGGAGCAGAGTTCCCTCCCCCGCCCCGCCCCTCCGGCAATGGGAGGCACCCTTCCGGAGGGCCAAGGCTGCGATCCACTGGGAAGTTCTTCTTCGCCAGCCGAGGAGCTGCTCTGGTGCCGGGCCCCTCTTCTCATCTCTGTCATCTCTCACTGGATTGCCAAACCACAATCCGGGGGGCGGGGGGGGGGGGAGCCAAGCACCAACTTCCTCCTGCTAATCACATGCAAATACCTGAAGCCAAGCGGCAAAAGCCAAGGTGGGCGGAAGGGTGGCAGATGACCATGCACTAGGTCCTAATGAAACTGCCTTCCCTGTTTTCCAAGACATGCACTTTGGAAGCTGCCTCATAAGACTGTCAAGGTGCTCATACAGACCACTGACTCACTGGGAGACCCATTTCACAGGTTCTTAGTATCAGAAGGAACTGTTGTGTGCAGGATACTCAGTCCATCCGTCTTTATTACAGTCTTTGACCATGATCAAAACATCTAAAACAAATGTAAAATTTAATCATAGCCATATTGAGGACATACCTGTACACTGGATCTAACCGTTAGTGAGCGGAGCATGTTGAACTTGTATCAAATATTTAACATAGAATTTGTCCGATCGTCCAGGCAGGTTATGTAGAACAGGGTCCATTAAACCGCACCTTAGACCGATACAAAAGACACACCACAGGGGCTCCTCGTGCTCATAACCGGCACGATCTCCTCAGAGTTACCGGGCACCATCTCTGCTCTATCTGCCAGCCAAAGGTTCCAAAGGGAGGGCAGCCATACAGGCCCTCGAGAAGGCCCATCTGTGTTTAGGGGAAGGAGAGGAGGGACAGATCATCTGCTGGGCGAGTTCTCATCCCACCACTGAGCAGGTGGGATGCCCGAGAGGTCCTCGAAAGGGTCTTTCTGGAACTCAATATCCCAGATCCTTCGTGGGAGAAGTTGTTTGGCCCTGACCAATCCCACAGAGAGGATTGTCTCAGGCGAAAGACCGAAGGGACGGAGTTTCCTAACACGGGTCTTCTCCCACCCCGTCGAGCAGAGCCTGTCCAATAACCACCAGGGAAGGAGCCCAGAGGGCATTAAGGTGATTCTTGCCCGGTTTATTAGTATTGGGTCGCAGGCTCTGGCCTCTCTCGAGAGAACACCCGCTTCCAGTCTCAGAGCGGCATTAGAAATGCGTTTGGGGGTCAGAAATGATGCTCTGAGGAACCTGGCTTGGGCCTGCTCCGGGAGAGAACAGCGAGCATTGGGTCCCAGCTGTGCCCCACGGAACCTTTGAGCCGCCATCGACTTTGCCTTGAATAAGCTGAAGGCAGCTGGAATGAACACCCCGCCTTGCCGCCTGTGGGAGTGGAGAGTTGCGGTCATTCTTCTCTGTGCCTGAGCAGCAGCAGCATCTCTACTCTGGGCTCTCTTCCTCCCAGAATCCTGAAGCACGACCCACAAATCCTTAAAACATTTAACCTGCTCTATATAGCATGACTGTCAAGCCTTCATATTTTTTCTCCTAATGATGTTCGTTTTCTGATCATTAAGGTCCAGCTGCTCTCCCTTGCAAGAGAGGGCGAAGGCCTGAAGAGCTCTTCTCACCCCCACCACTCTTCCCTCTCAGGCGTGCACACATGCTGGCACTCACAAGTTCTTGGAGGTCCGCTCAGTTCATTTTAGATCCCGCTCAGGTTGAATCAGGAAGGCCCCGCTCTGAATGCACATGGTGCGCACACACGGCCTTGACACTGCCGCCCAGAACAAAACTCATTCCGCACAGAGATGAAAAAAATTAGGGGGACCACTGATCCCCACTTGTGACTGGGACAAAATGAGCACATCATCTGCCTCTCCAGAGAGGAGAGCTGGTCTTGTGGTGGCAAGCATGACTTGGCCCCTTAGCTAAGCACGGTCTGCCCTGGTGGCATGAGACTCCATGTGTGAGCACTGGAAGATATTCCCCTCAGGGGATATTAAGGGGGTCTCTCTGGGAAGAGCAGCAGAAGGTTCCAAGTTCTCTCCTCCCTGGCAGCATCTCCAAGATCGGGCTGAGAGAGACTCCTGCCTGCAACCTGGGAGAAGCTGCTGCCAGTCTGTGTAGACAATCCTGAGCTAGGTGGACCGATGGTCTGACTCAGTCTATGGCAGCTTCCTATGTTCCTATGTTCCACATAAAAGAACAGGAAGACATCTCTCTGCCAACTTCGGGGTGTATATATCTAAGCCCTGCAGGCACTTGATTAAAGAGTTAACACAGATATTAAACAATGAAGGGGCCAGAATACACCCCTGTTTGACACCCCCCCAGCTGTCCTAATAGGCCTAGAAGATAACTGGCCCTGCCGGTTGCATTCCACTCGGGGACTCGTGTCGTCATACAGTAGACTTAATACTCCTGAGTTACAGAATCATCAAAGTGATATCAGAACTAGACAGGAGACGACCGACGTTTCATATGGGTATCCCCCCGCAAAATCATGGGATATTTTCTCCCATGCCGGAGTAATTCAGTATTCAGTATTCCGTGGATGAGGCAGCTAACGAGAACTTTTACACAAGCCGTTACTTAAGGGATCCCACCCCACTGAACCACAGAAAAGGCATCCATTCCCTGCTGCCCGCTGACGGGAGGAGTAACCAAGACCACACAGATCCCAAACCTATAGAGTAGCAATGGGCAAGGACGGGATTTGCGGGGAGAGGCTGAATGGGAGACACAAACGAGGCCTCTGGGTGGCAGGTGCCAGTGGCTCCCCCCTCCCCGCCTTTTGGGTAAACTGAGGTTGGCTGGTTGGTAGGAGAACACGGTGCCCTGGCCTCTGAGGACTCCTCCGGCAGCCCCGGCCCTGCTAAGAACAGAAGGGAGCGCAAAAGCGGCTCTGCTGCCACAGTGTCCCCACCCACCACTAGGGGGCACTGTGGCGGTGCTGATTGTGCCCCACCCATCTTGAATAGCAGCATCAGGGCTGCCTGAGGCATCCACAGCAGCAATCTGGCTCTTTAGTGCAGCACATCAGAACAGCCCTGCTGGATCAGGCCCAAGGCAGCCCATCTAGTCCAGCTTCCTGTTCTGCACAGTGGCCCACCAGATGCCCAAGGCAAGAGTTGAAAGGGGCAGGCCCTCCCTCCTGCAGTTACTCCCCTGCAACTGGGACTCAGAGGCATCCTGCCTCTGAGGCTGGAGGTGGCCTGTAGCCCTCCGACTAGTAGCCGTCGATAGACCTCTCCTCCATGAAGTTATCCAAACCCCTTTTAAATCCATCCAGGTTGTTGACTGTCACCACATCTTGTGGCAGAGAATTCCACAAGTTGGTTATGCGTTGTGTGAAAATGTACTTCCACTTGCTGGTCCTACATTTCCCGGCAATCAATTCCATGGGATGACCCCTGGTTCTAGTGTTATGGGAGAGGGAGAAGAATTTTTATTTTCAAACAACAAGTACTACAACACTCCGGTCTGCTTCTTTCCTAGCAGAGTCTACCTAAAGAGAAAAACTCAACCCGAGCCTCCTGGCTTGCTCGTCCACTCAGAGGTATGGAATGAAACCAAGTGAGCATCTGGAGGGTAAAGCCCAAGAGGAAGGATCCAGCACATGGCAGCTCACTCCTTCCTGCCCGAGTGCACCACATGTTGACAAAGAACGTGTGTTCTTTCTGAATGCGTGGGCAGCGGGGGGTGGGGTGGGGGAGAGCGTGCCATTGTCATGGGCTGTGTTGCTATCCGGTGGCTTTCCAAGAGCATCAGACCAGTTGAAGGAGGGTCTCCCCATGGCTACTCTTGTGGATTGCTATGAAAAGCCTCCATAGTTGGAGGCAACATGCCAGCCTGAGAAAGTCTGGTCTGGTATAGCAGGGCTTTGAAGATAATTCAAGACCAGAGATCTGAAAGTCACACACTGCCAGCCAACTTACTCCAGATTAATTACCATTAATTTCCTAACAGCAACATAAAATCCTCCTAGCTCTTGCTCCAGTTATCCCAAAAGAGATCTAAGAGATGCCCACATTCTAACTAAAATGGATTCTAGAAAAGATAGCCCTTCACACACACCCAGCTTCAGGGGGAGAGACACCCAAGGGCTGTTCTGTGACGTCTCTGGAATTCACACCACTACACAGAATGAAGCCTTCAGGGAAGAACCAAGGGTCCATTCTGGGGCAGTGGAGGAGTGCGTCCAGGTATGGGAAGCACAGCAGCCCATGCATGGAGGGTGAGAGGTCTCCCTTGGAGTTGCTGAGATTGCACAACCAGCTGCAAGAGGGAATCAGTTTTGAAATGACGAGCCAAGAAAAAAATGAATGCCCAGGAAGTCGTCCTGCAAATGTCTAACCACAAGGCCTGGGCAGAAAAAGCCACTGTGGCAGCTGAACTGCAGACAGTTTGGGCTGTGATGCCCCCCGGGGGTGGCAGGCCAGAACTGGTGTAAGCCTGAACAATCCACCCCTTAATCACCTTGGCCAAAGTAGAAGCTGTGACCATACATCCTTGGGCGAGAGCGAAGGATGGAAGGAAACGGAAAGTGCTTCAGAGTGAAGCCCTTTTTAGATGAATCTTTGTGGTCCTCCGGATGTCAAGGGTGTATCAGAACTCACACTGAAAACTGAAAGTCTTGCCATGGGATCTCCTCTCTTCCATCTCCAGGGGTACGGACCTTGTCAAAACTCACGATGAGCAGCATTCGGGCACCCAGATGGTACTGACCACCCCAGTGGGCTCATGGACCAAACAACACCTTTCAAGATAGCCATGGGAAGTCTACTGAATGGAGAGGCTCAAAAGGGGCCTTAGCGTGTGTAGGATCAGATCCAAGTCCCGTGGGGGGGAAGTAGTGTACTGGAGGGGGCGTTAACAAGGAGGGCCCTCTGAGGAAAGTCCAATATGGGCCTGGGACATGAGAGATATTTTGGAGCTATATCTAAAGATCAAGGAAATGGCCACTCATTGCCTTCTGAGGAGGTCTGGTTTCAGGCCCTGGTCAAGGACCCTCTGTGAGGAGGACAGACTTGAATCTGCCAAAAGCTACAGTGGGATCTAGACCCTTTTTTCATTCACGAGAGGAAAGCTTGCCAGGATGTTTGGTAAACTCTCTTGGTGGGGTCTCTCCTTGTAGCAAGGGTAGTATCCAGGACAGCACCCTCCTAGTCTTGCCATTCTCTTTCAGGCTATCTTTGCTGCCACCACTCAGACCTGCTTAGGCAGAATCTGAGACCAGCTCCCGCTTCTCCCCCACCTCTTCTTGGTGTAGTCGTGTGGGGGTCTCTCTTCAGGTGAGGTGGGATGAGAAATGCACCTGAGAGAGCTCAACAAGAGGATCTATCGCTTCACCAAAGTTCTTTAAGCGTGCTGGTTACCAGTTGTGCAGGTGCACAAGCGCAGTGGTTGGGAAGGCATCTCATGGCTTGCAGAGGTGTTCATGGCCTTTCTTCCCCTCATTTTTCTTTTACATCACGATTTTTTGATGCCCTAAACAGATTAAAATCTGCTTTCACATTATATTTGACCCATTTATACAGTAAAAAACATCTCCACTGTATTAATTTCTCACAGAGTATCACAAAAGTTTTTCAAGCAGCCAAGTAGTTGAACTGAAGAATTTGAGGGGGAAGGGAGGCTGAAAGGTGACAGTAAAGGTGGATCTGAATGATTCCAAGACTTCCAGGCCCTCAGCATTCCTGTGATTCATATCCCTATGCAGCCTAGCAGGCTGCTAATCCGGCCTCTCCTGTGTCAGGCCACCAAATGTGATCAGTACGTGGAAGGCTAAAGTGATGAAGACTTTTTGGAGTCTAATACTTGTTTATTTGTTTTTCACATTTGTAGACCGCCCCAAACTTCCATTTCTGGGCAGAGACAGAATATCAGTATATGAGCTTAACATAATTTTTGCTGGATTCTTCTTAACCGAAAATTCGACATTTATCTTTTATGCAGCTGTAGGTTTGTTACCATCTTCTGGATGGCGATTTTTGAAAGAATATCATTAGTATTAGGTTCTAATGTTGCATTTACGGTTTCTATAGCAATGATGATGATGACGACGACATTTATATCCCACTCTTCCTCCAAGGAGCCTAGGGCGGTGTAATACATACTTAAGTTTCTCTTTCACAACAACCCTGTGAAGTAGGCTAGGCTGAGAGAGAAGTGACTGGCCCAGAGTCACCCAGCTAGTTTCAAGGCTGAATGGGGATTTGAACTCGGGTCTCCCCGGTCCTAGTCCAGCACATGAACCACTACACACGCTGGCTGGGTGTAGCAATCAATACTTGGGACCTCTGAGAGAGAGCAGGAATATTAGACCTATTCTATCTTCTGAAGAAGCATTCCCTGGATTCCTCAGAGTTGAGCAACTATAGGCCTGTCTCCAACCTTCCATGGTTGGGCAAGGTAATTGAGAGGGTGGTGGCCTCCCAACTTCAGATTGTCCAGGAAACTAATTATCAAGGATCCATTTCACTCTAGGAAACTGATTATCACTCCAGGAAATGGATTATCTGGACCCATTTCAGACTGGCTTTCAGGCGGGCTATGGGGTGGAGACTGCCTTGGTCGGTCTGATGGATGATCTCCAATTGATAATTGATAGAGCAAGTGTGACTCTATTGGTCATTTTTGATCTCTTGGTGGATTTTGATACTATCCACCATAGTATCCTTCTGGAGTGCCTGAGGTGGTTGGGGGTGGGAATCACTGCTTTGCAGTGGTTCCACTCCAAACTCTTGGGCAGATTCAAGATGGTGTCCCTCAGGGACTGTTGTTCTACAAAATGTGTACTTTTATAGGGCATTCCCCAGGGCTCCAATGCTTTTTAAAACCTATATGAAACCACTGGGAGAGATCATTTGTAGATTTGGTACAGAGTGTTATCAGTATGCTGATGACACACAAATCTATTTCTCCATAGCAACATCATCAGGAAAAGGCATAACCTCCCTAAATGCCTGCCTGGAGGTAGTGATGGGCTGGATGAGGGATAACAAACTGAGACTGAATCCAGATAAGACAGAGGTACTTATTGTGTGGGGTCGGAACTTGGGAGATTATTTTGATCTGCCAGTTCTGGATGGGGTCACAATTCCCCAGAAGGAATGGGTATGCAGTCTGGGGGTGCTTCTGGACCGCTCCCTGGTGTCCTAGGTTGAGGCAGTGGCCAGAAGTGCTT
This sequence comes from Hemicordylus capensis, assembly GCF_027244095.1. Taxonomy (NCBI): domain Eukaryota; kingdom Metazoa; phylum Chordata; class Lepidosauria; order Squamata; family Cordylidae; genus Hemicordylus; species Hemicordylus capensis. The sequence continues at coordinate 644,375 of NC_069657.1, read as the reverse complement.
TCTATCAGCTTTGGTTGATACACCAGCTGTATCCGTTTCTTGAGATAAATGGCATAGGAACATAGGAAGCTGCCATATACTGAGTCAGACCCTTGGTCCATCTAGCTCAGTATTGTCTGCACAGACTGGCAGCAGCTTCTCCAAGGTTGCAGGCAGGAGTCTCTCTCAGCCCTCTCTTGGAGATGCTGCCAGGGAGGGAACTTCGAATCTTCTGCTCTTCCCAGAGCGGCTCCACCACCCCCAAGTGGAATATCTTTCAGTGCTCACACACGTCATCTCCCATTCATATGCAACCACAGTGGACCCTGCTTAACTAAGGGGACAAGTCATGCTTGCCACCACAAGACCAGCTCTCCAGCCATTTCCACCTCAGAAATGAACTCCAGACTTGACTACTGTAATGCTCTCTATGTGGGGCTGCCTTTGTATCTAGTCTGCAGTTGGTCCAGAACGCAGCAGCCAGGTTGGCCTCTGGGTCATTTATTTATTTAGTACATTTATATACTGCCCCATACAAAAAGGTCCTTGGGCAGTTCACAATATAAAAGCATTAAAACATTAACATAATTAAAAATAATTAAAAACTCTAAAATTGAAGCTTTAAAACTATAAGCTAAAAGCTGATATGTTTTAAGGTCCTTATTAAAAACATTCAGAGAAGAGGAAATTCTAGTTTCATTAGGAAGCATGTTCCAGAGTCCTGGGGCAACCAAAGAAAAGGCCCGGTTTCGAGTCGCCACCAACTGAGCAAGTGGCAACTGCAACCAGACCTCTCCAGATGATCTTAACAGGCAACGGGGTTGGTGAATAAGAAGGCACTCTCTTAAATAGCTCAGACCCAAGCCATTTAAGGCTTTATAGGTAATAAATGTATATTTTGCCCAGAAACTTATTGCCAGCAAGTGTAGTTCTTTTTTTAAAGGGTGTAATATGATCTTTTCAGGCAATCCTGGAGACCAGCCTGGCTGCTGCATTCTGTGCTAACTGCAGTTTCCGAACTATGTACAAAGGCAGCCCAACGTAAAGTGCATTGCAGTAGTCAGGCCTGGAGGTTACCAGCATATGCACCAGTTTTAAGGTTCTTTATCTCCAGAAATGGATGTAGCTGGTGAATCAGCCAAAGCTGATAGAAAGCACTCCTGTCCACTGCCTCAACCTGATAAATCAGGGAGAGGTTTGGATCCAGAAGTACTCCCAGACTATGTACCTGCTCTTTCCAGGGGAGTGCAGCTCCATCCAGAACAGGTAAATCTAAACCACTTCCTAAGTCTCAACCTCCCACAATAAGTACCTCCATCTTGCTTGGATTCAGACTCAGTTTGTTCTCCCTCATCCAGCCCATTACCACCTCCAGGCAGGCCTTTAGGGAATTTAGGCTTTGGAATGTGCTCCCTGATGAAATAAGAGCCTCCCCATCTCTTACAGCTTTTAAAAAGGAAGTCAAGAGACATTTGTTCACCCAGGCTTTGAATTATTTCCTGTTTTAATAGTTTGTTTTTAATGGTTGTAACATTGTTTAAAATTGTAAATTGTTGTAATGTTTTAACCTTTTAATGTGTTATTTGTATTGCTTTGTTGTAAACCACCCAGAGACTTGTGTTTTGGATGGTATACAAATATGTATGTCAGTCAGTCAGTCAAATAAGCAAGCAAGCAAACAAATAAACAAACCCCAAGAGCCTGGAATTTATCCAGAGAAAAGAACTATGGTTTTTGTGGACACTATATGTGGCTAAGGCATGTTATATTTCAGAAATGGAAAGTTAAGGACACTCTTGATATAAAACAGTGGATTACTGATATATTATGGTTGGATGCTTGAGGTGGGGGGAGTTTATTTTAAGAGGGGAGCTTAAGTTCCAGATAAATTGGAAACTATTCCAGGAATTTTATTTATTTGGGTTATAAACCATCTGATATAAAAGAGGTGACTATGGGGAGAAGATAGAGGTATATAAAATTATGCATGGAGAAAGGAGAGTGGACAGAGAGACATTTTTCTCCCTCTCTTACAACACTAGAACCAGGGGTCATCCCATGAAATTGAAGGCCAGGAAATTTAGGACCAACAATAGGAAGGCCTTTTTCACACAACACATAATTAATCTATGGAATCCTCAGCCATGGGATGTGGTGATGGCCACCAGCTTGGATGGCTTTAAGACAGGCTTGGACCAATCCATGGAGGACAGTTCTACCAATGGCTACTAGTCTGGTGGCTACAGACCACTTCCAGCCTCAGAGACAAGTTGCCTCTCAATACCAGTTGCAGGGGAGCAACAGCAGGAGGAGGGCATGCCCTCGCCTCTTGCTTCTGGGCTTCTCAGAGGCATCTGGTGGGCCACTGCGTGAAACAGGATACTGGACTAGATAGGCTTCCTTGGGCCTGATCCAGCAGGGCTTTCCTTAGGTTTTTATGACACAGATGTCTCCAACAAGTTTCTTGGTCTGCTCTCAGTGAGAGACCACTGCCAGCCATCCTGGTCTGCCTTCCACAGCCTTTTGAACACTAGGAAGACCATTTCATTTGGACTTCCTCTTCAGCATCGAGGCTGCATTTCCCCTCTTCTTCATGGCCATGTACATTCATCCATAAATACACACACCAGAATTCTAATGATGCAAGAGCAAATAAGAACTGATTGGCCATTCCTGTGGACTGACACACAAATTACCATTTGGGGTTTGTATGTATTCTCCCTTGCCCTAAAGTTTAAGAATTGAGCAAGAAACATCCGTGTCTCTTTTGGTTCTGAAAAACCAGAGATTTATTTGCAGCATTTTCCCTCCAGAAGCCCAAAAGTGAGAAAAAGCTCATCCAGCCTAGTTTGAGAGGCCAACCCAAAGCCCAAAGAAAAGGTGATGGGATCTCTCGGAGACACCATGTTCTTATCACCGTTAGGAATGTTCACGGCAAAGACTGCAGAATGATAATGACTTCTAAAAAGGACAAGGCAGCTCTGCAATGGAAACAATTTTTGCAGGAGCCAAGAATAGTGAGTGATTTATATGCACTTATTTTAATTTATTTTTTGGGCTGTGTTCAATTCATCGTAACGACATGAAAAATTAATCAAGCAAATAGAGAAGAGTTTTAATAAACTCATCTGAGGGGCAAATAATGCCTGCCATTGATATAAGTTGGGCGTTGCTCAGGGGGAGAGCATCTGCTTGGCAGGCAGAAGGTCCCCAGGTTCAGCCCCTGGCAGCATCTCCAAGTAGGACTCCTGCCTGAATTTGCTGCCGCTCAGGGCAGACAGTGCTGAGCTGGACAGAGCAGCTTCCTCTGTTCCCCAGTGCTGCACGTCTGCCTACAAAAGCAGGGCGCTACCTTGCTTGGGGCTCCCTCCCTCCCAGCACATTCACAGCCATCAGGCCCAAAAGCCAAGGAGTCCAACATGGTTTCTAGCAGCAGTCAGAGGACCTCTGGGAAGCTCCAAAGCAGGGCACGGCTTCCTGTGCCCGTCGCTGCCCCACAGCGAGCACTCCGAGATCCTGCCTCTGGACGGGGATGTTCCACTGAGCTATCATGGAGAACCGTCATGGGCAGAGCTCTCCTCCTCCAAGAAATGGTCTCATCCTTGGCAAAGTCAGCCACGCTAGTCCCCCTCGTTGCATCTGGCCACTGCCTGGATGACGCAATCAGCTCATTTCTGGCTTCCAGTGATCCCTCCCTTCCCTCTACAGCTGCCCGTGCCTCCCAACACAAGGTACCACAGGGGACCCCAACCCCTGGGGAGAGGGTTTGGGGGACCCGAGCAGTTGCAGAGGGAAGGGGGGATCACTGACCATCACCCCTCCCCACTGTTGTGACAGAAAGGCCGGGCGCAATGGTGCTGGGTCAGGCTGGATGGCAGCTACTGTGTCGCTGGCCTTCCCCAAGGCTTGTGGCCAGCCCCCCCCCCCCCCCGCTCATTGAGGGGCCAAGAGGGAGCTTCAAACTTGGCTGCGCTACACTAAGCAGGCGAAAGCAGCTGCCCGTTCAGCCCAGCACTGGGAGGGTCTCCAAAGTGTCTAATCATGGCATAATATTTTAGAGTTTGAAGAAATCTTGGAGGCCACCTAGTCCAGGATTTCCCAACCCGTTTCAGCTTGAGGCACCCTAAAATTAAAATTGGGGGGCACATCACCCACCCACCCCCAGCACTGCCACACTTCTTTTTGCAGTGGCAAAGCTGCTGTGCAATGTATTTAGTTTATTCATTTGTTTATTTGAAGTGAGAACCAAAAGCAAAGCGGCCTGCTTTAGGAGTTGACTTGCCCCATAATGCACTGGGAAGGACACGTTTTACAGCCAGCTCCTGAAGTGGTGCCCAGGACCTGGTGTGAGATGTCAGAGTAGCAGAGCCATTGCGTGTGATCCAGTTCATCATATATGCAAGTGGGGAATTGTCAAGGACTTCAGAAGAGGAAACTTCTCAAAAATGAGGGGACTGGTAAGAAGGAAGCTGAAAGGGAAAGTCAGGAAGGTTAAATCACTCCAGAAAGCAGGGAACTTATTTAAAATCACAGTACTAAAAGGACAGTTGGAATGTATACCAAGAAGGAGGAAAGGTATCTGCAAGTCCAGGAGGATGCCAGAGTGGCTAACAAGTAGAGCCAGGGAAATTATGAAAGGGAAGAAGACTTCCTTCACAAAATGGAAGTCCTGCTCAAATGAAGAGAACAGAAAGGAACATAAACTCTGGCAAAAGAAATGCAAGGTGACAATAAGGGATGCAAAGAGAGAGTTTGAGGAGAATATAGCTAGAAGTATCGGGGGAATAACAAAACCTTCTTTAAATATATCAGAAATAGAAAACCGGCCAGGGAGGGAGTTAGGCCCTTAGACGACAAGGTTGTGGAAGAGATTATTAAGGAGTATAAGGAGATTGCAGAAAAGCTGAATGAGTTCTTTACATCTGTCTTCATGGCAGAGGATACTGACTATATACCCTCTCCACAACTCAGCTTCTCAGGTTTGAAGGCTGAAGAACTGGGCCAATTTGAGGTGATGAGAGAAGATGTTCTAAGCTGTCTTGAGAAACTAAAAATTAACAAATGGTCAGGGCCCGGTGGCATGTACCCAAGAGTTCTGAAGGAACTCAAGTGTGAAATTGCTGATCTCCAAGCAAAAATATGTTACTTGTCCCTACAATCAGGTTCTGTACCAGAGGAGTGGAAAGTAGCCAATGTGACTCCAGTTTTCAAAAAGGTATCTGGCGGGAATCCAGGAAATTACAGGCCGGTCAGCTTAACTTCCATGCCGGATAAATTGATGGAAAGCATACTTAAGGACAAAATTGTTAAGCATATAGAAGAAAAGGCCTTGCTGAAGGAGAACCAGCATGGCTTCTGCAAGGGAAAGTCTTGCCTCACTAACCTTTTGGAGTTCCTGGAGAGTGTCAACAGGCATGTGGATAAAAGGTGATCTGGTTGACACATAGTCTACTTGGACTTCCAAAAAGCTTTTGATAAAGTTCCCCACCAAAGGCTCTTGAGTAAACTTGGCAGTCAGAATAAGGGCCAGGTTCATGTACGGATCGGTAACTGGTTGAAGGACAGGAAACAGAGTAGGAATAAATGGACAATGTTCATAATGGAAGGAGATAGTACTGGGACCAGTGCTCTTTAACATGTTCATAAATGAACTAGAAGTTGGGGTGACCAGCGAAGTGGCCAAGTTTGCAGATGACACTAAGCTTTAGGGTAGTAAAATCCACAACGGATTGTGAGGCGCTCCAAAAAGATCTCTCCAAACTGGGGGAGTGGGTGACAAAATGGCAAATGCAGTTCAATGTAAGCCAGCGTAAAGTGATGCACATTGGGACAAAAAAAACCCAACTTCACATATATGCTGATAGGATCTGAGCTGTTGGTGACTGACCAGGAAAGAGATCTTGGGGTTGTGGTGGGCAGCTCATTGAAAGTGTCGTCTCAGTGCGCAGCAACTCTGAAAAGGACTAATTCCATGCTAGGAATCATTAGGAAGGTATTTAGTTTAGGAAAAAGATGACTGCGGGGAGACATGATAGAGGTCTATAAAATCAAGCATGGTGTGGAGAAAGTGGAGAGAGAGAAATTCTTCTCCCTCTCACATAATACTAGAACCAGGGGTCACTCCATGAAATTGATTGCCAGGAAATTTAGGACGAGCAAACGGAAGTATTTTTTCACACAACTCTTCATCACCTTGTGGAATTCTCTGCCACAAGATGTGGTGACAGCCAACATCCTGGATGGCTTTAAGAGGAGTTTGGATAACCTCATGGAGGAGAGGTCTATCAACAGCTACTAGTCGGAGGGCTGTGGGCCACCTCCAGCCTCAACGGCAGGATGCCTCTGAGTCCCAGTTGCAGGGGAGTAACTGCAGGAGGGAGGGCATGCCCTCAACTCCTGCCTGTAGGCTTCCAGCAGCATCGGGTGGGCCACTGTGTGAAACAGAATGCTGGACTAGATGGGCTTCCTTGTGCCTGATCCAGCGGGGCTGTTCTTATGAAGCTGACTGGAAATAAAAATGCCAATATTATAATGGCCTTATACAAAACTATGGTGCGACCACACATGGAGTACTGCGTACAATTCTGGTCACCACATCTAAAAAAGGACATTGTAGAACTGGAAAAGGTGCAGAAGAGGGCAACCAAGATGATCAGGGGCCTAGAGCACCTTCCTTATGAGGCAAGGCTACAACACCTGGGGCTATTTAGTTTAGAAAAAAAGACCACTGTGGGGAGATATGATAGCAGGCTATAAAATCATGCATTGTGTGGAGAAAGTAGATAGAGAAAATTTTCTCCCTCTCTCCCAACACTAGAACCAGGGGTCACCACATGAAACTGAAGGCTGGGGAATTTAGGACCAACAAGAGGAAGTACATTTTACACAGCGCACAATTAATCTATGGAATTATTTGCCATGGTATGTGGTGAGGGCCACCAGCTTGGATGGCTTAAAAGGGAACCTAGACAAGTTCATGATGGACAGGTCTATCAATGGCTACTAGTCTGGTGGCTGTGGGCCACCTCCAGCCTCAGAGGCACGATGCCTCTGAATACCAGTTGCAGGGGAGCAACTGCAGGAGAGAGGGCAGGCCCTCAGCTCTTGCTTGTGGGCTTCTCAGAGCCATCTTGTGAGTCACTGTGTGGAACAGGATGCTGGACTGGATGGGCTTCCTTGTTCCAGATCCAGCAGGGCTGTTTTTATGTACTTATGTAAGGAAAGTCGGCCTATGAGCCCCTGGTGGCGCAGTCGGCCTATGAGCCCCTGGTGGTGCAGTGGTAAAACTGCCGCCCTGTAACCAGAAGGTTACAAGTTCGATCCTGACCAGGGGCTCAAGGTTGACTCAGCCTTCCATCCTTCCGAGGTCGGTGAAATGAGTACCCAGAATGTTGGGGGCAATATGCTAAAAATCACTGTAAACCGCTTAGAGAGCTCCAGCTATAGAGCGGTATATAAATGTAAGTGCTATTGCTATTGCTATGAGATCACCAGGTCTGTGTGCAGCCTTCAACACCGGCTCTCACTCGCCTGCTCATCTACAGTGAGACCATACCTTTATTTGGCCAATAGGTCATGCTGGCAGGTAGAAGCAGGACTTGGGCCGTGTCCCCCCCCCACACACACACACACTCCTGGTGCTCAGCAGGGAGGGGGAACAGTCCTAGGAGGGTGGGGAGGTGGGACTTTGAAAATAAGCCCCCTGAAACTTCCAGGAACCATCTGGAGGAAGTGAGATTGGGGGTGGCAACGAAAGAAAAAGGCGAGTCTGTCTTCACCTTCCCTGCCTCGACCGTTTCCACCACTGTGGGCTGGCTTTCAACATCCCACCTCTTTCCATTCCTCCGATGACTTCCCGCTCTAGTCACCGGGAGGGAAGGAGCTTCAAAACAAGCCCATGGAAGCTCAATGCAACCCTCCGAACACACATGCACCAAGAGGGAGAAGCAGACAGCCTGGCCGCTCTCTGCCTGTGTCCCCCCACCCCACCCGCAACAACTTTGCGTTTACAGTCAGATACAACCCTCATTTGTACTGTGAACCCACCAGGGACTTTATCCTGTGGGCCAGTATATAAATGCACTAACCAACTAACTAGCAGCACAAGGGGAAGGGGCCCAGGGGACCCAGACATGCGCATTTTAACTCATGTGCTGACAGTCAGATTCAAGCCAAATCCACAACAGATTGGGGGGGGGGGGTCCTGGGTAAGAGCTGCCTTGTGAAAGGAAGCGGAAGCAGGCGTTGTTCATTCTCCTTAAAATGACTTCTTCACATTTGAAAGAGGTTTTTGCTTTGTTTTGTTTTTTGCTCTGTTGCTGTTCTGTTTCACATTTCTTTTATTGATTTGTTGTTAGCTCCTTTGGTTCGAGTATGAGAAAAGCAGATCTGAATCTTTTGCAATACAATCTCTTATTCTGCCTTGGAAGAGTCATTCCCAGTATTCAGAGAGCCTCTGGACTAGGGGTGTGCAAACTGGCTCGACGGCTCGGGGTCGAACCAAACCACCTCCTGCTCAGTCCGACCATGGACCGAACATCCCCCCCCCCCGGGGTTCGCGGACCTTTTTCAGTTAAACCAAATTACCTTTACTCCCCTCCAGGGAGTTGTTGGAGGCAGCGGGGGAGGGGGTCCACGGAGGTTCCCCCTCCCCTCCAGCCAGTTGGGCTGGTTCTTTGCCGGTTTTCCGCTCTCTCCTGACAGCCCGGCAGCCATTTTGGAGGCCGCGTACCTCCAAAATGGCTGCCGGGCTGCCAGAAGGGCTGCCGGAAAACCAGCCGAAGTGCACCCGAACAGGCGAAGAGCCAGCCAAGCCGGCTGGAGGGGGGCCTATGGAGGGCTGGCGGCGGGAGGGGAAGAGCCAGAGAGACATTTGAGCCGATTCTCTGCACTGGAGAGCTGCTTTGTGATGAAACACATGGTCCACCCAAAGACACGCTCTTGGCAACATTTGACGGCTTGAAAGCGGCTTTTGATGCCACGGATCCCAAACATTTGCCGTTCACGCTGATTAATGCTGCATACGGATCGGCCTCTACTGCACTTGGTGGCAGCACTTTCTACAAAGCCCCTCCTGAAGCAGGGCAGATTTGATTTAAATCACTTCTCTGGAAGACTCAATTTTGATGATTTGAATCACAATTTCAATCACTAGTCAGGTAGGTTCTATTTAATCGCCATTTTCTAGTCAAAGTGCATTCTTCTTGTCTGAGATGACAACCTGTATTAATCACGACTCAGCAACAGACGTAGGTTCCATTCTTAGCAGGAAGGCTGCAGCCTGGACTACACAGGATAAACCAACTGGCAGGGATGGCCTGTTGTTGGCTGGGCAAAGCCATGTTGTGTAGATGACAAATTTATCACCCTACACCATAAATACCCTCGGGGGTGCAAAGTGACGATGCCAGAAAAACCAAGGCTGTGATTAATTTTATCTAAACAAGAATTGCCTCTGAAGAAGAGCGCTGCCTCAAAACACGTAAGGCAATGCTGAACTAATTTTATGACAGTGTATCAATGGAAACATGTTGAGTAAATCTATCAGCACATTGGGAGTTCTTTCCCCTTTTTTTGCCTTTGATTTGTTGGTGCTCTGTTGTTTTTCTCCCCCCGCCCCACCTACCACCCAACCCACAAACAAAATGGGCAAGCAGGTGATTTTAAACAAATTTTAACTTCTCCCCCAAACCCCCATTTGGTGAAAGGCTTTTTTTTTTAATTGCCTGCTTGCCCATTTACTTTGTGGGTTGGGAGGTAGGTAACACCTATCATGTCCCTAGGGTGATACCCATGAGGGAGAATGGTGCATTTTGGGTCCCCCATGGCCAGAAAAAGTGTATATGTATGCATAGCACTTAATTTATTATGTACTTAATGTAAAATGTGTGCACACATTTTGCAACCCTGCCTTGAAAAACACTGCAGAAGAGAAGCACACAGTAAAAGGGAATCTGTCCTCCCAACACAGAACACACAATTCAAACACAGCCCAGAAATAGCAATCAATCAATCAATCAATCAATTAATTAATCAATCAGTGACCCAGAATCCTCTGCCAGTCTGCAGGAAGATCATTGGCACAAGTTGCTCTCTCACACAGTTATGACTCCTGACATGCCTTCCTAGCATTGCAACAGCTGCCACAGCAGCACCCTTCCTTAGCAGCAAGCAGAGCCATCAGCGCAACTAGAACAACCTCAGCAACATTTTTGACTGAGTGAGTACACCTTGCAATGCAGATTGCAGAGCAGTGAGTGAAGCACAAGTTAGTCTCCCAAGCCCAGACACGGAGCTCAGCTCATCACAGAAATCACCAAGAAATATTACATAAGCACAGCTGACACTGTCCATTTCTCGTCACAACACAATCTCACAAACAAACTCAACTCCACGACTCAAGGAAGGCAGGCACCCAAGTTCTGCCTTTGTCAATCTGAAATCCAGCAAAACCAAATAGTTATAACAGCAATAGCACAGTATATTATACTCGGTGCTGAGGAAAGAAAACCACAAAATCAAACCTACCTTCCTTCCTTCCATCCTGCCTGGCACAGAGAGACAGGAGGACAGAGAGCAGTCATGGCCTAGTACAGACAATACTGAGCTAGATGGATGGACCAATGGTCTGACAAGAAACAAAGATTCTAGGCTCCCACCATAAGAAGAGCTCTTCTTCTCTAGCATATATCCCATCACACTGCTGCCCATGTGCCTGTGTCTGGATCACATCAGAGCCTCAGGGCGGACCCTGCTTAGCTAAGGGGACAAGTCATGCTGGCTTCCACCAGACCAGCTCTCCTCTCTCACACACATTCTTTCGGTCCAATTCACAAGGGACAAACTTGGCTTGGTCCTTTCTCTCCCACTGCACCCACTGGGGAATCCTGCCTACATATTATATTGGCTGCACTGATGGGTTGCTGCTCCGGGAATGAGAGCCAGGAGGATAAATCTTCCAGTCAGAGTGGCCTCCTAGGGGTCCCACAAGGAGGGACAAGTGCCTGTGGGGCCGAGACCTCCTACTGATTACTAGGGGTGTGCAATTCGTGATTTCGGGTGATTCGGCTCGGACCCGAACCGAATCACCCCTGTTCTGTTTTGTGCCCGAATCTGGGTCACCCGAATCACCCTTGATTCGGTTCGGATTCGGATTTAATCCGAATCTGAATCCGAATCGATTCGGGGGGGTAAAAAGGGGCCCAGGGGCAAAATTTTGGGGTGGGGTGGTAGTGCCCAATGGGTAGAGTCTACCACCCCAATTTCAGGGGGATTGGGCAAAATCCTGATTTTTGGTGAATTTTTTAAGTTTTAGTAACTTTGGGGCAGTTCGGGGGCATAGCATGGGATCTGGGCAAAAGGAGTGGGGTGGGGTGGTAGTGCCTAATGGGTGCAGGCTACCACCCCAATTTCAGGGGGATTGGGCAAAGGGCTGATTTTTGGTAAATTTCTGAAAATTTCATGTCTTTGGGGCAGATTGGGGCATATTGGGGCAGAAAGTGGGGCCTGGGGCAGAATAGTGGGGTGGGGTGGTAGTGCCTAATGGGTGGAGGCTACCACCCCAATTTCAGGGGGTTTGGACAAAGGGCTGATTTTTTGAGAATTTTTGAAGTTTTAGTGACTTTGGGGCAGTTTGGGGGCAGAAAGTGGATCTGCCTCCACCCATTAGGCACTATCTACCAGCCCACCCCACTCCTTTGGGGCAGATCCACTTTCTGCCCCCAATCTGCCCCAAAGACACCCAAACTTCAAAAATTCTCAAAAAATCAGCCCTCTGCCCAATCCCCCTGAAATTGGGGTGGTAGCCTCCACCCATTAGGCACTACCACCCCACCCCACTATTTTGGGGCAGATCCACTTTCTGCCCCCAAACTGCCCCAAAGTCACTAAAACTTCAAAAATTCTCAAAAAATCAGCCCTTTGTCCAAACCCCCTGAAGTTGGGGTGGTAGCCTCCACCCATTAGGCACTACCACCCCACCCCACTATTCTGCCCCAGGCCCCACTTTCTGCCCCAATATGCCCCAATCTGTCCCAAAGACATGAAATTTTCAGAAATTTACCAAAAATCAGCCCTTTGCCCAATCCCCCTGAAATTGGGGTGGTAGCCTGCACCCATTAGGCACTACCACCCCACCCCACTCCTTTTGCCCAGATCCCATGCTATGCCCCCGAACTGCCCCAAAGTCACTAAAACTTTAAAAAATCGCCAAAAATCAACCGTGAACCGAATCACCCGAATTTTTCATGCCCGAAATTCGGGTGATTCGGCTCATGCCCAAAAAATATCGGGGGACATCGGGGGTGATTCGGTTCGGCCCCGAATCACCCGAAATTGTTCATTTCGGGCACAGATCATTCTGTGCCCGAAATTTTTTGCACATCCCTACTGATTACCTGCCCCATGCTGAAGTGTTCCATGTATTGATTGGATGGCTCCCCAGGGTCCCTAGCGGAGGCCGTTGGCCAATCAATCCAACAGGCAAAGCCCTCTTGGCACCCCTCCCGGTACCGGAAAGGGTCCCGCAGTCCGAGTAGCGGGGAGTGAGGGCTGAGCCTGATGCCGCCAGTGGACAGAGTCTGGCACCTCACTGGGAGCTTGCTCTCCGGGCAACTCCACAGCCTGGCTGAGGATCTGAATGTAGCAGGCACTGGTCTAGCCTCTGGGTGGCGACTGGAGACTGACAACCTAATGCCTGTAACGAGGCTGCAGCCTGACCATATCGACTAGCCCTGGCCCTGGAGGGAAAGGAAAGGAAAGGTTGACTCCTGGCAAGCCCAGGGCCCTTCTTGGGAGAGTACAGGAGGGATTGACCATGGTCATCTCCCCCCGCCCAATATGAGATCATGATGCCTCTCCGCACCTTCCTATATTGCTGCTGCTGCTGCTGCCCAATCTAGGAGTCTCCCCTATTCTGGGAAAGACACCAGCGGGGCTTCGACCCAACAGCCTCTTGCTCTCTAGCCTGGTTGCCTCCTCACTGTGCCACGAGGTGGCCCTAGAGGTGGGCACGGCTTAATTGGGCAGCCCGAGGGGATCAACTCAGTGCTGTGTCAGTGAAGACTCCGACTATAGCCTGACTGCTGGACAACTCCCCCGGGTAGCATCTCAGAATTAAGGTGGAAATTAAATATGTCTGGCCTGTAACACACACACACACACACACACACACACACACACACACACACACACACAACTTTCCTTCTATGTCATAGTGGCCACCGGGGCAGCGAAAGCAACAGCACAGAGGCATCAGGCCCTGCCCTGGACGACACTTGGCGGCCCCAGGCAGCAGGGAGAGGCACGGGGCTTTGAGCAATGGGCTTATTCTAAGCTGCTCTCAACCGACAACGTGGCGGCAGCAGCTGCTGCGTGTGGGGCGGCATTGTTTTATTGCTAAGCCCTATTCAGAGGCTATGGGCAATGCACATACAAACCGTGTTTGGCGTGCGCACACGCACACACACACACACAGTTATTCACAGCAGCAGCACACTTCCTATCTGTCCCTGCATCTGGGAGGGCCTGTACCCAGGAATGTGTCCTCTCATTTTTCGGCAGTAT